>NC_067474.1:89285823-89948323 GCF_947179515.1 Apodemus sylvaticus | reverse complement strand
TAATATTTTACATAAACTTTTTCTGTTCCCGAAACGTAATATTGATCCTAGTCTATTTTGGTGCATTCATTTAAAGACCCCAATAACACAAGGAGGTTATGGGTGTGTCTTGATATTAACCAACAAAATGGAAAAGGCACTGTAGAATATCTGAGGCAGCAGCTAGAACCTTTAGAAATTATCATGCAAATTCTGCAGGTTAATTCATGAGTTTAGTATAAAGTTCAGACTAAAAATAGGGGAAAGACTCTGAGGTTGAGGTGTAGCTTCGGAGGCCCTTCTGAAGTCACCCCCACCCGCTCTGCTGTGCTCAATTTGAGTTCTCAGCTCATCTGATTTTTTCGCAAGTCCTTCTGTATGAGAAAGTCCTCAGTGCTGATTGTGAACCACGTGGGTTGCCGCTACCTCGTGCGATTTTCATTTGTGGCACTTTTTCTTGCTGGGGGCTGCTCTAGCAGGATGTGGCTGCATCACGTGGAGATGCCTCTTTTAAAAGTGTGATGTACATCACCTACAGGCAGGTTTTTCAGTGCGTTCAGTGAACAGGCAAAGCAATTTTTATTTCCAGGCCCACGGGTTCAGCTGCACAGACAGCTGAACAGGCTCCTCTAAGATAACTTCCACAAATGCACCCAGTGCTCAGGTAAGTCTGGGGTAATTAGGAGGTGCTTTGGTCAAGAGCATCTAGGTTAGCCTTGCCAATGAGAAGACTAGGATGGTGTGGTGGCGAAAGCATGGAAATACTGTTTGTGAAAAAATGCCAAAGACTTGTGCTTAGAAATCCCTCCATTCTGCAGTAGATACTTAGTTTTCCTTTCCAATCAAGTCTCATGGATGTGAAGAAACAGTACTAGCTGGTAAGGGTAAAACAATGAAGGCCCAGATAAGCCATGGGATCAAGAAATTGTTTTCAAGAGGTTAATAGAAGTTAAAGCAGAGGACTATTTAATAATCAGTCATATGGGATATTCTCATAAGTGATAGTATCAATTATGTAAAACTTTTCTAAATAACTGAAATGTTTTGCATGCTTGAAATCTCACAAATACTGATGAGGAAAATGCATTGTATACATTTTCAAAGCATAATAGAACACATACCTTATTGCTTATAGATTGTACATGTGTCACATTGAACTGAAAATTAGCCTAAGCAGTCAAATGTGACGTGTTTATTTCATTTATTTAATTTTAAGTCATACATGGATCACAAAAATGACTTTATTTTTAGCTATTTAGAAATAATGCTTAAGACCATTTTAGATTTTATTATTTTTATTTAAGATCTAGCAAAAATTATTTTGTCAGTAATTTAGTGCTATGTTTGAGAGAGAAAGGGTGAGAGGGAAAGAGAGAATGACCCAGTTTCTAGAACATTTGCATCTTAGTGATTTTTCTCAAATATTGAGGAAATGTTACATTCCACAGCATGATAATCTCTGTGAGTGTCACATGTCACAACGCTGACACTCCAGCAATTCTGCCAGAGATAAGAGCTTTATCACAATCCCTCTCTCTTTAATTCTTCTGTTAGTGTAAAACAGTTTTAGCAGCTTTTAGTTAGTCAAACAAAAATTCTAAGTCCTCCAGCCCTCTGATGGTCCTTTGGGACCGCCCACCGTGAGCACGCACATCTTTCAAGCTTACTTTTTTCTTTTGTCTCTTGTTTATTTGTGTTTAGCAAATTAACGATTTCAGCGGCTTGCTTCAAAGCAAGTAAAGGCTTTATCTTCACACTACAATGCTGAGCTCCTTGACAGGACCCTGGGAATATGTCAACCCCTCTTAGGCACACTGAGTTTTAAGAACTACAATCTTATAGTGTGAAATATTTTTGATTCTAGAAACCACCCCCCTTCAAAGACTATATTCTTAAACCCCTATTTGAAACATTGAGAAAAAAAATTGTGGCAGAAGACTTAAGATAAAACAGGTATGTATTTTCAGTGACTTCATCATTTTATAGCATATCAAATATGTTTCCTCAGTCTTATTTCTTACCTGTATATAGAATTGTGGAAACTAAGTGGACAATTGGAAAAGAAAAAAAAAGAGAGAGTACAATTGTGCTGATCAACGCTCTCTGCATTGAGTCCAAGGATGGACTTCTCCAAGTGCAGTGACTTAACTATTAGTTTAATTGAGTTTAATCTCTCCAAATATAAGTACCCAAAGTAGAAATCAAATTTCTATCGTCCTGAACTTTTAACATTATAAAATGAAGTTTCTCAAAACACAAACAAGTGCATTTTCTGCATGTTTTAATCCTACAAGGGTGGCATAGTTAAAGATCCTAACACTGGAGCTCTTGCTTTAATTTCTTCTATTTTTTCCTCCCTTGAGAGGTGGATCTGACATTGACAATTGAACAACCTGAATGATCAAAGCATTCTATTCAGTGATACATACCCAGCCCATTAGCTTGGCCTTGCTTCTTTTGGATATTCTCTCATATGATCAATTTCAGTCCTCCTTTAAAACCCCTAAAGCACGGTATATTCTTAGAAGTCAGCTTCTAAAGGTCTTTTTTTTTGGGGGGGGGGGAGTGACAAGGTCTAATAATGTATTTGTTAGCCTTTTATTTGCAAATTTATTGCTTAATTATTTTTCACAGTCCAGACATTATTTCCCTCCTGGTCTATTCTCTGACTGTTCCACATCCCCCACACCGGTCTCCATGACAATGTCCCCATCCCTCCAGCCCTAATCCCACCTGACCTCCCCACCTTCTTTGGGCCTCCAATCTCTCGAAGGTTAGGGGCATTTTCTCTGTCTGAGTCCAGACCTGGCAGTCCTTTGCTGTATATATATTGGGGGTCTCATATTGGCTAGTATATACTACCTGCGTGGTGGCTGAGTATCTGAGACATCTTGAAGGGTCCAGATTATTTGGGACTGCTAGTCTTCCCTAGGGTCGCCTTCCTCCTCAGCTTATTCCAGATTTTCACTAATTCAACAACAGGGGTCAGCAGCTTCTGTCCATTAGTAAGGTTTAAATATCTGCATCTGACTCAGCTGCTTGTTTGGTCTTTGTTTATAATATACTTATGAAATCTCATTATTTTCTGGACTTCTGGCTATTAGATATTAAAACATAAAGTTTAAAGTTCATTAAAAATTACGTTCAATGCTCTGGTAAATGCTAATCTAGAGTCATATGTAATTTAATTATTTTTGAGGACTTAAAAAATAATTAAAATCACAGGGCAAGACAATGTCATTAGGTGACTGTTTTACTAACTGCATGGTTCTCTTTATTTTCACACATATGCTTCAAAAGGTGAACAGTTACATAAGTTTTGTGATGACACATCACTCTGTGGTACAGCAGGAACACTAGGTAGAAATTAACAATGGCCTTCATCCCAATAGTATCCTAAGAAATTACCACACTGTACACTTGAAATATGTAGCTTGTCAATTAGGTGACTTTAACAATCAGTTCAATGAAACACAAAAATCCAAAAATAAAATTCATGTCAGCAAAACTATATATATATATTCCCTTTCTTCTTCCTGTTAGAAATAGGAATTGAGGGACTGCAGTATGTCATATTTATAGTGTATGAGGCAAAGGATAGGGTTGAAATGAAAGAATGACTACTGAGTTTATAAACCTATATTAAAATCTACATTTTCAAAGACCAATATCATTATAACACTGTAATCAAATTTATATGACATATATTATGTTAAGAACGTGCATGAGGAGAATCAGCTGTCCTGTACTGCAGGTATGTTTATAAAAACCTGCAAATTGTATTCTTCTTCCTAACTCATGGGAGAAATATCTCATGACCTTTCCCATATAAATGCACTGATGCTCACAGGCCTAATGAAGTTTCCAAGGTCACTCACTTACTTTAGCAACAACTGGGTGGCCTAATTTGAGGAAGTGAATATAAGTACACTTAGCATTTATGGTAGGAAAAAAAAGTGATACCCTGTTACCTTTTTCCTTTTAGCTGAGAAAATTTCAAGGTGTAACAACTATTTATAACCTCCAGAAATAAGTTTCTAATAGATACTAAGATTTTCACCTTATCTGGAGAAATTTTGACCTGGATTCTTATTTCTCTAGAGCAGATTGAGAAACAGCTGATGTAACTAGACAGGTAAGTGTTTGGTCTTGGTGAACCATAAGGTTGCCCTTAGAGCAACCAACTGCTTTAGAGTGGCCAAACACTCAGCCAATAAGCATGAGTATGTGTGCACAAAATTGCTGGTGAAAACAAGTGCTAGTCTGTATTTGACCTGAGAAGTATAGCTATTAACCATGGCTTGCCAGTTTAGTAGACAACCTCTGTCTTAATCTCATTTGCTATACTTACAGGGTTCTGCAAATGGACCCTTCATAGACAGTTTTGCCTACTTGTATGATATCATAGGAACTTCTCTACTCATGTTTGTTCAGTATGAAAGATGGGCAGGTTTTTTGTTTGTTTGTTTGTTTGTTTGTTTTTATTGTGATGATGATGGTGATGGTGGCAGTGGTGGTGGTGGCATTGGTGGTGGTGGCGATTATTGTTAAGTCTTGTAAAAATTTGAGTAAACATCAGTAGCTATCTATGGGCTTTGTGAAATGCTCCACTGATCTCTGCTGTTACAGCCAATATGGCAATAATCTGAAGGCAAGGGTTTTGGAGCACTCTGCACATGGTGGATTGCTTAAACTTAACTTAAATGTTTCTTTGACAAGCAGACCATCAAGTTTGACCAGTCACAGTGGTTATAGAGCTTGAGTCTATCTATCTCTGAATCTGTCTTTTATCATTTGCTTTTGCTTTTTTTCCCTTAAAGTATTTTGGGGGTTCTTTGGATATGGCTTCCTTTGTAAAATGCTTGCCTCACAGGTATGAGGGCCTGAGTCATATCCCCAGGATCCACTTAAAGGCCAAAGCAGTGACTTGCATGAAAGCGCTCACTCCATGAAGACTGAGAGACTTTGTCATAATATATGAAATCAATGATGTGGAGAAAAGTTCCTGAAGGCTCTGCTGTAACCTTGCAGGGACACACACACACACACACAAAGCCTATTTGACAAAATATGTTGAAACATGTATGAGGCCTTGGGTTTCCTCCCTAGAAACTCAATGGCCTTACGCTCAGTCATCATATATACAACATATGTTTGTTTTAGCAGTTTTAATGAACAGTTCTTAATTCTATTTAGAATTTTCACTTAGAAAGGATGATGTAACATGAAATAAAAATAATCTTCCAATGTTGCTACAGAGTACTAGAGCAGAGTTTTGTTTCTTTGTGTTTATAAATAGCACTCAAATAGCTGATTTTAAACTTTGCATTCTTGTGCTTTTAGTCACAATATTTTGAGCCATCAACCATATCTCTATTAGTTCAAAAAATAAAATGTAGAGAATTACATTTATAAAGGATCCTATTTTATTTAACTCATAATTTACTGTATAGAGCAGTACATTAAATACATACTCATGCATCAAAATCTATATCTTCCATTCATGACTGTGGAGGAAAAATAAATAAAAATGTTTCCAGCATTAAAAGTGTATAGTATTAAATAAACATAATAGTTATCCTAATTCTTTTTTAAGCAAATGTATTCAAGGGAGAATTTTAATGTGGATAATTCCATATATTTCTCAACGTACCAAAAAATTAAATTAAAAAAGAAAGAAAAAATATACATTGAAAATGGTAGCCAACAGATATTTTATGATAGCAATAGTGCATGCATGTGTGCCTATTTAGTAAATGAATATTGAATATTTATGTATATGGATATTGTATAATCTGAAATATATAGCATATGGGGAAAACATTGAGATAACATTCATGAAAGCTGAATTATATTCTAAAATTTTAACAAAACTTTCAGTACCCTTAAGTCTTATCTCTACCTCCTCCTCCCTTATCCATCTATAGGTGAGATTCGGGGCATGAATGAAATGTTTTCAAAGGAACATTGTCTCAGTGTCCCAAGTGTTAACATGTATCCATGTATGTCTTTGTAGTAGCAGGATTATGTAAAGTTAATATTGGATAAAATATATTGTCTCACATTTTTCAATTGATCCCAGTGCAGATTTTGAGTGTGTATGTGTCTGTGTGTGTGTGTGTGTGTGTGTGTGTGTGTTTGGGGGGTTGGGGGGTTGGTTGTCTCCTCCACAGTTCACTACACTACCTCAGGGTTATGTAACTATTTTTCTCTTTTTAACACCAGGAAGTGTATATCTAAAGAAGAACACACAGCACAACCAATATAGACAGTACAAAAAGAAATATTTAAATAAAGTATTCAGCAATTCATATGCCTACCATGCTTCAACTTTTCTCAGAATATTTAAAGCATATATATGCATATATGTCCACGTGATTCTGTCACTCTCAATTACATATTATTGTATTGTTGTATAGCTTTATGTAACACACATAGTCTTAGGTGTATATATATATATATATATATATATATATATATTTAAGATGGATATTCACTATACTGAAAGGCAGATATTAATATTATGTTTGATTACTTGAATGTTCAGCATCGGATGGGAGTTTACAGAGAATACTAGAGATCCTTTCTGGAGCAAGGCAGCAAAAGCAGAGTCATTATGCCCAGTGGTCTATTCTGCACTGTGTTACTTCATATGTGGGCTCTTTATAGGTTCCACATTTACCTTAAATTCCCTATAATATTAGGTATTTGTTTTACTGTATCAAATATAAAGTTTGAACTGAAGATTAATTTTGTATTAGGTATTTTCTTTATTTACATTTCAAGTGTTATCCCTTTTCTGGTTTTCCCTCTGAAAACACCCTATTCCATCCCCCACCCCCACCCCCTGCTTGCCAACTTACCCACTCCTGCTTCCCTGTCCTGGTATTTCCCTACACTGGGGAATTGATCTTTCTCAGGGCCAAGGGCCTCTCCTCCCTTTGATATCCAACAAGGCCATCCTCTGCTACATAGGCACATGGAGCCATGGAGCCCTCAATGTGTACTCTTTGGTTGGTAGTTCAGTACTCCAGGGGTACTGGGTGGTTCAAATTGTTGTTCCTCCTATAGGGCTGACAGATCATTTGGCTCCTTGGGTTCTTTCTCTAGCTCCTGCACTGGGGACCTTATATGCAGTAAATGGTTGGCTAGAAGCATCCAACCCAGTATTTCTTGGGTACTGGAAAAGCCTCTCAGGAGACAGCTATATCAGGCTCCTGTCAGAAAACACATGTTGGCATCCATATAACTGTCTGGGTTTGGTGACAATATATGCGATGGATTCCAAGGTGGGGCACTCTCTGGATGACTTTCATACTTTGTCTATGTATCTCCTCCCATGGCTGTTTTCTTCCCCCTTCTAAGAAGGACCAAAGTGTCCATATTTTGGCCTTTCTTCATCTTGAGCTTCAACTGGTCTGTGAATTGTATCTTGGGGGAGGGGAAATGGCTTATGGGACTTTAAAGGGGAGGGACCAGGAAAGAGGAAATAATTTGAAATGTAAATAAAGAATATATCTAAAAAATTAAAAGGAAAATAATAAAAATTAAATAAATAAAACTTACAGTACATGTAAACTGTAAAAAAAAATTACGAAGGTATAATTAGTGTTTGTGCATTCTTTCCTTAATTAACTATTTGCATTTTCCTGACCTTCAATTAATAAAACTGATGACTTAGGTTTTTAAAAAGTTGATTGTCTAGTATATCCAGTCATCAGAGCAGAAAAAAAAAACCCTTTCTTTCATACTACTCATACATTCAAGAAAACAATTTACCTACTAGTCACAATACTGCTCTACATATCTACTCTACATATGCTGTTGATAATCTACTTAACCATTGCTTACATGCTGCCTAATATTATAAGCTACTGTACTATGTGTTTTGTGTAGATAAGTCACTTAGTTGTCAACAACTATGAAACACAAATTCCTTCAGTGTTCTAGAATCATAATTTAGTTAAAATTACCATATGTATGCAGGCACTAGGTAGTAAGATGAGAATGTTAACTTGGACACGTTGTTGAAAGGGTTCAACATAAAATTTATAGACACCATCAATATCACTGTCTATATATTTTGAAGATAACCAAGGATCCTTTGGTAATTTAACTACCCCATGAAAATTGATTGAGGCACCATTTTTGGCAGCTTTGGCATACATGAGAGCCATCCAGTGATTAGGGGAAGTTTAACATAATATTGTGTAGGTTTATATAGCACACACAGACTACAATGAAAATTGTAAAGTGTCTTCATAGCCTGCATTCATATAACAGACTCATGAGAAGCTACATAATTTTGGCAACTGATTTGACTGAACAAGCCTTATTGCCTACCTGATATAAGGAATGTATGCATGTGAAAGCTTTCAAGTAACCTATTATACTCTTCCTTATAAAGCAAGTATGCCCTTGTATTCTAGTCTTTTCCAGGAGGTTCTTCTACATCTGTCATCCCCAAAATACCTTAATGCTGGTCACTGACACTTTCTATAATCATTTCCCTTCCATCAATCCAGACCATCAAGATTCATTTGCAATTTAGTAAAGACATTTATTTCAGGCCATCATACCTTCTAGAAGGATGTGAACAGTAGGAAGTACTAATATAGCACTCTTCATACCTATAGAGTGATGCCTTTCATGGCCTTTTAAAATTGATAATATTTGGACTGATTCTATAGTGGTAATTTTTAAGCTGCTGCTGGAATATCATTCATCACTCATTAGTATGTGTTCAAATAATATATTCACAATGGATGTTCAGCTACTACTCCTCAGGAAATGAATTGAGTGTAGAGTGAATGTTGGAAGAATGATTACAATGTGCACGGATGCTGCTATGGTTTTTTAAAAGTTATTTTAGTCAGTTCTACTTCCATGCCAATGACATTTTCTCTGTTTATAATGCTAAAATTTGGAGTGATCATTACTTATAATCATTATTAAATTTTAGGACTGGTCAGGTTTATATGTTGATGGGGATTTATTATTTGCTTAAAAAAACATTAATGTGTTTTAATGCCCGTTTGACTCTAACATATTTCTCACCACAGCTCTTCTTTTCTACATACTGTGTCTTAATGTGTTTAAAAAATTATAGGTATCATTGAGATCTCAGTAGTAGTGTTTCCAGAACTCGCACATCTATTCATATAATGGATTAAAGCCTAAGGTAGCTTTATGTACTATTTGGCTGGTCAAAATGCTGCGTTTGTCATCTAAAGGCAAGAACACCACAGTTCTTTGTTGTTGAATGTGTTACCTAACAGGGCCAGTATCATTAAAATCCTCAAAGAGCTTTCTTAAATAACAGGCGTTGATAACTTATTACAAGTCATTTATATTATCATTATTGTGATGCTAAAGATGTTGGCAGTAGAAATCAAATACAGAACTTTGCCTATACAATGAATATATACTTTTGAATAGTTTGCAAGCCCTGCTGCATATACACTATACAGAGACATCCAAGATACACACTATTCCATGAAATACTATTCCATCAATAAGTAGAATATCTTATTTTTTTATAACATCGAAGAACATGATCTATCACACTGTGTTTCAGAATCAAGAAACACTATACCAATAAATAACAGATAAAATTGGGACATCTTCCAGCCAAAAAACCAATGGTTTCTGATCCTCTTAATCTAGTGTATGAGTGTATATGTGTATGTAAAGCATTTTGAAGATGTATTTCTATTTGAAGAGAGATGGACCCCATAGATTTGGCTCAAGGAAGTAAACCATATACAGAACTCTAGTTGGAATTGGAATTATTAATCAATTAAATACATGTTAATCCTTCAAGGGCTACTATTTATCACAAACTAGTGACATAAATGATGATAAGGTAGAGGTTATCATCCTGTTTCTGAAAACATGGACAGCTGTATTAATTATGTGCTAGACCCTAAGGTACTATATTGATTCTAGTTAATTTTATGAGTAGAATGTATCCAGAAGTCTCCGGTTGGTTCTTTCTGTCCAAATAACATTACTGCAAAATCCACTCAGCCAAATGAAAGATTTTTGTTCTTTCTGGTTTATATTTTCAAGTAAATAATTAGGAGCGAATATCATAGACATGAATATCTTGGGAATATCAGTGGGCATACTCGCAACTCAATTTGAGACATAACTTTACTTATATTCTTGGTTACTAAAAATGAATGCTTGTGACAGTCAGAGCCATTGCCTGATCATAGCACTGGATGTTCTCCTACCTTCATAGCAGACTATGGAAACAATGTGATTTTTCCAGAAAAAGGGTTATAACTGAATATCATATGCAAATAACTATCTCTGAAAGACAATAATTCCATGTGTTCTTCCATACATGCTTAGGGAAGAACATGAAAATAAAACTGTTAGAGATGTGCTAGGAGAAAGAAGAGAGAGATACTAAGGAAAGATAACAGGTAATGAATATGATAAAAGTACATCACACATATGTAAAAATAGTACTAAGCACAATACATTGTATAATTATTAGATAATTAAAAATCTTGGAGCTCTCCCATACACCATCTATAAAAAGTCTTGGTACATGTCATTATCACTCTCCATGAAAGTACATTCTCATCATAAAACTTCTGTGTTTGTTAGTTAGGTTTTATATATGGAACCATGACCTACATCCTTTTCCCAAATCATAAAGACCTCTGATTTTCAGATGTACTATTTATTTCAAAAGCATAATGTGATAAATTGTCTAAACTGTAAGTCATCATACAAAAAGATAGTTCACAAGCCTTCTAAACTCACTGAGGAATATATTTTCAGTTGCCTTCACACTAGCTTGGTCAATATGCTACTTGCTACATATTCACCCTATAGCTTCTGTAGTTCCAGTCATCATCCAAACAGCTTGTATTCAATTGATGGAAAAATAGCTACATATTTCTGGTATCTTTTTAAATGTGTACCTTTTCCAAACATAGTGATTTTTATAAACAAAATTCAAGTCTTCTTACTATGGAATACAAAACAAATGACTGTCTTAATCAGGGTTTCTATTGCTGAACAAAACATCATGACTAAGAAGCAAGTTGGGGAGGAAAGGGTTTATTCTGCTTACACTTCCACATTGCTGTTCATCACCAAAGGAAGTCAGGACTGGAACTCAAGTAGGTCAAGAAGCAAGAGGTGAATCAGAGGCCATGGAGGGATGTTATTTATTGGCTTGCTTAACCTAGCTTACCTAGCTTGCTTTCATATAGAACCCAGGAATGCCACCACCCACAATGGGTCTTCCCGCTCTTGATCAATAATTGAGAAATTGCCTTACAGCTGGACCTCGTGGAGGCATTTTCTCAATGGAATCTCCTTTCTAGGTGATATCTCCAATCTGGTGTCAATTTGACACACAAAATCCTCCAGTATAGTGACTTTTGTATAGGCCATCAATAAAGAATAATTGCTACTTATGACCTCAGAAGATCACCTGTTTGAGTTCTATAGTTAATAATTTTTAAAAGATTTATTTTTTGTGTATAAGTTCACACAGCTGTTTTCATTAGCCACCATGAAGTTAAGAGGATTTGAACTCAGGCCCTTTAGAAGAGCAGTCAGTGTTCTTAACCACTGAAACTATATGTGTATGTATGTGTACGTATGTATATACATTCCCTCTAACACAAGTATTTTTAATCAAACAATGAACAGTTCTTCCAGGCAAATACAAAAAGGGTCCATATCAAGCCAGGGAAATCAGGAGCTTTAGATGAAAGGAATGCTCCTAAAGTATTGGAGACTAAACCCTCAACTTTCATGTCAAAGACATTGTAATCCTATGAATGCAGCTAACACTGGAAACCATCATTTATAGAAATGATATTAATATTTAAGCAATGCTACAAAGTATGTCTACATTTCATTTCCCTTAGCTGAGAACTTAGAAATGGGAATATATATATTGCATTCTTTACACTGCATCTAAAGCTACCTCAACCACAGAGCCACTGAATTCTTAACTGTTATTGCCTTTAACGTGCATACCAATGCATACACCTAAATTAATGCAGTGTACTAAGAACTCTCAGAATTTGTACATGTCTTTGAGGGTCTGAGAAGTACATGGTATCTATTTCAGGTACCTTTGTTTATAACCCACAGTGTAAAGCCAAGATATAAAGTTAGTTAAATTGAGAGGAATGTGTTAAACAGGTTTGACAGCAACGTTAGATATATAACAGATCATAGAGACACAGCCAAGTGTATCAACATAACTAAAAAAGCACTCTACTAGTCATAAATTGTACAAGCCTTTTATTACAGCACTTGAGAGAGAAAATAATTTAATAATACCCTTCCCTGTGTATCATAACACTTGGCTTTAATTGTGTATTTTCAATATCATTCTGTATGTCTTTAAGAGTATAAGGAATACCTACCTCATCCTAATTAGCATGCTGTGTCCTGGTTAGTATACAAGAGAGAAACTTTCTCCTCCACTTTAACTTTCATGAGTCAAATGGGCACTTTCTCAGTAGACAAATATAACTACAAATGTTTATATAGATAGTAGATTGTTAGAAGCTAGTAAAATGACTAAATTTTATTTCATTGTGTACAATGATGGGTGACCATGAACAAGGAAACAAAAGCTCAACACAAAGATTCAAACCTAGATCTAGAATAATGTCATATCATATACATATATATGATGTTTATGTCATATACATATATATGTATATATATAAACCTGGACTTCAAATATTAAGAAATATATGGATATGAGCTTGTTAAAACTAAGAAATGTTGCATGGAACTTTAAGGATAAAAAGGAACCATCATGTCATTTGGATACCTATCTTAAAATATGACCAAAAACACAATTGTCAAAACTTCCAAAAAATCCTGTTATCAAATAAAAATGTGCCAATAAACAGATTTTAAGAAAAGGAATTGAGAACTCTGTAGTCTTCCTAAATAGTCAACCTGTCTCTATTTCCCAGTCTCATTATTCCTACATCGATTTCCTTAACTCTTCAGCAAGGGCACAATTGGTTTCCTGATTTCGCAGCTACAGAAATTAAGTTTAAATTCACTTAAAAGCACTGTAGAATCTTGGCTGTTACTATACAGCCTCTGATATGCTTCCTAGGCAACACATACATAGATAAGTTCTGTTTTGTTTTTCTTTCCATAATCATCACAGAAAGTTGCCTACTTTAAGCCCACTTTTTTTCCTATTGAAAATGTATGGATAAAACAAAAAGTGAATTAATAAAACAAAAAGGGAAACATGATGCAATATTGCTAGAATTTTATTTGGTTCCTGAATCATCTGGGTGTAAACAGATAGCAAAAGTACATGATCAAATAAATAAAAACACTTATTATAGACATGGTCTGTAAAAGGACCTCTGGAAAACATGGCACCCATAGTCCAAGAAGAGTATTGTGAATCAGAATCTCTTACGCAGCTAGCCAAGGTTGCAGTTTAGTGAAAATATTCACTCACCACCATGGATTTATCTTCCTGATTTTTATACTGAAACTCACTTTTCTGTTTAATGTATTTACAATAAAGCCGTGTATGCTGGCTTATTTGACATTGTACACTTATACTCATCTCTAAAAATAGAGATCAGAGGCCAGTGAAGAATATTTAATCTGGCCTAAAGTGGTTGGCCATCATTACAATCCCAAAGTTATTGCAAGTACTGTTTTAAGACTTAAACCTTGTCAGTCTTTGCAGCCGGAGTTAATTAAAAGTCTGTTATATTTGTATGATGTGTCTCCCTCATGATTCGTTTTTCATCCTGCTTCAGGCAAAAGCAATGTTAGCTTGCCTGAGGGAGGTTCATTTAATTTGATAGTTATGATTTTTTGACAGCTGGTAATTTGTTTATTTACAGTTTCCTGATTAGGTCTCTAATGCTGTAGTTACTCACATAAAATAATAATATACAGTTAAGTAATTTTAGAATCCCTATTTCCCATCCATCATCACTGAACACTTTTTAATCCCCAGCCCATTATTATAGTTTAAGTCTTGTGACACATTTCTTCAAATGGATAAAAAGTGAGGGTGGTACATGCCACATACCACATACCACATGCCACATGCCCTGTGCCAAGATTCTTTTGCATCTTTGAGGGTAATGATGATCAGTTCTCAAGTTGTAAGTAGGGCCTTTTAGAGCTACAATATTATTTCCTGTTCACCACCTATTACAAAGGTATTTTCCTGTTTGTTGTTGATTAATACATAATGGATTGTGAGCTCCTTAGCAAAGTCCAGAATTTCTACCTCTACTCTTTCTCAGATCACAGTACTACTTCAAGTATATTCTCAGGAAGACATTATGTTGTTCAAATAGTGCTGTTTATATGAATGCATCAAGGCACTTCAGCAATTATGATGCATTAGGCAGCTCAGCTGTCATAAGATGCAGGATCTATTAAATATGTAAAATGTTAGTTTAAATGAAGATGTTTCTAATAAAAGACAAACTTTGTTTGCTTTAATGTTGTAATAACATAACATTAGCGGACCTTGATGATAACCATATTCCAAAAATATAAGTGTATTAATTTAAGTTTTTTAACAGAAAATTTCTTTGGCATAAAATAGGCTGGCTTATTAGACATGGCATTTGTAAACTTCAGATTGGCTGGATAAACAAATGCATTGTTAATTGTATGATTGACAAAAAATTAGCCACATTCCATTTAAAATAAATAACATGATTGAAATACATTCAATATGAAATGAGTATTATAATAATCCTCCACAGACCTCTCACTTCATCTTCATTCTTTTTTTCTGAAAAATTGACTGTAAATTTACTGGATTTTTTAGTTTTAATGGAGATTTTAGCTATCCTTTGGTTGTTGGTGGAGGAGCCATTAAAGGGATCAGCTGTCTCCTTTATGTTTTAGATACCTTGTATTCGTCTCTTTCTTAATTTGTTCTCCACAGAACATCCAATGTAACTTAAAGAGAAATGCTGGAGATTTGTTTTCCCTATACCACGGGAAAACTTTCTTCATCATATTTGGTGTTATCTGTGAATGTTTCCACAAACACACAACTTTCCTTTTCTTTATTATTTTTATTAGATATATTCTTTATTTACATTTCAATGCTTTCCCATTTCCTGGTCCCCCCTGAAAATCCCAAAAGCCATCTCCCCTCCCCCTGTTCCCCAATTATCCCTCTTCGCTTCCTTATCCTGGTATTCCCCTACACTGCAGCATCAAGCCTTTCCAGGACCAAGGGTTCTCCTCCCTTTGATGTCCAACAAGACCACCCTCAGCTGCCTGTCTATGCATATGAAGCCATGGGTAACACCATGTGTACTCTCTGGTTGTTGGTTTTGTCCCTGGAAGTTCTGGGAGTACTGGGTGGCTCATATTTCCACAAGGTTTCCTCTTAACCCTGCTTCTGTGGGGACCTAGGCATCTGGTGTGTTGTTTCCATTTGCTTTTTCTCAAGACACTAAGTTCCCTTTGCTCTCCTTTGTTCCACTGCTTCTTTTAAAACATGTTACATGTTTTGCATATTTGTGACTATTCAAAATTTTCAAATATGATGTTTTGTTTTACATATATATATGTGTGTGTGTGCGTGTGTGTGTGTGTGTGTGTGTGTCAGAATAAGAGTCTGAAGATTATCTCAGTTTTAAAACAATGTGTTAAAACATTTTTGTTTTTTTAACAGATGGTCCTGCTTTGAGGATATTGCATTTGAATTTGAGAAGCATCTTTTGCTCTAATTGGTTGGGGTGTTCTCTATGCCTCTTTGATGTATTTGATATTTAGTATTTTGCAAGTATTCTCCATTTCCTCACTGATTTTCTGTCTATACAACAGGTTCAGTTCTGAGTCGGTGGTATTTAAAAGCCATACTATTATATATCTGTATATTTCATTTATATTAATATATAATATTTTATTCATTAAGGTGCTCAAAATCTTATTAAATAAATATATTTGATAGTAAAATTCATTTGATGAAGGCTATTTGACATCAAGATAGGCTTTGTTTGGAATCTTATCTTGCCCTTTGGCTTCCTTTTGTTAATAGTCCTATAAACTGTATTTCTCAGTGTCTGTCCTTCAGCATGGAAGTTCTTAAATGTAAAGGTAGAGAGATATAGTGAGTATATTGTTAAATTTTACCTATGTTTTGCAATTTTGAGTTTGCATTATTGTCTTAATTTTTATTAAATAGTTTTTTTCTGCTTTCATTAAAACCACCAATAGGTGAAGACTAAGCTGCAATAAAAGGCCTATGTACTAGAGTGTTTTCTTGTGGATACTAAAAGAGTAACATTAAATAAATAACAGTGTTTCAGCCAAATACAAACACTCAATACATTTGTCTATCCAGAAACATTTTATACTGTACCCTTTATGCCTTTCTTTGTTTCTTTCTTTGTTTCTTTCTTTGTTTCTTTCTTTGTTTCTGTTTCTCTCTCTCTCTCTCTCTCTCTCTCTCTCTCTCTCTCTCTCTCTCTCTCTCTCTCCAATCCAGCCATTGCCCTCCCTCCTGTTCACTCTCCCACAGTTCCTCAACCCATTCCTCCTCCCCTGTTTCTGAGAGGGTACTCCCCCACCCCCAGTCTTTCCCCCTGCCTGGGGCCTCCAGTCTCCTAAGGATTAGGCTCATCTTCTCCCACAGAGTCTTGTGAAGCATTAACAAATTATTGTAGCTATAGCCTTTCAATACATTCTTCTATGTATTTCATATTAGAGATGAAAGTATTTTACATATCACTATTATAGGATTAAAATATCTGAACACTTACTGCTTTTCACTGTTTATTCCTCTATGTATGACTGTTTACTCCTCTAGTAAAACGGGAACAGGGGCTCTTTTCAACACTTCTATCTTGTTTTCTGTTTCCATAAGGTATGAGATCCTCACACCTAGTTGTTCCATAAATCCCTACCCTTACATCTCACTGCCATTCCGTGTTCTCCAGATCTGATAAGCTTTCTGTTAGCTCTTTGCAGCTATAGCTGACATGCTCAACACTCTTCGTAGGAAACTGCCACCATTACTATTGGCAAGCATGGCGGCTGTTGAGAGAATTTTCAGTGTCTTTCATCTACCTCTAAGTGCCTTTACAATATCAACCCCTTGCTCGTGTGCTTTTTCATGGTCTTTAGGAGGTCTCAGCCTCCTATTGTCCAGATAGCAGTCTTCCTGTTCTCTCATTCACTCCTTGTTTGTGTCTACTAGTCTTAGGTATGTGACCTGTCCACATTCTCCCTGTAACTACAAGCAGTAAACTGCATAGAAAGTGCTGGTGGATTCCCCTTGTTGAATATTCAGTCTTGCTCCTCCTGTTGTATCTTTTGCTTATAAATTTAAGTATAAACATCATACTTTTCTGAATCAAGTTGTCGTCTATCTTTCTGTGTATCAATATTTATTAGCATATTTTTCAATTATCTATGTTAACTGAATTCCAATGCCTGCTCTCAATCTCCTCTCTTCTGGCTTCTATTAACAACTCTATTACTGCAGAGCATCAGCACTGGCTCCCACTGTTTCATATTCATGCCATGTCTCACTCCTAATTTTCCAGTTAAAAAGCATTTTTTAGTTGCATTAAATCCAATTTTATGATTTTTATATTTTATATGTCCTTTAACCACTTTAATAATCATTAAATGGTAGAGAATTTTACTAATGGGAACAATCCAGATCATGCAAGATCCCACTGGAAGCAGTGTTAATTTTAAGTGAATATATAGTATAGGACCTCATATCAGTAGCTACTCCAAAATTTGTTTTCAGTCTTCTCTGCTCGTTTGGCTACTGGCATTTGCCCTAACTTTCCTACCTGTGCTCAGAATTTGCCCTGACTTTCCTACCTGTGTGTATACCCTTACATTTTGCTAACAAAATATTTGTACTTTTCTAATAGCTTCAAGCTTTTCTCTTGAAACATCCCTTGGGAGGGGGCAGAGAGTGGAGAGATAGCTCAGTGCATAAGAGAGCTTTGTGTTTTTTCATTCATCCAGATGATTGAAGGTTGATACCCAGTGCCTGTTTCAAATAGCCCATAACCTAGTGTAACTACAGAGGATCTGTTCCCTATTCTGAGTTCTGTAGGCATTTACATATAGGGCTGGAGCATGTATGGATTTGTACATGTGTGCATGCACACACACACACACATGTTTTTTTCTCAAAACCCTATTTTCATTATTTATAATTTAAGTAGTACTTAGAACTGAGTGTGCATCTTAATGTTACAGTGTGCGTTCCTCATTTGTTTATTTTTAACTAATCAGTAATATAGAACTAGTATGTATTCTCCCTTATTTACACCTTTATTTTAAATGTTAGATCCCTAAAAGTCTAAGTTTACACTTTCTACTTTTGCAGCCTGACTGCCTTTGCAAATACAATTTTCTACTGAAGTTATCCATTTACCCCTCTCAGAGGGTCCCAAGACTCTCACTGTGGCCTTTTCCTCTCATAGAGTTATATAATTCCAGATTGTCTTTCAGCTTTCTCCTAACATTCTACAAAATACCTCCATTGTTCTCTATCAATTTTATAATGTCTAAATGTCTAAACAGTGTAACAGCCTTAGTCTTCATGTAACATCAGAATAACTATTTTGCAGAATAGTACAGTGGTTCAAAAATGTATCCTTAACCCCAGAGGCAGCTTCATTTTCTTATTTCTTTCTATTTTCATATTTCGCTGAATTTCCACAATTTATGTTTGCTACTTATTTTACATCACACCCTCTTCTTTCCTCCCAATCCTGGCATTAAAAATCCTTCTTCATTACATCTCTTCAGAGATTAGAAAGCCCCTCTTAAGTACCACCCCACTATGGGAGATCTAGTCCGAACAGGGCTAAGTATCTTCTCTCCCATTGAGGTCCAACCCTACAGGCCAGGTAGGGGAAGGGGATCCAATGGCAGGCAAGAGAGTCAGAGACAGGTCCTATTGAAAACCAAGTTGCATATCTGCTACAAATGTGTAACAGACCTTTAGGTTCACTAGGCCCAGTACCTACATGCTCTTGTGTTGGTATTTTAATTTCTGTAAGCCTCATGAGCCAAGGTGTATTGATCTTGTAGGTCTTGTGGTATCCTTGACCCCCTTCCAAATCTCTTAATTCTATCCCTAACTTTTCTACAAGACTCCCTGACCTCTGCCTGATGTTTGACTGTGAGTCTCTGCATCTGTTTCATTTGCTGATGAAAGAAGCATCTCAGAAGATAGACATTCAAGTTAACTGTCTGCAAGCATAGCAGAGCATCATTAATTGTGTCAGAAGTTGGCTCTCTCACTTGGGATGGTTCTCAAGTTGTTTGTCACTGGTTGGCTGTTCCTCTCAGTCTCTGCTTTATCTTTAGCCCTGCACAACTTGTAGCCAGGATAAATTTTGAATTGAAGATTTTATGGGTGGGTTGATATTCCATCTGTTTTAGTAAGGGGTTTCATTTCTGAGAAGAGACACCATGACCAAGGCAACTCTTATAAAGTTCAACATTTAATTGGGGCTGGCTTACAGATAATGAGCTTCCATTCATTATCATCAGAGTGGGAGCATGGCAGTGTCCAGGCAAGCATGCTGTACGAAGAATTGGGAAAAGTTCTACATGTTTGTCTGAAGGGGGCTAGGAGAAGACTTACTTCCAGGCAGCTAGGGGAAAGGTCTCTCAAATGGTCTTTTCACCATAGTGAAAAACATCCTCCAACAACTCTACATCTTTTAATAGCCCCACTCCCTGGGTCGAACATATTTAAACCACATTCCACTTCCTGTGGAATAGGCTTGTTCAAACACATAAGTCTATGGGGACCATTCCTAGCTATAGCCTAATGCAAATCAAATTAATTTAACTTCAAAAGTCCCCATAGTCTATCACAATATTATCAATGTTTAAAAGTCCAAAGTTCAAAGTCTCTACTGAGATTCATCTAATTGCTTAACTGTTATCCTCTATAAAATCAGTATCAAAAAAAAAAAAAAGCACATCACTTACCTTCAACATTGTAGGATATACATTAGCATTCCAAACGGATATGTTGAAGAAATCCTGGAAAAAAGCAAGACCAAAAGCCAACTGGAAATTCTGCATCTCCATATCTGATGCCCAATACCTTTCTGCTTGGTTGACTACAGCAAAAATCTGTGGTTGGTTCCACAACATGTTAAAAGCTTTTCTCACCATGTATACCAAAGTTGTAACATCTTCAGAAATCCAAAGCAACATCGACATTATTGCTTCTATTTCCAATCTCTGAGCTCCTTAAAAGGTCTTACATCACTTCTCCAGCTCTTCCCCTTTTTAGCACTCTAGGCTCTGATTGAGTCTACTGCTGCTGCTGTTTTTGTAATCATCCTATGGTACTAACATCTCTAACATGCTAGGGGTTCTCACCGCAAACTTGCTACACTAATTGTCTCTCATATGATCATTTCATGGTACCAAGTATTAACTTCTTTATAAGACCCCTTCAATCCTGGGCCATAAAGTACAAATGAGGCTGAACCTTCACCAATGGCCTTGCATGGCCCCTCACATTGCCCAGCCTCAGCTGCTCTCCATGACCATTTTATACCATCAAACCCAGTATGACCTGGTTTATTCTTACACTACCAAGTTGAGCTGCAGCAGAAGGTCATAGAACTTCAGTCTATATATCCCCTACGGATAGAAATCTCAATTAGTTCACCCCATGCACTTACCAGAACCTTCCCAGACTCAAGTCTCCAAATAATCCCAAAGATGCAGCCCCTACGATTTCCATTCTTACCCAATACTATCCCAGCCCCTCACACCTGATCACTATCCCCAGACTCTTCCTCACACTCTCCATCTTTCCCACCCACTTTCCTCTCTCCATTCACCTCTGATGATTATTTCTTTCCCCTTCCAAGTGAGATTCACACATTTTTCCTCGAGCCCTCCTTATTACTCAGGTTCTTTGGGTCTGTAGATTGTAGTAGGGTTATCTAAGTGGATCAAAGACCTCAACATAAAACTATACACATTACATCTATTAAAAGAGAAAGTGGAGAACTTCCTTGAACTCATTAGAACAGGTGGCAAATTCCTGAGCAGAACAACAATAGTTCAGGAACTAAGACCAACAATTAATAAATGGGACTGCGTGAAACTGAAAGTCTTTTGCAAGGCTAAGACACAATCAATAGGACAAAATAGCAGCCACAGAATAGGAAAAGATCTTCCCCCAATCCTGTCCTAACAGAGGACTAATATTCTAAATACATAAAGAACTCAGGAAATGTCAAATAGCCTAATTTAAAAACCAAATAGGCCAATTTAAAAATGGGGTACAAAGATAAAGAATTCTCAACAGAAGAAACTCTGATGGCTGAGAAGCACTTATAGAAAAGTTCAATTACCTTAGTCATGAGGGAAATGCAAATCAAAATGACAGTGAGATTCCATCTTATACCTGTCAGAATGGAGTAGATCAAAAATTCAAGTAAAAGAATATTCTGGTGAGGATGTAGAGCAAGAGGAACTTGCCTCCATTACTGATGAGTGTGCAAACTTGGATTTCTTTTCTCTTTACTTATTATAAGAATTTTAGGGCAAAGACATTGCCACATCAGATTAAAACTGATCTCTGGACATGATCATCCATGCTCACGATGCCCTTCATGTATACCTCATAGGTGGTAGCAAGCCTTACCAGGCTCTTCCCTTTCTGGAAACTGATGTAATGTTAGGTTTAAAACAATGGGTAGTGACCTGTAGCTACTTGGGCTGGGTCTTTATTAAAAACATAACAGCAAGATGTATCAGTTTTTCGCATTTATGTACCTTGTATATCAACTGTATATGTGCCTTGTAAAGGCACGGGAAAGTTGATATAGAACTGGCTCTTAAGTATACATTTCCTGAGTGATTAATATGTTGACATATAGAGGTAAGCAGCTGATCACAAATTAATTATGTTTTCCTCTGCACATACCATTGTGAAATCATTTGATCAATTTCTCTAATACTGTTAAATCTCTATACCATGGGATTGTAGCATATGTAAAGTTTGAGCATTTTTGAACATGAGAAAGAAAATCCAATCCACATAAGTTTTGATAAGTGAGGTTTGTGTTCATGTAGGAATATGGCAGTTGAACACTGCCACTGTTGGTTTAGTGAGGTGAAAAATGATGGCAGCCTGGCTCTATTGCCCCATTCCTCCTTTCTTTGTGAACCTTCCATAATCTTCCTGGCAACCTTCTCATCTAAACCTGAAATCTAAATCTGAAACTGACCAATTTCTGGGAGGAGATGTTTGCTAGTTATTATCTGTGCCTAAGGGGTGATGCTTATGCTGGCAGGATGTGGAATATGTCAGGTATACTGAAAACATTAATATGAACAGATACAATAGAGATTGCATTGACCCTCTGGTGATTACTACCAATCTTTGCACAAGTTCCCTGTATCCCTCCATTAATGTGTCTCATTTCGGTCTTGCCCCTACAGGCATGGTTTATGTAATAGTTGCTACATTTTAGACTTTTTGAGAGCTCAGAGCCAGTTTCCTTTAAAGGTTATTTCTGTGTAGACTTGCCTGTAAATTTATGAGTGAATACCTTAATTCTAGTCCATTCAATTTTTTTCCATGCCTCTCCCTTACTTTAGGTCTTTTCTGCCCCTTCATTTTTCCTTCATAGTAATCTGTTGACACTCATGCTCCTAAGCTGTTTTCACTCAATAAAAGAGAATTCTTGAATTCAAGAGTATCATTAATGTTCCTGAGCAGGAAGCTGATAAACATGTATTTAGAGGTCATTCTTCCTCTGTGAATGGAGTAATTGGGTGCCATTGAAACTAGATTGCTTTTTAAGCTGAAAAGTTGCATCTTGTTGTTATTGAAGAATGGCCTTTTTAGCACAAATAATGAAAGTGTGGAATTATACTTTAAAGATTTCAACATGTAAAAATTCTGACTCAGAATAGATGAAAACACTTTTTAATATGTAAATTTACTTTTCTGTTTTATAAGAATTAATCTAAAAGTTTCCTTCAGATGCCAAAGTTTTACATATGACTTAATTTTTATTTAAATGAGCTGCTACAGCCCTAAAATGAAGTCATGCTGCCAAACTCTGTGGTTATTGGATTGATATCCAATCTGTCCTCAGTAAGAATAGCTATTATTAACAAGGTCTTTTATCATGCTGCAATAGGTGTGGCAGTGAAATCAAAGAATACTCCGGGATCCTGTTTTCCAGAATAAATAATTGGGTAGAGGAAACATAGACAGTAATAAAAATAGACATAACCTTTATTAAAAATAATTTTCTATATAGTATATGATCATGTTTTCTTCTCTCTAAAATCCTCCCTACTTATTCAATGCTTTTACTCTTTATAAATCCAAAGTAAAAATGAAACAAAAGAAAAACAACCAGAAAAGTAGAAAAATAAAAAGTGAAAAAAGGGAACACATTGAAAACACAACAGAAAAACACACAAAACACAAAATCAAAAACCATAATAGTAAGTAAAATGCCAATAAGACAAAAAATACAACAGAATACAAAAGACAAACAGAAAAACACAAAATGATAATGGACATGTTTTTCTTTATTTTTAGGAAGTTTCACATAAATATACAATGTTAACCCTACCCCTATACCTAACCTTAATCCTAATCATATCTGCCCTTGATTCTATGCTCCACGTACTTCACATTTTTAGTATATAAAATATATCCAATTCCCAATAGCATGTCATTGCTTTATCTAAAGATTTTCTGTGTTGTGATGCATACCTAAAAAACATTTAAATGAGAACAGATATATTTTGGCTAGCTCTTGAAAGACTACATGCCTAATAAGTAAATATCTCTGAGTTCTCTACCTAGTACCATCCAGGCCTGTCATTCAAGTGCTCATTAGGTAGATGCAAGAGAATCAGATGTCTGAAGTCATCTTTGGCTCCTTATTGAGTACCTGGTCAACTAGAGATATATGATATCCTATGTCAAAAAATTTTATTTTTGAATATTGGTATTTATAGAAACATACTTTATTGGATGATATTAAACAGTTTCTGTTGCATTCCTTCAAAAGGCATATATAAACACACTTTCTTAAGGAAGGAATGGCACTCCAGCAAAATGAGCATGGGCTCCAAAGCCCTGAGAATTGTGAGGCTCAAATACCCTATGCCATTATATACAACCTATCTTCTCTTACTTTGGGAGATCCTGGATCTCTTGTAGTCTTGACTGTATTTCAGGCAGCTCCATTGGGACAGGTTCCCAATTTTTAAGCAAAATGGCTTTTTTCTCTTTCATACTTTAATCCCCATGCCTGTTTCATAAAATGTAGTCTCTTACCATAAAGCATGTTCTGAAACACTGGACTAAACACAAAATATTGCAGGTATACTGCAGGACTAATCAATGTAGTGTTGGAGAGATTTAGATATTTTATCATGTGCTATCACAAAAAACAGAATTAAAATGTTTCAAAGGACTGTGACTTTTATTTTTTCTCACTAAATGTAGAACATTTTAATTTAACTGTCTTTGTGTTGAGCAATTTCAGTATTAGATTGTACATTATGAAAATGTACTTAAAGAACAGTATTTAATAAATTTTAAATACAAGTTATTATTCTTACATAAATAAATCATAATTTATGTCTAGTTATCACTTTATATTTAGAACAACAAGTAAAATTTCTATAATTATTGTCAAAGCTGTTTCTCAATAAGTTTAGTATTTAAGGTATTTGGTAAAGTATTGTTAAAGTAAAGTGAAACATTAAAATTCCATTTTGAATTAACATACTATAATCATAAAAGACTTATATTTAAGGTATACTCTATCCATCCTTTCCAATTGTTTGATATATAAAAGAAAGGACAAAGTTAAAACTTAATATAAATTAAAATTGTTCTTTGTTTTTGAGGAAAGAATGAGACATGAGCTGAGCCACTTTCAAACCCAGAGAAGGTTTAGAGAATTGCTTTAACCAATGAAGTCAGTAATTCCAAAAAAAAAAAAGAAAAAAAAGGATGGGGTAATCTCAGGTGAACTTGTCAATCCAGTTATGTTCCTCATAGTGAATAAATCAGGCAGGACCTCATTATGATATCTATTAGAACTGGACTGTTGAATGCCTACCCCCGACCCCGACTCCTGATCTAACTTTCTTATTGGTGTTAGCAAGAAAAAATAATCTCCGTGTTATACAAAGATAACACAGGAAAAAAGATGAAGTAGCTCTGCAAGTCTATTCCTTTTAGAAAAAGGGTTCCGTGGGAGCAAAACTTGTCTAGCAAGCAAGAAAACTAGGTTGGCCAGCACAGGAGGGTCATGATGCCATCTTTTATTGTTAGTAAAGGTGATGATTTTGTCTATTCCTATTGTTGGAAGCTCTACTTCATGATCTGATGAAATTGGCTAATTGGCAAAGAAGAAGGACAAGGTCCAAGACACAACTGCCTGCTACCTTTGACTTTTGATAGGAAAAAAAGTTTCACACTCTGCTTCCTATTTTTCAAATGTATACAGCTTTTGTAGACCATTTGAAGTCTCTAGATAAGGTAAATTAGTGATGCTTAGTTTAAAGTGAGCCCTCCTATGAGTGGTACTATGACTGAACAACTGGCCTGAATGAATGCAATATGAGATTTTAACCATGGCCAGAAATTCTGTTCTCTTGGTTTGTCTTATCAGATAGTTGCTGCAATTTTATTAATCTTCCATCTGAAGAGCTAACCCAAGAATCGTATAGGAACCAGATGAGAGTCCACAAACCCCTATGACATGTATGGTCTCTGTCAAAGACAAGGTTGTCAAGAGTTCCAAAGATATTTTCTGTTTTAGCAACAAAAGAATATTGTTGCTTTTCTTTGTACCCTTTATACCCAAGACTATTTCTCCGTGACTGATGGCATAAGTTGTGTCTTTACCAATAGAAACTTACCATCAGCTTATGGAGCATATACAATAGCCTTGGCAAGGGCAAGTGATATTTGAGAGGTAGTGACCCTTGGGACCCTTTTGATCATGATTCAAAAGATATAACCCATAATTGATATATTAGGTTTTTCTTAGTGGCATAAGATATCTAGTTGAAGCATTATCTCCCCATTCCAAGGTGATTCCATTTAAATTCCTTTCATGTATATACATGATTTCCACCGGCATTTTCAAAAGATCCTTTGTGTTTAACTTGCTTTTAAAGAACTTACAAAATTCATACATTGAATTTTTGTGTGTCTTTATATTTGTAATAAAGTAAGGATCCACATAAGACAAAGAATATTTTTTCAGCTTTGTTCTAGGATTGTGTGTCCCCACTTAATATTATACAACCTATAGTCATCTATTTTCCTGCAAATTTTATAACTTCATTTTTCTTTAGAGTGAAATTGAACCAATCAACCTAGTTGTCCATCAGCAGATGAAAGGATAATGAAATTTTCTACATGCATACAAAGTATACTATTCAGCATATTCTTATCTAGAGGAAAAGTCATCAGTGACTAATAATTGTATCTATAATATCTCTTGTGGATTTAAATGTACTTTTTGGGAGTTACTGAGGAATGTAGTCCATTGAACTCTGGAGCAAAGCAACTGTTAATATTATTTTGTAAGGATGCTGGTGGTTGGAGGGTTGTTTATTTATTTGATCATTATTCTTTCTTCCTAGGTGTTGAGAGCCAACCTGTTTATCCTGTAATGATAATATTTAAATAAAAGTTGAGTTAAACCAAATTTTCAAATAAGGTTTGATTAGATATACGTTGTTTACTTTATGCCAACCCATGTAATTTTGTGAAGAACAGAGCAGTTAAACTCCAAAATAACTACTGCTTTATCCTTGGTGTCTTTCTTTCTTTGTTTGTTTGTTTGTTTCTTTCTTTCTTTCTTTCTTTCTTTATTTATTTTTTTCTTGTTTGTTTTTGTTTTTGAATTTTGTAGTTTCATTTTAATTGTCAAGGTCTGGTGAAGAGTCGTTCTTCAGGGGTCATTGTGGCATAAGAGAAACCTTAGGCTGATGGTATTCTTACCAGTTATTCCATCTACATAAGGATAAGTCCTTGAACATACCTTTTCTTGGAAATACTAAGGAACATTTTCTGCTATGTTTGGGGTCTCCCTTGTAGATGACCCTGGTTACAATACATAAGATTGCTTCTCCACATCCTTCCTGAACAAGAGTAGAGGTGATTCCCCACAGTAATAGAACATTTCATGAGGTGCCCCAGAGTACCTTGAGGCCTTCTTGGCCTTAGAGAACAAAAGGAAAACATTTCCTTTAATACTTCTGATCACATTGGAATAGACGCCACACGTGGTTATGGTTGGACAACCAACCTGTTTATCCTGGAATGATAATATTTAAATAAAAGTTGAGTTAAACCAAAATTTTCAAATAAGGTTTGATTAGATATATGTTGTTTACTTTAAGCCAATCCATGTAATTTTTGTGAAAAACAGAGCATTTAAACTCCATTGATTTAAGCAGAGATTTGATACCAATTTATAAACTTTGACCTTAGGAATTAAAATATCATTAATATCCTTGTGAAATTTCATCTTTTACATACCTTACATAATTTACTCAGACCTTCACTTCTTGTAAAACTTTTCTAAGATGTTTTTATTCGATTCTAGAAATATGCAGGCATCTTAATCTTTATCATAATTTCTTCATTAACATTTTTCCATTTTTATATCCTTCTCCCCTTTCCTTTTTAACTTAAAGGTTTCATTTCTTAATATCAAGATATATAATTTTAAAATGAAATTTACTATTAGTTGTGAGATATTCTTCCTACCTGGGAGTGATGTAGACTAAGGAATGTTTATCCGCTCATCAAGTTACAGAGACAAACCAACGTTGCATTTCACCCTGTAAGTACAAGGATTTCTTTGTGCTTCCTTAAAGTGCATGGCTGAGGAATCACAAGCGAAGCGCAGGTGACCCCACAGCACCTCTAACCGGGGTTCTCTTTTTCTTCTGGGGGGCATCAAGATCTTTTACTGAAGAGACAAATATTGAACAGAAAAGAAAGAGAGAAGACCATGTTTCAGATAAAGGGAAAGTAATAACTATATCCCTTCTATATAGCAAGGGCTACTAAGTCTTCTAAGTAGATGCTAGCTTTTGTATTTCAAACGATCTCTCTCTAGGTCCTCCCCTTTCCCCTATTGATTCCCTGTCACTATCTGTTTCTATGCCTTCCTGACATTTCTCATTGCAAAGGCTTCTAATCACATCTCTGGGAGTATACTTTCACATTTTTTTAAATATTTTTATTTTCTATATCTTTGTTTGCATTCCAAATGATTTCCCCTTTACTAGATCCCTCCTCCCCATATGTCCCGTAAACCTTCTTCTCTCCACCCATTCCCCAATCACTTCCCTCCTTTTTCTCTGTCTTTATATTCCCCTCCACCACTAGATCAATCCTTTCCAGGATCAGGACCCTCTCCATACTTCTTCATGGGAGTCATTTGTTATGCAATTTGTGCCTTGGGTATTCAAAGCTTCTGGGCTAATTAATATCCACTTATCAGAGATTGAATTCCATGTGTATTCTTTTGTGATTGGGTTACCTCACTTAGGATGATATTTTCCAGATCAAATCATTTGCCTACAAATTTTGTGAATTCATTGTTTCTAATTGCTGAGTAGTATTCCATTGTGTAAATATACCATATTTTCTGTATCCATTCCTCCTTTGAGGGGCATCTGGGTTCTTTCCAGCTTCTGGCTATTATAAATAAGGCTGCTATGAACATAATGGAGCATGTGTCTTTATTGCGTGCTGGGGAATCCTTTGGGTATATGCCCAGGAGAGATATAGCAGGGTCCTCCGGAAGTGTCATGTCCAGTTTTCTGAGGAACCCCCAGACTGATTTCCAAAGTGGCTGTAACATCTTACAGCCCCACCAGCAGTGGAGGAGTGTTCCTCTTTCTCCACATCCTCGCCAACACCTGCTATATCCTGAGTTTTTGACCTTAGCCATTCTGAGTGGTGTAAGGTGAAATCTCAGGGTTGTTTGATTTGAATTTCCCTAATGACTAATGATGTTGAGCATTTCTTAAGGTGCTTTTCGGCCATCCGAATTTCTTCAGGTGAAAATTCTTTGTTTAGATCTGTACCCCAGTTTTCAATAGGGATATTTGGTTCCCTGGGGTCTAACTTCTTTAGTTCTTTGTATATATTGGATATTAGCCCTCTATCAGATATGTAGGATTGGTGAATATCCTTTCTCAATTTTTTTGGTTTCCGTTTTGTCCTTTTAACAATGACCTTTGCCTTACAGAAACTTTGTAATTTTATGAGGTCCCATTTGTCAATTCTTGATCTTAGAGCATAAGCTATTGGTGTTCTGTTCAGAAATTTTCCGCCTGTGCCCATGTCCTCAAGGGTTTTCCCCAGTTTCATTTCTATTAGTTTCAGTGTGTCTGGTTTTATGTCAAGGTCCTTGATCAACTTGGAGTGGAGTTTAGTACATGGAGATGAAAATGGATCAATTTGCATTCTTCTGCATGCTGACCTCCAATTGAACCAGCACTATTTGTTGAAAAGGCTATCTTTTTTCCACTGGATGTTTTCAGCTCCTTTGTCAAGGAGACAAAGGTGACCATAGGTGTGTGGAACAAGAACTCTCAATCCTGAACATCTATGCTCCAAATGCAAGGGCACACTCATTCATAAAAGAAACTTTACTAAAGCTCAAAGCACACATTGCACCTAACACAATAATTGTGGGTGACTTCAACAGTGCACTTTCCTAAATGGACCGATCAGGAAAACAGAAACTGAACAGGAACACAGTGAAAACAATTGAAGCTTTGGACTAATTAGATTTAACAGATATATATATATATATATATATATATATATATATATATATATATAATTTTATCCTAAAGCAAAAGAATATACCTTTTCTCAGCACCTAATGGTACCTTCTCCAAAATCGATCATATAATTGGTCACAAGGCAGACCTCAACAAATATAAGAAGATCGAAATAATCCCATGCCTCGTATCAGATCACTATGGAGTAAAAGTGGTCTTCAATAGCAACAAAAACAACAGAAAACCCACATACATGTGGAAACTGAACAATATTCTACTCAATGATACCTTGGTCAAGGAAGAAATAAAGAAAGAAATAAAAGACATTTCAGAATTTAATGAAAATAAAGACACAGCATACCCAAATCTATAGGACACAATGAAAGCAGTGTTAAGAGGAAATCTCATAGCCCTGAGTGTCTCCAAAAAGAAAATGGAGAGAGTATTCACTAGCAGCTTAATGACACACCTGAAAGCCCTGGAACAAAAAGAAGCTATTTCACCCAGGAGGAGTAGAAGGCAGGAAATCATCAAATTCAGGGCCGAAATCAATCAAGTAGAAACAAAGAGAACCATACAAAGAATCAACAAAACCATAAGCTGGTTCTTTGAGAAAATCAACTAGATAGATAAACCCTTAGCCAGACTAACCAAAGGGCACAGAGACAATATACAGATTAACAAACTTATAAATGAAAAGGGAGATATAACAACAGAAACTGAGGAAATTCAAAAAATCATTATATCCTACTACAAAAGCCTGTACTCAACACAACTGGAGAATCTGGAGAAAATGGACAGTTTCCTAGACAGATATCAGACACCAAAACCAAATCAGGATTAAATAGATCATCTAAACAGTCCCATTACATCTGAAGAAATTAAAAGGTTCATAGAAAGTCTCCCAACCAAAAAAAAGCACGGGACCAGATGGCTTCAGTGCAGAATTCTATCAAACCTTCATAGAAGACCTAACACCAATAGTCTTCAAACTATTCCACAAAATAGAAACAGAAGGAACTCTACCCAACTCGTTCTATGAAGCCACAATTAAGCTGATACCAAAACCACACAAAGGTCCAACAAAGAAAGAGAACTTCAAGCCAATTTCCCTTATGAATATTGATGCAAAAATACTTAATAAAATTCTTGCCAACCGAAACCAAGAACACATCAAAACGATCATCCACCATGATCAAGTAGGCTTCATCCCAGGGATGCAGGGTGGTTCACTATAAGGAAATCCATCAGTGCAATCTACTACATAAACAAACTCAAAGGAAAAAAAAACATATGATCATCTCATTAGATGCAGAAAAAGCATTTGACAAAATTCAGCATCCTTTCATGCTAAAAGTCTTGGAAAGAACAGGAATTCAAGGCCCATACCTAAACATCGTTAAAGCAATACACAGCAAACCAGTAGCCAACATCAAACTAAATGGAGGGAAACTTGAAGCAATCCCACTAAAATCAGGGACTAGACAAATCTGTCCTCTCTTTCCATATCTTTTCAATTTAGTACTTGAAGTTCTAGCTAGAGCAATTAGACAACTTAAGGAGCTCAAGGGGATACAAATTGGAAAGGAAGAAGTCAAATTATCACTATTTGCAGATGACATGATAGTCTACTTAAGTGACCCGAAAACCTCCACCAGAGAACTCCTACAGCTGATAAACTACTTCAGCAAATTGGCTGGTAATAAAATCAACTCAAGCAAATCAGTTACCTTCCTATACTCAAAGGATAAGCAGGCTGAGAAAGAAGTTAGGGAAATGACACCTTTCACAACAGCCACAATCAATATAAAGTATCTTGGTGTGACTCTAACCAAACAATTGAAAGATCTATATGACAATAACTTCAGGTCTCTGAAGAAGGAAATAGAAGAAGACCTCAGAAAATGGAAAAATCTGCCATGCTCCTGGATTGGCAGTATTAATATAGTTAAAATGGACATCTTGCAAAAAAGCAATCTACAGATTCAACGGAATCCCCATCAAAATCCCAACTCAGTTCTTCACAGAGTTAGAAAAAGCAATTCTCAAATTCATCTGGAATAACAAAAAACCCAGGATAGCTAAAACTATTCTCAACAACAAAAGAAATTCAGGGGAAATCAGTATCCCTGACTTCATGCAATACTACAGAGCAATAGTGTTAAAACCTGCATGATATTGGCACAGTGACAGACAAATGGACCAATGGAATCGAATTGAAGATACTTTCACATTTTTAAAAACTTCTGTTCCTCTAACTCTCTATCAGCAACTTAGCAGAAACTCTTCATCCAGTCTGTATGAAGGTATCTTCATTGTTAGACAGCTAAAGTCTCATCTCCCAAGTCTTCCCCAGCTCACTCTGGCTTCTCCCCAGTACCAAAAGGATATTTGGAATTAAGGTAAAATATCATGCAGCCGACTGAAAAGAGTGGCTCAATATCAGTGAGGATTCAATTACACATCCTATCCCATCCTTCTGTGATGAACATCAACAATCAACAACCCAGATGTGATAACCTTTTATGAAAAGATATACTTGGTCTAATGAAGATGGTAAGTCTGGGGCCTATAGGGTAGTACTGTGCAAAATCACCTTTATAAAAGATCTCTGAATCCAAACTACATACAGTATATACAGGTGTAATAAATACTACCTGTATATACTGTTAAACTGTAGGGCATTCTAAGTTTTTATGTAATGATCTACCACAAAACTATCAACCACAACCATGCTTTAAGATTTGAATGAGTGAAAAATGCAGATAGGGAAAAGCAAAAATATGCAATAAAACATCTTCAAACTGATGTTTACAGCATCCTACGAATCTAGCTAAGGAAACTGTTAAAACTACCAGGCTGAAATTATTATTATAAGGGATTTGTGATTGATTGTTTCGGTTTTGTTTTGTTTTTAGCAAAAAGTTCCCTCCAAGGAACAACTGTCAATGATTCTTTTATATTTTTATCTTTTTATTTGATAGTACTCCTCATATATCGAATATTGAACACAGGAGGCAATAGCACATATCAAAGAACTGAGATGAAAGGGATGACAATACTATATTCATTTCTTTGGCTTGCAAATGTCACTGTAGCTAGAAGGTTAATATAAAACAAGAGTACCCAGGGATTGCCTGTGCAGAAACAAAAGCAAAGAGCAAACAAGGACCAAGATGGCTGTTGTCTTCTGACAGTGGATAGTAACTAAATCTTTCCCTTTTGTTGAGAGCTCAACTTTACATTTTAATGGACTGGTTAAGCAGCACAAAGAGAAAGGGAAACAGGATATTTGAGGAAATGTGCCATGTTTAATGCATACTTGAAAAGTAGTGATTCAGTTCCTTTCCTGTCTACCTTGCAGGGAGCAAATTGACTTCTAGTCTTTTAATTCCAAATCAATAACCTAAACTTTTACTTATCTAAAAGTGCTAGTTTTAATTAAATTAGATTCTTTATCTTTCTACACATGAATATTTAATTAGTGATTTATTACTGTAAAGTACTTAGATAATCAGTGTAAAAATACATTTATTTTGACTTATAGTTCTATACATGGCAAGTACACACCACTTTGTGCCAGCAGTGGATGGTGGGGAAAACTCCTTTCGTCCTCAGGTAGAAGCAAAAGACTGATGTGATGGACTTGGATCTCCAAGTCTTCTTCAGTACTCCATGTTACATGTAAAGTTTTTACAATTTCTTGCATTGTTCACAGCATTTCCTATAGTACAACCCTAGGGACCAAGCATTGGTTTACAGCATCCATCTTAGAACAGACATTTAACATTTGAGCCATAACAATTAGCTGTTTTTTCCCAAGCTTCTTAATATAATTATCTCCCCTCTCCACTTACACATGTATTGTATGCCAAAACCTACGCGAGAGTCTTCTCACAAAAGTCCAAAGAAGGTCACTGTAACTCTGAGGTTGAAATTTTGCAATGCCATTTAGAAGTTACTTGATTTTAAAATATATTTGTTATTGAAATTTTAGGATATTCTTATGAATTCAGGACAACAGTTGACATCAAATTTTCCATTTATAGAACTTTGATTAATGTACCTGACAAAAATAGTTGATTAATACTGGATTTGGTGGCAGTGGATATGCAAATTCATACTTCTCCTGGTGATTTTAGGTGTAGAAAACCCAGTGTGATTACAGTCTTGATTTAAATGTTACCATCATTAAATTACCTCATCTTGTCCATTTAGCACAACTACAGACAACTGAAATTGGTCTTTACAACTAAGAACATCTTTAGGAATGAAACTGGACATATATTCATTTCAAATAAAAAGTACTAAAAGTAGCAAGATCTTATTAAATGACATTTGTTTGTTTTAAAGTACCTTCTCTGCTACATATGTGATATAAAGATTGAAAACTGAGCACACCAGGCATTTTGCTGGAAACCACTAGTATCATTGCTCAGCCTAAATAACTCAGTTAAAACATGTGTCTAAAAATTTTTGTCTAAAAATGAAACTTAGATTTTTTTTGTGATTTAGAACTGATTGTAAAGCCATGATGCTAGCCCCTTTGTCCATCTATACTTCCAGTCTCTATCTCTGACCCTCATCCACATATCATTAAATTATAAATTTGCTTCTTTTTAAAACTTCTTATATTTTCACTGTTAATGTTACACCAATCTACCAAATTACAGGGGAAAATGATCTTTCACTTCCAGCAAAAATTAAAATATAAGGCTACTTTTGATTTATTAATTAAAAATTCTACTTTCCTGTCACAGACACCATTGGTATATTAGAAATTTGTGACATTACAAAGATACCAGTGAGGAGGGAATGGGTGCGTGGGTAAATCAGCACCCTATTTATTACAGGCAAAGGGGAGGAGGATGGAATGGGATCTTCATGGGGGAGGCCAGGAGTGGGGATAACATTTAAAATGTAAACAAATAAAATGATTGATAAAAATACGTACCAGTTATATTGAGTGTTAATATACTTAATTTTAAAGTAGTGGAAACTGGATAGCCATGTTATCATGTGTTCAAGATCATTAGGATGAGAAAAAATATATTTTGAATGCGAAATGCAGATAGACAATTGTTGTCCGTTGTTGGAGGTAATGTCCCATTTAATTTGTCAAAGTAATTATTTCTGAATTTTAAATGTTAAAAGCCAGTCCCTGGAAATAGTGTGTCCTCACTTCTGCAATCATACTGAAAGTAATAAAAAGAATTGTGTTTTAAATATTTGTTAACTTGTATAACTAATACATTTTTTAAAAAGTAATAAATCATACCACTGCATATTTTACTGTCTTGCCTTGTCAGCAACTCAGTTAATTGAGGGTGACAATAAAATTGTTTTCCTTATTTGCTCCCTCAATAGTCCTCTAGAGTTTACAGTGATTCACCATAACTTTTCTACCTTACAATCATTGCATACCTAGCAATGCATTTCCCTGCTGACTGGGTCAGGAATAATCAACAGGTATGGCTAGACAACATAAACATGCTTGATTGAAGACCTTAATGGACTTGGAATTTTCCCAAAATTCTATGTGGTTTGGTAATGCTGTTCATTAGCTCCCAAAGTTCAAGTGATCAGTTATGCTTGAGGTGCTATTGGCACTCTTGAATGAAAAAATGATTAGCATTACTAGTGTTATACAAAAGAAAATGAGAGCATAATGATTTTGACGTCCATGTATGTGGGATGGTGCAACATATATTAGAATTCTCAGGAAAAAAAAGTCATATGGAAAAGCAGATGTGTTCATGTATCATATAAAGAAAACAACCATAAACTAGGCTGTCTTCTGGATGTCAGTTCCACAGCATTTAGTAAGACAAACAATACTTCAAAGGCTTTAGTTTTGTAAGCTGAATTACTATAAAATTAGGTTTTCTCACCATATTTTAATATGTATAACATATAATTCTTATATATATATACACACACATATATATGCCTTCATATATATCATGTATTATCATATATACATATACACATATATGTATATATATAAAATACAGCAGCTATTTTTCTGTATTGACATCTCATGATGTCGGCTGTTCTACCTTGTGGCTAAATCCAAAATAGTTTGCTCTCTCTCCCTGTCACTTCTCTGGCGGAAGTCCCTCCCTATCCTTGTTTCTGTGCATCCACTGGGTCATCATCTTTTATTGACAAGACTAAAAAATTGGTAATTCTTTTTCACACAAACTTCAGATAGGAGATTCCTGAAGTAAGCCGTGCTGTGTCCATATTGAAACAGTGTATGAGGATAGAGATAATCACATTTGAATAACACAGGATACACTTTCCAGAGTGCACAAAAACATTAAGAAGACACCAAGTTGTAAAGAGTGATTGTAATTATGTGTGTGTGGATAAAAGAGGAGAAAGTTCTTGTCTTTTATGATTCTGGAAACTGCATTAACATACTAAAGAGTCAGGAAGATATAGAAGATGCCTTGTGTCTACAGCATTGGAATAAAAAAACAAAGAATTAAGATTTTGATGAAAAGCGAGGAAGACAATGGGTCCATACACTCCCCAGTTCTTGTTTAGGGCTTTCATCACCTTAAGTTTTCTTTCAAAGATAAGATAAAAGCAGTCAAAAAGTGAATTCAGGTTATCAATATCTCTTTTTCTCAGGCCTACACTAAGAGAGAGGTAAGGAACACAGCACTCACAATATAGCATAATACCTAGAAAACTTGAAGGGCAATTACCTCCTTCATATTACACAGACTGCAGTTAAAATGAAAAAGAAAAACAAAACTCAACAACAAAAAAACATTTTACTCTAATACCCAGCATCCCTCCCTTATGAATTCTTATAACTAACCTAGAAGTTCTGATGTGGGCTGATTCAGGGAGCTGTGAACCAACATTATTCTGGTGTAAATGCCAACAAAGTCATCCATTTTGTTTGTAGGGAATGTATAAAGGTGATGGAGCCAATTTCTGTACTATTTCCTTCTATTTGATGAGGGTAACCTTTAAGATGAAATATATCGTCCACTCGTGGAATTATTGGCTTACAAAATCAAATAACTCCTATCCAGTGAATTAATAAGATGACACTGCATCCTCAGAGTCCCACAGGAAGTTTCTTTTCTTAATCTAAGAAGAGTTTTGCTGAATGGCTTTCCAACATCCACAAGAAACTTTCTTTCCTTTATAAACATGCCCTTCCACAGTCTTTCAAATTATAACCAAGGAAATGGAATGAATTCTGCAGTTAGGTTAGCTGCTTTCAAACAGATTAAGAAAACACAGCCTCTAACAAGGCTACCAAGAACAGTGTAATTCCATTTGTTTTTGTCATTAAAGGTTTTTTTCCTTTTATTTATCTTCCATAGCTTCTGTACAGTAGTGTAGGTGCCTTAAACAACAAAGGTTTTCATCCCCCAAACAGCCGGCATGTATTAAAGTATCTCAATGTCTCAGAATGTATTCTAGTTACTCACCTTTACAGCACTCCTTTTATTTGTCACTAAGTATACCTAAAATTCATCACTGGTAGATGATGAAAATGCTTAATAGTTACTCTTGATAAAAGTAACAGAGTTCCTGGTATTTTGTTAAAGAAAAAAACTCAGAGAAGTGACCCTTTTGTTTATCAATCCTTTCTCATTCAAATGTAAACTGAGCTCCTGTTGCAGAACTAGTAGTTTAATGCTCCAGTAGTTGTAAATAAAAGAAAAAAAAATCATTCATTTCACATTAGAATGTAAATGTTGAAACTGCAGTCTCCTAAAGGTATATCCATTGCATATTTAGTTACTATTGCTTTTCAAACTTTAAACTTTATCCAAATAAAACAACTCGTTATGTGGAATTTTAACTGTGGACAAGGCATTTACAATATATGTCTGGCCTCCTATCATATACACTAGGCACGATGAAATTAGGTGATGGTTTTAATCACTCAATCAAAATGTGTTTACAAAATCTGTATGTGTGGTACTTAGACTACACAGATTAAACAAGTGGCATATTCTTTCTTGTACCTCATAGTTTATAGACAGTGCCACTTTCCATGTTTACTTACCTAGTTTTCTATATCCACTCAGTTTACAACTATAAATAATTCCAGTGTACCTCCATAATCATTTAATCATTTTGTCAGTACAATTTTCTTTTCTTAAAGAAATCGCTATGATCACTCTAGCGAATTCTGTCTGCACCAAATTTGTTGGAAGTTTTTTTTTTTCAGAAGTTTTAGAATTGTTAAGTAAAGTATAATTGAACGTCTTCCACTAAAAATCATTGATTGGAAGAACTCACAGATATCTAATGGGACAAAGAACCATTGATATAACCCTCAAAGTGTCAGGGGAGCATAGTCTGTATCTTTAAAATAATTTTACTTTGGCAGTGTCACAGAATTACTTTTCTGGAGTTGACTTTCTAAATGAATTTATAATCCAAGCCTGCCTCTCTCTCTCTCTCTCTCTCTTTCTCTTTCTCTTTCTCTCTCTCTCTCTCTCTCTCTCTCTCTCTCTCTCTCTCTCTCTCTCTCTGTCTGTCTATGTATATGTGTGTTGTTTGAGCACGTGTGTGCATGTGTGTGTGCACGTGTATGTTGTATTGAAGTACAAGTAGGTATGTACATTGTCTCCCCCTATACATATATGGGGAGACAATGCCTAGGTCTATGAGTGGAAACCAGATATCAGCCTTAGGTGTCTTCTTTAAATTAGCTCCACTTCAGTTTTTGAGACAGCATCTGTCACTGAACCTGCTGCCTACCTTATAGGCAAGACTGGATGGCCAATCTTCTCCCAAGTTCAACTGCCTGTCTCCACACAGCCAATGCTAACTTTTTAGGGTCACACCATGCCTGGGTTGTATGAATACTGCAGATCCCAAACTCAAGTCATCAAACTTAGACAGTAGGTATTTCACAGACCCCAGCCATCTCCATAGCTCTGAGAATTCAAGTTTTTGACCTCTCTTTACAATGAAAATTTGCAGACCTTGAGGTGGGTTAGTCCATTCTCCTTATGTATCTAAGTATCTTTTGTTTTCTGTTCTTGTTGTAAGTAATTGATATTCCAAGTAAAATCTGTCAATTTAATCTTTCTACATTTAAGTTCATTTTCTTTTCTTCTTTTACATCATTTCTCGGTCTTAGGTTAGTAGTATACTATGTTATTCTTCTTAATATTTCTTGGCTATTAGAACATCAACATTTCATTCCCTCTGCCCCCAAAAACCTTTAATTTTCTGTTTTATATTTTAGTACATAAAGTAGAAAACTACCTTGTGGTATTTTCAAACATACCCACATTTGGCTGACTGTCTTGCCACTTCTCACACCTTCCTGGCCCTATCTGATCAAAGCCCTCCATCCTGGGCTTCCATCTTCACATTACTTACACTCTTTTACCTCTTTCCTTCTCTCTTAATGCCTTCTTTTTCTTTCTTGAGTTCTTTCCCAGTGTATATACACTCACTCCCAAATAAAGAGGCTTTTATACAGGAAAGAAGGTAGGGTCTGTATCCGGAAGTGGACGTGCTGTTTATCTTTCAGTAGTTGAGTTACCTCACATAACATATTTTTAATCCCGTCATTTTCTTGCATATTTCATAATTTTATTTTACTTGTCAGCTGAATAAAATCTCACTGTATGTTACATATAAACCACATTTTCCTAATCAGCTCATCAGCTAATAGGTATCTAGTTGAGTTCCATTTCCTAGGTATTATGAATAAAGCAGCCATGAGTTTGGATGAGCAAGTGTCTCTGCAGTAAAACAGAGTCCTTCTGACCAACATTTTCTACATATATTTCAATATGTTTCTTCTGTCTAACCCTTATGTTTCTTCTGTCCTTCATCTCACAAATGCCCACTTCCTTTTTGAAGTGAGTTTTGTCCAAATAAACTGAATAGTGTTCTGTGAGTTTTGTCATTGCCATTAGTGGTCTCTAATTAGTTGATTTATATTAGCATTCACGGGTAGCTAAAGCAACCACACCTTTAATATAAGCCTACTGTGAAATCAATGTTGTAATTCAACATTTATAGTCACTGTATCCTTAAATAGTTTCTTTTGTTCTTGCAGGTCATGGTACTGGCTTATCAGTATTTTATCTACTCTAACACCATCAGAATTGTGTGGGAACCAACCATGCTCCCTCACTGACCCATTCCATGATATAACAGTTTTAAATGCTAATGGTCTTCATTTTCATTCTATTGATTATTTCATTTAGAGAATTACATTAGATAATGAGAGTTTATGCAAAATCTTTAATTTTTTTCATTGAACGCCTGGTTCTAAAACTATAACTCAGCCAAATTTACTGTTGGTTTACAAATTATTCAAATTAAACAGTCTTCTACATTTATTTCTTAGAGAGAAATAAATTGCTATTGGTTAAAAAGTATATAGCACAACTATAAAGTTAGATCACTAAAACTTTGGATGTATATACTTTTTAAAACTTCAGTAATTAATATACATTTTATTTTTCTCTTATGCTTTGTCAATTCCCCAGAAATTAATCTAATGAGAAAAATCCTTCTACCTTTGGTTCCAAAATGATTTCAGTATTTCTTGGGATTAGTTTGAGTATATGATGAGTGGCATTGTTTTTCTTGAGTGTAACTCCCACTTTCTTCTTAAATCAATCTCTTCACCCATACTCTTGACAAGTATGCTATGAAGCTCAGTTCCTTGAACCTTTTCTCTGTGTATTTCATTCCAAATATTTGTGTTTTCATTCCGATTTTGATTTGTAAGCTATAGCACGGTGATAAAATTTAGGACATTTTACCCAAAGATGGTACAGTGGCACATGAGAAAATATCATTCTGGAATGTCATTCTCCACCCCTTTTGCACTTTACCAAAGGTCATAATTTTCATTCAAGTAAAATAATACACATCCATACAATGCATAGAGGAAAGGAATATCTTTTATTATGGAGACACATGGGTACAAGAATGACAGGTTCTTTCCAGTGAATATTAGCCACATGAATACAATGTCTTCTTGGTCTATTCCTGTACTCCATAGTTACTCCTCAAATTCATCACAAAGCACACATGTTGTCCTTCTGCTTTGCTCCTGCATTCTAGTGCTCTCTGCAATAGAGGAAGCTCAAATAAGTGTGTGCTCTTTCATGTTAGTATTTAGTATTTTATTGGTTTAGTTGCTTTACCTGTGAACCTAGCAATGGATGAAGAATGCTTTCTGTCTTACCAAGCCTTTGGAAAGAATAAAATAAAATGTTAATGCAATCATTTGGTTATCAACCTGAATGTGGGCCCTCATCATCACTTGCTAAATCTTTTCTTTACTGTTCTTCTCCTGTGAATATTTTATGAGATTACAACCCAAGTTATGGCTTTCTTTGACTTTGTCGAAAATGAGTGTCTTTCATTATCAGAAAAATTAAGTTTTAAATATATTGTAATTTCACCATAAATGTATCATTTTCTAATTTTGTCCTTAACTCAACTCAAATCCGATGAGAGGAGACTGTCCCTCAACTGAAGGGCAGCCATTGTTTGGATTATCTACCCATCTTTCAGTTCCTCTTTATCTGAGGTTTGACCTTTCTGTTTCCCATTTTCACTCATTTTTTATTTTTTTTCAGTGTTCTCCATCCCCACTGGTTCATACAATCTTTCCTCCTGAGCCCCGAGGGGAGGGATTTGATGGTTACATTCCATTTAGGACTAAGTGTTACAAGGTCTCTCATCTCCACATTGTCCAGTTGTTGGTCTCTGTGTTTGTTCCCATCTACTGCAGGAGGAAGCTCCTCTGATGATGGCTGAGTAAGATACTGACCTATGAGTATAGCAAGATGTCAGTAGGAGTCATTATATTGCTGTGCTCTTTGGGTTGTTTTTTAAACATACTGAGTCCACTTAGTACTTCCTGTATGATCATGAAATAGGAAGTGAAGCATCTATTGGACAATCTCTCAGGAACCATATCCCTGAAAAAAACTGACATTCCCTTGCCAGTAGCTTCTAATTGCCAATAGTTTCTTAGCCAGGAGTGGGAATTCTTAAGGTCCTCCCCATCTATGCTGGGAATTTTAATGGGTTTATTTTATAGGATTCACTCTTCAGAACCTTTGTATCCCACTGAGATCCCAATTTTCAGACTGGTCCCTTCTCAGCCAGGGTTGCTCCCAGGAAAGTATGGGGAGAGCTGAGTTAGAGACAGGAAGGCATCTCTACTTCCTAACTATGGACGCAATATGAACAACTGTCTAAGGCACCTCTCTCCTTTGCTTCCCTAGCATGATAGCAATGTGTCTCCTCAAACTGTAGTTTGCTTTCATAGCAACAAGAAAAAGTAACAACTTTAGAGCTTTCCATGGGCTGGGCATTATGTCAAACTTTTGTGTATTAACTTTTCCAGGTATCTATGGATATAGATATTAATATGATTACTACTTTACAGAGGAAGAAACTAAAAAATGAAGAGCCCCAAAAGAGGGCCCTTCAGATAGACAGTTTATTATTCTTAAAGACCAAAGGACTACCTTCCTTTGTGGGCTTCTCTGGCTCTGGGATTTATCAAGGGCAGCACAGTGTGCTCAGAGAACAGGCCCCATGTGAGAAAGCTGTGGATTCAGTTTTTCAATTTTAGCTGCATAGTATTGTGCTAGTAAATTATCTAACCAGCAAATTTACAGTGTTTGCCTCTTTTTATTTTCTTTCTTTTTCCTTTCTTTCTTTCTTTTGTAACATTGATTCTTCTTTTTTATTGGGTATTGTCTTTATTTACATTTCAAATGTACTCCCCTTTCCAGGTGTCCCCTTCTGAACCTCCCTACGCCATCCCTCCCTCCCATGCTTCTATGAGTGTGCTCCCCCAACCACCCACCCACTCCAGTCTTCCTCTGTGGCATCCCAATACACTGAGGCATTGAACACCCTCAGGCCCAAGGACTGATCTTCCCACTTATGCCCAACAAAAACATCCTCTGCCACATATTCAGCCAGAGCCATGGGTCCCTCCATGTGTACTCTTTCTTGGTGGTACAGTCCCCGGGAGCTTCAGGGGGTCTGGCAGGTTGACGCTGTTGCTCCCTCACATGGGGCTGCAACCTCTTTCAGCTCCTTCACTCCCTTTTCCAACTCCTCCATCAGTGACCCCTCACTCAGTCCAAAGGAAGGCTGGTGAATAGCGTCTGTATTTGTCAGGCTGTGGCAGAGGCTATCAGGAGACAGCCATAACAGGCTCCTTTCAGCAAGCACTTCCCAGCAGGCATCCACAATAGTGACCGTATTTGGTGACTTTATATGGGATGGATCCCCAGGTAGGGAAGTTTCTGGATGGCCTTTCCTTCAGTATCTGCTCCATACTTTGCCTCCATATTACCTCCTGTGAGTGTTTTGTTCTTCTTTCTAAGAAGCACTGAAGCATTCACACTTTGGTCTTCCTTCTTCTTGGACATCATATGGTCTGTGAATTGAATCTTGGGTATTCCCAACTTTTGGACTAATATCCATTTATCTGTGAGTGTATTTACCATGTGTGTTCTTTTGTGACTGAGTTACCTCATTCATGATATTCTCAAGTTCCATCCATTTGCCTGTGAATTTTATGAAGTTATTGTTTTTAATAGCTGAGTAGAATTGTGTAAATGTATATCACCTTTTCAGTATCCATTTCTCTGTTGGGGGACATCTGGGTTGTTTCCAGTTTCTGGTTATTCTAAATATGGCTGTTCTGAACATAGTGGAGCATGTGTCCTTAATACATGGCAAAGCATGTTCTGATATATGCCTAGGAGTGGTATAACTTGGTCCACATGTAGGACTAATTCCAGTTTTCTGAGGAACCGCCAGACCTTTCACTTGTTTTGTTAGAGTCACACCAAGGTATTCTATATTGTTCATGACTATTATGAAGGGTGTCATTTCCCTAATTTCTTTGACATCCTGTTTATTCTTTGTGTAGAGGAAGGCTACTGATTTGAATTAATTTCATATCCAGCCACTTTGTTGAAGTTGTTTATCAGGTTTAGGAGTTCTCTGGTGGAATTTGGGGCAAGGGCAGGTCACTTAAGTATACTATCATATAATGTGCAAATAGTGATATCTTGGCTTCTTCCTTTCCAATTTGTATTGCTTTCACCTCCTTTTGTTGTCTAATTGCTCTAGCTAGAACTTCAAGTACAATATTGAATAGATAGGGAGAGAGTGGGCAGCTTCATCTAGTCCCTGATTTTTGTGGGATTGTTTCAAGTTTCTCTCCATTTAGTTTGATGTTGGTTACTAGTTTACTGTATATTGCTTTTACTCTGTTTAGCTATGGGCCTTGAATTCCTGATATTTCCAAGACTTTTAACATGAAGAGATGTTGAATATTTTTCAAATGCTTTTTCAGTGTCTAGTGAAAGTATCATGTGGTCTTTTTCTTTGAGTTTGTTTATTTAGTGGATTACATTGATAGATTTCTGTATATTGAACCATCTCTATATCCCTGGAATGAAACCTACTTGATCATGGATAATGATTGTTTTGATGTGTTCATGAATTAGGTTTGCAAGAATTTCATTGAGTATTTTTGCATTGATATTCATGAGGAAAATTGCTCTGAGGTTCTCTTTGTCAGGTCTTTGTGTGGTTTTGATATCAGCTTAACTGTGGCTTCATAGAACAAATGGGGTAGTGTTTCTACTGTTTCTGTTTTGTGGAATAGTATGAAGAGTATTGGTATTATGTCTTCTTTGAAGGTCTGACAGAATTCTGCACTAAACCCTTCAGGTCTTGGGCTTTTTTTTTTGTTGGGAGAATTTTAATAACTGCTTCTATTTCTTTATGAGTTATGAGACGTTTAGATAGTTTAAATGATCCTGATTTAAGTTTGATATTTGGTATCTATCTAAAAAATTGTCCATTTCCTCCAGATTTTCCAGTTTTTTTCTTTTTTTATTATATATTTTTATTTTCTATAATCTTTGTTTACATTCCAAATGATTTCCCCTCTCCCAGTTCCCCCCTCCCCGTATGTCCCATAAACCTTCTTCTCTCCACCCATTCTCCAATCACCTCTCTCCCTTTTCTCTGTCCTGGTACTCCCCTCCAATGCTTGATCAAGCTATTCCAGAATCAGAACCCTCTCCTTGCTTCTTCATGGGAGTCATTTCTAATGCTAATTGTGCCTTGGATATTCAGAGCTTCTTGAAAAACTAATATCCACCTATCAGAGATTGCATTCAATGTGTATTCTTCTGTGATTGGGTTACCTCACTTAGGATGATATTTTCCAGATCCAACAATTTGCCTAAAAATTTCATGAATTCATTGTTTTTAATTGATGAGTAGTATTCCATTGTGTAAATATACCACATTTTCTGTATCCATTCATCCATTGAGGGATATCTGGCTTCTTTCCAGCTTCTGGCTATTAAAAATAAGGCTGCTATGAACATAATGGACCATGTGTCTTTATTGCATGCCAGGGAATCCTTTGGGTATATGCTCAGGAGAGGTATAGCAGGGTCCTCTGGAAGTGTCCTGCCCAGTTTTCTGAGGAACCACCAGACTGATTTCCAGAGTGTTTGTACAAGCTTGCAACCCTACCAGCAGTGGAGGAGTGTTCCTCTTGCTCCACATCCTCGCCAATACCTGCTTTCTCCTGAGTTTTTAACCTTAGTCATTCTGACTGGTGTGAGGTGAAAACTCAAGAGTTGTTTTGATTTGCATTTCCCTAATGACTAATGATGTTGAGCATTTCTTAAGGTGCTTCTCGGCCATCCAAATTTCTTCAGGTGAAAATTCTTTGTTTAGATCTGTACCCCATTTTTTAGGGTTATTTGGTTCCCTGGGGTCTAACTTCTTGAGTTCTTTTTATATATTGGATATTAGCCCTCTATCAGATGTAGGGTTGGTGAAGATTTTTTCCCAATTTGTTAGTTCTGTTTTGTCCTTTTGACAGTGTCCTTTGACTTACAGAAACTTTGTAAGTTTATGAGGTCCCATTTGTCAATTCTTGATCTAAGAGCATAAGCTATTGGTGATCTCAGGAACTTTTCCCCTGTGCCAATGTCCTCAAGGGTTTTCCCCAGTTTCTTTTCTATTAGTTTCAGTGTGTCTGGTTTTACATGGAGGTCCTTGATCCACTTGGAGTTGAGTTTAGTACAAGGAAATAAGAATGGATCAATTCGCATTCTTCTGCATGCTGACCTCCAATTGAACCAGCACCATTTGTTGAAAAGGCTATCTCTTTTCCACATGATTTTTTCTGCTCCTTTGTCAAAGATCAAGTGACCATAGGTGTGTGGATTCATTTCTGGGTCTTCAGTTCTATTCTATTGGTCCACTTGCCTGTCACTGTGCCAATACTATGCAGTTTTTAACACTATTGCTCTGTAGTATTTCCTGAGGTCTGGGATACTGAATCCCCCTGAAGTTCTTTTACTATTGAGAATAGTTTTAGCTATCCTGGGGTTTTTGTTATTCCAGATGAATTTGAGAAGTGCTTTTACTAACTCTGTGAAGAACTGAGTTGGGATTTTGATGGGGATTGGCGTTGAATCTGTAGATTGCTTTTGACAAGATGGCCATTTTAACTATATTAATCCTGCCAATCCAGGAGCATGCAGATTTTTCCATTTTCTGAGGTCTTCTTCTATTTCCTTCTTCAGAGACCTGAAGTTCTTGTCATATAGATCTTTCACTTTTTTGATTAGAGTCACACCAAGATACTTTATATTGTTTGTGACTATTGTGAAGGGTGTCATTTCCCTAACTTCTTTCTCAGCCTGCTTATCTTTGAGTATAGGAAGGCAACTGATTTGCTTGAGTTGATTTTTTATTAAGTTTTTTGCATCAATATTCATAAGGGAAATTGACCTGAAGTTCTCTTTCTTTGTTGGATCATTGTGTGGTTTTGGTATCAGCGTAATTGTGGTTTCATAGAACAAGTTGAGTAGTGTTCCTTATGTTTCTACTTTGTGGAATAGTTTGAAGAGTATTGGTGTTAGGTCTTCTTTGAAGGTCTGATAGAATTCTGCACTGAAGCCATCTGGTCCCGTGCTTTTTTTGTTTGGGAGACTTTCTATGACCCTTTTATTTCTTTATGGGTTATGGGACTGTTTAGTTGATCTATTTGATCCTGATTTAATTTTGGTGTTTGATATCTGCATAGGAAACTGTCCATTTCCTCTAGATCCTCCAGTTGATTTTAGTATAGGCTTTTGTAGTAGGATCTGATGATTTTTTTAATTTCCTCAATTTCTGTTGTTATATCTCCCTTTTCATTTCTAATTTTGTTAATCTGGATACTGTCTCTGTGACCTTTGATTAGTCTGGCTAAGGGTTTATCTATCTTGTTGATTTTCTAATAGAACCAGCTCCTGGTTTTGTTGATTCTTTGTATGGTTCTCTTTGTTTCTGCTTGATTGATTTCAGCCCTGAATTTGATGGTTTCCTGCCTCCTACTCCTCCTGGGTGAAATAGCTTCTTTTTGTTCTAGGGCTTTCAGGTGTGTCCTTAGGCTGCTAGTGTATGCTCTCTCCATTTTTTTTTTTTTGGAGGCACTCAGGGCTATGAGTTTTCCTCTTAGCACTGCTTTCATTGTGTCCCATAGTTTGGGTAGTTGTGCCTTCATTTTCATGAAATTCTAAAAAGCCATTAATTTCTTTCTTTATTTCTTCCTTGACCAAGGTATCATTGAAAAGACCATTGTTCACCAGCTATGTGTATGTGGGATTTCTATTGTTTGTGCTACTATTGAACACAAGCCTTAGTCCTTGGTAATCTGATAGGATACATGGGGTTATTTCAATCTTGTATCTGTTGAGACCTGGTTTTGTTGACAGATTATATGGTTAATTTTGTAGAAGGTACCATAAGGTGCTAGAAGAAGATATATTCTTTTTTTAGGATGAAATGTTCTATAGATATATGTTAAATCCATTTGGTCCATAGCTTCTGTTAGTTTCAATGTGTCTCTGTTTTGTTTGTGTTTATATGATTTGTCTATTGATGAGAGTGGGGTGCTGAAGTTATCTGACTATTATTGTGTGAGGTTCAATATGTGCTTTGAGCTTTAGTAGAGTTTCTTCTATGAATGTGGCTGCCCTTGCATTTGGAGCATAGATGTTCAGAATTCAGAGCTCTTATTGGCAGATTTTTCCTTTGATGAATATGAAGTGTAATTCCTCATTACACATTAATAGTTTGATTGTTAATTCCACATTAACTATCAAAGTTACTCTTTGATAACTTTTCATTGAAAGTTTATTTCATTCTATATTTGAATGGCTATTCCAGCTTGTTGCTTGGAATCATTTGATTGAAAAATTGTTTTCTAGTCTTTTACTCTGAGGAAGTGTCTGTCTTTGACCCTGAGGTACATTTCCTCTATACAGCAAAATACTGGTTCTAATTACATATCCAGTTTGTTAATCTATGCCTTTTTATTGTGGACTTGAGTCTATTGAAGTTAAAAGATATTAAGGAATAGTGATTGTTACTTCCTGTTTTTTATGTTATTTTTATATTTGTTTGGCTATCTTCTTTTGAGTTTCGTGAAAGAAGATTACTTTCCTGCTTTACTACGGTATAGTTTCCCACCTTGTATTGGAATTTCCCATCTATTATCCTTTGTAGAGCAGGAGTGGTGGAAAGATATTGGGTAAATTTTGTTTTGTCATGGAATATCTTGGTTTCTCCATCTATGGTAATTAGGAGTTTTGCTAGGTATTAGCCTGGGCTGGCATTTGTGTTCTTTTAGGGTCTGTTTGAGATCTGCCCAGGATCTTCTAGCCTTCATAGTCTCTGGTGACAAGTCTAGTGTAATTCTGATAGGTCTACCTTTATATGTTTAGTAGAGTTTCTTCTATGAATGTGGCTGCCCTTGCATTTGGAGCATAGATGTTCAGAATTCAGAGCTCTTCTTGGCAGATTTTTCCTTTGATGAATATGAAGTGTAATATAACTTTTTCCATTACTGCTTTTAATATTCTTTGTTTTGTGCATTTGGTGTTTTGACCATTATGTGACAGGAGGAATTTCTTTTCTGGTCCAATCTATTTGGAGTTTTGTAGGCTTCTTGTATGTTAATGGGCATCTCCTTATAAGTTAGGGAAGTTTTTTTCTATAATTTTGTTGAAGATATTTATTGGCCCTTTAAGTCTGGTATCTTTGTTCTCTTCTATACTTATTTTCCTTAGGTTTGGTTGTCTCATTGTGCCCTGGATTTCCTGGATGTTTTCAATTAGGAGATTTTTGCATTTTGCATTATCTTTGACTGTTGGTTCCATGTTTTCTGAGAGATCTTCTGTACCTGAGATTCTCTCTTCTATCTATTGTATTTTGTTTGTGATTCTGCATCCATGACCTCCTGATCTCTTTCCTAAGTTTTCTATTTTCAGAGTTGTCCCCATTTGTGATTTCTTTATTGTTTTTATTTCCATTTTTAGATCTTGGTGATTTTGTCCAATTCTGTTACCGGATGGGTCATGTTTTCCTGTAATTCATTAAGGGACATATGTGTTTTCTCTTTGAGGTCTTCTACCTGTTTACCTGTGTTCTCCTGTATTTCTTTAAGGTAGTTATTTATATCCTTCTTAATGTTCTCTATCATGATCCATGAGATGTGATTTTTAAATCAGAGTCTTGCTTTACTGGTTTGTTTGATTATGTAGGGCTCCCTGTTTTGGGAGAACTTGGTTTCTGTTGCTTATGCTCTTTTCCTTTACTCTTGCCATCTGATTATCTCTGGTATTAGCTGGTTTTGTTGTCTCTGGCTCTGGCTTGTCCCTTCTGTAAGACCATGGGTCAATACTCCTGGGAGACTAGTTCTCTCTGGAAGGAATTTTGGTATCAAGAGCTGTTCTACAGGGTATAGACAGAAGGAACCTGTCCTAGGTTGCTCCTTGGTTCCTTTGATCTGAGGTCTCTGTGCAAGTCTCTTGGAGCAGAAGTCATGGTCTTATCTACGTTCACAGGTTAGTCAGCACTCCTGGTAGACCCATCTCTCTCCCGATGGTATTTGGGTATGGAGTACTATGGCTCAGGATCAGCTCAGGATGCAGATGGAAACTGAAAGCTGATTTAAAATTTTTCTTTTCCTAACTTCTGTACTTCAATTTAAACTCTTTTAAATTCAGTCTTATATTTAAACATAGACTAACTGGTTTATTTTGATAACTAAATTGTGTTTTGAAAAATTACACATATATACTTACAGTATTTATTTATTTTTGTTTCTCAAGATAGGTTGTTACTGTGTAGCTTTTGCTATCCTGGAGTTCACTCTGTCTAACAGGCTAGCTTCAAACTCACAGACATTTGTTTGACTCTGCCTCCTGTGCATTGTAATTAAAGTGCACTTTCACTGCCAGGCCCAGCAATTGAAAATTATTTTCTTATAATAAATGAAAGTTGTTTTCAAAGTAAAATTGTATAAAACACACTGAGAATGGCAATTAATCCAGTAATAGCATTATGATTTAGAGTATAAATAATGTATAAATATGTTGTATATTTATTATGCAAATGAGTTCAATAATCCTAACAGTGTGCCTGTTTATCCCTCTACTCATTGCATTCTAAATTCGAGTGCTGTTGCTTGACTAAAAAGAACTAAGGTACTTTTTAACATCTTTACATGGGTATGGAAGATGTGAGCCAATGATGCTGTCTGTGTATCCATTCCTCTCAATGGAGCTGGTGAACAGTGCTTGGCTCAGTTCTAATTGCATTTGTATCCTGAAGACCTTGTCATTGAGAAAGTTGTTCTGCCAGACTGTATAGTTTCAAGCTCAACATTCAACCACCTATTGATATGTTCTTAATTATTTTGCCTCATATTGGGTTTTCTTTGGGACACTCTTTGTCATCTCTTATTTAATACTCTTCATTGTTTGTACTAGCTTTTCATTCTTTCCAATTAAGTAACACTTGGTAGTGACTTTTAACCTCCACATTTTATCTTAAACCACCAACAGAAGCTTATTTTCTCTCATCTTTTGTTACTATTTTAAATTATTTTTCAGTCAGTGTCATTATTTCACTATTCCTTTGCATATATCTTTCCATATACACTAATAATTACTTAGGCATGAGTGCTCCTATGTAAATATAGAAACATCTCTAGTATTCTACCCACACCTTCATGCTAGATACCATAGAGTTATATCTGCTGCCACATGTCATTGGTTTAATATGCATTAGCAAGTTTACTTTGCAGCATTTGCTTAGATATCTTAGCATCTTTTTATCTTTGTTACATTTTATGTAGACTGAGAGATGTATCTATACAATACAAGGGCTGTCTTGCCTTGTGGCTTCTCTTGGTAATAGATGAAGAATTATCTTTGGCCACACATTCAACAATAAACACAGATGAAGAAATATTTGTGCATAAATTTTACAATATCTGCCACCACAAATAATCAAAATAATTATCATATAACTTTATTTTTATTTTCTATTTTTCTATTTTTTTTATTTCATCACATAAGTGCTTTGCCAGAATTTATGCATGTTCAACATATGTGTGCCTTTTGCTGTCAGAGGCTGGAAGAAAATGTCAGGTCCCCTGGTACTGGAAGTACAGATGGAAAGACAATATAGGTGCTGGGAATCAAAACTAGGTCTACTGAAAAATCAAGTGATTTTAACTGCTAGGCCAAATTTTCAGTTCCTCACAACACAATCTTAGTTAACCAGTGATCATTTGGAGAATCCTTTAAAATAGTTCAGCAGATCCAAATATTGTTATCATTAAAAACAGGAATATTTTTAAGTAGTAAAACTTTATTGATTTTTAAAATACATTTCATCACAAAACCAAAAACGGATAACAGAAAAGAGTGGGGCATTTGACTTTGTATGTAGGAAACTATACTATACTATACTATACTATACTATACTATACTATACTATACTATACTATACTATACTATACTATACCATAGTAATCTCTTCTGTTTCAGTGGAATGGTTACAATTCTCAGTGATTTCTTTTGGTATAGTACTTAGTAGGCATTTTGTTACTACATTTACACCCAGTGTGCTTCATTATGAAAAAGTGCTTGCAACCATACATGCTGCAAAAGCTATGGCAGGAAAATGACATGATTAAAAGATAAGACCTATAAAATTCTGGTAAAATGAGATGGCTGATGCTTTCTTTAAGTTGAAAGGAGGAAATAGTCTGTTTGAAAATTTATGGATAGTTGATTTATGTCAACTGAAAATTGAGTCCCTAGTTGAATTACTGACTATATTTTAAAGCCTTGAAACTGTTTTCAAATTCATGTATCAAATCGCAAAGCAAGGCTACATGTTCACAGGACTATGCCTAGCTAACATGTTATAGGATATGAAATCACAAGGATTAAATTGGACTTACCATAATTTTGATCTCATTTGAAACACTGTCGTGATTCAAATGTATTGATGTGTTGGTTCTCACTTCAAATATGCTTTCTTAGCTCACTTAAATGAGCACTTAAATCTATTAAATATGTTTGGATCTCTTGTCGATTTTTACTTTCAAACTCCGAAACAAATTTTCTTTTTCAAAGTATAAACAACTTGATAACATGTCATGAAACATAAAATCTTTGCACCAGCTGGCTTCAGCCTAGCCATCTTATTTCAGAAAACTAAATGGTTTTGCTATAATCGGTATCAGGATCTTAAAGGAATGCTTACATTTGGAGATGACTTAATCCCTTGACTCTTAGAAAATTCATAGTCCTGATAACAGTTCATTTGATGTTACAGACATTTCCTGTCTTGTGCATTAAGTTTTCTTGATTGACTATACCATGGTACCTCTTTACATAAAAGGTTTACGTGGAAATTTCATAATTTTGTGTTGCTTTTGCAAGCATTTTTCTCTTACCTGTCATTGCTGGGACCATTAAGAACTACTCCAGATTTGTTTAGTATAAGGAAAGATCACTTCAATATATCTCTTAGTGCTTCATATAAATCTCTTGATTCCATTGTGTCCGTCAATGACACTACAGAGTCATTACCTGAACACTACATAATTCACCAGGATCTTTAATAGAAATGGTAAATGAAGCCATATCTGCTGCATCAATGCTGTTACCACTCACCAAAGCATGAAATCTAAAATTAGAAACTCTAGCTGTAAACTTCTTCTGATAGATATTTTTAAAGCAGTTTCACTGAGTTGCCAGGTTATGGTCTGACAAACCAAGCTGATTTTTGAAGCCTCCTCCTCACCCTATACCTCTTATCCAATGTTTAATAAACAATCCATAATTAAATGGGGCTGATAATTTATTATAAAATGTTACCATATAAAATATGTTTATAATAGAATCTGAATTGTAACTCATGAGGAAGACTTTCAAAAAGACAAACCATGATTCATTTGTGCTATTTGGACAGCACATACTTTCTTGTGTATGAAACTTAACAACATTGCCTCACTTGCCTCAGTAAATTTAGTCATCTGTCCATTTCTACTAAATGATCTTCCTTCATCCATAATGTTTGTTTTAGCCATTCTAATATTAAATAATAACAATATAAAAGGGATTATATTTATTTTTATAAAATCTAATTGGCAAGAAAACAGAAGAGGCGGCATGGTCCTTCCACATTTCAGCTGTGTGAAAAGGTGTATAACTAGCAATACATGGTGGGTGAGGTATATGGCACATCTGAGGTACTGACATACCTTTAGTAATCAAATAAAAGACTGAGCTGTTTTCTAAGTAACATCAAATAACTATTGTTCGCAATGATAGATGAAATCTTTGGTTAACACTTCCATTGATCTGGCAAGTTATGTGTAACACCTATTGGTGCCAATTCAAATGTCTATACTTGGAAGATAACACACTAGAATCAGCATGTCACTGTAAAACTGAATCTATGCACATCTGCAGTAGTGAGAATACACATTCACAAATGTACATAATATTTTATGTGATTTTATATCACAGACATTATGTTCAAGAACCATGTAGTTGACTTGCCACTAAAGTAACAACAAAAACAAAAACAAACCACAATAAACTCCCTCATAGTATTTTGTTTACAGCATTTTTATCAGGCTGTATCCACAGTTCTGTTGGCCTGAATCCTGTGAGCTATAGGTTGGATAGGCCTATAGACCAAAACATGGCATTTATCCCTTGTAATAGGTTGCAATAGCATGCAGAGTGTGATCAGAGCTGTAGCTCTACAACTTGCTACTTAACAATTGGGTGTGTTACTACACAGGTGAGAAGGGGAATTACTGGTACTTTTTTTATAATGATCATGCATAACATATCTTATTCTGAGATATTGTATAAATCACATAAGTAAATACTATTGTTTCAAACTAAATATGGACTGACACATCAGCACAATTATATCTCCAAGAACATTTGGACTCTCCAAAATCTTTGAAAGACTTAACAAGACATTAAGAAGTCTGGACACTTTTATCATTTTGCTGTAAATATGCGCTTGTTCTGTAGGTATGTTTAAATATGAGATCTGCTCAGTGTTTCTCCTAACATCCTTGTGGTAACAGCTGAGCCATTGAGACTAATACTACTCCACTTTCTTACTATTCAGATAAGTGATACATGTAGTTGACAGCGTTGCAACATCTAAACTATTATTGTTTCTTTTTAGGCTGTTTTCTCTCTAATTTGTTTACTGAGAATAAAATAACCTTTCTGGACTACTATCCAATTCCAATGCAATTTAGCTTAGTAAATTAGAATGAATCATGGAGAGAACTCTACTGTTTTATCTTACGCCTATTTGAATCTGGTTACCATATTTGGCTTCCAAACCCCTTAGCTATATTACCTATAAAATGAGGAAATACAGTTGTGTGTTCTGATGATCAGATAATTTAAGCAGCCTTGTGTTCATATTTTTTTCTTCTTTAAAATTTTTTATTTTCTATATTCTTTGTTTACATTCCAAAGAGTTCACTATCTAAGTCGTAGGAACATGGGGGAGAAGAGACAACGGACTGCATGATAAGAAAGAAAGTCAAGGGTAGTCCCTTAGTCATGTATCCCTCTTCATTAGGCCCACTCCTTAAAGTATCTGATACCTCAATAATGCAATATTATAGATCACTTTCTCTACACTTTCTATGTGTACACATTTGTGGGGTACACTTAATCTTTTGGCAAAATAATGGCAAGAATTCCAGTTTATTCCAGTTTAGTAAACATCTAGTATCCATCTGGATACTGTGGCAAAATAAACACAAACCTAACTCATCCAGCACTTATAAGGTCATCCATGTACCCACAGTAAATGGGCCAATTTTGCCATTTAAACTTGGCATATGCTTCCAGAGGTGTTTATTATTCAAAATACCTGTTTGTCCAAGTCTATTAAGCTCAAAAACTACATTTTAATGGCCCCTTATATCTAATCCCTGTTTATATGGCAAATGCTTCAGACCTACTTACAAACACCATTAAATTTCATCACTAATTACTAATAATAGGAATGAAATTAGCACCTGTCTCAACTGCTTTCCATTTTAGATTGCACTTAATAAATAGTTAAGAAAATCCTCTGTTGCTAAACATTTACTGAGGCCATTTGCATCTGATTCTCAATGAGCTAGTATGATTTATAACCCTGTATAATCATTGAAGGACAATTGCATAGGGCTTGATGCCATTGACTGTACTTCTGCATTTGAACCTGAACCAACGTATATATCTCACATTTTAGAATCAGTTTTTACACTAAGATATCAATTTATTTAATGCAGGGACTGTTCTGCTTTGTCTCTAGCATACTGCAAGAAGAATATCAGTTAAGTAACTGGATGTTTTCAAAGAGAACATCATTATATTACAGCAGCATGAAAAATATGGAAGATTTAATGACACATTGAAATGATACCCTCCTTCCTGATATCCTTACTTTCTGAGCTTTTGCTCTATGCTACCCCTAGAAATGCTTGCAGAGTTTTAAAGTGCACATAAGCTGGTAAATTGGTATGTTGCTCAGTGCTGTGTGTAGCAGAATTCAATTGCATACTAGTGTTAGCAGGTATGAGGTTTTCAAAGCTTCCCATCTCTTGAGAATATAATTATAAGGATATGAGAAAAATCATGTAAATAGAAGTATTATAGAAAAATGCTAGGAAATCTTCCACTGTGCTCCAGTTTAACTAACCATGGGATACAAAGCAATTTTTGTATATCTTGATCCATTCCCATTATATAGTTATATAGTCATCTGCTTAGAGATTCAGACCGACTGAGGGCTAGATTTGGTGCAATTAATCACAAACACTTGTCTATTCAGAAATATACATTAAAATACCTCAAAATGCATCACAATATATATTTTCAAGTTTGTAATCATTAAAAAAGAAAAAGAGAAAGAAAAGGAAGAGGAAGAGGAGGATGAGGAGGAAAGAAAAAGAAAACCTTTCCAGATAGCCAGGAGATGGCAGCATGGCAGTAATGTAGAAAATGAAGACATCTAAGTTCCAGTAAATGAAAATCAGTTTCTTCTTCTTTGGAACTATATTGGATTCGTGAGCATACAGATTTCTCCTTAAAGGAAACACAGTTAAGAGACTGTCAGGAAGATCTAAATGACAGCTTGACCAGAGCAGAATTGCAAAGATATGAAATTGGGCTCTTTTCTACAAATAATGTAGAGGAAAGATGAAAGGAAGAGAGGATGGCAGACGGTGGGGCCCTGTACATGCTGCTTTCTGACCACTTTAAATAAGCTTGATGGAACCCATTAGAGAATCTTTTAAAATTCCAGAGAAGATGAGCTCCGGTATTGAAATAACCAATTAATTCCATCTAGGCCATTAGGAAAGAATTAAAGGTCATTATTGTAATTGCACAGGTTCAAAACAAACTCCTCACATTTATCATCTTTAAAGTCCATTTGGGCTTTTTTTTTTTAAAAAAAAAAGCACAAAGCCTATGGTTCTATGATCTTATGAATCTCACATAGAACAACTGTGCATTTTGCAAGAACTCTGTTCATTTGTGACCCCGGTTCACAGCTATCACAGTTAACTACAGGTATTTTCATAACAAAAAAATAAAGAGTTTTTAAATCTCAAATTAGACTCTACATGTCTCTGGCAACATATATGTTAATAAATCTACAAGGAAAGCAAAAGAGAAAACAACAATCCCCCCAAAAATCTGTAATAAGGTTTTATAGTAGAAATTCTATAGAACATTTTAACACAGTTTATTGCTTAAAAAAAGACAAAACAAAACAAAACAAAACAAAAAGCAAAAAATTAAAAAAAAATATCTGGCACACTTAGGAGCAGTTCTCCCTTTACTTTCCAAATGCATGGTGTTCAGCAAGCCCGCAGTCTCCTGGGAGCAAAGAGATCCAATAAGAATGAAGGAGGTGTCCCTTCTATGCAGTGGTTGTCCACATGTAGCAGAATCTAGTTCTTTACTTGATGTTCTTCTAAATTTCTTTTTTTTTTATCGGCTATTTTCTTTACTTACATTCCAAAAGTTATTCCCTTTCCAGGTTTCCCCTCCAGAAACCTCCTATCCCTTCCTCCCTCTCCCTGCTTCTATGAGGGTGTTCCCTAACCAACCCACTCACTACTGTCTCCTTGCTCTAACATTCCTCTACCATGAAGCATCAAGCCTTTCTGGGAACAAGGGCATCCCTTCCTATTGATGTCTGACAAGGCCATCCTCTGCTACATAGGAGGCTGGAGCCATGGGTTCCTCTAAATTTCTTTCATCACATAATGCAGCACTCACTAAGATTATAGGCCAAACTGAAACACAGAGCATTTGAACAGATCCATTATGCAATTATAGAAAAATAACAGGAGATATATCCTAATTGGATAGACAAATCATTTAAGTGATTTCTACATAGTCCTAATATCTAACAAAAATGATATATATAAGCTCTTTAATTTCCTATTGCAAATTGAGTAGTCTTCAAAAAGTCATCTTCAAAATTACATATAGTAAACTAGAATGAATATACAGAATGAAAAACTCCTTTAGTTGGTATCTTTCAATAACAACAGAATAAATAACACACAACTCTAGAGAGAAATGTCACTAATGACAGGCAACCTGGAGAGCTGATTCAAGCCACTGTTGCCCTATAGTGGGCAGCAAAGTCTCTGTTTGGCTTTAAGGTTTTGAGAGAAAACAAACCATGCTCCACAAAACAGAATCTCAGTCTCATGAACAGAGAAACTATAGAAGACTCAACGGTTTGACGTGGACTTTTTAGCTTCATTGGACGTTTGGAGCATGTGTGTCCATACACTTCAATGCTTGGTTAGAAGAGCCACAATAGTTTTCCTCTGTGTGTACAGGTGCCCACTTTGTTCTCTGAGTCTCAGCTTGGTTTTGTGTGAATTCTCACTGTGGATAAGGACTGGCCCTGCAATGTTGAGATACATTTTCTTGTCAAAGAGAAAAATTGTTGCTATGAAAGCCTAAACAACACAGATAAGTCAAAATAGAGGATAAATATGTGTAAAACTGAGAAAATGATTGAGTCAAGGCAACAGAAACAAAAACAATGTTCACCGGACTCCTATTCCATGTCAGGTTTATTCAGAATGATGGAATATAAGATCAATTCAGCCAGGAAGTGAATCAGTCCACAAAAGCATTAGGGATACACTGTATATTTTGAGTGAAGCTGTTGTCCAAATGAAGGTTTTTCTCAAGGTCTTCACTTTATAATGGATGCTAACTCCAGTAAAGAACATGAAAGAAGACAAGAGTGGGTGCTGAAACCCCCTGCTCATTATTGCATACTAGATTGGAGCAGAAAATGTGTAATTATTTAAAATATTGACAAATTCAGTTATTACACTGCCAAAAGTGCTATAAATAAAGTAGCACACACCCTTTGGCTATTCAGCTATTAATTTTTACTTCTCTACATTTAACTAATTGCATTTATTGTCATAATTAATATAATGCATTTTATCTATGGGACTAAAATACAACCTCTTAATGTTTCTTAACATATTATTTTATAACATTTTAATGCTACTGCCTTATGATTGAAACTTAGACCAGCTTTTATATTTCTATTCTTCTGGACTTTAAAATGAACATAGCATAACAAAAAGGAATGAGATATTTTTCAAAGTGGATAATTTTGTGGTTTCTTTTCAATCCTAGTTATAGATAACTGTTAATGCAAAGTGATATACATTGTTCATATTAAAGATTTCCTGGACTTTATTTTATTTGACATCTTTGATCTTATTCCATCTTTGACCTTTGGAAATGCATTCTTCTCTCTGCTCCCTGCCTGCATACTGTTTGTCAAATCCTGTTCACTTGATAATTTAAAAATCACTTTTTTAATTTTTCTCTGAAATTTTGCTTAAAACATTTATCTTCATGGAAAGTATATATTTAGGGAAAAATTGAAAAGAAATATGACAAAATTAACATAGAATATTAGTGTGGTAGCTCTTTAAATTCTGGACTTCAACATTTCTTTATAAATTTGTCTGTCATTATCCTTAGCCAGTCATCCAAATTACAGAATCATCACAACATAGTAAGTTGCACCTAAGTACAAACTGAAGTAGCAGTCATTATTTCACTTCCATATATCATATGCACAGTGCACTTCCACTTATAATGAGGCCAGTAGCATTTTAAATATGCTGAGAGGCCCTGTCTACTACCACCTACTTTTTTCAAATCAGTATTTACAACAATAAAATTTACATTTATTCTCTTATCAAAATAAAATGGTTTATAAAATAATCTATTTAGATAAGCAAGAAAAGCATAAATTATGACTAAAATGTTAATAAAATTATTACTAAAATTGTAATCTCTAGGTCTGCCGCTAAAACAATGATATTAGGACAAGTGATCTGATTGTTTCTCTAAGGTTTAGGTTTCTACTGGGCTTCACTTCTAACTCAGTAACAGTTTGGGGGCTTCTGTCATGTCTTCCTTTCTTTTAAAGTTCACAGGTGGAAACTCCGTGTTATTAATAATCCTGATTGTACACAACTAAAATTTTCTCACGTGGAAGGTAAAGACAAAACTATCATTAAAAGTCACCTTATGCTACGCAGTGGCCATGCCCAAGAAGAAAAAACAACACTTACTCCAAACAGCAGAATCTTGCTTATCTGTGATAATTTATTTTAGCTAGCTTTCTGAAAACAATCTTCAGGTTATCTGTCTTTTATCTCAAACATGAATGAAACTATGAAGTGTGTTCACATATTAATTGCACAATAAAGTTAACTTTTACTAGTTTGGAATAGGCATGTGAAACAAAATCATATCACACAAATGATTTTCTATATTTCCTTTGTCTGTACAGTTATATGAATTGATAATCCCTAGGTGTTTAGTAGTAATCAGTAAATAGTTGTTTATAATTTGACAAATTAATAATGAAATAGACAAAAAATATGTTTTTTTCTGAAACAGAAAAATAGGATAATGAATGACCATAAAACTACTCAAACGTTGACATTGGAATTACTTAGCAGCTGCAGGATAGGTTTAGAATGTGTTAGTTTCATTAATATCACTACCTGATTTAGACTTTATTATGATGAAATTTAAAGGATGAATAATTGATAGAAAACTTAGTTAACTGAAATTAACAAAAATGAATTATGTGTAGAAATTAAGTCTGGAATACTATGTGGGTACTGGGAAAAGAAAAGAATAGCCACAGAAAATGAGGTGTGATTTTGGTAATGTCTGTAGATTAGTAAATATTATTGTTTCAATGTTGCTTACCTCTGTATTAACGATATGATTGAGGCTATTCACTTATCATTAAGGACACAGACAAGGAACACATAAATTCGATAGAAATGGATACATTTATGACCTGGAAGCATTTGATTCTTACCCTTCTTTCTATTTGAAGAGTAAGAATGCCTCCCATTTGGAATTTGAGATATTTTCCATTAAATGGAAAGGAAGGTTTGAAAGAACTCCAAGAAAAAATAGAAGAGAGAGAGAGAGAGAGAGAGAGAGAGAGAGAGAGAGAGAGAGAGAGAGAGAGAGAAGAAAGAAAGAAAGAAAGAAAGAAAGAAAGAAAGAAAGAAAGAAAGAAAGAAAGAAAGAAAGAAAGAAAGAAAGAAAGAAAGAAAGAAAGAAATGTACTTTGTCTATCTCTGGGTGTGACATCAGGTTATGTGATATTGCTACATTTACTATATTGAGATTTCCTATTATAGATTACTAATTTTACTTTGTAACTAATAAATAGGTTTGGAGAGCTTTGGGTTCATAATTCTTACCTCCTGTTAACATTACAATGATGCCTCCATAGCAGGAAAATCTTATTTATATATAACCCCAAGGTGGCTGGTTCCTGTTTATAATCTAGGACAGAAGTGTTCTACTTGGGAATCATCCCCACTTTGGAGACCACATATTGGTTATCTTTCATATCAGATATTTATATTATGATTGATAATAGTAGAAAAATTACAGTTATGAAGTAGCAATAAAATAATTTTATAGTTAGGATCACAAAAACATGAGGAGCAATATAGAAAGACCACAGCATTGGGGATGTTGAAAACTATTGATCTAGGAACATTTTTCCATGCTTTGCCAAAACTAAAACTAGAGGCTGCTAGTCATCTTCACCAGACATACTTGCCACTAAATAGTGAATATTAACAAAGGTCAATCTATCTAAACTCTGTCCAAGCCAGGTACTACTCAAACCAGGGAAAATTTTCTTAAATTTTACGAGATATAACCTTACATATGTATACACACAAATATGATTCAACTTTAAATACTAGAAATATTCATGACCAACACTTTAGATGCGGAATTTTCATTAATTTTAAGGTCACAGAGCTTTCAGACAGTGATGGCACATGCCCTTAACCCCAGCATTTGGGAGGCAGAGGCAGGCAGATTTCTGAGTTTGAGACCAGCCTGGTTTACAGAGTGAGAAACCCTGTCTTGAAAAACCAAGAAAATAAAATGAATAAATAACAATAATAACAAAATAAAAACAAATGAAGAAGTTCCTGAAATAAGTTTCATAATAGTTATGCCATGATAGTTTCATAATCTGGTATTAAAGCTTTCTTATAAAAACTTCCCATAAAGGTATAAAGAAGTGGGCCACCCAAAAGAGTCAGAATACCCAAGATACAATTCACAGACCACATGAAGCTCAAGAAGAAGGAAGACCAAGTGTGGATACTTTGGTTCTTCTTAGTAGGAGACTCACAGCCAACCAATGGTCTGAGCACAGTCCCCAATGGAGGAGTTAGTGAAAGCATCCAAGGAGCTGAAGAGGTTTGCAGTCCCATAGGAGAAACAATAATGTGTACCCAGTACCCCAGAGCTCCCACAGACTAAACCACCAACCAAAGTGTATACATGGAGGGACCCATGGCTCCAGCTACATATGTAGCACAGGATGGCCTTTTCAGACATCAATGAGAGGAGAGGCCATTGGTCTTGTTAAGGCATGATGCCCTAGTGTAGGGGAATTCCAGGTCAGGAAAGTGGGAGGAGGGTTCGTAAGCAGGGAGAGGGGTGATGGGATGGAGGTTTTCAGAGGGGTATAGAGGAAAGGGGATAACATTTGAAATGTAAAGAAAATCTCTAATAAAAATAAAGAAAAAGAAAGTCTTAAAATGAACTACAAATCTAGCATGGAAAGTTAGAATTAAAATTTTCATGATGCTGTCAATATAATTAGTAGTAGATCCTCCAATTGAAAGTTAATGGATGCCTTAGAAACCATAAAACACTAACTAGCTTGAATAATACAATATTCATGATGTTTATCATATCACATTATCTGTAACATAATATGTTCCTCTGGTTTATCTGTGCTTTGGAGTTGAACAGAAAACTTTCTAAATCTATTGACTATATCTTTAGACAGTTATATCTCAATAACACTCTTGAAATTGAATGTGTTTTGTGTTGGAGAAGTTGGAATTTTACTTTTAGGTAGATGCTTTCTTTGATTATATTATAGTTATAATTTACAGACTCATTTTAACTTGTGAATGTTTGGTGACAAATTAATGCAAATTACTTTGACTTATTTCATAATTCTAAGGTTATAGACTTACTTTACAACAGACATAGAATGTATTTTTCCCATTATTTATAATTACTTGTGGATTTACTAGTGGTGACTGGTCAGTTGCCTTAAGCACCCACTTTCATATGCAGTGAATGGATAAGTGCTGTGGGCATTTTCCACCTGAGCAAACAAAATTTAAGACAAAAGACGAATAATTACCTTAGTTTTGGATGAGATGGCTAAAGATAGCATTTAATTATCTCCAAATCCGTGGAAAGATACAAAAACTTGAGCTCTTGCAGGAGGGCCTGCAGCAGAAAGCAGAGACATGAATGAGCTGAGAGACCGTACTCATTACTAGGGGTTCTTTGGTTTCCTTCAACTGCATTTTATTGTATGCACTGTGTTTAATGAAATTATAATTAAACTGTGCATTTTAGTTTAATTATAGATTCTTTCCCACACTGTTACCCCTTTTTGAGTATTCCCAATGTCATCAGTGCACATTACATTTTAATTTTTCGGTCCGTGGGGAGAACAGTGTATCCAGCATATAAAGGATTACTAGTCATGACTCGGTGGGCTAACAAAGCTTTTGTTGGAAGGGAAGTATAATGAAAAAAAAAGATTCTATTTCTTCTTGTTAAATTATTAGCTCTGATATTGTATGCAAGAAAGAAGTTAGAATTGTTTCTCACTGCACTGTGCAATATGCTTGCTTTGAAAGTCAATAAAAAGAAATATGCAGGGTGCACATCTCCTATAATGGGAGAAGCATCGTTTCAAAATGTAACATATGCACATTCTAAAATGAAGAAAGATCTAGGCATCCACAAAGAACTTGAGAGAAATGCTGCTGCCAGGATAATACACTTAATAACATCTTTTTTCTTTTAGTTTTTTTTTAAAATAAACATCATCAGTGTTAACCTGGGAGGAATTTAAACAAAGCATTTAAACATGACTACACACGTGGGATAAGTAAGTCTCATGATGATTTGACTTGGCTGTTTACCTTGATGCACTTAAATTATTTGTCCTCATATTTCAGACTTGTGCATAATGTAACTCAGTCAACAGATATTTATGAATTATTTACTTGCCAAATAATGTTAAACTAGAGAATGTCTAAGGCAATAGAAATGTGGGACACCAGCCCAACAAAATAGCCTCATACTCTTAGGATTTCCTATGCATCTGAGTTGACATTTTATTTCAAAGCCTGGATTACTTTTTATAAAATGAATGCTTGTGACCTCAACTCAGATGACAGGATATTGCAGATCAAGAAGTAAAGCTCTGGAGGCAAACTTCTTTGTCTTTATAGTACTTATGTATAATCCAGAGAGCTATTTTGAGTCACTACAAGCATTCTGCCAACAGACAGCAGCATAGGCAAGGAAAGAAAATTACTTGTATTTTCAAGATGACTTCGCACTAATTGTCTGCACAATCTTGGCGCTTCCTAATTTTTCCCAATCTAGGCTTCCATGAGTGTCTACAAAGAATCAGAGAAAGTACAGATTTGGTTGCTCAACTAATACATTTGTAATTTACCTCTATTTAGAAAATTTCAAGATTCTCAATAGTCTTCTAAAGATTAATTTATTTTGGGGGCATATGTATTTTTTCTTTCTTTCATATTTATTTATTTATAACTCAAATGTTATCCCACTTCTAATTTCCCCCTTCAAACTCCCCATTCCCTCCATCTCCTCCCTGATTCTATGAGGGCGCTTCCCCACCTGCACACCCACTCCAACCTCAGTGTCCCATACTCTGGATCATCTAGCCTCCACAGGACTAAGGGGCTCCCCTCCATTTGTTGCCAGATACGACAATCTTCTGCTATATATTCAGTTAGAGCCCTGGGTTTCCCCCATGTGTACTCTGTGGTGGTTTAGACTCTGGGGTTTTGGGGTGTCTGTTTGGTTGATATTGTTGTTCTTCCTATGAGGTTGCAAAACCCTTTGACTCCTCCAGTCTTTGCCCTAACTCCTTAATTTATATTCCTTCCATTAACTGGAAGTCAGCAAGCATTACAGTTCAAATTATAATCAAGTGGTCTCAAGGAGTTAGGAACACTGAAGGAGATTTATTACATTGAGTTAAATAATGCAGCTTGAGTAGTCCAGCGAGATTGACTCAGAGAGGAAGAGAGGTTGGTAGCTGCTCAGTCTAATGGTAAGGGCTTGGAAGACAATTGAGAAGTCACTGGTATTCAGTCCACATTGGAAGTCAAAAGAAGCTTAGCTGTCATATCAGTGAATGAATGCAGCAGCTATGTGAGCAGCAGTAAGAAAGCACATGAATGTAACAATAAGAATGAATACAATCGGGCAAAATCCAAACTTTTTCTTCAACCTCTATATATCTGGAAGACATGACTTAGGTTAGGTCTTCACACTTCAAATAATCTGTTTATGAAAATTTCTCACAGCTATATACAATGGCTGGCCTTTTGGTTGATTCCATTTCCAATCAAGCTGACAACCAAGATTAACCATCATAGACCCTAAGAAAACCTTCATCTTATTAACCTGTCTATTATAACTTTAATAATGGCCTCAAGACACATGTTAAACACTACTTGCATGACATCCACAATGTCTACTAGGATCCATTTTCACATATCACACCTACTGTCTTGTCAAATTCCTGAAAGAATAAAATCTCAAATAGTCACTGGGGGTCAGAAGCCTCTTCTTCAAAAAGGGATCCAACTTGGAACCAGACACAAAGTAGGAAAGTGTTGTGAAAGGCCTGTTATGAGTGATATCATCTCTAGGCTAGTAGTCTTGGGTCCTATAAGGAAGCAAGCTGAGCAAGCTAGGGAAAGTAAGCCAGTAAATAACATCCCTCCATGGCCTCTGTATTAGCTCCTGCTTCCTGACCTGCTTGAGCTCCAGTCCTGACCTCCTTTGCTGATGAACAGCAATGTGGAAGGGTAAGCTGAATCAACTATTTCCTCCCCAACTTTCTTCTTGGTCATGTTGTTTGTGCAGGAATAGAAACCCTGACAAACACACATTGGTACAAGCAAAGTGGGGTATACCTGTGACAACCTGACTATGTTTTGGGGAGGACTGTGGAAGGACTTTGGAACTTTGGCTTAGAGGATCCATTTGGTGTTAAGAACTCTGTGGGATGTTGTCTAGGAGCTTGTAAGATAACATTGAGAACAGTGCAGAAGATAGAGTCCTGGTTTATGAAATTTCAGAGGGAAGATTAGAGACTCTTCTCAGGGTCATTGCTATTTTGATTGTGAAGATTCTGTTGTTTTGTTTAGCTGCAGCTGAAGAGTCAACTGTGATTAACAAGATGCCAGAACTTCAAAAGCAAAAACTTTGCATTACTAGGACTATTGATGCTGGTTAGCTAGAGCTAAGAAATAATGAGTAGTAATTAAGAAGACACCAGAATAATTGAGGTGAAATATTCTGGGAAGCATTTTCTGAGAACACTAAACCTGTATTCCAGAGAGAGCCAAAGTGGTACCTTGTGCTGTGATGGGACTGGGTAATGTGTAAGAGTCACCCAGGCGGTACTGGTTTTGAAACTTGAAGGGGTCATGAAGAGCAGCTGAGGCTCAGCACAGTGAGAGGCTGCAGAAGGCCATTGGTGAAGGTGCAGGTTCAGTTACAATTGAAGGCCCAGATCTGAGAGGTCATGCAAAGGAGTTGAGGCTTGACTCCATGAAAAGAGTCTACAAGTGGCTATTGCTGAAGCCTAGTTACAGCAGAAGACAGCAGTGTTTTAGGGGTACCAGTACCATAAGATGGCAACTAAGAACAGCAGCAGCAATGGAGTATAGGCAGCTGGGGCCTGGGAGACAAGGAGTGCTCTACAAAGGGCAGAGCTGGAGAAGTGATCCAAGCCTTTGGAGGAATCCAGAAGATCATGAGTGGATCCCATACATTAGACGGTTGGAGTTTGATTTTGCTTTAGATTCTGACTGTGCCCTGATAATTTTCCCTCTTGAAGTAAGAAGGCATTTTAGTGAAGCCCTCAGTTAAGAGACTTTAAAGTTTTAAATACTTTGAATTTTAAAAGATATTGGATATTTTAAAGGGATTTAACTTTTAATACGTAAAGACTGTGGGCCTTTTAAAGTTATTTAAATCTTGGGATGGAAAAGAAAGTAAGGGTTGAGGCTTAATAGTGATGTGTTTGTGTGTCAAGTTGGCAAGGGGTCAACTGGCTGGTTTTGTGTCAACTAGACACAAGCTGGAGTTATCACAGAGAAAGGACATTGAGGTAAGGAAATGCTTCTGTGAGATACAGTTCTAAGACATGTTTTCAATTAGTGATCAAGGAGGAACGATCCCTTGTGTCTGGTACCATCTTTGGACTGGCAGTCTTGTGTTCTATAAGAAAAGAAGCTGAGCAAGCCATGGGAAGCAAGACAGTAAGAAACATGCCTCCATGGCCTGTGCATCAGCTCCTGCTTCCCGACCTGCTTGAGTTCCAGTTCTGACTTCCTTTGGTGATCAACAGCAATGTAGAAATGTAAACTGAATAAACCCTTTCCTCCCCAACTTATTTCTTGGTCATGATGTTTGTGCAGGAATAGAAATGCTGACTAAGACAGCTCCTGTTCCTGAAACAACAGTATATGCCCCAAGGAGACACATACATTTATGGTCTTTGTGTATTTGCCCACAAACATTTGCATGTTCTTGTGTGTTTGGGCAGTACTTCAGATAAAAGCTTTAGGAGATACTTCTTGCAAATTATTTCCTGTTTCAAAGTAAGCATTTGACAGTTGTCTAAACAAACTCTATTTTGTTCATCCCATTTTGCAGTAAAGATCTGAGGTCCAGATGTATGCGTGTTTTTAGTTCCCCTGTACTTCTTGTGCTTGTATAGGTCAGTCAGGAAAACAGACGAGGATTTCCAAATGTGCACAGTTATGAGGCAAGCTACATATTTATAAAGCTTTCTTCAATGCTACCTAGATCATCCCCATACAGATGCTTAACATCCCATATATTTTTACAGTTGAACCCCCAATTTTATGCCTTTCAACCCTTAAGATAAGAGAGTGTGTGTTCTGACTACTTACAAATGTGTGCTTAAAATTAGCTAGCTATTACCTAGTTAAGGAATGAGATCTGCTGTCTGCTGTGCTGTGAAGTGGAAATAAGCAGTTTCTGGAAAAGGGATATAAATGGTGCCTTACAGGGCTATATTGATCTCCTATCTGATTTCAATTTAAAATTTGAAGGAAAAAGTTGTTTTAGAAAAGTCAAATGTCTGTTGGAAAATACTGTCTTGTTCTAGACAAGCTTCAGCTAGTGACATTGTTCAACTCACATGTTTGGCTCTCTGTTATTAGGTAGAAGGTACAATAGACCATATTTTGGATTTAGGACATAGGTCAAGAGACTATAATTATGCTCATGAAACATACTGTTTATTCTTTCATGCTCCGCATCAACTGAAATTTTCTGGGTGTTTTTTTGTGTGCTAGGCGCACATTATCCTTGGTGCTGGATGTGGCAGAAAAGCAAAATCCTTCTGTGTAACAGCTTTCAATTATTTTGAAAGAAAGAAAATAAAACAGCAGTTGTATTTCAGGATTATCACAGAGTGGAAGACATTTCAAAATTCCCCATGATGGTGGCTTAAAGCTGACAAGGGCCCAGAGAGCAGATTCTTTGAAGTGAATGTAAGAAGGTACAGGGTGAGTGGAGTCTTTAGTGTAGAAACTGGAAATAAGGTGAAAAATAGAGAATTGGCTTGTAGCACATTCACTGGTTTCCCTAGAATTTTTGGGAAGTGTAGCTGAGTAGGAGCCTACAACTCCTAAATTGCCTAGACCAAGAAGTGTGTACGGCAACACAGAACGTAGAAAATTTTCACTTGACTTCATGTGGAGGACAGTGTGGGGTAGATTGAGCTTTGAGTAATCTCCCTGTTTTGGAGTGGAAGATGGACTGAGTTGAGAATAAAATTGGAATCAGAGAAAATAATCTAGTCTCAGGATTCTGTGTAAAACTGTGTATCCCACTTCCCTCTAGCTGAGAACTTAGATGTAGAATGAGAATAATTAAGAAATTAGTGTATCCTTAGGTTTATAATCTCTAATTATGCCATTCTGTGAGGAAGAAAATGAAATCCAATGAAGAAAAATGACTTTTCCAAAGTCATAAAATTTCTGACAAAAATAGAATTTGAGGCCTAATCTCCTTCCTTAAAAAAGTAACTTAAAATTCACCAGGATCCAGCCCTTCTGCTTCAGAGAAATATTTTAACTAGCACATTAATGATGAGCCTGTGTTAGCAGCACCATAAAGCAAGTGACCTTCATGGGTAAGTCTCTGGTTAAAATTAAAAAGACAAAGTAAAATGGAATCTGATTATTGATGTAATTAGTTGATAATCTTGTGAGGTGACAGATTCATTAATGCCTAGTATTGATTGATGATTATGGAACATTCAGATTTCTGAGCTGGAACCCAAGTTCAGCGCTCAGAAATAACAAAGAGCCTGCGTCCTCCATGCTGCCTCCTCTCCCGTGTGGCACAGTGGCGGTGCTTACAGCAGCACTGCCCCAATTCACCTCTTCTCTTTTCTGTTGTCATAGGTTTGAGTCTTGAAATTCCAGCATTTATGAGACAAGGAAGAGAATATCATGATTAGCTTGTCTTTACACTGTAGGTTTCTCAGTGTATCCACAAACCAAGGCAGGAGGAGTTCGTAGAGGCTATGGTACTCTGTACATAACGGGAATTCTCTCACCTTTGGATGAATACTTGTAGTATGAATAAATGTGTATATCCTTTAATATAAAAACATAGTAGCTTTATGAAATCATATATTTATATGAATATTCCCCTCTGCATGTGTGTGTGCTTTGACATATGTCACCTGGAGAACACAGAAAAAAGTGTGCCAGATTCCTTGTGAATGAAGTTACAGATTGTTAACTGACATGTAGATGTTGGAAACAGAACTCTAGTCCTCTATAAAAGTAGTCAGTGCTGTTAATTGCTGAACTATCTCTTCAGCCCCACAACATCCCTATTTAAATCCAAGTAGTTTATAAAAAATGATGCAATTGTAGTATTTATTTGTATGCATGCCTTTTGTTAAATTGAAACTTGACTATAGTTACTATGGCATTTGGGGGATATTTTTTAAAGCCTGTGTGGACATACAGTTTTTCTTGTTACAGAGAGTGGTCAGTGAGCCCTTGCACACCAAAACTAATCATTGCCATAATAGGGTTCCAAACACCTTTGCGTATCACTCTTCCACTATTACTGTGATTAAAGTGATCTATAAAAGAGCCCCATCTCTTGAGATGCATATTATATAACAATGTTCACAACCCCTATTCTTTCTAAGTTCAGGAAAGTTAATTTTAAAATATAAATCACTGTAGGGAGGCAAAATAAATTTCATGTGTTTTATTGAACATAGTAACACCTGAGAACAATATTGCTATCATTAGCATACACTGTGGCCTGGCACTCCCAAAACTGAAGTCCATGTCATTGTTTTTTTAAGTCATTTTAGGCATTAAGGTCTGGACAAAGCACACTTTATGGCATCAGGCAGAAGCAATCAATTAGCCCTGGTTGGTCCTCCACACTTATATTTATTGCAAAGTAACTACTACCTTCCTGAATAATATGTGGCCCCATTTAAGAGTAAATACAGAGTAATAACATATGAATTATTAGGTACATAATAAATAAGGACAGTTGTGAGGGATAATCACAAAATTTCTTTTCATATTTCTAAGAAGAAACACTTCGCATGGTATAGCAAACGTACCTTTCATTGTCATTGCCAGTTTGTGAAAAGACCTAGGTGGTTGGCAGAATGTTCTAAGCATTCTGGTGTCAGTCTAACCCTAGAAACATAAGTTGTCATTTGTGAGTATAGGTAGTGTACTCTATTTTATTTCTAAAACTATAAACTTATTAATGTCTTACTTGGATGTCATGGTATTTAAGGTTTAGTTTGTTCTAATTTTAAAAATGTGTATAAAGCATAAAACAAGCAATTTAAGAGAGCATAAAATACACCTTTATATCTTGCATTCTGAGATACTTTATATTTCTGTGACAGAGTTAAAGATTTCCCTTTGGACACAATCAGTGCCCATCACTGAGGTCATAATACAGAAAGATTGATCACTTCAGGAATGTGGATGTTACCATGTTGTATTAGAAAGAAATAAAGAAAGAAGGAAAGAAAGAAAGAAAGAAAGAAAGAAAGAAAGAAAGAAAGAAAGAAAGAAAGAAAGAAAGAAAGAAAGAAAGAAAGAAAGAGGAAGGAAGGAAGGAAGGAAAGGGAAGGAAAGGAAGGAAGGAAGGAGGGAAGGGAGGGAAGGGAAGGAAGGAAGGAAGGAAGGAAGGAAGGAAGGAAGGAAGGAAGGAAGGAAGGAAGGAAGGAAGGAAGAAACCTGCAGCAAACCTTTTCTCTGTGTCTCTTGAACTCTTCTTCAAAAAGAAAAACAAAATATAAAAACACAAACAAAATATCACTTATATGTAGAAACAGTCTATGTAGAAAATGGGATGTTTTACTCTCTTACCTGTGAAAGAGAACTTTGGTGACTGGGGCACAGTTCCTTGTCATATAAACATGAAGGATAATGTTTAGATCTCTATTAGATCTCTAGTACCTACTGAAAGTCAGCTGCTGGGCTCCCCAGGGCAAGCTGACTAGTTAGACTAGTGAACTCGGTGAACTCTGAGTTCAGGTAGAGACCCTGCTTACATAAATAAAGTGGAAAGAGATTGAAGAATTACCCCCCCATCTCTCTCTCTCCCACACACACACACACACACACACACCACAAATATACATGGCAAGTATATGAGGCAAGTATAGTGATGTATAGGAAAGTATGTTGAGAGTATCAAAGGAGTTACTTGATTTTTGGAATTTTAGTTTCATATATTGAAGTCCTTTTATCTCTTCACTCAAAACTACAAATTCAATAAATATCCATATGCAACTAAATTATGAGAAGGGACAACATATTTCTTTCCTCATATAAAAAAATGTTTTCTTTGTTATATGAGATCATCCATGAGGCTTTTAGCTTGCTATGTACGGAAGCACTATCTAGTAAAGTACTAAGTGGATTAGCTAGACATAGAAATGTTTCTGTCTATTCCTTTTGAAAACATGTAGAAAGTAAACAGCTGGATAAAAAGGTGAAAAAAAATTTCAGATATTGAAACATTCTAGCAAATGTGTTCCAATCTACACTGCCAGTCAAGATGGCAATTTCCCCTAGCATTTTTAATAACTAGAATCTGTGTATTAAAAGGATATGCTGAATAGAAGGCTGAAAGAAATTGAGAATTAGAGGAACAGGAAGTTAGCTATAAGATTATGAATCTTATAAAAGTCAGAAACTATACCTGTGAAATCTCACCAATATAGCAGTGTAAAAATAACCTGAACGGGAACAACACCAATAGACAATGCTAATGTGAATGGTTAAATTTCAAACCATAGACAACAAACTATAGGAAACTGAGGAATGTTGAGAGATGGAGAATTAGTGTCCCCACCCAAAAGAGTAGATGAATTAGTTATTCAGTACCGATGATTACCTCTGAAAACACACACACACACACACATGCACACACACACCACAATAGGACTCAGTTGATGGTAGTTATATATATATATGAGTGAGCAGGATGTATTTATAAACATAGGAGCACACATGTGCACACACATACACATGCATACCAACAGTTTGAGATAAAGTGGCGATGAGATTAAACAGAGCAAGGAAGTTATATGAGAAATGAGAGAGGAAGGAAAGGGACGAGGAAAATTATATAATTATAAACTCCAAAATGAAAAATAATTATTTTTATAAGGTATTTTCTACTGTTGCAGACAAAAATCAAACCCATGAAGAACCTTTGTAATTATGGTCTTTGGGATGGACTCTTTAGGTCTAATTTGAAGGGATTTGTGGAAGGTAGAAAAGGAAAGAACATTATCACTGATGGGCAATCCCATGAATCCAGGGGTTATTAAAAGGTCAGGGTTTAAGAAGAAGCATATGGAAGAGAAAGATGATGGGAAACAGAAAAGATAAAATTTACTTGTTATTTGTGGACAGGTATGGTCTAGGGATGGAAATCATCAGCTATATTGGCATTGTGACATAGTTACAACAAAGCCCAATACCCCATATAGCTCAATCAACAGGCATCCATTTTTATTTGGTTCAGATTAAAACTGTCAGCTGGAGGACTGGAAAAGCAGAAGTATATTTGATTCCTAGTTCAATCCTCATTACAACAAAAATAAACTCATATCTAAGGAGGGTTAGTGATCTTTTTTGATTGTCATCATCTGTGCAATCCTTATGTTTGTGTCCTAACCTTTTTCTTAGAGGATATAGCCACATTGGATTAGGTCTCAGACCTATCACATTATTTTAATGTAATTTCCATTTTACAGACCCCCACCTCTGACAGTACTTACCATCAGAAGTACAGAGACGTAGGACAAATGTTTAAGGGGAACATGTCTTGGCTCATAATACCAATCTTTTAAAATATTTGGTTTCACTTTAAAATACAATGAACAGACACCTGTTTTGATACATTAAGTATCCACTGATTATTATGTATTAAAACCAATTAAAATATGTTGCAGTTGATAATCATCTGGGGATTTTTATGAGGTTTTTATAGTTACATACACATCTGGTTTTATCACAAGCATTTACAACGAAGCTGTATAAAATACATACATTTGCTCTCTTAAACTCACATTGTGCAGTGTATATGGCATCTTCTTTGAAGACAGCATATCTTCTCAATCTGATGGATTGTCAGTAAAGATGTTTGCTCAATCTTGAAAATGGGCCATGATTCAATAAAATTAAATCGAGTACAAGTTTCTCTAAGATATGGTGAAACTTACTTGTTTTAAAGAGTTGCGTTTTAAATAATGTGGTACAGAACTCTTCTGTCTGCCCTTATGATCTTCTCATAATTTTAATAGGGAAATATAGTAGAACATAGAAAAAATTTCCCTGAAGGGGCCCAGTAGTTTGTGCTAATAAAAGTGCCTGTGTAACATAGTTCCATTACAGTTGGGAAATGCAGGTATTCATTTTGGTGTTCAATTTTTTTAAATAAATATGGTAATAGACATTTCCTTTGAAAAGAAAGCTGCTAAATAACTTACCTATACTGTAAAAGTGATTCAACCAGTGCATTAATAATAAATGCATAAACAAAACAGAATATAAAACAGACAATAAAGAATTCCATATTGCATTTGTGTACAACATTGGAGTTTGTATAGATATGTTGTTGTCTTGAAGCATTTTAAAGCATTCTGATAAAATATAATGAACTAATGATGTATTGGCAAGAGGAATTTATGGGTGAAAGGATTTGTTTTAGCTCACACTTCAAGGTTTCACTGTCCATGGTGGTAAAGAGGACTCAGCAGCAGGGTTTAAAGTACCTTTCACATTGCATGAAATGTCCAGGATCAGAAAGTCCTGAACTCTAATTTTTAGCTCACTTCCTTCTTCCCATGCAATCTAAGACCAAAGCCAAGGAATAATTCCACCTAACTCCATTAACTCAATCCCTCACAGCATGGCCAGAGGCTATATAATCCCTCACAGGCTTTCTGGATGCTTGTTAGGTGATTCAAAATCCTGACATTTCAATAACAACATTAAACATCAGTGTAACATGATTATATGGAATATAATAGTAAAGCTATAAGAATAACAATCTTGACTAAATCTCAAGCATGATTGCTAGGAATTGATCGTTGTGATAAAATTGTATTTTTGTAGTGAACTTATGAGTCTACTGTGGTAAAAAAAAATGGTAACTCATCTTTTTATTAGAATGCCTCATTGTAGTTCAGACATAGGAGAGTTTTATGGGACCTATGGACTTGTTACCCATTCTTGACCATTTCCAACTTTACTGCCATCTTCCTTTCTAACCACAGTAACAATAGCAACAGAAGCTTTTCCTGTCACCCCTGTGTTTCTGTGGTCTAACTTTTTAAAGAATACTGGTCACATCTTAATTTGTTCCAATCTGTCATTTTTACCTAAATGATCATTTTGAAAGAATGTCTTAAAATATCTCAAATGCCCTTTCCTTTCTTCTTTCTTCTACTTATTGTTTTACCTGTAGAAATTTATCTGTAATTAGTTAACAGTTGTCAAGAACTTACCTGTGCCTTCTAAGATATCTAGACTCTTCAGAGAAGATACTTGAAAACAATTAAACAAACTCCATTGTGGAGAGGTTGCTGTTTTATTTTATTTATTCTTATTTATTTATTTATTTATTTATTTTTGGTTACAGCTTTTTTAAAAGTGGGAAATATTCATAAATCAATATTAAAGCAGTAGTATTTCACATGCTAAGTTCTGTGAGCTCTACGATAATAGTGAGCCATTCTCAAATAAGTACAAGAAGAGCACACTTCACTTGTGTTTCCATGAAATAGGAGCAGTTCTAGTGTTTAAGGATTAGCTTAGTTTAACTCTTTTATGTATCATGCCTTCATATGAAGACAAGTGGAAGTATATAGTAGTGTTGATAATAGTAAAATGTCTTATTTGGGAACAGACTAAAATGAGAAAGTTACTGTTTGAAAATGAATCTTTCTTTGTAGCCTAGGCTGAGCTTGGACTTGCTCTTTTTCTGCCTCTTTCTTTTTTTTTCAATTAGGTATATTCTTTATGTTCACTTCAAATGTTGCCCCATTTCCTGATTCCCCTTCCCCAGAAAATCCTGTAAGCCATCTCCCCTTCCCCAATCAAGCACACACCCCCTGCCCCACTTTCTCTACCTTTCAAATTGTGGGATTTGTTTTGAGCCACAATTTGCAGCTTATTTTACTTGCCTTAAATTTTTTTATTGTTATCTATTGATTTATGTTACAAATGTTTTAATTATGTACTAGATAAGGGGTTCAGTGGTTAGAATGTTTCTGAGACAAGCTTGAGGTTATGAATTGAGATTTACAGAACCCATTTAAAGCTACACACAGAAGCATGTGTCTGTAATCCCAGAACTTCAGTGATATGTGGCTAGTGCAAGAGCATCCTTAGATATTTGTAAGGTAGGCAGCCAGGTGCACTCTGATAATTATTAAAAAAAAGATTCATTCATGGTACTAGGTAAGGACCTACAGCCCAGATTGACCACTGATCCCCATAGGCGTGCTGTGGCGTGTGTATACCCTGAAACTAAACATAAACACATGCATAGATTAAAACAATAATTCTGACAAAGAAAACAGCATGCTTCTTATTATTTTAAATGCAATGGCAGTCTTTGAATTATTTCATTGCCTGTGAAATAAACGTATTCAAGACAGAATAAAAATATATTGCCAGGTTATTGGGAAGTTGCTCTCAGACAAGTTTACTGGTCCCAAGGACCTAGGCCAGAGAGGTCACCATGGGGTGAGGGGGAAGAGAAAGGGAAGATGAAAGAGAAGGCAAAGGGAGGCCAAAAGGTCTGTATTATATAGGGCAGAGTCTCTTGGGTAAGGACAGCTCAGTCCATGGGCTGGAAAGTTCAGAGTTGGGGGCAGGGTATGCCAGGCAGGAGCTAAGAGATGCTGGGAGGACATGGGGGACATGTGTGTTTTGATATGTAAAATGGGCACTTCAGTCGCTTTTCCCAGGGTCTGATTTCAGATATATTATATATATGAAAGCAAACAAAATATATATTTATATATAATTAATATATTAATATAGCAAACAAAAAATTAAGACCATATAATATTGTAAAATATTTCCTGATATTAAACAACATCTGGAAAAGATCACAGAGCACAATTACCTACAGGATTTTGAGCAGGCAGAGGGGAACTGGCAAGGTGACTGGGAAAGAAAAGTTATGTAATTCATGCTGAAGTAAATTAATAGCTGAAACATCCTCTGTCCAGATACTTTCCCTGGGAAGACACAGTATAAGCACCTGAAGGTCTCTAGAAACTTTGGAGAATTTATAAAAATCTGACTGAAAAGGAAGCTGTCACCACATACCTTTAGAATTCCAACACATACCTTTAGAATTTGGTGCCTTTTTTTTTTTTTTACTTTTTTAAAATTTTATCCGATATATTTTTTATTTACATTTCAAATGATTTCCCCTTTTCTGGTCCCCCCACTCCCCGAAAGTCACATAAGCCCCCTTCCCTCCCTCTGTTCTCCCACCCATCCTTTCCCACTTCCCTGTTCTGGTTTTGTCTTATACTGCTACACTGAGTCTTTCCAGAACCAGGGCCACTCCCCGAAAGTCACATAAGCCCCCTTCCCTCCCTCTGTTCTCCCACCCATCCTTTCCCACTTCCCTGTTCTGGTTTTGTCTTATACTGCTACACTGAGTCTTTCCAGAACCAGGGCCACTCCTCCATTCTTCTTGTACCTCATTTGATGTGTGGATTATGTTTTGGGTACGCCAGTTTTCCAGGCTAAAATCCACTTATTAGTGAGTGCATACCATGATTGATCTTTTGAGACTGGGTTACCTCACTTAGTATGATGTTCTCCAGCTACATCCATTTGCCTAAGAATTTCATGAAATCATTGTTTCTAATGGCTGAATAGTACTCCATTGTGTATATATACCACATTTAAATCATTGACAAGACAAGGCTGCCCATTCTCCCTGTATCTATTCAATATAATACTCGAATTTCCAGGCAGAGCAATAAGACAACAAAATGAGATCAAAGGGATAGCAGTTGTAAAAGAAGAAGTCAATATAACATTATTTGTGGATGATATATGATATGATGCATACATGGTAGTATACGTAAGTGACCCAAGAAAACTATACCAGAGAACTTCTACAGCTGATAGACAACTTTAGCAAAGTGGATGGATATAAAATTAAGTCAAATAAATCAATACCCTTCCTTTATAGAAATGTTAAACATTCTGAGAAAGAAATTGGAGCAACAAGACCCTTCACAATAGCCACAATACTATACAATACACCAATACTATAAAAAAAGAGTCACTGTCTTCATGTGACTCTTACCAAGCAAGTGAAGAATCTGTATGACAAAAACATTAAGTTTCTGAAAAAAATCAAAGAAGACTTCAGGAGACTCCTATTCTCATGGATTGGTAGGATTAACATAGCAAAAATGGCCTTCCTACCAAAAGCAATCTACAGATTTAACACAACCTCCATTAAGTTTCCAACATAATTCTTCACAGGCATGGAAAGAGCAATTATTAATTTCATGTGGAAAAACAGAAAGTCTCTTTAAATAAGAGAAATACACTTCATATTGACATATTCAAATTGTTCTTAGCAACTGAACATTTTAAGTACAATTTCTTTTATGGTGACTCTTTCTGGGACCAAACAGACATGTTTCGAGGCAGTTTCAATACTTCCTTCCAACCTTAGCATTGACAGTGTGGTGTCGTGTATTTCCATAATAATTCATTTAGCCTGGTAGTGATGCTAACCATAAAGTTTTATAAAGTCCTGCTCCCTCATTCCCACAACCTTGAGCATTAGACTTTTGGATTCTTGCGTATTTTTTTACCTTGGAGAATATTAAGTATATCTTCGTCATTTAAAGAGATTTTCTCTTCTTCTAGTCATGCCAGAACACAGTTCAACTGAACCCAGAATTATATCCACTGGATTCCATTTTAAAACTTTATTCAAAAAGTGAAAAGCATTGTCATTCTTACTTCACTTTCTCTAAAGCAGACGTGTATTTGTTCCTAGGGCATTTTTTACATACCAGAAAGAAAAGTAACAAAGAGAAAGTTCACGCTGGAAACGAAAAGCAGAGTAGATACATGGGGAGTTAGGTACATCAGTAAATCTAAATTGCAGGACAGTCAAGCGAGATTATTTCAGATTATCAACATTTCTTAGTTTTTCAGAGATGGCATGATTTTCAGCCACTTCTTGTGTTCTGCAAATGACTGATTGACTGATTGAATTATTTTAATAGTTATTTTATTTATTTAAATTACAAATATTGTTGCCCTGTCTCGTCCCACCTCTATCAGTTCTTCACCCCATCTGCCATCCCCTTTGTTTGTAAGAGGGTGCTCCCACTCCCACTTCATCCTGCTTGTGAAGATGAAACCTGAAGAGACCACTCTTAGTAGATAGAATTGGTCCCCATTTGAGGCATAGGGCTACCTGCCTATCTTGACAATCTTTGACCCAGAAGTTTTCCTGTCTAAAGGAAATCCGTGGACAAAAAATAGAACAAAATTAATTATTCTGAAGCAATTTATTTTTGGCAATTAATTTAACATTTATAAGCAATGGACCCTGAGAGCTCAGTCTCAGAGAATGATAAATAAGTTGTTTAAAACTTAAAGTGCTTAATAATAGAAGGAACAAAATTCCAATCCAGGAAGCATCTAATTCTAGTTTTAACTACAAAGGAAAGAACTTGATATACACTATTTTTCTATTTATGCCTGTATGTAGAAAGTGATTCTTAAGCCTCTTTCACCCCCATATCAAAATCTCCTACAGGAGTATACATGCATGCACATTTATGATATATGCACATGTGTATGTGTGTGTGCACATCTGTGTACTCATGTCTCTGGACACACATGTGTCTGGACATGCATTTGTGTCTTTATCTTTACTATATTGCCCTCAGTCTAGAATGCCCACTGTCATAGTTTCTTCTCATAATTAGAAACACCTATATAATTTCTATACTGTAACTAAAATCCCCTAGTTAATTTAAATTCAACTGACATGGTTAGGCACATAGGTACCTTTAAGAACAGAGCCTTGAAGGGTGTTTTTAAACCATGCAATGCAAAATAAAATTATTTTTATTTGTTTGTATGTTTGATATTTATCATTCAAAGTAAAATGTTCACTTCAATATACTGGTATAGAAGGCAAAGAAGAATATTGCATTCTGAAGGGTGAATTTGTTGAGTTATTTTTTTTAACATCAGGATTAGTATATTGATAATTCCCCAAAATATGCAAAAATCATAGCTTTTATTTCTTCTTTATACATGTCACTGAAGTTCTAATAATTGCAATCAATACCTATGCCAAGAACGTCATCAGATTTAGATGTGTGCCTTTTTGGAGTATGTCTTTGAAATATTTAGGAAATAGAAATCTAATAGAACAATAAAATTGAAATGAGGATATTTGGTTCTATTTCACCTTTTGATTTCTAAAGTGTCCATGTTCATTTAAACACATTTAAGTCTATTATCTGTGCATTCATTAAAGATTCATTGAGAAACTTTAATACATTATTATCATGATGATGATGGTTAGCTTTAATTGGTCCCCACTGCTGCATTTAATGGACAAATGTTGTCAGGCTTTTATTATGTTTCAATCTGTTTGAAGTGTTTCTTTTTCTTATTATTCTGAAGATAACTTATGTAGCATTTTTGAAAAGCAAGAAGCATTATTATTGGCACAGAATTAACAGAATTGTGAATCAGAATCTGATCCTACAGTCATTCCTGAGGCCAAAAAGGGGCTTAAGACACAAAAGAAGAGAGTTTCTTAGAGGCTCCAGTTGCATAAGACATGGTTTAGCACAGTCTGGGTTATCTTTTTTGATGTTATTGAACTTTAACTTAAAAGGCAAAATTTGGTATATTTTTTAAAGTTAATAGGTAATACATTCTAAGATCATGGATAGAGAACTTAAATCATGTTTTTGTTTTATGTGTTGTTTTTGAAAAAATCTCTTATTAGTATTTCTTTTTTTTTACTAGGTTCCTGTCCTGAGACCACAGCAGAAAGTGCCTTGAATGAAGGTGTGTATGATTCACATTCTCTGGCAATAAATACATATTTTTATTATTATGTTAATGATACATAGTTAGAGATACAGCATTGTGACCGTAAACAGTATATGTTGTCCTGTCTCATCTCATAAAATATATTCATGAGAAAATCAGAAGTCTCATTGTCAGATAAAACTATTGCCTGTGTACCAAAAGTCTTAATCCTCACAAACCATAACATTCAGGAATCCTCACAAGCCTATTGTTCAGTAAGAGGTACATAATCACTACAAGAGTGGTAAGAAGCACTGCATAGCCAGTTCCTGGCAGCAGTCCTTTCATACTGAAATGCTAACACAGCCTTACAAGTTACTGCATTCAGACCCACCCAGGAGAGTTGAAACTGATTCCTAAGAGAAGGGTAAGTCCAACACTTATTCCTCAGTAATTTGGCCAAACATAAAGTAATAAACTTAAAGCACAATGAAATTGTGTGTGTGTGTGTGTTTGTGCATGCGTGTATGTTTGTGTGTGTATAATTTGACTGGTTTTGTCATGTCCCAATATCAAAAGGCTGGGTATCCATAGAAAAAATGTGATGTGAATTTGATAACCACTATACTATAGAAGCTTCACTGAGATGTAGATACATAGAATGGTATTTAGAGCAACACCTGAGTGAGAAGAACAGAACAAGCAGGCACTTGAGAACAGTAGTGGGAGGGATGAAAACTGAAGCCTTAGTAACGCATACAAGAGCCATCAAGGCTCTGTACTTTTCCCCAAAGGGAGTACCAAGAGAACACTCACTTAAACTACAACCTGTTAGGACAGGTTTAAGTGAACATTAGAACAAGGTAGAAAAAAAGTTTTGAATTTTTTTCCTGGACTTAAGTAAATATCAAATAGACTTGGTGTCCAGTCACAGTATCTTTCTAATTTCATTAAATTGTCAGAGTTCAGTACAACTCTTCAGGGTTATAGCACTAGAAGTGAGTCGCTGAGGCAGGATTCCAATGTTTTTCTGTTTTAAAGAGATTCTTCTTTAAAAGAAAAACTGGGTATTGGTTCCTAGTTAAGAAGAAATGTGAATTATGTATTATTGCCAGTAATGATTGATGCTTGTCTGGACTTTTATGCAAACATAGCATTTGAGGAAATGCAATTATGAACTGATCATTGTAATTTAATTTGACTCAAAACATTTTGTCTGCATTCATCATTTTTTCTTCTATAAACAATGTGGAATTCTATGAATGCACATGTGACTAGTTTCTTAAGATTTAAATTTCTAAGTATTCTTTACCCCTTGGATTATTTTTAGTCCCCTTTTAGACTAATGTGACTTTGTAGTATGTAAAATGAATCTAGTTGATGGGCAATGCCAGGTTAAGAGTGACTGGGTTCTGGGAGCTCTGAGGGTCAGAGTTAGTTGATACTATTTTCCCTATGGGGTTATAATCCCTGTCAGCTCCTTCCATCCTTCCCCTTACTCTTCCATACTGGTCCCTGACCTCAATCAAATGATTGGCTGTAAGTATTTACATTTGCCTCTTTCAGTTGCTGGTAGAGCCTCTCTGGGAATAGGCATGCCAGGCTCCTGTGTGCAAGCACAGTATGGCCTCAATAATAGGTTCAAGATTTGGTGTGTGCACATGGGATGGATCCCAAGTTGCTCCAGTCACTGGGTAGCTTTCCTTTCAGACTCTGGTCCATTTTTGTCCCTATATTTCCTTTAGACAGGAACAATTTTGGGTTAAATTTTTTGAAGATGAGTGTGTGGCCCTCTGCCTCAACTGGTTGTCTCCAAGGAGCATACATGGGCTGGTTCATGGCCCTGAGCACATGCATAACAGAGGACTACCTTGTATGGCCTCCGATGGGAGAGGATGCTCTTAATCCTGTGGAAACTTGATACCCCAGGGAAGAAGGATGTTAGTGGGGTTGAGTTTGGGGTGGGAGGGCAGGTGGGGAGCACACTCTCAGAGGTGGTAGGGAAGAGGAATGGGTGAAGAACACAGGGAGGGGAGCCAAGAAGTGTGACAAAAGTTACACACAACTTTTGGAATGTAAATGAATAAAATAATTTAATAAAGATAAAAATGTATAAATGTGTTCAGGCGCAAATCTCTCTCATGCAGAGATGTTAGGCATCTGGAACTTGAGATACCAATTTCTTAATAGGGGAAAAGCACTGACAGTTCTTCACTCAGAAAAACATTGACAGTTGCCAATACCAACTTCTCAGAGTCTTCAAACACAGTCTAAGTTTATACTCACGATTTAAAGCTATCCAGTTCAAGAGCCCAGAAGTTCATTCGAGGAAGCATGGGCTCCAGTTTCTCCTTCCATCATCACTGTGATTTCTGAGTTGTGGGATTATCCTAGAGGAGAGCCAAAAACTACAAAATCTGAGAAGAGGATCAGAGCTTGGGTCAGTCAGTGTGTGCCCATCAGCTGCAAAGTTTTGCAACCAATGTCGATTCAGACTAACTGAAATCCATCCTGGACTATGTGCTGTTATTAAAGTATCACAGGGAACAGGGAGTTCAGCTAGGAATAAAACCACTGAGACAAAAGAGTAAGGAACCTGATTGTCTAGACTGACAAAAAATACATACAGACAGAGAGATGTATTGCTTGGAAAATTAATTTTTCTGTGAAGGCCATCAAAACTTTTGTTAAATAGTTCGAATATTGAAGGTTTACTGTAAGGACTCTACTTTTTTTTTTTAATTAAATAGCATACTCCAACACTCTGACAATTCCATTTCCTTTCTACCTGGGTCATATTCTTGGTACCTCAATCCCATTTGAAAGTATACAGTAATTAAAGGATCACTTAAAATTACTAAACTGGTATATTTTTATTTAAAAGGAGTTCCAGGTGTTCTGGTTGCTCTAGGTATATGAAGGTGAGTGCTATGGAGAAGTGACCCTGGAACAGAAGAGATTATTACCTTCTCACATCCTGTCACTTGTTCTAGTTGACATCTGTCTATGCTTAGGCAAGGCATAATGCAGGGACATCAACATCACACTAATTCCTTTTAGCAAGTACCTGTGCACCTAAGACAGCAAGTTCTTGTCACAGCTGCTCTGGCTCTGATTCCGGTGTGTGCTGCATGTGGCCTCTCTCATAACCATGGTTTGGGGGAACTTGCATGTAGAGCACCCCAGGTGATCTCCTTAAGGGACAGGCCCATTTCATAACAGGTCTGACTAAGACTTAACGTTGACTATTCATCCCATTACATACCAGACTCTCTCTCAAGAAACTGTAGGTCACACTTCTTGAATGAAGCTACATGTTTGCATTGCTTTCAACAGCAAAAGTGCAACAAAAATGCAAGTCTTACTCCCTACAAAGTAATTTATTAGAAGTAAGACTGATAGACTAATGCCTGCTTTCTTCATAGGAATGTGATAAGTAGGTGTGGGAAGAGTATGGCCATTAATTTGAACAACATATATTAAGTTGAAGAATATCTTCTTTTCCTTGTGTTTTCTCCTGAGGTAAACACCATGTAGTTAAAACTACATAATAAGGCATTAGGCTACACTAGGGATGCATACAGTGGGTAGCTGGGAACATTTCCCAGCAGTGCTAGAGGTTCTCCCTCACACACAAGTGTTGGCTTTATCCAAATATAAGCACAGCCAAATTGCTTATAATTATATTTTACAATAATTAGATTTTTGGAGGGATTATATAAGAATGCCCCAGAAATTGTTTCAAAACAGCTCTAGACTGTGAACAAGGAATAAAGCTGGCTAATAGCCCCAGTCATGTTCTGTAAGGACACAGTGACAGGACTGGGGTTAGAATGAGAAGAGTGGGCAATGTGTTGCTTATCTTTTGTACTCTAAAGGAAATCATGATAAAGGTGGTGAGATCCACAATTAAATGAGAAAACTGAGTCATAAAGCACATGGGTAAATACATATAAGGCAAATGGTATCATTGATTTCAAACCCACATTCTTTCTACGAAATTATGATAATCAGCTTTAGATATGGAAGGAGAAAGCTGGCCCAATAATCCATTATTTTACTAAGGAGGAGGTAATGATTTTATAATAAATTATGCTCTGAATTGTTAACTACTTTAACCCATTATGAAAGTGTTTATTTTTTGTACTAGAAAAACAAGTGGGTAAGAAAAATAAAATTTATATTAAAAAGTCAATGATGTTTTCAGATACATATTCTGGATCTGGTAGCTATTGTATGCCTAGAAACTGCTGTCGAAGCTGCAGATGCTAAAAATACACTCTTACCACTTGGTTTTTATCATAAAATCTAAATAGTTTAATGGGTGCATACCAGAATTTCCATTTGCACAAAATTTAAATGGAGAGTAAACTTTACATTCTATCACAAACACAGTTAAAGATGAAAATTTCCTTTGCCAGTTTGTTTATTTTCTTCTCTGAACAATTGCTAAGTAAATTATCATGAAAGAAATCTAAGTAAACAAATCCCATTTTTACTGTGGGACTTGAATTATTCTGGTGCTTTGTGTTGTTGATACTCTGAATATAGCATCTAAAAGTAATGCTATAAGAAATGATCTTTTTTCTTGCTGATTCCTTAAAGATTTTGTTTATAAAGCCTATTCTTCTAGTCACTCACCAGTTTCGGTGATTGCATAGAAAATATTGCATGAGAAATAATACTTACCAATTTAATACATAATTACTTAACTAGTCTGTAGTAAAACTGTAGTAATGCTTAATCATTAAAAATATGGGATCAGTAACTAAATGATAGGATGTGTGTTCTAATGGCTAGGAATATGGAACACAGTCAATCAGATATAATTCCATTTTTCACTTTACTGCTGAAAAATTCACTCACTGTAGAATTGACCATCATCAGGACAAAATTAACTAGTTTATACATTGAAAAAATATGTATTTTCACATTCTTTTTTTAAAATTTTCTATATTCTTTGTTTACATTCCAAATGCCTTCCCCTTTCCTGGTTCCTCCCTCCCCATATGCCCCATAAGCCCTTTTCCCTCAGCCCATTCCCTACTCACACCCCTCACATTTTTCTGTCCTGGTGCTCCCCTACAATGCTGCATCAAGACTTTCCAAGATCAGGGCCCTTTCATTTCTTCTTCTTAGGAATCATTTAATATGTTAATTGTCTTGAGAATTCAGAGCTTCAGGGCTAATTAATATCCACTTATCAGTGACTGCATTCCATGTGTATTCTTTTGTGATTGCGTTACCTCACTTAGGATGATATTTTCCAGTTCCAACCATTAGCCTAAAAATTTCATGAATTCATTGTTTTTAATTGCTGAGAAGTATTCCGTTGTGTATATATACCACATTTTCTGTATCCATTCCTCCATTGAGAGACATCTGGGTTTTTTCCAGCTTCTGGCTATTATAAATAAGGCTGCTATGAACATAGTGGAGCATGTGTCCTTATTTCATGCTAGGGGATCCTCTGGGTATATGCCCAGGAGTAGTATAACAGGGTCCTCTGGAAGTGTCATGCCAAGTTTTCTGAGGAACCGCCAGACTGATTTCCAGAGTGGCTGTACCAGCTTGCAATCCTACCAGCAATGGAGAAGTGTTCCTCTTTCTCCACATCCTCACCAACACCTGCTGTCTCCTGAGTTTTTAATCTTAGTCATTCTCAATGGTGTAAGGTGAAATCTCAAGGTTGTATTGATTTTAATTTCCCTAATGATTAATGATGTTGAACATTTCTAAGACGCTTCTCACCATTCAAAATTCTTCAGTTGAAAATTCTTTGTTAAGCTCTGTACTCCATATTTAATAGGGTTATTTGGCTCTCTGGAATCTACCTTCTTGAGTTCTTTATATATATTGGATATTAGCCCTCTGTCGGATGTAGGGTTGGTAAAGATCTTTTCCCAATTTGTTGGTTGCCGTTATGTCCTTTTTACGGTGTCCTTTGATTTACAGAAACTTTGTAACTTGATGAGGTCTGATTTGTCAATTCTTGTTATTGACAAATTCTATGTTAATCTTAGAGCATATGTTATTGGTGTTCTGTTCAGGAATTTTTCCCCTGTTCCCATGTGCTCAATGCTCTTCCCCAGTATCTTTTCTATTAGTTTCAGTGTGTCTGGTTATATGTGGAGGTCCATGATCCACTTGTAGTTGAACTTAGTACAAGAAGATAAAAATGGATAGATTTGCATTCTTCTGCATGCTGGCCTCCAGTTGAACCTGCACCATTTGTTGAAAAGGCTATCTTTTTTTCCACTGGATGGTTTCAGCTCCTTTGTCAAAAATCAAATGACCATAGGTGTGTGGGTTCATTTCCAGGTCTTCAATCCTATTCCATTGATCTATTTGCCTGTCACTGTACAAATACCATGCAGTTTTTAACACTATTGCTCTGTAGCACTGCTTGAGGTCCAGGATACTGATTTCCCCCAGAAGTTCTTTTACTGTTGAGAATAGTTTTAGCTATCCTGGGTTTTTCGTTATTCCAGATGAATTTGAGAATTGTTCTTTCTAACTTTATAAAGAACTGAGTTGGGATTTTGATGGGGATTGCATTGAATCTCTAGATTGCTTTTGGTAAGATGGCCATTTTAACTATATTAATCCTGCCAATCCAGGAGCATGGAAGATTTTTCAATTTTCTGAGGTCTTCTTCCATTTCCTTCTTCAGAGACCTGAAGTTCTTGTCATACAGATCTTTCACTTGTTTGGTTAGAGTCACACCAAGATACTTTATATTGTTTGTGGCTATTGTGAAAGGTGTCATTTCTCTAATTTCTTTCTCAGCCAGCTTATCTTTTGAGTATAGGAAGGCTACTGATTTACTTGAGTTAATTTTATAACTTGCCACTTTGCTGAAGTTTTTTTATCAGCTGTAGGAGTTCTCTGGTAGAATTTATTTTGGTCACTTAAGTATACTGTCATATCGTCTGATAGTTCTTCCTTTACATTTTGTATCCCTTTGACCTCCTTCTGTTGTCTAATTGCTCTAGCTAGAGCTTCAAGTACAATATTGAAAAGATATGGAGAGAGGGGGCAGCCTTGTCTAGTCCCTGATTTTAGTGGGATTGCTTCAAGCTTTTCTCCATTCAGTTTGATATTGGCTACCGGTTTGCTGTATATTGTTTCTACTATGTTTAGGTATGGGCCTTGAATTCCTGTTCTTTCTAAGACTTTTCACATGAAATGATGCTGAATTTTGTCAGAAGCTTTTTCAGCATCTAATGAAATGATCATGTGTTTTTTTTTTCCTTTGAGTTTGTTTATGTAGTGGATGGCATTGATGGATTTCTGTATATTGAGCCATCCCTGCATCCCTGGGATAAAGTCTCTTTGATCATGGTGAATGATTGTTTTTATGTGTTCTTGGATTCAGTTGGCAAGAATTTTATTGAGTATATTTGCATTGATATCCTTTAGGGAAATTTGTCTGAAGTTCTCGTTCTTTGTTGGATCTTTGTGTGGTTTTGCTATCAGAGTAATTGTGGATTCATAGAACGAGTTGGGTAGTATTCCTTCTGTTTCTATTTTGGACTGATTAGAAAAACAGAAACTTAACAGGGACACAGAGAAACTAGTTCAAACTTTGGACCAATTGGATATGTATGTATGTGTGTATGTATGTAGGTATGTATGTATTGAGAGAGAGAGAGAGAGAGAGAGAGAGAGAGAGAGAGAGAGAGAGAGAGAGAGAGAGAGAGAGAGAGAACACTTCATCATAAAGCAAAATAATATACCTTTTTCTCAGCACCACATGATACCTTCTCCAAAATCAACCATGTAATTGGTTACATGACAGACCTCAACAGATATTAGAAGATCTAACTTATCCCATGCCTTTTATCAGATCACTATGGAGTAAAAGTGGTCTTCAATAGCAATAAAAACAACAGAAAGACCACAAACACATGGAAGCTGAACAATACTCTACTCAATGATTCCTTGGTCAAGGAAGAAATAAAGAAAGAAATCAAAGACTTTTTAGAATGTAATGAAAATGAAGGCACAACATATCCAAATTCATGGGACACAATAAAAGCAGTGCTAAGAGGAAAACTGAACAGGGAAGTGGGAAGGGATGGGTAGGAGAACATGGGGAGAGAGGGGGCTTATGGGACTTTTGGGGAGTGGGGGGCCAGAAAAGGGGAAATCATTTGAAATGTAAATAAAAATATAGTGAATAAAAAAAAACTAAAAAAAGAAAAGAAAAGAAAGAAAGAAACTGGAAAGAGCATATACTAGCAGCTTAATGGCACACCTTAAAGCCCTGGAACAAAAAGAAGTTAATTCTCCCAAGAGTAGCAGAAAACAGGAAATCATCAATCTCAGGGCTGAAATCAATCAAGTAGAAACAAAGAGAACCATACAAAGAATCAACAAAACCAGGAGCTGGTTCTTTGAGAAAATCAACAAGATAGATAAACCCTTAGCCAGACTAATCAGAGAGCACAGAGGCAGTATCCAAATTAACAAAATTAGAAATGAAATGGGAGATATAAAAATAGAAACTGAGGAAATTCAAAAAATCATCAGACCTTACTACAAAAACCTATACTCAACACTACTGGAGAATCTGTAGGAAATGGACAATTTCCTAGACAGATACCAAATACCAAAATCAAATCAGGATCAAATAGTTCATCTAAACAATCCCATAACCCCTAAAGAAATAGAAGTGGTCATTGAGAGTCTTCCAACCAAAAAAGCATGGGACCAGATGGTTTTAGTGGAGAATTCTATTAGACCTTCAAAGAAGACCTAACACCAATACTCTTCAAACTATTCCACAAAATTGTTTTTCTGCATAATTTCAGGAAAAAGGAAAAAACAGTGATTATTTGAAAAAAAAAAAAAGGAAGAAAGAACAAAACAGGTCCATATTCTTCTGCAGGTACAAATGACTTTTGAAATGGGGTGACACTCATCAAATTCCTGCTCTTAGCACCTTGATCAAAGACTTTTAGTTGATTGTACCCCAACATCCCCAAGATTTCTTTTCTACCTTTTTAATTTGGATACTGTCTATGTGCCCTCTCATTAGTCTGGCTAAGAGTTTATCCATGTTCTTGATTTTCTCCAAGAACCATCTCTTGGTTTTGTTGATTATTTGTGTAGTTCTTTATGTTTCTGCTTTGTTGATTTCAGCCCTGAGTTTGTTTATTTATGGCCATCTACTCCTCTTGGGTGTATTTGCTTCTTTTAGATCTAGAGCTTTCAGGTGTACCGTTAAGCTGCTAGTGTATGTTCTCTCCATTTTCTCTTTGGAGGCACTCAGAGCTGAATTTTCCTCTTAGCATTGCTTTCATTGTGTCCCATAAGATTGAGTATTTTGTTCCTTCATTTTCATTAACTTCTAAAGTCTTTAATTTCTTTATCTCTTCCTTGACAAAGTTATCATTGAGTAGGGCACTGTTCAACTTACATGTGTATGTGGGCTTTCTGTTATTTTTGTTGCTATTCAAGGCCAAGGCTATCAGTCTATGGTGATCAGTTAGGATGCATGGGATTATTTCAGTCTTCTTGTATCTGTTGATCCCTGTTTTGTGACAAATTATATGGTCAGTTCTGGAGAAGGTACTGAGAAGAAGGTATATTCTTTTGTTTTAGGATGAAATGTTCTATAGATATCTGTTAAACCTATTTGGTCTGTAACTTCTGTTAGTTTCAATATGTCTCTGTTTAGTTTCTGTTTTCATGATGTGTACATTGATCAGAGTGATGTGTTGAAATCTCCCACTATTGTTGTGTAAGATTAAATGTATTCTTGGAGCTTTAGTAAATTTTTTTTATGAATATGGGTACCTTGCATTTGCAACATAGATGTTCAGATTGATAGTTCATCTTGGTAGGAGTTTGCTTCAATGAATATGAAGTGTCCTTCCTTATCCTATTTGATAACCTTTGGTTGAAAGTTGATTTTATTCAATATTACAATGGTTACTCCAGCTTGTTTCTTGGGACCATTTGCTTGGAAAATTGTATCCCAGCCCTTTACTCTGAGGTAGTGTCTATCTTTGACACTGGTTGCATTTCCTACATGCAGCAAAATAAGGTGTCTTGTTTACATATCCAGTCTGTTGGTCTAAGACTTTTATCGTGGACTTAAATCCGTTGATTTTAAGAGATATTAAGGAAACATGATTGTTGCTTCCTGTTATTTTTATGTTTTCTGTCTATCTTCTTTTGGATTTGTAGAAAGAAGATTGCTTTCTTGATTTTTCTAGGTTGTAGTTTCCCTCTGTTATCCTTTCTAGGGCTGGATTTGTGGAGAGACATTGTATAAATTTGAATTTATCATGGAATCTTGGTTTCTTTTACTATGGTAATTGAGAGTTTTGCTGGGTATAGTAGCCAGCATTTTTGTTCTCTTAGGGACTGTATAACATCTTCCCAGTATCTTCTAGCTTGCATCATCTCTGATAAGAAATCTAGTACAATTCTGATAGGTCTGCCTTTATATGTTATTGACCTTTTTCCCTACTAGTTTTAATATTCTTTGTTTTGTGAATTTGGTGACTATTATGTGCTGCAAAGAATTACTTTTGTGGTCCAATCTATTTGGAGTTTGGTATGCTTCTTTTATGTCTATGGATATCTCTTTCTTCAGGTTAGGGAAGATTTCTTCTATAATTTTGTTGAAGATACTTACTTGGCCTTTAAGTTTGGAATCCTGACCCTCTTGTATACATATTATCCTTAGGTTTGGTCTTCTCATTGTGTCCTGGATTTCCTAGATGTTTTGGGTTAGGGCATTATTGCATTTTGCATTGTCTTTGACTTTTGTGTCAATGTTTTCTATGGTCTCTTCTGTACCTGAGATTCTCTCTTCTATCTCTTGTATTCTGTTGGTGATGCTTGCATCTATGACTCCTGATCTATCATAGATCTCCATGGTTTTCTATCTCCAAGAGTTGTCTCCCTTTGTGATTTATTGTTTCTATTTCCACTTTTAGATCCTGGATGGTTTTGTTCAATTCATTAGCCAACGTGGTTGTGTTTTCCTATAATTCCTTAAGGAATTTTTGTGTTTCCTCTTTAAGAGTTTCTAGGTGTTTACCTATGTTCTCTTGTATTTAAGGTAGTTATTTATATCCTTCTTAAAGTCCTTTATCAGGATCATGAGATGTGATTTAAATCAATATCTTGCTTTTCTGGTGTGTTCTGGTACCTAGCACTAACTGTGGGGGGAGAACTGGGTTCTGATGATGCCAAATAGCCTTGGTTTCTGTTGCTTATATACTTGTCCTGGCCTATGACCCTCTGGTTATCTCTGGTGTTAGCTGCTCTTACTGTCTCTGAATGTGGCTTGTCCCTTCTGCAAGCCTGTACATCAGTACTCCTGGGAGACCAGTTCTCTCTGGAAGGAATTTGGGTATCAAGAGCTGTGGCTCAGGGTCAGCTCTAGGGTGAAAACAGAAACAGCAGGGATTCTGTCCCCAGCTGTTCCTTCATTCCTGTGTCCTCATGGTTCTGGGCGGGTCCCTCTTGGGCCAGGAATTTGAGCAGAAGTGGTGGTCTTACCTATGCTCACGGGTATATTAGTACACCTGGGGAAAACCAGTTCTCTCCTGACAGTATTAGGGTATCGAGTGCTGTGGTACAGGATCAACTCAGGGCTCAGACAGAAACCAGAAAAATCCTGTCCCAGGCTTCTTCTTAGTTCCTATGACCTAAGGGCTCCAGGTTGGTCTCTTGGAGCAGATGTGATGGTCTTACCTGTGCTCACATGCATATCTACACTTCTGGAAAAGAAGCTCTCTCCACACAGTATTATGGAGCACTGTGGCACAGGATCAGCTCTGGGTGCAGACAAAACTATAAGGCAATATTTCTTATCCCTTAAGACATTCCCCACAAAATATTTAGTTATTAAATCCAAAATGGAGTCTATAATATAATAATTATGGTATTTTCTGTCTATACTGTGGCAGATGGGTGATAGAGAGTACTGTGCATGTCAGATTCCTTAATGCCTGTTATATATATCTGAAATTATGAAAAACAGATTTCCTTCAATCAGTTTCTTCCAATTTTATATGTTAATACCTTTCCTTGAGAATGTATTCAAAGATTCAGGTAGGGCATGACAGACAGCTCCTTGATTTTCACAACTCTAATCTTAAAGACAGTAAGGGATAATTTATTCTGTAGTCATTTTAAGTCACTAGGGTCTGGGAACACATATTTATCTTACCCAAGATTCCATGGTTCAATATGGAAGCAGTTTCATGGAGTTTTTCAGTTTTATAGAACAAAGAGAATAATAAATCTAGGCAATTTTAAAGTACATTGGTGGGCACATCAGAGAGGCAGCTAAGGCAAAATGGGGAAAGGTTTTCTCTAGGCTTTATAGGCTATCTGATCACATTCTCAGTTTTTGGCTTGGTGGAAGCCAGCAGCCTAATAAATTTTACACTGAGTTAATAGATTTTTAGGAGGCTTTTATCTATTAGTCATAGGATATTAGTTCAGACATATTGGTGGACAAGGGGACTAAAGCTAGTCCAAAATAAGGCTAATTAGCCTCTGGACCTCCAATATTCTAACTTCTGCACATAACTGCAGTTTTAAACAAACACTCTCTGTAGACAGAGCTGTTTTTTTTTTTTTTTTAGAAATTTGCATTCAATATTTGATACTAACCATAAAGGCCACTCCAAGTGCCAAATGTGGAAATGGCACTTGGAGCAAGCTACTTTTTATTACTTTTATTCATAAAATAAGTAGTGAGTGCTCATAACAAAACAGATTTAATATTCCATTTATCTTCATGATATTAATATACTTTACACAAACAGAACAGTAGTAAATAATTATTCAGAACAGAGCAGGCAATAATGTTTAATCACATAGAACATGGTTTAGGTTTGTCTCTGCAAATGTCTCTTTGACCTTCTAACTGATTTCTCTCCAAACATCCCAGAGAAGCACACAGGAACTGCTACTATTTATCACTATTTGCAGAAAGATTGACTCCCTGGAACATGAGCTGTCTTGAAGAGGGTCACAGAGTCAGTATGTCAGTCAGCAAAGAATTTATCACCCAGGTCCTTGATTGTTAATTTTCTCAACTGTAATCAGAGATATATTCTATTTTCGTTATCTCTTCCTATAATATTATAAAAGTTATCAATTCTACTTTTACAGTGTCAGAATTAAAGACATGTGCCATAACACCTAGATGTATTCTGTGTTTTTCAAATATGGCTTTTCTTGTTCCTCAAATATCTTTATGCTATTATTTGATACCTCTTTTATTCAATTCATCCATTCATATATGTAGTAGATACCTACTGAGCCTGTGTAACGCATCCATCACTTTGCTACTAAGCAGTACATAGTCAACCTCAAATTCTATAGTACCAGAAGAAACTATCAGAATGCAGAAAAACTATATTATGAAATAATACTGTTTTGGAGCTGTATGGAAAAATGAGCTAAAGGTAATACTCCATGAATCTCATGAGCTTGATTGTAGGAAACTAGATTTTTCTCATAAAATAGGTGATTTAAGCAAGATATTTTTATATGTCTAATTAAGAATTTACATGAAACAAAGTACATGGGAGTTCTCAGTCTGTACCCCATGAAAGATACAAATGCCCATGACTGGCACATTGTTGTTGAAGCAACAGTTACCTCCACACATATGACCTTAAATCCTAAGCTTCCTTCATTAAATCTACCAACACTCGGGGGACTCACTGACTTCACAACTTCAAATCTTATTTTGAAATGCATGCAAGCATGTAAAAAAGGCAGCTAAATTTTTAAAATACTAAAACTGCATAAAGGGAACAGTCATCTCCTAGATTGGCCTGGAATGGTTCAGCCTAAAGGGTATTTTTGCAACTGAGTAGGAAACCCTCAAAATGTAATGGAAACACTGACAGACATTTAACTATACCAGCTCTGGTAGGTCCAGCCATAATTCACTTCATAATACAAATTGATATGTTGTCCAGAGGGGTCCCTGCACTAGTGTTATTGAGTGTCTTTTAAAAAGTTCTGGTTCCAGGCTATGGAGCCACAAAATGAACCCAAATGATTCTTTCCGGATAAATTTGAAGTTGGGCCCTCAATTACACTTGGGATGTCCTTAAGGCAGGCAACATGGAAATGTCCTTTACAAGACCAACTAAAGTGAAAGAAGCAAATGGAATGAAACAAAGTTTGTTGTATTAAAAGTCTAATATTTCTTCCCACGAGGCTTACTTAGTGTAGAGCACCGAGAGGTGAAGGAGGCTGCTCACTTTGATGTAAGTGGGGTTAGCTGTTAAGTGGGCCACGAGGACAATCTCTGTTTGCAAAAAGTCATATGTGATGCCAGAGTTCAGCCACCCCAGTGACCTTGCTGGCCAGAGTGCCTGATGACTTTAAATACAATGCAAATGAGTTCAATCTGAGGGGGCCCTCATTGCCAAGCTCATCTGCGCTTTGATCACTTGTTCCAAAAAGGTTCTGCCAGGTCACACTTAATGGATCTTATAAACAGTGTAAAAGGATTTTTCCAAATGTCTTATGCAGCTAATAATTTGAGTGCAAAAATAACCGCCCTTTGTTTCACTTCTGTCCCCTTCCCCAAAATGCAAGCTCCTGATCTGTCTTTATTGCAAATGTTTAGCAATGGTACTCTTTTCTCTCAGACCTAGATTTCTACTAACTTGACTCTAGGATTTTATAGATGTGACTGTGAAGGCTTGACTGCATTTTTAAAGTACCACTGGATGCGGAAAAGCATTACTGGGTACTTACAGAAAATTAGGAGAAAAGGGAATTTAGTGTCAGCTTTTCTAGTGTAAACTGTATAACCTTGAATCCATTGTAACCCCTATAGGCCTCAATTTGCTCATCCCTTAAACAAAGGTCAAGCTATCTCTTATGTCCATTAATTTTGGTCCACGGTACCATTTAGGATTGCTAATGAGTTACTTAAATATTGAAGCCCGCATTAAGCCTTACAGAAAGTATAACTGGCAAGATTTTCTTCTCAATTATTCGTGCTAATAGGGGCCGAAATGGCATAGATACTTTAAATTCATAGATAATCTTCAAATTTCAATTTAGCTGAGTATTCCAACTTCATCCTCTGCAAAACCATTTGCAAGGGATTCAAAGAATTAGTAGACCCTGACTTGTGTGAATTTATCTAATTTATAATTTGTCCTGTTTCTCCTGTCTTATCACCTGGATATTCAACATATGAATTTTCTAAGCTCCAAATATGAAACAAAACAAATGACTATATTTGAAGCACAGCCAAAAGGTTTTGTTTAAAAACATTCTACCACTCTCACTAATATTGATATTTATTAAGGGCTGATTTCATATCAGGCACTTTAAACATCACATTACTTAAACATTATGAGGTAAATATAGATTCTCGGGGCAGACAGATGTCCCATTGTCCCTCACTGAAAGGATTGTAGAACAGCAATGTATAGAGGTTTAGTAAGGTGGGGACAATTGAGACCAACGTGAACAGAAGAGCAGTGTGCCCTTTCTGAGGCCTCTGAAAGTGTGAGTTTCAAGATTCTCTTCCAACTCTTCCTGGCTAACTGGCAATCTATGGGATTCTCACTTATAGATGACTCATTACATTATCTGTCCAATTTCCCCTGAGGTGTTCCGTTACTCATATACTATTTGTTTTTTGAAAAAAATAGCAGTTATAGTGGACCAAGCCCAATTGGTATGAACACACCTTCCTTCAGTGTGATGGCACATTCCTTCACTGTGACCGCACTCTTCTTCAGTGTGGCCCCACCTTTCTTCAGTATGACCCACATTACTTCAGTTTGCCCCTTCCCATTCAGTGTGATCTACCTCCAATCAGGTGGAATCTACCTTGGTGGAAGCCATTTCCAAATAAGTTAGGACTTAAGATACACCTGTATGTGAGTAGTGCATTCTATTCTACAGCACATCATCATTATTTGCACATTACCCACAAGAAAACTAATATTTTGGGGGTACAGTAAGTCACCTAAAATAAAAAACACAATTATGATACTCAGGGCATCATGGTTTCATATCTACAAAGTAAATGATTACATTTGTTACTTAGTGAATTATGTGGAAAGTAAAAAACAAACATATAAACAAACAAACAGAACAATTAAAAACGATGTGATATCAGGCTACTAAGGCTGGGAATATGGGACAAAATTTATTAAGTAAATTTCATGATTTATCATATTCAACCACACTAACTGACTTCTGAGGTTCAAGGCAGGTACCCAAACTCTTCGGAAGAACCAGAATATATATATATATATTCTGTATATGTACGTATATACATATATACACGTACATATACAGGCCACTGACTAGGCCTATTTAATATCCCATGTGTGTTCTTTGGCCTACCATTCACCCTCTTTTTTCATATTACCCTCTCTTAGTTTGCTTTCTAGAATTTACACACACACACACACACACACACATACATACACACACACACACACACATACACACACACACACACACACATGCACACACACACACATTCCGATGATAGAGTATCTCTGTAATGAGGATTTTTTTTTGTTATTTTTTACTTTAATGTTTTTTTGCACATTAATGTAAATTTAAAAACAGCTCTGTGGAACAATGTCTTGGTGGTTTTACTGTGTCAGTATAAGTGTACATGTTTTATATTTTTATTCAAGAACCAATAAATCTACTGTGTTGAGAGAGGGATAGAAAAGAAAAGACTGAAGCCAAGTTATAGGTGAACAGGAACCTCATGACATTCAGATAGTACTGTGATTCCAAGTGCCCTTTCTCCAAAGCTGTTACCACAGTTCTTAAACTTCCTTCAGAGTGACTGCTATTGAAGATGACTGCCTGCTCATGCTACATGCTCTGAGAACTTCTATTTAATATCCTGCATCAACAGGGGATAAAGCACAACCTGGGATTTAGGAGGAACGAATGGGACATGCGTTTAAGAGATGGGACTCACTGGGGCACTACCTGGATTCCTGAGCCCTAAGTGTTCAGAGTGGCTGCCAACAAGTTACCTTTGTCTCCTAATGGTTTCCCTCATCTCAAGATTTCTACTGTGTGTTCAAAAATGTTCCAAACTCAAGTATCCTGATACACTGCTAAATAACACTGTATTTGATAAACCTATGTGCTTTAAGTACCAATGTTTAGGAAAATCTTGAAGCCTCCGGGCAGTTTATTGAGCATCTGTTTTGTTTATGCTTTGATTTTACAACTCCTTAGTATGACTGTCTACAGTGACTACAGTAGAATCTTTGAAAAAGGAGAGAGTACAGAGAGGAGAGCTGGGATCAAGGTTTCCTAAGCAGAGTTTTGGAAGGATACTGATTTGCACAAGTCTGACCTGAGGGAGTCTATTAGTTTCCTTTTAATGAATCTAAAGAATAGAAGCTTTGTCCCATTATTTGCAGTTATGTTTTAATTTGCTGCTGATGAAGTAAAGCAAAAAAAGCCATTTTCCTTTATACTGTGATTGTCATCCCCATTTTTCTTTGGAGCATTCCAATGATAGGTACAAGAGTATGTAATTGGAGATAAAATTGCACTTCTCTATACTCATCACTTCTGATTCATTTAGGGTATAACGGGGGAAAGGCAGAAAGAATATGACATGTTAGTAAAACTTTGCAGTTTGCATTACTAGCAGTTGGTAAATAGGGATGCTATTGCTAAATCAGTATTATACTGTAATCCTATAAGGCTTCATTTTTAAAATTCTCATTTCTAAATTTGCAGAGATATTTACTACGAAGTTCTGTGTAAGTAATTTCACATACATGAGTTACTATATGAATACAATTTATTTTTTCATATTGTCAGGGAGCCATATTGCTTCTTTCTTGAGGTTCTCTTAGCTAATGCCAATTTAATACAACTTCTTTACATCTTCTTTATCCCTTAGTGGACAAAGGGGAATCGAGGCAGTAAGTAGCAAAGGTAGAGCTATTCAGAAAGCTACACTTCCAGCTTTTTAGTTATAAAGTTTTCAGATGAGTGCCAGAGTCTTGATGCATGTTCCTTCTTGAAGCCTCCATTGCTTAAAACAATTTAGAAAACAAATGATTTATTAAAAAGCCAGACATTCTCTACTGCCCCTGGGACATGTATACTCTAGATTCTGTGCAGGCTATTGCTTTGTTATGGATTCATAGAGGAATCAAGACTATTAAACAATGATTGATCTGACAATAACATCTGATGATGACATCCAGTGTTGGATTACATTATAGTCACTGCTCTCAGAGTTTAAGGGATCAATAAATAATACCATGTTCTTCCCTTCCTGAGTTTGGAATCAATTCAGAATTAGGAGCCAGAAGGCAGACAAATGGAGGTCAAATAGGCTGTTTTATTATAAAGATTATTGAAAAATACAGATTCAGAGGTGTGGGCACCATGACTTAATGCACCATCAGTGAGGTAAGCAAAGTGTCCAGCCGAGTCATCAGTGTAGCTGGACAGCCAGTTTCTGTCTAGCAGAATTGAGTTTGTCCCTTTATATCTCAAATGGCATCAATGGTCCTCTCAGAGAGGAAGAGCACTGGAAGGCACAGAGATGTAGGAGCAAGAGGAGGTGGAGCTGAATGAACTCAATGGTTTTGCCAGTTTTTGGCATGGAGGAACAGGAGAAAGGCCAAGTATGTTGCTCTAAGTAAGTAAGAAAGTAAACACATAAACAAATACATAAAGAGGGAGCAAAAGGATGATTATAATCTCTATCTTTGGGCTAGAATTTTCTTTGGCTCTTAGAACTAAGCACTGCTAGATTTCTGCTGTCTAAAGCTATGTGGTGCATATAGTCAAATATAACTTAAAATATTATGCATAAATATGCCTCTCATATCAAAATTCTCAAATATGGATGACAAAGTTTTATTAAAACCCTCATATTAATTCACCTTTTCATATAAAAGTTCATTCTATCATAATGTAAAAGTCTCTAAGTTAATTTCCAAGTATTCTGTAACCCAAGATTAATGTATTTTTGTTTAGCTGCTTTACTGAACAGAGCAGTGAGTTAAGAGTTGTCTCTCAGTGAAGAGTTTCTAAGGCTTATAGCATATTTCAAAGCAACTGAAGTAAATATCACCCTGATTTCTTTTGTAGTTTCCTTACACACACACACACACACACACACACACACACACACACACACACACACACACACAACTCTTTTGCCATATAGTCATGAAATACAGTGAGCCCCATCTGAGATTTTTTTCCTTTTCCTCTCTGTCTTGAGCTTGTTGCTGCTCTTGATTTTCATTTTGTCTTAGTTCTAAGCATCTACAGTGATCCTTATTGTTATAGTTCACTGCCTAAACACTGCTACCCTTTATGGAGTTTTGTCTGTGTAAAGTTAATTTTTAGTAGTTATGATGGTGCAAGCTTGAATAGGTATATACATTTACAATACTATTTTAGTGTGTGTATCTCCTGCATTTTAAAATTACAATACAATTTATTGTTTGAGAATGTCACCAAGTCTTGGGGTGTTATGTTTCCCTCTTGTACTTTCTAAATGGACATCTATGGCACTATTGTTTAAGTATTAGGGTCATATTATTTTTAAGGATTTTAACATTATTTTATTTTAAATTATGTGGATGGGCTGGGCATATTCAAGTGTAATTATTGTGTTTATGGAAGCCACGGGTGTCTGAAAACTCTGGCACTGGGATTGTGGATGGCTTTGAACTACCCTGTAAATATGTGTAGAGCTAAACTCAGGTCACCTGAGAAAGCAGCACAATTACATCTCCCCATTTTTTACCTGCTATCCTAGGCCATTGCTTGATTTTCTTTTCTTTCTTTTTTCTTTATATGTTTTTTTTTTCTTTTTTGTGAATTTATTTTAAATTTAATATCTTTTTTACATGAATTTTTTCTTTCTTTCTTTTTTTAATTCAATATATTCTTTATTTACATTTCAAATGTTTCTCCTTTTGTGGATCCCATCTCCCTGCAAGTCCCATAAGCCCTCTTCCCTCCCCCTGTTCCCCCAAAAACCCCTTCCCAATTCCCTGTCCTGGTATTTCCCTACACCGCTGCATTAAGCATTTCCAGGACTAGGGACTTCTCTATCCTTCTTCTTGGGAATCATTTGATACCTGAATTGTTTCTTCAGTATTCTGAGCTTCTGGATTAATATCTGCTTATCAGTGAGGCATCACATGTTTTGTGATGGGGTCGCCTCACTCAGGATGACATTCACCAGTTCCACCCACTTGTCTAAGAATTTCATAAATTCATTGTTTTTAATATCTGAGAAGTATTCCATAGTGTAAATATACCACATTTTCTGTATCCATTCCTCCATTGGGGGACATATGCGTTCTTTCCAGATTCTATTATAAATAGAGCTGCTATGAACTTAGTGGAGCATGTGCCCTTATTACATGCTGGAGAATCCTCTGGAAATATGCCCAGGAGTGGCATAACAGGGTTCTCCAGTGCTATCATACCCAGTTTTCTGAGGCACCGCTAGACTGATTTCCAGAGTGGTTGTATAAGCTTGCAACCCCACCAGCAGTGGAGGAGTGTTTCTCTTTCTACACATCCTGGCCAGCACCTGTTTTCTCCTGATTTTTTAATCTTAGTTATTCTGACTGGTGTGAGGTGAAATCTCAGGGTTGTTTTGATTTGCATTTCCCTGATGACTATGGATCTTGAACATTTTTTTAGTTGCTTCTCAGCCATTCAATATTCCTTCAATGAAAATTCTTCATTTAGCTCTGTACCCCAATTTTAATAGGGTTATTTGGCTTTCTGGAGTCTAACTTCTTGAGTTCTTTGTATATATTGGACATTAGCCCTCTGTCTGATGTAGGGCTGGTGAAGATCTTTTCCCAATTTGTTGGTTGCCATTTTGTCCTTTTGACAATGTCCTTTGCCTTACAGAAACTTTGTAATTTTATGAGGTGCCATTTGTAAATTCTTGATGTTAAAGAATAAGTTATTAGTGTTCTCTTCAGGAAATTTCCCCTGTGCCCATATGCTCAATGCTCTTCCCCAGTTTCTATTCTATTAGTTTCAGTTTGTCTGGTTTTATGTGGTGGTCCTTGATCCACTTGGACTTGAGCTTAATACAAGGAGATAAGAATGCTGACCTCCAGTTGAACCAGCACCATTTGTTGAAAAGGCTCTTTTTCCACTGGATGGTTCTAGCTCCTTTGTAAAAGATCAAGTGACCATAGGTGTGTGTGTTCATTTCTGGATCTTCAATTTATTCCATTGATCTACTTGCCTGGCACTGTACCAATAACATTCAATTTTTAAAATCATTGCTCTGTTGTACTACTTGAGGTCTGGGATAATGAATCCCCCAGAAGTTCTTTTACTGTTGAGAATAGTTTTACCTATCCTGGGTTTTTTGTTATTCCAGATGAATTTGGGAATTGCTCTTTCTAACTCTATGAAGAACTGAGTTGGGATTTTGATGGGGATTGCATTGAATCTGTATATTGCTTTTGGCATGATGGCCATTTTTACTATATTAATCCTGCCAATGCAAAAACATGAAAGATTTTTCATCTTCCAGAAATGTAGGTCTTCTTCAATTTCTTTCTTCAGAGACTTGAAGTTCCTGTCATACAGATCTTTCACTTGTTTGGTTAGAGTCACACCAAGATACTCTATATTGTTTGTGGCTATTGTGAAGGGTGTCATTTTCCTAATTTATTTCTCAGCCTGTTTATCCTTTGAGTAGGGGAAGGCTACTGATTTGCTTGAGTTAATTTTATATCCAGCCACTTTGCTGAAGTTGTTTATCAGCTGTAGGAGTTCTCTGGTGGAGTTTTTTGTTTTTGTTTTTGTTTTTTGTTTTTTTTGGGGGGGTCGCTAAAGTATACTATTATATCATCTGCAAATAGTGATAATTTGAATTCTTCTTTTCCAATTTGTTTCCCTTTGACCTACTTTTGTTTTCTAATTGCTCTACCTAGTACTTCAAGTACTATATAGAATAAATATGGAGAGAGAGGGCAGCCTTGTCTGGTTCCTGAATTTAGTGGGAATGCTTCAAGTTTCTCTCTATTTATTTTAATGTTGGCTACTGACTTGCTGTATATTGCTTTTAATATGTTTAGGTATGGGCCTTGAATTCCTGCTCCTTCCAAGATCTTTAATATGAAAGGATGCTGAATTTTGTCAGTATTGTCAAAAGCTTTTTTAGCATCTAATGAAATGACCATGTGATTTTTTTCTTTGAGTTTGTTTATGTAGTAGATTACACTGATGAATTTCCATATATTGAACCATCCCTGCATCCCTACAATGAAGCCTACTGGATCTTGGTGAATGATTGTTTTGATGTGTTCTTGGATTCAGTTAGCAAGAATTTTATTGAGCATCTTTGAATTGATATTCATAAGGGAAATTGGTCTGAAGTTCTCTGTCTTTGTTGAATCTTTGTGTTCTTATGTTATCAGCAAAATTGTGGCTTTATAGAATGAGGTGGGTAGTGTTCCTTCTGTTTCTATTTTGTTGAATAGTTTGAAGAGTATTGGTGTTAGTTCTACTTTGAAGGTCTGTTAGAATTCTGCACTAAAACCATCTGGTCCTGTGCTTTTCTTGCTTTGGAGACTGTCAATGACCACTTCTATTTCTTTAGGGGTTACGGGACCATTTAGATGGTCTATCTGATCCTGATTAAACTTTGGTAGTTGGTAACTGTCTGGCAAATTGTCCATTTCATCCAGATTTTCTAGTTGTGTTGAGTATAGGCTTTTGTAATAGTATCTGAATTTTTTTAATTTCCTCAGTTTCTGTTGTTATTTATCCCTTTTCATTTCTGATTTTGTTAATTTAGATACTATCTCTGTGACTTCTGGTTAAAGGTTTATCAATCATGTTGATTTTCTCAAAAAATCAGTTTCTGGTTTTATTGATTCTTTGTATAGTTCTTTTTGTTTCTAAATGGCTGATTTCAGCCCTGAATTTCATAATTTCCTGTCTTCTACTCCTCTTGGGTGTATTAGCTTCTTTCTGTTCCAAAACTTTCAGGTGTACTATTAAGCTGCTAGTTTATGCTCTCTCCAGCATCTTTTTGGAGGCACTCAGAGCTATGAATTTTCCTCATAGCACTGTTTTCATTATATCCCATAAATTTGGGTATGTTGTGCCTTCATTTTCATTAAATTCTAAAAAGGTTTTTCTTTCTTTCTTAATTCTTCCCTTACCAAGGTATCATTGAGTAGAGCATTGTTCAGCTTTCATGTGTATGTGGGCTTTCTGTTCTTTGTGTTACTATTGAAGACCAACTTTACTCCATAGCGATCTGCTAGGAGGTATGGAATTAGTTTGATCTTCTTATATCTGTTGAGGTCTGTTTTGTGACCAATTATATGATAATTTTGGAGAAGGTACCATGAGGTGCTGAGAAGAAACTATATTCTTTTGATTTGGGACAAAATGTTCTATAGATGTCTCTTAAATCCATTTGTTCCAAAACTTCTGTTAGTTTCACTATGTCTCTGATTAGCTTGTGTTTTCCTGATCTGTCCATTGAGGAGAGTGGGGTGTTGAAGTCACCCACAATTACTTTGTGAGGTGTGATGTGTATGTTAAGCTTTAGTAAAGTTTCTTTAAAGAATGAAGGTGTCCTTGTATTTGGAGCACTGATAGTCAGAATTGAGAATTCTTCCTGGTAGATTTTTCCTTTGATGTATATAAAGTGTCCTGTGTCTTTTTTTTTTTTCTTTTGACGACTTTTGGTTGAAAGTCTATTTAATTGGATATTACAATGGCTACTCCAGCTTGTTTCCTAGCACCATTTGCTTGGATAACTTTTTTTCTAGCCTTTTACTCTGAGGTAATGTTTGTCTTTTACACTGAGATGCATTTCCTGTATGCAGCAAAATGTTGGGTTCTGTTTACATATCCAGTCCATTAGTCTATGTCTTTTTATTGGAGAATTGAGTACATTGATGTTAAGAGATATTAAGGAATAGTGATTGTTGCTTCCTGCTATTTTTGATGTAATATTTATGTTTGTGTTATTATCTTCTTTTGGGTTTGTCAAAAGAAGATTAATTTCTTGCTTTTTATAATGTATAGTTTCTCTCCTTTTGTTGGCATTTTCCACTCATAATTCTTTGAAGAGATGGATTTCTGTAAAGATATTGTGTAAATTTCTTTTTGTCGTGAAATACCTTGGTTCCTCCATCTATGGTAATTGAGAGATTTGCTGGATATAGCAGTCTGGGTTGGTATTTGTGTTCCCTTAGGGTCTGTATGACATCTGCCCAGGCTCTTCTGTCTTTCATAATTTCTGGTGAGAAGTCCAGTGTAATTCTGATAGGTCTACCTTTATATGTTACTTGACCTTTTATCCTTACTGCTTTTAATATTATTTCTTTGTTTAGTATGCTATGTAGTATTATGTGACTTGGAGGAATTTCTTTTCTGGTGAAATCTATTTGGAGTTCTGTAGGCTTCTTGCATGTTCATGGACATCTCTTTCTTTAGGTTAGGGACGTTTTCTTATACAATTTTGTTGAAGACATTTACTGGCCCTTTAAGTTGGAAATCCTCACTCTCTTCTATACCTATAATCCTTAGGTTTGGTCTTCTCATTTTATCCTGGATTTCCTGGATATTTTGTGTCAGGAGCTTTTTGCATTTTTCATTTTCTTTGGCTGTTGTATCAATGCTTTCTGAAAAGCATTGTATGGTATCTTCTGCATCTGAAATTCTCTCTTCAATTTCATGTGTTGTTCCGTGGTTGATGCTTGGATCCATGACTCCTGACTTCTTCCCTAGCTTTTCTATGTCCCGAATTGTTTCCATTTGTGATTTCTTTATAGTTCCTACCTCCATCTTTAGATCCTAGATGGCTTTGTTCAATTCCTTCACCTGTTTTGTTGTGTTTTCTTTTAGTTCTTCAAGGGCTTCTCCCTGTTTACTTGTGTTATCCTGTATTTAAGGGAGTTATTTATGTCCTTCTTGATGCCTCCATGAAGTCCTCTATCAGCAGCATGACCTGTGATTTTAAATCCAAATCTTGCTTTCCTGGTGTGTTGGGGTATCTTGGACTTGCTACTGTGGGTGAATTGGGTTCATATGGTGCCTTATTGCCTTGATTTCTATTAGTAATATTCCTACGTTTGCCTTTTGCTATCTACTTATCTCTGGTGTTAGTTGGTCCTGCTGTCATTAGCTGATGCTTGTCCCTCCTGTGTGCTTGCAAGCCTATCTCAGCACCCCTCGGTAACTGTCTTTCCCCTGGTACAGATTGAGGTGGGGCTGCACAGCTTCTGGGCGCATGGTGGGGCCTGGCAGACTGATTCCCGAGTGATTGTACACTAGGGTGTTCTCTGTGTTCCTGGCTGCAACAGCCTGCTCAGTCACAGGAGAGAAGAAGTTGCAGGACTCCTGTCCTTCACAAGTTCTGGAAATGAAGGAGTACATCTTTAATGCCATGCTGTGCCACAATTTTTAAAGCATAAAGTTAAGAGTGTGAATATTTTTATTATCGCACTATCTTCACAAACACAACTTTAAAAAACACAGCAATCTATGTGCTTCACCATTGACGTGTATAACTATCAATGAGTACTAGAAAGGAAACATTCCATGGCAGTCTGTCTTGCTGAGATGCCAGGCAGTACATGATAGTCTCTGAACTCTATTTGTGAGTCTAGACAACAGTCCTTTGCACCAATCAAGTACAGCTTTTTTTTCTACTAAGTCTTAGAGAAAATGAACATGCACATCTCTTCCCTTCTCAAAGATCATTTTTCAACCATTTTGCTAACTTTAAAAAGATGTGAAATAATAAAAATCATTCACAGGTTTAACCAGGGATGTGTTTTCATTTCATGTTCTATATTCAGCATATTCTTGTAGTGGTAATTAATTAATAAGAGTACCACCCCACCAGGCCTCTGCACCACTTCTTCCAAGTATCCAGTAAAGCATGACCCTTAAACTTGAATAGTTAGCCAAATATATTTATGTATGTAAAACTATCAATTGCATAATGCCAATTTACTATGATAAGTCTTATCCCAGTAAGATAACTTCTAACTTCTCCAAAACAACAGAAATACGCCCGAAGCCATCTGGAAATCATACCTTCTTCTCTGCTCTGCTTGTGTAGTCCACAGAGTCCTTTCCATATCTCTCTCTCTCTCTTTCCATTCCTCATTCCCTTAGCTCCTCCTCTTCTCCCCTTCCAATCACTGGCCAATCAACGCCTCAGTGTGAATGGATAGGAAATATCTTGCAACATATTCTAGGTCCAGAAATGTGATGAATAGGAATCTTATCTCATGGCATGGCTTATGCATGAATTGATATGTAAATACATTAAGATCTATGTTGTTCTGGCTAACTCTATATCTAGATGTGGATGAGAGTAGACAGCCTACATTCTTATATATTTCCTTCTTAAAATACATATTTACTTATGGAATCTGGATAGCAGCTGTGCAAAGTCCCAGGTGGACTAAGAAATCTGAGAATATTCTCTTAGTCTTTTCTGATACTCCTTTAGGGCCATCAGAAATATCTTTATTTCCTGTTTCTCAGAGCAATAGATATGACCCCAGTGTTCTCTTTCATTCTCTTATTCCCCTGTAGACTGCTAGGAGGCCTCCACCTGAATGTTTAACAGTTTAACCTATTAGACCTCTTGAACAGAAGTAGAGAAACAACACCATTTATAGGTTCAAACTGTTGTGTTTCCTTTTTCTCTGTTCTTGCTCTGTGCCTCAGACATTTGTTTTGGCAGAATGTTTCTTCTGATGTTTCTTCTGACAGTTAGAAGATAAATGTGTGTTCCATCTGTTAAAAAAAAATTCATGACATCTTGTCTGTCTTGACATTTTGATGCTGATATTCTTCCCAAAGCTGCAGGTACTTACAAGACACGTGACTCAACTCTGTAGTCTTTATATGGCCAGCAGTTAGGGTCTTTTCGATTGCTGCTCCTCATCTTCTGAGTTCTTTCTTTTCTACTTCTCATTCAATATCTCAGTGTTTCTCATGGCTGACTTCAGCTGATTATAACTTACCACAACTGAAAAAATGGCAATTTATGATGCTCAGCTTATGAAATTTCAACAATTATTTGCTGTTATTCTTGCTTCCTTCCCAGTTCTGTTCAGATTCTGAATGATACTTCTGCTCTGAGTCCTGAGGTATTGTTCCCAAGGTGCTGGTTACTCCTGCACCTTCCCTGGTCCCTCTACCATGTGTATAATATTTGAGACTCTGTGCATTTCTTCAATCAAGCACAAACAATGTTAAAATCTGGTAACAATTCTTTTGGGCTTCTTTTCTAAATCAATTAAAACCATATTTGTCCTGGATATATTTGCTTTTTCCATTCCTGTATGCTAATTTCCTCTTTGAGATCAAAGCCTCTATTTAGACGTCTTTGTCTTCTTGCTCAATTCATCTTTCTTTCTTTTCATTCCTGTTCTCATTATCTTTGAGTCCCATTTTGTAAACAAGGTATAGTTTCTCTTAGATCATCACAGTGAACCTAATGTGTTATTATAGAGAATTTATTCTTAAATCATTTTTAACCTTATATAATCTATTGATGTCTATTTTCAAAGAAGATTACTTATTTTCTTTATGAGTGCCTACATCTTGATTTGTTTATTTATTATTAAGCCATAGTATACTGGGGTTAAGAATATTCTTTTGAATTTTGATCCAATCTAAATACAATTTATCCTATGACTAAGTGGTGTGAGCTCAGTTGGATTGTCATATAATTTATTAAAAATATTTGCCTTTTTACACTACCTTTCTATGAATGTAACTCCTCAGCAGAATAAAGCCTGAGTGAGAGATCATTCTAGTCTTTCTTCTTATTTCTATAATAAATTATACAGACAAAAACAACTTAAGGGATAACAGAGTTTATTTTAGCTTATACTACAAGGTAAAGTCAAATCTATAGGGTAAGTTAATGCAGTCAGATCTTGAAGTGCCTGACATTAGCCAATATCAGGAAACACAGTGGAATCAATACACACATGCTGCTCAGCTCCTTTTCTCTATTTATGCAGTTCAGGATACCAGTCTGGCAATGGGTCCACTTAGAATGAGAAGTTTGTCCCATCTCCATTAACATAATGAATACAATCCTCTGCAAACAAGGCCAGAGGTCCATTTCCTAGATGATGCTAGATGTTGTCGAGTTGACTAGCACTAAACATCACAGAGAACCAAACATTGAACTACCTCATCACTCTTTCCACAAAACTATGGTACAGAGAAAAGCCAGGCAATTTCAATTTTAATAAGATTGAATATCTGGTAGTCCCAAAGTGTATATAGTGAGGTTGAAACCAGGAATATGCTATGAATTGTGAAAAATAATAACAGCAAGACACTCTGCTGTTGGGATTAGACTCTTCTAAAAGTTACTAAGGAAACTTTGATTTTATGAACTGTGATAAAAAGTATTTAAGTAGCCCAAGAGAGCACTAAATTGCCCCTCATTGCTGGAAAAAACATGAAAAAGGACCTGGACCAGAAGTGCCCATCTTTTCTTCCTAGGTCAAAGCTTCAGTATTTTCTTTCTACATTTTTCCTCATCCAAGTAGAATTTTATCCAGACAGTTCTCATAATGTTACTCAACCAAAACAGGTTGGGAAGAGATAGTCAATGAAAAGGAAAAAATTGAATAGGATGATTTCCTCCGAGTTCTCATTTCATATTCTCCAGAATTTTGTGGAAGGAAGAAAAATTTTCTTGCCCTATTCACCTAGACATGCAGTCCTTGTGCCTCTACAAAGGACACAGAATATAAATTAAATAAGAAAGAAATACTGAATTTTTCTAAAAAAGTTACTATTTAGATCTTTGTGTGGCCCTTGAGGTGGTTATATCCTTTACCATAGTGAAGTGAGAAGCACAATTTTCAGATTTTCCTAAAACAATTGTTCAAGAAAATTCAAATGTGATCATTTTTTTGGCTTTTTGATGGTCTAAATTTTTATATTAATTTCTTTTCTTTCAGTTGTTTTTATAATTTTATAGTTGTTTATATAGTTTTTTTGTCTCTACTTGGTTGATTTCAGCCTGAGTTTTATTATTTGCTGGGGTCTATTTCTCTTGGGTGTATTTACTTCTTTTTGTTCTAGAGCTTTCAGATGTGCTGTCAAGCTGCTAGTGTAAGCTCTCTCCAGTTTCTTTTTGTATGCACTTAGAGCTATGAGTTTTCCTCTTTGCACTGCTTTCATTGTGTCCTATGAGTTTGGGTTTGATGTGCGTTCATTTTCATTAAATTCTAAAATATCTTTAATTTCTTTCTTTATTTCTTCCTTAACCAAGTTATAATTGAGTAGAGTGTTGTTCAGTTTCCACACGTTTCCATTATTTTTGTTGTTATTAAAGACGAACCTCAGTCCATGGTGATCTGATAGGGCATGGGATTATTTCAGTCTTCTTGTATTTGTTGAGGCCTATTTTCTGACCAATTATCTGGTCAGTTTTAGAGAAGGTACCATAAGGTGCTGAGAAGAAGGTATATTATTCTATATGGATGAAATGTTCTAATGATATCTGTTAAATCCATTTGGTTCATAACTTCTGTTAGTTTCCATATGTCTCTGTTTAGTTTCTGTTTCAATGATCTGTCCATTGCTGACAGTGGGATATTGAAGTTTCCCACTTTTATTGTATGAGGTACAATGTTTGCTTTGATCTTTAGTAAAGTTTCTTTTATGAATGTGAGTGCCCTTTTATTTGGAGCATAGATGTTTAGAAATGGGAGTACATCTTGGTAGATTTTTCCATTGATGTGTATGAAGGGTTCTTCCTTTTCCTTTTTGATAGCTTTTGGTTGAAAGTTGATTTTATTCAATATTAGAATGGCTACTCCAGCTTGATGCTTGGAACCATTTGCTTTGAAAATTGTTTTTTAGCCTTTTACTTTGAGGAAATATCTGTCTTTGACACTGAGGTATGTTTCCTATATGCTCCAAAATACTCGGTCCTGTTTATGTACCCAGTCTGTTTGTCTATATGTCTTTATTGGGGAATTGAGTCCATTGATGTTAAGAGATGTTAAGGAAAAGTGATTGTTGCTTCCCGTTATTTTTTTTTTATTAGAGGTGAAATTATGTTTGTGTGGCTATCTCCTTTTGGGATTCTTGGAAGAAGATTACTTTTCTTTTTTTTTTTTTTTTTTTTTTTTACATTTTCTAGGGTGTAGTTTACCTCCTTGTATTGGAGTTTTTCATCTACCATCCTTTGTAGGGATGGATTTTTAGAAAGATGTTGTGTAATTTCTTTGGTCATGGAACATCTTTTTTTCTCCATGTATGTTAATTGAGAGTTTTGTTTGGTATAGTAGCCTGGGCTGGCATTTGTGTTCTCTTAGGGTCTGTATGACACCTGTCTAGGATCTTCTGGCTTTTATAGTCTGGTGACAAGTATGGTGTAATTCTGATAGGTCTGCCTTTATATGTTACTTGACCTTTTCCCCTTACTGCTTTTAATATTCTTTCTTTGTTTTGTGCAGTTGGTGTTTTGATTATTATGTGATGGGAGGAATTTCTGTTCTCGTTCAATCTATTTGGAGTTCTGTAGGCTTCTTGTATGCTCATGGCCATATCTTTAATTTGGTTAGGGATGTTTTCTTTTATAATTTTGTTGAATATATTTACTGGGATCTTTAAGTTGGGAATCTTTACTTTCTTCTATAAATATTATACTTAGGTTTGGTCTTCTCATTGTGTCCTGGATTTCCTGGATGATTTGGATTAGGAGCTTATTGCATTTTGACTGTTCTTTGACTGTTCTGTCAATGTTTTCTATAGTCTCTTCTACACTTCAGATTCTCTCTTCTATCTCGTGTATTCTGTTAGTAATGCTTGCATTTATGACTCCTGATCTTTTTCCTAGGTTTTCTATCTCCGGTATTGTCTGCATTTGTTCTTTCTTTATTGTTTCTTCTCCATTTTTAGACCCTGGATGGTTTTGTTCAATTTCTTCACCTGTTTGGTTGTGCTTTCTTATAATTCTTTAAGAGATTTTAGTGTTTCCTCTTTAATGGCCTGTTTACTTGTATTCTCTTATATTTCTTTAAGGGAGTTATTTGTCCTTCTCAGAGTCCTCTAGCATCTATCATGAGAAGTAATTTTAAATCTGAATCTTGCTTTTACAGTGTGATGTGATATCCTGGACTTGCCATGTTGAGAGAACTGAGTTTTGATGATGCCAATTAGCCTGTTTCTTATGTTCTTGTGATTGCCTCTCTGCCATCTGGTTATTTCTAGTGATACCTGTATTCACTGTCTCTGATTGGAATCTGTCCCTCCTGTTATCTTAGTTCTGTTAGAACTCCTCAGAGTCCAGCTGTCTCTGTGATCCTGTGATCCTGAGATTATGGGTATAAGAGCTTCTGGGAGTCAAGCTGCCTCTGTGATCCAGAAATCCTGGTGTAACTAAGCTCCTGAGATACTATGATCTTATGATCCTTTGATCCTTGGTGAGTTAGAGCACATGGGAGCCGAACTATCTTTGGTGTTGTGGGATTGAGTGCAGAGCTATGATCCTGGGCATGTTAGAGCTCCAGTGAATTCACCTTTCTCTGTGTGTTTTAGGATTTTGTGCAGCACTCATTCCCAAGGTCTGTTCAGGGCACTGCCTCAGACCAGAAGGCAAGTTTTACTTAGCTTGATGGTCATAGAAATGTACTTCAAGAAAAATATTTTATTGATTTCTTATATTAATAGCATGATAATGCTTTTGGATTAAGGTTCAGGTGATAGCATAGAGAGAGTATATGATTAATTCAACTGTGATGCTGTTTACAATACGGTAGAAAGCTATTTATTAACTGCTTAGTAATTGAGAAATACACAAAGCCTGTTAACTTATTTCTCCTTGATAGCATAGAATTTACAAGAGAGACAGAAGCTTAATCAACCTGAATTTCTTGGCATTCAGGGTATGCTGCTCACATTAATTCAAGTCCGATGAAGATGTTCTAGTAACAAAGGAATGGTTCCATAGGGAGTGTTTTTGTTATCATACAGAAATTAGAAAGCCATCTACCCCTTCCCGCTTCCCTGTTCTGGAATTCCCCTATACTATTGCACTGAGTCTTTCCAAAACCAGGGGCCACTCCTCCATTCTTTTTGGACATCATTTAATATGTGGATTATGTCTTGGTTATTCAAAGTTTCTAGGCTATTATCCACTTATCAGTGAGTGCATACCATGATTGATCTTTTCAGACTGGGTTACCTCACTTAGTATGATGTTCTCCAGCTCCATCCATTTGTCTAAGCATTTCATGAATTCATTGTTTCTAATGGCTGAAAAGTACTCCGTTGTGAAATATACCACATTTTTTGTATCCATTCCTCCGTTGAAGGACATCTAGGTTCTTTCCAGCTTCTGGCTACTACAAATAGGGCTGCTATGAACATAGTGGAGCATGTGTCCTTATTGCATGCTGAAGAATCCTCTGGGTATATGCCCAGGAGTGGTATAACTGGGTCCTCAGGAAGTGTCATGCCCAGTTTTCTGAGGAACCGCCAGACTGATTTCCAAAGTAGTTGTACCATCTTGCAATCCCACCAACAGTGGAGGAGTGTTCCTCTTTTTCCACATCCTCGCCAACGCCTGCTGTCTCCTGAGTTTTTGACCTTAGCCATTCTGACTGGTGTGAGGTGAAATCTCAGGGTTGTTTTGATTTGCATTTCCCTAATGATTAATGATATTGAACATTTCTTAAGGTGTTTCTCGGCCCTCCGAAGTTTGTCATGTGAAAATTCTTTGTTTAGCTCCATACCCCACTTTTTAATGGGGGAGGGAAAAGGGCTTATGGGACTTGTGGGGAGTGGGGACCCAGAAAAGGGGAAATCATTTGAAATGCAATAAAAATATATCAATAAAAATAAAATAAATAGAAAAAATATGAAATGAACAACAACAACAAAAAAAAAGCAATACAGAAGCCAAATTGTTATAATAATAATCATCAATGGTCCCACAGAACTGTGTGTTGATTCCTTCCAAGGTCTTCACCCTTAATGACTTGCTGATATTTCCATATGTCCCTGCTTCTGAATGTCATTTCATTTCACTGAAAACCAAGACTCCAGTATATGAAACTATAGAGAACAAACCATATCCAAACCATAAGACCTAGATAGAAAATGCAGATTTATTTTTCTACTGAAATTTATTTACTTTCTCTTTTTTTCTAATGTTGATATTTACAGAGGGTGAGTTGTTAGTTGATATTTCCATAATAGTCACATCATTCATCTTCTGTTACTCAAAATGATTGTGTCCTTTCTATAATGAACTGTTTTTGCTTGCTTTTATGTCTTGTGTTTCCATGTTAATTTTTGGATTATTTTGTCTAGTTTGTAAAAAATGCTATTGGACCTCTGTGGAGATTACATTGAATCTTTTGACTGCTTTTGCTAGCATAATCATTTCCCAACATGTTCACACTTGTATCTTAGCTTATCATGTCTGTATGTATGAAACTTGGTTGGGGGACGAACATGGAAATAGCTCTGAGAATAGTACAGAAAACATAATAGGTGAATAAGAGGCATTGGAGGGCTACAAAATGTACATGAAATGATTGTAGAAAAGAAGCTGTTTGGATATGGATGGATTGGAAGGAACTTGGGGATAGAAAAGAAGATAGGAAAGAAGAATAAATAAAAACTAATACCAGGTGTAACAATTTTTAAAAATAAATGATTTAATATGAAAATAGTATTTTCAAGATCTTCAGTTACAGGACTCATCTCAAATTAAATATTTGAATAACCAAATGAAATATTACACATGTTGCAAGTGCTGTGTTGGAGAGCTGAAGAGGCATCATTAACAGATTTAACTGGTGAGTGCCAGACTAAATTCCCACCATATAAACTCAGAATAAAATCACTGGATAGATTTCCCAGTGGAGCTACACCACTGATCTCTAAAACTTGCCTCTTTTTACATTCCTGTGTGACCCTGTGAAAATTACAATCCTGTTCTGTAAACCACTTTGTCGTTAATAGAGGCAAGAACAGATACCCCCTTACTTTACATCTCATTAAACATTTAGTAGAATAATTTATCCAAAAAGGGTAATGGGAAAAGGAACAGAAAACACCTTTGTTTGACATAGAATGTAAGCTGTTAGTTTTGTATGATTTGTCCAACTGTTTGAGAAAGTTATACATTTCATTATCAGAGAATTGCTGCTTCTTTTTTAGGTAACCAATGGGAACCATGGTCTAGTTCAGCACACTGAGCTCTAATAAAGACAACTTTGACTCTCTTCACGGGAATACTAAGTGTTATAGCATGTATGGGATATGTCCCTCACAGGCTCACAAGTTCTCATACTTGGTATCCTGCTGATTGTGCTGGTTTGAGCTGTAAGGTAACCTTTAGAATGCAGGATATAGCTGGAGGAGTGGCTCACTCTGGTGCAAGCCTTGACATTTATAGGTAGTCCCACCTCCTGCCTTGCCTTTGTCTCCAAAGTTCACACCTCTGGATGTGATCAAGCAGCCTCCAGCATCTGTGGCCAAGCCTTAAACTGTTCATGGTGTTGAGCCTTCCATGTTTTAATGAATTGCACTCTCAAACTGTTAGCCAGCATAAAGCTCTCCTGCCACCAGTTGCCTCTGGCCTAGAATTCATAGTGGAGAGAGAAATAGCTATTGTGCTCTGCACACTTTATTGCAACCATCTTGGGGAAGAACCCCCATCTCTGTATCTCATCAGTAACAGATATCATACAGTGTTGCCTTCCTTCCCCTTTTTCATTAGAGTACATGAGGAAACTTCATTACATCCTGATTGAAAGCAGAGGCTCTAGGTTTAAATCTTTATGTTGTCACGTGTTGTCTATGTGACTGTGAATAAATTGTTCAGCCACTCCCTGCTTTATTTAGGGCCCTTGTTGTAAAAGGGCAGTGGTAAGATCAATGTGAAATACAATTTTATAACAGAGTGAGGTCTGTTACATATCTGACTCAGTGAAGTCAGATAATAGAGAAATGAGAAAAATTCCACAATATTTGGTTGAATGCAATTATCATTACTCCTCATTTATTAAGTGACCATTTTCATTTGATTACAAAACAATCAGAAATAGTCATTTGAAACCTAAGAAACAGAATTGTGTTTCCTTCTATTCAATCCTCTTAATTCTCAAGTAGACAGACAGCAGGGCCGAGAGCTCTGCAAACAATGGCATTTTTTGTTCTTACCTAAGGATTGGTATGAAGACTTTTTTATGTTGTTTTTTACACAATCTGAAGTGAACAACAAAACAAAACAAAAAACCAACCAAACCAAAGCTCACACGAATCAAATTGTTGATGTTTAGCTATTTTGAAAGCAGGAACTATAACATTTTCCCCTCAGGAGTCACTGAAGAGAACAGTGAAAGCATCATTTTTTTGCAGCAGCAGCAGCTTCAATGTTTCATCATCTGCTCTGTTACCATAAATGTGACTTCACTGAAACATGTTTGTACCTTATTTAGGTATTTATGAATCACTTTATACAGGACCATACAAAGGACTGTGCATCAAGAGCTTCAATGATTTTTTTAATTCATGTGTCTAGTCCTTCCAGACACCTGAATTCCTCCTTTCTGTAGAAAAAAAAAAAGAAGCATTGAATTTTTAAGAACTTTTTCCACAGAGAGTAAAATATTGCTTAACCCTTCCCCCAGTGTGCATTCTCAACGACATATGTAGAAACAAAATTTGTGAGCGTTCTTGCTCATTATTTTCAATATAACACTAGGAACAGACACTGTTTCTTAACAGGTGCTAAGGGGACTTAGTCCAGTGAAAATACACTCTGAAATCCAACAAAGTCTTTAGCAGCCTCAGGGTACAGTGTTAAACATGCAGCAGACAGAATTGCCTAGGGAAACGTGGCCACAAAATCTTGTTTAAGGGTTTTTTTTTTAAGTGATTCCCTCAAACAGAACAAAGAATGTATCAGAAAGAAGTGAGTGGGACAGATTATTATTTTGATAGCAATGGAAAAAACCACGTAGATGGAGATATGGTCATTACACATTATAGATCAGAGATCTTTTTCATAACAAAATACTATACAGGTTTCATTCTCTGCATAGATTACATAACCAAAAATCAGTTTAGCTTCGCCATTATTAACTTTGAAAACCTGATTGTTTCTCATGACAGCCAAATGAAGATGTGGGGGGTGTGGGAGGGAAAGAGAATGTTTCACAGGATGACCCTAGTACATAGAATATTTATGAGACCTCCTGATGACCTCAGGTTCTCTATGCTACCCTAGATGAGTTCAGATTCACTTTGTGGTGCTAGCTAATCACTGGTTCACAGTATTCCTGCTCTCCTCTTCCTTGTGATGAGATAACAGATGTGGTACCTTTCCTGGTACCATTCTAGTACCAGGAAATAATCTTATGATTCAGAATGAAGAGTTAGGTTTTTACACCCATTGGCCTTGTTAGACCAGCTTAGACATGTGCTCTTCACTTATTTTCTGTTTGGGAGCTTAGGTCCACCATAATGCTGGGGATACAATTAGAACTGTAGGAAATAAAATGTGATGATGCATTAGAATTCTGAGTTCATGAGGAGACTTCGCTGCCATCAACCTGGGACATGCTCCCATAAGGAGAAAAACAAACAACCAAGAGGAAATATCAAGAATAGCATGTTAAAGACAAAAGATTTTTGTTACATGTTGATGTGAGAGAGGAAGTAGAATGAGATGCCATGATCTTGTAAGCCTTCATAATTTCAAACTCTAATAAATACAGGTTGATCTTATATATTTCATATAACTTCTACCTTCATAAGAGGTAGCCGTCCTTCAATCTGTCTCTGCACTCAAGCTTTGTTTCTTCCCTTTTCTTTTTCTCATATACTTGAAAACATGGGAAACTTTCATGTCCCTAAGTGCAGACACCAAGCCTCTACTCTCAGGACTGTGTCCCATCTCTTACTAATGGCCACAGTGAACTTTTGTATTTTTCTTTGCATCAGCAGGGACCACACTAAAGAACACTCAACCCGAGCTTCATATAGTGAGCAATTTGAAGACATAGAAGAAAAAATCTTCAATAAGGATGGTGATGCTGTTCATATAAGTCAAATATTCATAGATTTTGGCAGAGCCATTTGAAGAAACTATAGCTTTTCTGGGTCCACATTTCTTGCTATCACCCTTGAGCTTTAAGCAAGCTGAAGATCCTATGGAAACTCTGGTTTCTATAAAGATTTGGTACTCCTTCTTGTTTTAGTTATAGGCAAAGAATGAAACAAAGAATGTAATGTCTTATTACAAATACAAAGAGTCAGACACATTGATGGATATTTTATTTTAATTTTTTCTCTATTATTTGTTTACATTCTGAATGCTTTCCGTTTTCCAGGTTCCCCCTCCCCATCGGTCTCATTCCTCTTCCCTCCACCAATTTCCCAATCATCCCCTCCCATTTCTCTGTCATGGAACTCCACTACAATGCTGGATCAAGTCTTTCAGAACCAGGGCCCTCTCCTTCCTTCTTCTTGGGTATCATTTGATATGGTAATTGTGCCTTGATAATTCAGAGCTTCTGGGCTAATTAATATCCACTTATCAATGATTGCATTCCATGTGTATTCTTTTGTGATTGGGTTACCTCACTTAGGATGATATTTTCCAGTTCTAATCATTTGCCTAAGAATTCAGGTGTTGGAGAGGGTGTGGAGAAAGAGGAACATTCCTCCACTGCTGGTGGGGTTGCAAATTGGTACAACCACTCTGGAAATCAGTCTGGCGGTTCCTCCGAAAACTGGGCACCTCACTTCCAGAAGATCCTGCTATACCACTCCTGGGCATATACCCAGAGGATTCCCCACCATGTAATAAGGATACATGCTCTACTATGTTCATAGCAGCCCTATTTATAATTGCCAGATGCTGGAAAGAACCCAGGTATCCCTCAACAGAAGAGTGGATGCAAAAAATGTGGTATATCTACACAATGGAGTACTATTCAGCCATTAGAAACAATGAATTCATGAAATTCTTAGGCAAATGGATGGAGCTAGAGAACATCATACTAAGTGAGGTAACCCAGACTCAAAAGGTGAATCATGGTATGCACTCACTAATAAGTGGATATTAACGTAGAAACCTGGAATACCCAAAACATAATCTACACATTAAATGAGGTACAAGAAGAAAGGAAGAGTGGCCCCTTGTTCTGGAAAGACTCAGAGAAGCAGTATTCAGCAAAACCAGAACGGGGAAGTGGGAAGGGGTGGGTGGGAGGACAGGGGGAGAGAAGGGGGCTTATGGAACTTTTGGGGAGTAGGGGGGCTAGGAAAGGGGAAATCATTTGAAATGTAAATAAAAAATATATTGAATAAAAAAAAGAAAAAAAAGAATTTCATGAATTCACTGTTTTTAATTGCTTAGTAGTATTCCATTGTGTAAATATACCACATTTTCTGTATCCATTCCTCCATTGAGGGACATCTGGGTTCTTTCCAGCTTCTGCCTATTATAAATAAGGTTGCTATGAATATAGAGGAACATGTGTCCTTAATGTATGCCAGGGAATCCTCTAGGTATATGTCCAGGAGAGGTATAGCAGGGTCCTCAGGAAGTGTCATGTCCAGTTTTCTGAGGAATCACCAGACTGATTTCCAAAGTGGTTGTACCATCTTGCAATCCTACCAGAAGTGGAGGATTGTTCCTCTTTCTCCACATCCTCGCCAACACCTGCTGTCTCCTGAGTTTTTTACCTCATCCATTCTGACTGAAGTGAGGTGAAATCTCAGGGTTGTTTTGATTTGCATTTCCCTAATGATTAATGACATTGAACATTTCATAAGGTGCTTCTCGGCCATTCAAACTTCTTCAGGTGAAAATTCTTTGTTTAGCTCCGTACCCCATTTTTAATAGGGTTATTTGGTTCTCTGGAGTCTAACTTCTTGAGTTCTTTGTATATATTGGATATTAGCCCTCTGTTGGATTTAGGGTTGGTGAAGATCCTTTCCCAATTTGTTGGTTGCCATTTTGTCCTTTTGACAATGTTCTTTGCCTTACAGAAACTTTGTAATTTTATGAGGTCCCATTTGTTAATTCTTGTTCTTAGAGCATAAGCTATTGGTGTTCTGTTCAGGAACTTTTCCCCTGTGCCCATGTCCTCAAGGGTCTTCCCCAATTTCTTTTCTATTAGTTTCAGTCTGTCAGGTTTTATGTGGTGTTCCTTGATCCATTTGGCTATAACAAAATGAACTAGCTAGAAATTTAAGTAAGAAGCAAATTGGGATGTTATAGGAGAGTGGAACTCATCTCCAGTGTCCTTCATACTGTTTTTTGCCTATTTTTGAATCTTTGAAATTGCTGTCAAATTCATCTTTACATGTTTGTCAAATTTTCATATTTATTTCTACCATAAATCCAAGGTGTAATGTATGACATGTTCTTCTGTTGTGGCATCCATGATTTTTTCCTGTTTGGGATGGACATTTTTCCTAGGAAGAAGCTCCTGATTTTCCCTGAGAAAGCTGAGAATTGGGACTTGTGAGTTTACAGCCTGTGTGTTTTTTTATTCCTTAAAATTATTTGTTCTTGTGTTGCCAACAATCAATGAAACAATGGTACAGTCCCATTAACTTCAAACAAAAGCAACCTAGAAACAAAGGTGGAAATTGCTAGAGGAAAAATGTAATCGTTTCAAGATAATAGTTTCTATTGAACAAGAGGCCATAAAAGCTCCAAATTTCTGTGTATTTATTACCACCATACACAAATTATAAAGAGTGATTACTAAAGAAAAAACAAAGAGAACACGAATAATAATAGAATATTTCAAGATGCAACTTGTAACACCTTCATGAACAAGATTCGTTTAATAAAATTTATGTGTCTAGAAAAATGTAGACAATTTAACAATATTTGTATTTTTCAAATATACATGAAAATTTTATAAAATTGGCCAAATCTTCAGTTATTATATTGATTTCAATATACTTCAGAAAATTGACTAGAGAGTGTTTTATACAAAAATTACATGGCAAAGCTCTCCAGATAAAGAAACATTTTAAAACAAAAAACTAAAAATATTAGAGACACATTTACACAGTTCAGAGCAATGTTTCTTGACCATAAAACCAACATGAATGGAAGCATGATCTTGGTAGAATAAGAGCATGTATTTCATGAAGCTACAGAGGACACAATTCATTTAACCCAAACACAGAAAAAGAAGATCAATATTAAATCCCAGACAGGCAACAGCAGGTGGAAATATGTAGTTTTATGTGTTCTATCAGTTATATGTTCTAGGGGACTTTCAGAGCTTGCTATGACATTTTGTGAGGGCATGCAGTTCTGTAGCAGATGGCTTTTTTCTCCTCTGTGATGCCTTGTGTCTTATCCCAAGCACTGACAAAAATAATTCCTTTAATAAACAGTAAAAGTGATAAAACTTGATTAAGCCAACCAAATTATAAATGCAAAGGAATGAATTAGTAATTTTTGGAATGAACCAGATATTTTTGAACCCCAATATTGAAAGATGTTCAGAAGTTGTTAGGTCTTTCCCATGAAACCACTGAAATTTGGAATCAAATAAGATTTAATGAAAACACAATACTAACATGAAAAAATGTGCATTTTTAAAAAGGCACATAGCAATTTAACTGATGCTTTCACAGATGTGAAACCTTTAAACTTAAACCTCAGTAAATAGTAATAGAAAAATGCTGAAATACAGCTAGCTACACGTTGAGCAAATGCCAGACTTCATGTAATGATTTGTTATGAGATCAAGACAAGTTTCTAGGATGCTCTCTCCTTGTATCCTATGTCTACAGTGCTGACTGTCCTGAGACTGAAGTAACACAAGATACACATGCACTTACATAAATACACAACACTATTGCACACATATAAGCATTCATGCATGTATACATACATAAATATGTATATACATACATAAATACATACATACATAATGACATGATTTAAATTTCTGTGATTTGAATACCATAGATAAGCTTTCATTATTCACATATAAAAGAACATTGCAGATGATGAATTAAAAAGGATTTGAATATATTTTAGCATATGGAGTGGTAGAGATGACTCAGTAGATAAGAGCTCTTGCTCCTTTTGTAGAAGAGCTGATTTTAGTTCCCATTACCCACGTGAGGGAACTCATAACTATAACTACTGGTCCAAGGGATTTGACACCCTCTTCTAGTGTCTGAAAACATGCATATAGTTAAATAAAAATAAATCTTAAAGATAAAACATTAATATATGATTTAATCATGGTCACTTAGTCTGTAAACAATAGAAAATTAATTGCATTTTACATATAAATGAAAAACAGAAAACAAAACTAGCATGTCTGATGACATAATTGATTTCACATAGGGGTGAATACACTGAAAATGATAAACCCTCCATATAGAACATTCTAGTACATTGGGTCACTGAGTGACCAAGAATAAAAGACAAGTCATGGAGAAAGAGAAAATACTTGCACTCATATGTCTGGCAAGAGTTTATTACCACATGTGCCTAAAGAATGCAAAACAATAATGATCAGAAAAACTGAATCAAAATTGTATTTGAAGAAGCATTTTTGTGTTCAAATGTGAATAACTATAAAAAATCATTAAAAAAATTTCCATAAGGGAAAAATGGAAACAATAATGGAGTGTGTACAAAATGATTATATATATATATATAAAATATGTATATATGTATACATGTATACATGTGTGCATATACAATATATACTTATATGTATAATATGTGTATGTATAGTATATATGTATAATATATATGTACTATATATATGCATGTGTGCATATGTATATACTGTATACATTTTTTAAAAAGATACAAATGTTGCTAAAATATGGGAAATGACAGCACTTGTGAATTTCCAGTAGAATTTTAAAATATGCAGTTAATATACTGTAGATGTTCTTTCCTCAAATAGTTAATATCTACTCATAAACTTATACTAAATGGGACTGAAAAATTGAACATGTAGAAAACTTATTGATAACTACTGTGTTCATAACAGCTCCAAAGTAAAAACAATAAAAATGTCCTCTTTTAATGAATAAATAAGACAATTGCAATAATATTTAGGGTGATTTTTTAACATTAAAAGAAACATAATATCCCTGCATACTACCATTGAAAGATTTTGTAATCTTTGTAACATAAAGTGAGTCAGATTAAAAGGCTAGGAAATCTTAGAGGATGCAGTAGAGGAAGGGGCAGAAATCCACTTCTAATAAGTACTCTTTTTTTTGAGAGTCGAGAAACATTGTGGAATGGAGAGTGATCAATATCCTTACAACGCTGAGACCAAACTACAAATAAGTTGTTAGAATAATGAATTATATAGTATATAACGTATACCACAATATAAAAAACATGTCCTAGAACAGAGCCCAGCATTCATAGACACCTTGTTTAGGGAGAACTATCAGTGGGACATTTTGATTCAATTTTATTGAGCCAAATAGAAAATAATCAATCTTTTTTGTTTGTTTGTTTACATTTTAGTGATATTTTTACTCAAATGTGAAAAGATAATTTTAGATACTATATGTGATCGACTTCCTTTTCTATGTGTATACTCTTTTATTAGATATTTACTTTATTTACATTTCAAATGCTATCTCCTTTCTGTGTTACCCCTCTGAAAACCCTCTATCTCATCCTCCCTCCCTATTTCCCACTTGCATTCCCCTATTCTGGAAAATCAATCCTTCATAGGAACAATGGCCTCTCCTCTCATTGATGTCTGAAGTAGTCATCTTCTGATATATATTTAGCTGGAGCCATGGGTCCCTCCATGTGTACTCTTTAGTTGATCCCAGCACTTGGGAGTCAGAGGCAGGTAGATTTCTGAGTTCGAGGCCAGCCTAGTCTACAGAGTGAGTTCCAGGACAGCTAGGGCTATACAGAGGAACTCTGTCTCAACAAACAAACAAACAAAAATAATCAATCTTAACCTCAACTCACACATTTGTAAACAGCAATTTCTGGTAGATTGGATTATGTACAAAGCGAATTTTTTTAACATATTCTGTATTTCTTCCTTTTGTACACAAAAATGGGGAAGAATCTATGTGATTAGTAAAATGGTTCTGTAAGTATTGATATGATGATGGTTAATGGAACAAGCTATGATGTGTTGACATAGAATTCAAGACATAAAACCATAAGAGTCATGACATTTAGAATATACTTGTAAAAATAAGTGAGAAATACAGGTACCAGGCAAAAGCTAAAATAGTATTTTTCAATTAAATAAGCACTCATGATTAATAAATATGAGAAAATGCTATAATATCAAGGAAATATAAACTAAAAGCACTCATTGTACTGATGGATAAAATCAAGCACAAGAAGGATGTGTACTGCTCAGGTTCCCAAGGGAAGTTCTCCATCACAGTGACCTTGTTTGCTTATGTCAATAGAAACATGTTGTCTTATCTCATGCTTTTCCTCCTGGGGATGTCTAATGGAAATGTATAATAGCTTGCCAATCAAGAACAGTTTAAAACAAAACTAAAGTGATCCATATTTTTTACCAATAATGGGAAATCTATAAATTGTTGATAATCACCCATAAAACTACAACATGGTGCTGAAACTGGAGAAAAACAGGGCTCGTGTATCTCACAAGTATGTTAAGGGAAAGAGATTTAACACTGGATAAACACTTTACCTTCAGTCACACAGAGATCAAAATTAGGTCAAATGAACTTAAGTTGAGCCTGTTATCTTCAAAAATAATCCAACATATAATTTCTGGTCTACTGAGAGTATATACTTTGTGACATTATATACTATATTATAAATTTTGCCCCTTCCTGGCAAAGAATAGTCTAATTGTCATATGAAACTCTGGTGGACATGTGCATCTAATATGATCCTCCAAACCTGTCACATCTGTTGTAACTGAATCCACTGATTCAGAGCCAGCTGTAGGCAACTGTGTTGGCCCTTTCTTGATCTCATTGGAGGTGAACATGAATGCTCATCTGGAAACTCAGAAGTCACAAGACATAACCAACTTTAAATATGAAAACAAAGGACAAACACTGACATTCTTCATGCATTTTGTGTGAAGCATTAAGATTCAGGACATATACTGTCTACTTTATACATTGTAACAGTACTGGAGCCTTGGGTGAGCCCAGGAATAATACAGGAACCTATATATGAACAAAACTCTAGGTTTGGAAAGAAGTCTCAAGAGCTTCACTAGGTTCTTTGGTTATCTATTAACTATGTAGCATTATAGTAGTTATCCTGATAAAATAAAAATAATCTCAATTCACCTTTCTGGAGCTAAGATGTACATACATGTCTATACATATACAACTAGACAATACAGTATTGACACTTTGTCACATATATTGTGTTCTATAGTCTCTTTTGCAGATACATGTTTTTAATATTCAAGTTCAAACTGATTTTCAAGGCAAAACAAAAAAGCTCCCACCAAATGTTTTAAAAATGAGCTCCCGTGTTTTGTAATAATAATGGATGGAAGTTCAATATTTCTTCTCAAACACAGAGGCAGGGAGCCATATTTACAAAAGAGCTCTGTGTTTGCCATTTCCTTCACACAAGACAACATTGATAAAACCTTTGCTCCCACACCAGGTGCTTGGCCTTCTCTGGGGAATTTGTGCTGCCTGGATACCGCCTTTGATTTGAACTTCAAACATCTTTGAAAAATAGAGGCTGATTTAAATACCATTTGGAAATTTAAAACCTTGTATTTTATTTTATTTTGTTAAAATGCCTTCCATTTATTTACTTTGCCAAAATGAATCAGTGCTGTAACTGATTATCATCCTATTGTCAGGAAGGGACTTTGGAAAATGGAGCCTTCACACTCAGAAATTTACATGTGTGTAGTAAACACTGACAAACTTAAAATGAATTTAATAGCAATCTTACAATTTTTAAAAATTTGATCATTTATCAAATGATTTATGTTCAATTGAACATTTGAAACATCCTTTCCTTACCTAGACTCTCTTCATCAACTGCTACCCAAAACGTGAAAGCATTTTAATTAAATACATTTTAAATGAAAACTTATTTTTGCCTAGGAAATGAGTTCCATAATTACTCTTCTAGTTTATAGTGTTTGTGAAGATGATGAAAAATTGCAACCTTATGTTTTCTTTAAAAACAGACGGTTAACCCCCCCCCCTTTTTTTTCCTTCTTTGTTTTGTCTTACATTAGGCTTGGACTCCTGGATCGTCTGGTGACTTCAACTGTCTGGTAAGTTTTATTCTATTCTGTTTCACGGCCACTGCTGGGAACCATTTCCTGTTTTCTTTTCAATTAAGCCTCATTGTTTAAAAAAAGGGTTTTCAAACTTCTTTTTAACGGAGGGTACGTTTTAAAAGGCCAAAATCAATTTCATATTCAGGGCACAATGATATTCTTAATCTTGATATTTGACATTTAACCTAGCGCTTTTGGAGAGTTTCCCTAGTAAGGGAAACAACAGCATTAAGTGTTCTATTGGAGAGGTCTCTGCTAGGGATCAGTTATTATTCATGATCAACTTAAAATTTTTAGATAGATGAAATTAATGTAAAAAGAGAAGTTGAGATAATAACCAAACTTTAAAAATGCTTTGCATATTATGATAGAGCTGTGAATGCAATGGACTTTACTTCACTGAAACTCTTAACATTTTTCTAGTTTTTACTTATGTCAGTTATAGGCAAACAAATATATTCTGTTTAATCAAAAATGTAATCGATGCAACAGATTATCTTTTCATAAAGTTGGATGCTGATATGTACAGCAACTTTGTACATGTATTCACTCCAGCCAGCCTTTTGAAATAATGTTCACATTCATATACACACTCAGACCACACTGCATTTTGAACACATTCAATATTATTCTATTATAAAATATAATTGTTTATAATTTATTAATCTGAAAACTCTACAGTTCAGATTCCAATGTGCCCTGGGGTGCCCTGTTCTCTTCATGTTTGAAGGGATTCCCTTTGTAATATCGAGCCATGAGACATTTCTACTTAGGTTGCAGGAATAAGTCCAATCCTTCCAGGAACAGGGTACAATGGGAACCTTAGAAGGCCATTCTCTTTGTGATGATCTTTTATAACTCACTCAGAATTGCTTTCATCTGTTCTAGAAGAATACTTGCCATGTGTTCATCTAGCTAGTCAACTTTGCCATGACTTTTCTACGCTTTTCCCAGTCTCAAAAGTTTGCCCAAACACCCAGAGATCCTTATTTAGCCCACACTTCTTTTGTTTTCCCTTTTTTTTTTTGCTTCTTTTTTTTCGTTGGATATTTTCTTTATTTGCATTTCAAATGTTTTCCCCTTTCTAGGTTTCCTGTTTGGAAACACCATATCCCATCAACCATTCCTCCTGCCTCTAGGAGGGAGCTCTTGACCAACCTACTCCTGTCTTCCCTCCCTTGCATTCTCCTACACTGGGACATTGAACACCTCAGGCCCAAGGGCCTCTCCTCCCACTGATGTCCTACAAAGCAACCCTCTACCACATATGAGGCCGGAGCCATGGGTCCTTCCATAGTTATTTTGCTTGGTTGTCTAGTCCCCAGGATCTCCGAGGAGTCTGGTCAGTAGACACTGTTGTTCCTTCCATGGGGTTGCAATCCTTCTCAGTTCCTTCAGTTCCTTCTCCAGCTCCTCAACCAAGACCTTGTGCTCAGTCTAGTTGTTGGCTATAAACATCCACCTCTGTATTTGTCAGGCTCTGGTAGAGATTCTTAAGAGACAGCAGTAGCAGGCTTCTGTCAGCAAGCATTTCCTGGCATCCACAATATCATCCAAGTTTGGTGGTTGTGTATGGGATGGATTCCCAAACAAACTCAAAGAAAAAAAATAGGTGATCATTTTATAAGATGCTGAAAAGCATTTGACACAATTCAATTTCCCTTCTTGTTAAAAGTCTTGAAAAGATCTGGAATTCAAGACCCTTGATTAAACCTAGTAAAAGCAATATACAGCAAACCAGAAGCCATTATCAAACCAAATAGAGAGAAACTTGAAGCAACCCCACTAAAATCAGATACCAGGAGAAAGGCTGCCCTCTCCCTATTTATTCAATACTCCTAGTACTTGATGTTCTAGCTAGAGTAATTAGACAACAAAAGGAGGTTAAATGGATACAAATTGGAAAGGAAGAAGTCGAGATATCATTATTTGCAAATGATATGATAAATACTTAAGTGACTCCAAAAATTCCACCAGAGAACTCTTACAGCTGATTGACAACTTCAGCAATGTGACCAGACATAAAGTTAACTCAAACAAATCAATAGCCTTCCCCTTTCTCAAAGGATAAACTAGTTGAGAAAGAAATTAAGAAAATGACACCCTTCACGATAGTCACAAGCAATATAAAATATCTTGGTGTGACCCTAACCAAACAAGTGAAAAATCTATATGACAAAAATTTCAAGTCTCTGAAGAAAGAAATCAAAGAAGACCTCAGAAGCTGGAAAGATCTCCCATGCTCATGGATCGGTAGGATTAATATAGTAAAAATGGCTATCTTGCTAAAAGCAATCTATAGATTCAATGCAGTCCTCATCAAAATTCCAACTCAATTCTTCATAGAGTTAGGAAGAGCCCACCTGTCTTAACATTAAAAAAAGAGAATTACAATCAACAAAGAGAGTACTTCAACTTCTGTGAGGCGGTGGTGTTTCTAAGAGTTTCTGGGTCATACTTCTCCATGGAGAAGTAAGTTTGCTTCCTCCTCTTCTGCACCAGCATGTAACTATACCCTAGAGGTCAGCATCATTCCTAGAAGAACCTGCTTTGCCCCATATTTGTCCATTTTATCTCCTATTTCTCAGCTTCATGAGATTAATGACCAAATATTTATTAATATCTTTTCTGCATTTCATTTTGTCCAAAGAAAAATAAACTGTTATTTTTCTACCCACAATAATTTAGCCTGTCAATGTGCTAACTTTTACTGGTCAGGAGTAGAATTTATATGACCTTTCATTAGGTTTATGTAAGAAAATTGTAATAAAAAATTAATAATAATGTTTTGAGTGTTACTAGCAGTATATATGATAAACAGTAATTAATGACTTTTTGTTTTTACCAATTTTTCAATGGTCTTGTTCTAGTTTCTCCTCAGAAGTGGATGAAGATATCTATTCTACAAATATCTATTCTACAAATAAAATCTAGAAGCTATCTATTCTACAAATAAAAAAAGTCCATTTTAACATTTATTGAGAGATAGCACCTTAAATATAGCCCAAAGTTTTACCTTCTCTATTTATAACAAATAACAGCATCTTTGTCTGAATTTTTATCCTTTTTGTTTTATTTTTTCTAAATATTTCCTGAACCATGTAGTACTCTTTCTTCTGAATTCCACATCTTCATTTAAATAAACTACAAGCTCTTAGCTAAATAGAAGCTCATATTGATGCTAGATCAACATGAGGATTATTCTGGATATTCCTCTATCACCTCATTTGTCTCAAATAATCCTCCTTTAATAACACCAAGAACTTACAAGAGCTCTAATTCACATGCTTTCTTACCATGAGTCCTGTAGGATTTCTCTATCGGTGTGTTGTTTAATATAAAATATTACTTCACTGATCTAGAAGTAATCCTCCTTCACTATACTAATCATGTGAATGCTGATCAATTCTTCAATAACTGAGGTATTCTACTTCTATGTGCATTACTATCTTCCATGTCTACACATATAACCATACCTACTTAGTATTAAAGGAAAATTCATGTCCCATTTGTCCTGGATGATTTGATAGTATTAATTATTGTAGTTCAGTTCTCTTTCTGATAATCTTTATTTTAAACATCACAAAATTCAGCATTTTGTCTAGGCAAGCTATCACTCACATTGAAAACATTGCTCTATCTTAGCAGCTTCTCAACAATCATTTTACATATCAACTAGCTTAATACAACTTTTGCTTTATTTTAGAGATCAAGTTTCAATTTTAGTTTGTATAAAGCTTGATTCAGTTCAGTTATTGGCAAAGCAAATAGCAACATGGAGTTAGGCAATTTGGGCAGCATTACCTGTAAACTGAAAACCACAGCAGTTCTAAGATACAAATGACAATATGCAAACTAATAACACAAATTAGGTACATTAAAATAAACTCTGATCAGTTACCATACTTCTCAAACGAAAAATAATAGGTACTCTGGGACCAACCATTAGCAATAAAAACTCCTTTCAATACTCATTTATGTAAGGTAAGGTACTTAAAGCTTATGATTCACTGATTTTGTGTCTTTGTGGGTAGCCACAGTGATTTGTTCCAATTCATCAATTTTATTTTCTGCACCTGGAGCCTGAACTTTTAAAGAGGTCAAAATAATACCATGCACAGTGGTATATAGTTGGATTCAAATTTTTAAGAAATCACTGAGAATAAGGGGTGCTTGAGAAACACTTCCCTCTAGTATAATTTTGACAGTGTATTTTGTACTCTTTTAATGACAGGGAAAGGTGGAAGGTGTTCATTATTTGTTTTAGTCACAGAGTCAATGGGTCAAGATGTAGAAACTCATTCTTATGCTCCAATTGCAAAAACTAAAAAGACATCTTTCCGCCAAGTTCTCCGTAAACCTAAGGGTGCTACAGAAGCAGCTTTGAAATCTAAGCAATGAGAAACCCAGGACTTGGGTGGTTAAAATGAGATTTCACCTACTGGGCTTTTACCATGCTTAGGAATTAGGGCAACTTGTTTTAAATCCAAAGAGCATTTCCACAACTATCGAGTTTTTGAAACATGCATGCATATGCTATATATGTATATATGAACCATAGTCTTAATAAGTCAATTAAAATCCATGGCAATATAATCCTTTTACCATCAAATGGTGGTAATTAATAGAAACTTCTTTTTCTTACTTGTGCTCTCAGTTTTATATGTAAATTTTATGTAAGCTTAGCCATCCTGATATTTTTCATTGTCTTTGTCATTGTGGTATTGTGGGCAAATTTCAAGCCACAATCATATGGTTAGCATTAGTCATGAAAATCTCTTCAAATCATATGAATTATTCAGTTGGTGCATTGCATTTTCCAAGAATTGAGTATTGTCGCCCATCTAAAAAGTTTAAAATAAGATTTTGTTTCTAAGGACAACAAAAATGTCTTGATGTTTTGGAGAACTATTTCCTCAGAAACTTCACTATACAGCTATCATAGCCTTAGCTCCCAGGCACTTACTTCTCTAGATGTGAACCGTTGGTTCAAATCCCAGAACTTCCAGAATATGATAAAATAAATGCCTGGTGATAAGTTGCATTGTCTTTTCAAATTTTTTATGTTGTATGCACAGTTCAGTAGAAATGAACTCATTAAGGCCTGCCTCATAGATGTGAGTTAGTAAACACAGATGTGAGGATATTTTGCATATTTTAAACAAACACCTACTTATTAAAATTATCTTCATTGTTATTATGAGATCTGTGTCAGGACCCAGGTTGCCATTCTGGAGCATAGACTCTGAGTTTAGAACAGAGGGAAGGTTCAAATTTGTGTGAGTTCATGGATTTGTTCATGGTCCCAAACTATACTGAGTAACTATTTGCGCAAATATTCAAACAGGGATTGAGAAATATTATTTAAAAGTAGATTAGGGATGACCCAGGCTTTGTGCTCTTTTATGTCTGCTGCACAATTATATTATTTTATTTATTTGTTATTAATATTTTAAATTTAATTTACTTTTAAATGTCTTGGTATTTTGCCCACATGTATGTCTGCAGACTATGTGTACCCTGTGGCTGCATATACCACAATAGGGTCTCAGATACCTATGAACTGAAGGTCCAAACCAGGAGCAGCCATGTGAGTCCTGGAAATTGAACCCATTTACCACTAAGCCATCTCTGAAGCCTCAATTGTTACTATTTTTAATTATTATCTAGGGAAATTACAAGCATTTGCATTGGACTTTTTTTTATGGAGTCCCTCACTAGGCTAGCAGTTTACTGCAAATTATGATGATATATTGAGATTGAGCAGACACCAGTACATATCCTTTGTCTTTTGAATGTATGGGCTGAGCCAATACATTTCTTTTGATGAATAGTGATAATTAAGTCAGCCCACCTCCTTCCTTTGCTGAGATGAAAACACTATATTTTTATAACACCTTGTAGATAGGTGGAAGATAGGACTACCTGTGGCCAAGCACAAAGGGATCAAATGAATATGAAGCTACTCATTTATATGCAAACAGAGAATGCAATCGCCTAGTATTTTCTAGTGCAACAGAGCTTGTAGGGATAGAGAAGTTTGAGATGTCATAGCCACTGGAAGACACCATGATAACTACTATGGAGAATCCCATTTCTATAGCCAAATTTAGAAGCTAGAACCTCTTCAATCTATGGAGGTACTTTTGGTTTGTGTTTTTGTGTTTTTACTTTGTTTGTTTTGCTTTGTTTTATCCCCTTATCAGCACATATCAATATGACCAAGATGATGGTCACTGCAGTGTTCCACTGACTCTCAGACGTAGAAACCTGCTACCTGAGACAGTTTTAGAATTCTGTTTTTGTTTTGAAATAATTTTATATTGAGCCTCATCATACTTTTAGGGGGCACTGTGTATTGGGGGAGGGCTTAGAGCAATCAGCTTAGTTCCCTCAACTCAACTTCTAAAGAAAATTCATGATCCTATTTAAAGATTAAATCCAGCATTTGTACTTCACTAAGGTGATCATGTGAAGTAAACTGGACAGGACCTGGCTAGTCAAAAATGGTCAGTTTTCCTGTTTAAAATAAACAGTATTTTGGTAGTAATTCTTTGAGTTCTTTACTTTTGAATGTTATAAAGTAACAGTTCATGTTAAAGGCATTCAATTCTGAGTTAAAAAGAACCAGGTTTTCTGGGTGTGTGGTTTTAGTACATTGTTCAGCTCACCGCACTCAACACTTACCTTGTTTGCTCAAATGACCCGAGAAGACACCACCTCTTCTGTGCTTAGCTCTTTGCTTTTTATAGTAGAAATCTCTCTGTACTGTTTTTAAGAGACATACTAATTTAAATGCCACCAACATGTCCAAAGAGTGTCATTTCTACAACAGCTAATTAGTTAAACATAACCTTTCTCCTTCATACATAGGACTGGAGATCAAAAATAATTGTATACAATTACCTGGAATTGAAAGATTTGAATTTATTGCTAAGGAAGGGGCACAACAAATTATGCCTCATAAAGCATTTCATGTCAATCATTAACATCTTTGCAGCAGTTGGAGGACATTAACAGCTACCTCTCTAGTGCTCATTCCTCTTTTATGGCAGGGCCTCAGTCTGACTGAGATGTCACCCCCCCCCCCCCCAGAAAGCTCTTCCACAGAGTGTCTGCATATTTTTGTTAACCTAATTTCACCTTCAGGGCAGAATCTAAAAATGTTCCTCAAGGTAGCCTATTCTGTTTAGGCAAAACAGAGAGCTGCACATCAACCTTGCAGGCACAGGGCAGGCATGGCTCCACGTCAGCATCTTTCTTTTCTGGATGCCATAGATGTGCACACTTAGCACTTCCTTTTGAATGGTTGTCGATATTTCAGTAAAACCATAAAAGTAATTATTCTGTGAAAAGTGAAAGTAACTACATTTTTAATTTTCAAATATGATCAAGAATACTATATTTTTTTTTACTAGAACACAGAAATTCAAAAAAGTCAATTGATGTTACCTGCCATGTTGTTCATATACTACTAAAGGGGAGATCTGTCATTAATTGAACTTGGAATCTCTTGTGTAAGTGCATGTATTTTGTGCTACATCATGCTAATATTTTCCAAGTGATCATAAAACCAGAAACAAAATCTCCTCATAATTTTTATTTGTTACTCTCAACCAGCTCATTTTCACAAGTAAAACTAATCCATGTGTGTTTTATTCTCTCTACCAACATGTAAGTGAATAATTTAAATATTATTGATTTTCAAAATGAAATAAAGAATACCTTTAAATGGAATCCTTTAAACTTAGAGCTTAAAGCTATTTTACAGGTCCTCCTGGAGACTCTTTCATGCATTGTTATTAATAATTCAAATACTTTTGAATTACTTTTTAAAATCTTGCCTTATATGCATGTTTCAAAGGAATGTCAGTCTGGCTTCTGATGTCAAAATATGATATCAGATTTTGTCATTATCAGTCTGGCTTCTGATGTCATTCAGTATCATACTGCTTTAAAATGAATCAGTAGCATCATTTTAGTAGTAATTTTATTGATGTTCACTTCAAACACAGAGCACAACAATAACGTGGCATCAAATAACTGAGGATGTAACAATAATATTTGCTACCACAGTAACCTTAATTTCATTATTCTACAATGGAATATTATAAAGCATGACATCATTCTAAAATCCTGATGTTAGACTGATACACACAACAATGATATTGTACTCTCCATTTTCCTTGTAGCATCATTGCAATTAATGATGCTTTTCACCTGCCTTTCTACCTGCCATGTTTGAGATATTAAATTTGCAAAAAGGTCTGTTGTCATCATGGCAAAGAAAAGTCAGGTGTCTAGTGGGCTAACATGTATACCTTGATAGTAAAATGACATAATTCAAGTTTATAATATCGTGATCTCATTGTGGCTGATTGCTATTGAGAATGAATATTTAGTTTTCTCATATCCATATCATGATCCCTGTCCTTTTTCTGCATTTGCCTTATTTAAATGCATAAGTTTAGGGAATATAATTTATTTTACCTTTATCACCATTTAGTGGGTCCAGAAAATACAGTTAACAATTTTAAAATGAAATGAGTAAAAGTTTAGATATCATTTTGGAAACTATTCCTTCATCTTCCCTTGCAACTTCCTTTGTGATTACAGTTCTCCATGGTTACATTGCAGCAAATAAAGCTACATTTTTCTCAGCAGAATGATTTATATGTTAGTAATTTATGTAGGAAAGTTCTGTTCAACACGTATGGCACAGTAACCAATTCTAAGTAAAACATGTTCCTTCTACATATGCCCAGTACTTCTTCAAACTTTACAAATTATGTTCTGATTTCAGAGTTTCATGAACTTAAAGGGGAGCAGAGAAAATATAGGACCATCTTAATAAACCTTGAGATTTAGTTGTGGTCAGGTATACTAACTAGTTGTTTCTGTTATTTTGAGCAAATATTTTAATATCTACAGGTATCAGATATATCATCTGGAAAATATACATGTATTCATAAATTAATTCCGATCCTGGAGATACTTTTAAGATTAAAAAGTATAGTCCCTTTCCTACTTTGGTGTTTAAGTAAATGTGATTATATCCGACTTTTTATTTTTTTTAATGTATGAGCTGACTTAACTGTAATAATGTGATGTCTTTTTTCAACTGTTTCTACTTTTGAACAACTTTCATATATGCAATACCCTTTTACAAACTAAAAAAATTAGTTATGTTTTTCTTAAGAGTAAGAAAGGATAACGTAATTCTTTTTTTTTTCTGTACTTACTCTGAAAAAGCTAAAGAAATATTTCCTTATACTTCACAGGAATTTCCTTATCTTTTTTCCCTGTGTGATAGAAAAGGACAAATAACTTCTTTATTTTTTATTTATTAAATTATTTTATTTATTTACATTCCAACTCTTGCCCCCCCTTCCTGGACCCTGCCCCAGAGTTCATCATCCAATCTCCACTTCCCTTTGCTTCTGAGAAAGTGCCATCCTCACCACACTTGATTGATTTCAGCTCTGAGTTTGATGATTTCCCCTGTTCTACTCCTCCTGGGTGAATTAGCTTCTTTTTGTTCCAGAGTTTTCACGTGTGCCATTAAGCTGCTAGTATATGCTCTCTCCTGTTTCTTTTTGGAGGCACACAGGGCTATGAGTTTTCCTCTTAGCACTGCTTTCATTGTGTCCCAAAGATTTGGATATGTTGTGCCTTCATTTTCATTAAATTCTAAAAAGTCTCTGATTTCTTTATTTCTTCTTTGGCCAAGGTGTCATCGAGTAGAGTGTTGTTCAGTCTCCATGTGTATGTGGGCTTTCTGATGTTTTTGTTGCTATTGAAGACCACTCTTACTCCATAGTGATCTGATAGGAGGCATGAGATTAGTTTGATCTTCTTATATTTTTTGAGGTCTGTCTTGTGACCAATTATATGGTCAATTTTGGAGAAGGTACCATGAGGTGCTGAGAAAAAGATATATTCTTTTGCTTTAGGGTGAAATGTTTTATAAATATCAGTCAAATCCAATTGGTCCAAAGCTTCAATTAGTTTTATTGTGTCCCTGTTTAGTTTCTGTTTTCCTGATCGGTCCATTGAGGATATTAGAGTGTTGAAATCACTCACTGTTATTGTGTTAGGTGCAATGGGTGCTTTGAGCTTTAGTAAAGTTTCTTTTACGAATGAGGGTGCCCTTGCATTTGGCATGTAGATGTTCAGAATTGAGAGTTCTTCTTGGTGGATTTTTACTTTGACCATCAAGAAGTGTCCTTCTGTGTCTCTTTTCATGACCTTAGGTTGAAAGTCAATTCTATCTGATATTAGAATGGCTACTCCAGCTCGTTTCCTGTGACCATTGGCTTGTAAAATTGTCTTCCAGCCTTTTACTCTAAGGTAGTTTTTGTCTTTGACACTGAGGTGTGTTTCCTGTATGCAGCAAAATGTAGGGTCCTGTTTCCTTATCCAGTCTGTTAGTCTATGTCTTTTTATTGGGGAATTGAGTCCATTGATGTTAAATGATATTAAAGAATAGTGATTATTACTTCCTGTCATTTTGATGTTATTTTTATATTCGAGTAGTTATCTTCTTTTGGGTTCAATGAAAGAAGGTTAGTATCTTTTTCCAGGGTGTAGTTTCCCATCTTGTATTGGAGTTTTCCTCCTATTATTCTTTGTAGGGCTGGGTTTGTGGAAAGATATTGTGTAAATTTGGTTTTGTCATGGAATATCTTGGTTTCTCCATTTATGGTGATTGAGAGTTTTGCTGGGTATAGTAATCTTGGCTGACATTTGTGTTCTCTTAGAGTCTGCATGAGATCTGCCCAGGATCTTCTAGCTTTCATGGTCTCTGGTGAGAATTCTGGTGTGATTCTGATAGGTCTTCCTTTATATGTTACTTGACGTTTTTCTCTTACTGCCTTTAATATTCTTTCTTTGTTTAGTACATTTGGGGTTTTGATTATTATGTGACAGGAAGTATTTCTGCGCAGGTCCAGTCTGTTTGGAGTTCTGTAGGGTTCTTGTATATTCATGGGCATCTCTCTCTTTAGGTTAGGGAAGTTTTCTTCCATACTTTTGTTGAAGATATTTGCTGGCCCTTTCAGTTGTAAATCTTCACTCTCATCTGTACCTATAATCCTTAGGTTTGGTCTTCTCACTGTGTCCTGGATTTCCTGGATGTTCTGGGTTACAAGCATTTTGCATTTTGCATTTTCTTTGACTGTTGAGTCAATGGTTTCTATGGTATCTTCGGCATCTGAGATTCTTTCTTCCATCTCTTGTATTCTGTTGTTGATATTTGCATCTATGGCCCCTGATTTCTTCCCAAGGTTTTCTATATCGAAAGTTGTCTCCCTTTGTGATTTCTTGTTGTTTCTACTTCTGTTTTTAGATCCAGGATGGTTTTGCTCAGTTCCTTCATTTGTTTGTTTGTGTTTTCCTTTAATTCTTTAAGAGATTTTTGTGTTTCCTCTTTCATGACTTCTGCCTGTTGACTCAAGTTCTCTTGCATTTCTTTAAGTTTGTTTGTTTGTTTGTTTTTTGCATTTCTTCTTTATTGGCTTCGATCTCTTGAGCCTTATTCTCCTGAATTTCTTTAAGTCATTTTTTATGCTTCTATTATACATGTTTCTAGCTTATTCATGTTCCCCTGTATTTCTTTAAGAGATTCATTTATGTTCTTTTTGTGTTCCTCTAGCAGCGTCATGACCAGTGATTTTAAATCCAAATCTTGTTTTTCTGGTGTGTTGGGGTATCCAGGACTTGCTGTTGTTCAAGAGTTTGGTTCAGACACTGCCATATTGCCTAGATTTCTGTTGGTAGTGTTCCTACATTTGACTTTTGCCATCTTGTTATCTCTGGTGTTAGTTGATCTTGTCTCTGGCTGGTGTTTGGGCTTCCTGTGAGACTGTAAGGCTATTTTTGCAACACTGGATGGCTGGGTTTCCCCTGTCCCAGATTGCTGATATGCTGCCCTCCTCTTGGGTGACCTTGGAGCCCTAGTGTACCTTGCCCCAGATTGTCTCTGTGAACCAGGTGATGCCCTTTAGTTCCTTCAGGGAGTGCTGATGGTGTATGCTGCGGGGAACTTTTCAGAGTGCTGATCACTCTGCCTGGCAGCCGATCCCCCAACCGGGTTGGTGTACATAAGGCTAGCCTATCTGCTCAGGCCCTGAGTCCAGGCAAAAGCCTGACAGGCTTAGGCCAGAGCAATGTTCGCCTCGGGCTATGACTGCTAACTGGTTCTGTCAGGTAGCCAAGATGGCACTGTGTGCGCCCTCTGCATGTCCAGGGATAGTCTGCCGGGCTAACAACCTCCTGGCTGGGTTTGCACAGAGATGGCCCACCGGACATCCCAGGGCCTGGGTGCAGTCCAACACTTGTAGGGCTTAGACCCCTGCAAAGTTGGCCTTGGGCTATGACTGTTATCTGGCTTTGCCTGCTAGAGCTTTCCGGTGTACCATAGCCAAAATGGTGGAGTGGGCTTCCTATAAGTGCTGGGACAGACTGCCGGGCTGACAACCTCCTGGCCAGGTTGGCACACTGATGGCCCCCCAAACAGCTCAGGGCCTGGATGCAGGCCAACACCTGTCAGGCTTAGATCCCTGAGATGTTGGCCTCAGGCTAGTGGTTCATACCTCAGGCTGTCGGTTCTCTGTGGCGTCCAAGAGCCAAGATGGTGGAGAGCCTCTTGGGAATCAGAGTTCTGATGTGGCTTCAGTGTTATGAAAAGTGCTGTAACTCTGCTGGGTGCAGCCCAGCTGGCCAGTGATGGTCAGTGGTAGCAGGCGCAGGGCCTGCCATGACCCTGTCGCCTTGGTTCCACTGATGGTGGCCCTTCTGCTGCAAGTCTGTACAGAATTAAGCACAACTATTCCCACTGAGGTCAGAGATAGCAGTCCTCAGCTACATATTGTGCTGGGGGGATGCAGACCAACCCACATATACTCTTTGATTAGTGGCTAAATCTCTGAGAGCTCTGAGTGGTCCAGGTGAGTTGTTGTTTTACTGTGGGACAGTAATCCCCTTCTGCTCCTACATTCCTTCTAACTAATCCATAGTGGTGCCTGACATCAGTCCATGGATAACTATAAGTATCTGAATTTGTCTCAGTCAGCTGCTGTTAGAGCCTCTCAGAAGAAAATCATGCTGGGTTCCTGTCTGTAAGGACAATGTGGCATCAGTAATGTTGTCAGGGTTGAGTGACCACCATGGGATAGATCCACAATTGGGCAGGTCACTGGATAGATGGCCTTTCCTTCAGACTCTGCTTCAATTTTGTTCTTGCATTTCCTTTAGCTAAGAAAAAAAAATTATGGGTCAAAAATTTCACAATGTGTGGGTGGCCCCACTTCTCAACTGGGGGCCATGTATATCTATTGGAGGTGGTTTCTCTTCATTTCTGTCGCTCCACTGTTGGGCATTTTGGCTAAGGTCATCCCCACTGGGTCCTGAGAGCCTCTCACATTCCAGGTCTCTGGGTCTTTATAAAGGTTCCCCTGAACCCTATCCCACAATGCATTATGTTTCCATTCATTATTCTGGCCCTTTGGGCTTCTCTTCTGTCTCCCCTCATATTTGAATCTGCCAGTACCTTTCCCCGCCCCCTCCCTCATCCTACCCTACCTCTGCCTCCCAGGATGATTTTGCTCCCCCTCTAAGTGGAGTTGAAGTATCCACACTTGGGCTTCCTTCTTGTTAAGTTTCATACAGTCTGAGTTATATCATGTCTATTCTGAAATTTTTGGCTAATAATCCACTTATCAGTGAGTACATACCATGCATGAGGTGACCATGGGTTACCTTACTCAGGATATTCTCTAGTCCCATCCATTTGAATGCAAAATTAATGATGTCCTCATTTTTAATAGCTGAATAGTATTTTATTGTACAAATGAACCACATTTTCTGCAACCATTCTTTTGTTGAGGAATATCTAGGTTGTTTCCAGTTTCTGACTATTATAAATGAGGCTGCTATGAACATTATAGAATATGTGTCCTTGTGGTATTGTGGAGTATCTTTGGGGTATATTCCCAGGAGTAGTATAGCTGTGTCTTCAGATATTTTAAATTTTCTGAGGAAATGCCAGATTGATGTCTAGAGTGGTTGTACCAATTTACAATCCCACCAGCAACAGAGGAGTGTTCCTCTTTCTTCACATTCTCACCAGCATGTGCTGTCCCTTGAGTTTTTGACCATAGCCATTCTGATTGGTGTGAGGTAGAATCTCAGTTTCATTTTGATTTGTATTTCCCTGATGACTAAGGATGTTAAACATTTCTTTAAGTGTGTCTTCACCATTTGAAATTCTTCTGTTGAGAATTCTCTCAGAATTAGCTCTGTGCCCATTTATTTTATTTATTTATTTTTTATTGATATATTTTTATTTACATTTCAAATGATTTTCCCTTTTCTGGACCCCCAGTCCCTGAAAGTCCCATCAGACCCCTTTCCTCCCTGTTTTCCCACCCAACCCTTCCCACTTCCCTGTTCTGGTTTTGCCCTATACTGCTTCACTGAGGAGTGGCCCCTTGTTTTGTGCCCATTTTTAAGTTGGCCTATATGGTTTTCTGGAATCTAACTTCTTCAGTTCTTTGTATATTTTGGATATTAGCACTCTATTAGATGTAGGGCTAGAGAAAATATTTTTCCAATCTGTAGGCTGATGTTTTTGTCCTATAGACAGTCTTTTGCTTTATAGAAGCTTCTCAGTTTTATGAGGTTCCATTTGTCAATTGTTAATCTTAGCGCTGAGCCATTGGTGTCCTGTAAAGGAAATTTTCTCCCGTGCCAATGTGTTCTAGTCTTTGCCACTTTACCTTCTATTAGGATTCAGTGTATCTGGTATTATATAGCAGTCCTTGATCCACTTGAACTTGAGCTTTGTGCAAGGTGATAAATATGTATCTATTTTCATTCTTCTACATGAAGGGTACCAGTTAGACCAGCATCATTTGGTGAAGATGCTTTCTCTTTCCAACTGTATGGTTTTGGCTTCTTTGTCAAATTTCAAGGGTCTATAAGTGTGTGGGTTTATTTCTTGGTCTTCAGTTCTATTCCATTGATCAAACTGTCTGTCTCTGTACTAATACAATCTGGATTTTATCATTTTGTTTTGTAGTAGTTTGCAATCAGGAATGGTAATTTCCCCAGAAGTTCTTTTACTGTTGAGAATTGTTCTCTCTATCCTGTTTATTTTTTCCATATGAAGTTGAAAACGGTTCTGTCTTTTGAATGCTGGGATTAAAGGTGTCTTTGAATATGCCTATATTTAAGCTTTTCTTCACTTAGAACTTGCTCTGTCCCAGTCTGGCCTTGAATTTGGAGAGCTGCATGGCTTTGTCTCCTGGGATTAAAGGTGTGTACTGCCATACCTGGTCCTAACCTTAGCTGAGTAGGATCTTGATCCAGTGTCACCAAACCCTTAATCTGTTTTTCTACTTGAACATGGGATTCAGCTCCATTTCACTTCCTAGTGCTCCTTTATTACTTGGACCACACATTTTATATTTTTTACTTTCTCTCATTGTTCCTTTTCATTAAAATGTTCTTTGTACAAATGAGCTTATTAACCACATAACAGAATTTATATCAGTCTGTTTTGAGACTTCCTTTGTCAAAGCAATTAATCTAATTCTCTTCACCTTAGCCTCAGTTACACTCTTTGAACAATGGCAAAAGTCAGCCATGTTCTTCACTAAATATCACAAAATTAGTCCATTGAAACCTCTTGGGCCAGCAACCTTACATGGTTTAAATCAACTGCAGCTCCATAGTTTTCCATATCCCTTCTAAGATGGCCCAATCAATACCACTTAACATATACATGGCTTTCCAAATTCAAAGTCCCAAAATCTACATTCTTCCAAACTAACATATGGTCAGGTGTATCACAGCAATAGCCTACTCCTGGTACCAACTTCTGTCTTAGTTAGGTTTTTACTGCTGTGAGCACTTACCATGACCAAGGCACCTTTTACAAGAGCAACATTTAATTGGAGGTAGCTTAAAGGTTCAGAGGTTCAATCCATTATTGTCAAGGTAGGACCATGGCAGCCATAGAGCAGGAGGAGCTGAGAGTTTAATCTCTTGTTAAGAAAGCAAACAGAAGACTGTCCTCCAGGGACACAGGGGGATGCTATTAAAGCCAGTGCCAAAAGTGACATACTTTCTCCAACAAGACCACGCCTATTCCAAGAATGCCATAACTCCAAAAAGTGCCACACCTTGGACCAAGCATATTCAAACTACCCCAGAAAGTTTGTAGAGGGTATGATAAGTATAATATTCCTGACTAAACAACGGGGAAACAAGTAATGGATCTGGTTGCATGGAAGGTGTGCCTATGGAGTGGAAGGTTTATTCTGTAGCTTACTCTTGACATTAAGGATTTCCACAGATTTATTTATTATATATTCCTCTTTATTTTCATCTGATTTTCTTGTGATTTTTAGGAATCATGATAGTTTTATCTAATTTTCTCTTTTAAATTTGTCCAGTACATTTTCCTCTTTTGTTCATTCCTCAGTTACAATCAAAGCACTAAATTGGCTGCTAATCATTAAAATTATAGGATGATAAAGAGGTAGCAGTATTATTTTGAGGAAATGAACAAATGGAAGCATTTATGTATTCTAAATAGGACATTGACAGCAGAAAATGAGGTTTTACTGAACTGTAACTCAGTGAACCAGAGAATAGGATTGCTTACACACATATAAAAGAGGGCTTGCTTTCAAGATCATGGATAGCTTCAACAACTTTATCACTGAGGACCTCACTCCTGAAACCTGCATTCTTGAAACTCTATGTTCAATCTCTAGTCAACTTGCCAGAGAAGGTCAATGCCCATGTAGAATTTCCACTTTGCTGAATTCAGTTATAGGAAATGTTAATCTGGGAGACTTTATAATCTTGTTTCTTTCATGAGTTTCCTGGCCTTGCCAATTTGGTTTTACTAAAAAGCAAGAGAATTTTTTGTCCCTTCAAAAAGGAATGTTTCGATTTACAGGACATAGCTACATACAGATGTTAGTAATATGTCCTTGCTGGTTTAAAATATCAGCTAATCAACAGAATTCACCAAATCGTTCCAGAGCAATCAAAATATGCTGGTGTCTAATCCTGCGGATTTAGTGTTATAAAATATCCCACCTCCCTTCAAACTGGCCTCTATACAGTAAAGACAACAAAATGAATGTCAGTACCACAAGTCTTTGCAGGTCACATGCTATAGCTCAGAAATGTGAAACAGTTTGCCCAAAGCCATACAGATCTTATGAAGGAAATGCAGATGATATTAGGCTTGCTAACTTTTCTGATTCACAACTTAGTGTTATATTAAGTGAATTGTTTTTTTCTTGCACTCTTCTTTTAATCGCTGTCAAAAATGAAGATGAAAAACACAATGGCCAATGAAGAGACAATCAATAAAAATAATCACAAATATTGTAAGCAATCCTAATCTTTCATCCTTGTCCCAAGCCCCATTCTCACTTTTTAATTATGAGTATATAATTACTGGAGATCAGGTTCCCCTTGTGATTCTTGTACACAGAAGATGTATAAAATTAACTAAGCAAGATGATCAGAACCAAACCATAGTGAAGGAAGTTGTATTTCTGAGAGGTGAACTCTGTTTATGTGCAGATATAATTAGCATTCTAGTTATTGACTTGCTTTCAGTGGAATGTTAAAAAATTCATATTCACTTGTGTGATGTATTATAACTTAACTCTGTGCATTTAACACAATCCTGGGATTTTTCCTCTATTTACAAATTGATATTTTGCCAGTGAGAATTTTTCATGTGGTTAAGTTTATTGCCTATTTTTTCTATAGTGTGATTTTGATGCTCTGTTTAAAATGATATTATGCACTTTCGTATTCTAAGATGACTATGTTGACTTTTGTCTTCCATTTTTATTCACTATTTTATAATTATGTATATGTGTGTGTGTGTCCAACTTACTTTGATCATATTTCCCTTCCGCAATGTCCTCTCCCTGTTCCCTTGTGATTTTTAGAGTGAGTTTTTAATTTCACATTTTTCAGATTAATCAATGTTGCTTCAAGGTATGACAAAGAAACATAGTTTCATTTTATTGGTAGGAACCTAACAAATGGTCTCAATTACATTACTGGCTAATCAATATTTTAGTCTCTGATTTGTACTAATAAACTGGTATTCCTTTTGTAATTATAATGTCCATTTTTATATTCACATGTCAAAACACATTCTGTCCTAAGAACACCTCTGATAATGTTTTCATCTCTTCCCAGACTTCTATGAATATGAGCAACATTCAGTCAGTCCTTGAAAATTTCAGCTCTGCTTCACATTATCATCTATTTTACAGTGTTGTGGCAGAGACCTTGATTCTGCTATTATGCAGATATCTACTAATGTGTGACTTTTCTCTTCTTAAACTGACAAGTGGCTATGAAACAAATCTGTTCTTAGCTCCATTGTAAGAACAGCATCAGTCAATAGTAAAAATGGACAGGAGATGTGACTCAAAACAGACTGATAACCATGTGTGAAGACCTGACTTCAGTCCTCAAAGCAACTCAAAGAGAGAGAGAGAGAGAGAGAGAGAATGCAAATGTGCTATCCTCATGGCTTAGCCCCCAAGAGGATTCTTTAGGGGACAATCTTGGATCTTCAATTGTGTATACTCAGTTGTACTCACTCTCCTTTCATGTAGTGTCAAGATGCCTTGATACAAATTACATGTCAGCCTAACCTGCTGTAGGCCCAAGGCTCTTTTGAAGATGGACGTAACTTGCTGGTGGCCAGAAGCAGGCAGGATGATCAATCTTCTTGAAAATTCCTTCCAGATATCTCAGTGCTTATGTTGCCATGGATAAGAGTCTAGAGAAAGAAATGCTGTGATAGTGGGGAAGGAACTGATATTGAACCCCACCTAAGCCCCACTTTATAAAGTTGGGGCAATTAACTGTACCTCTTGAAATCTTGCTGGACATGTTTCATAATAGTGTATTCTCATATCTTGTCTACCCTATTATGCAAAAGGCTCATGTGTGAACTGATTAATATGATATTCTTTCCGATTGTAATTCAGGAGACTAGGTATTTAGGTTTTGAAAATCTACCAACATTTCAAATTCTAGCTGGTATAGGACTCTATTTGTGAAAATATTATAAATAAACCTCTTAAGGCCTGATTATTATGAACCTAAGATTTAAACATTACACTGTGAACTTGATATTATCTATTTTTTCTAGATTTAGATAATTCTCTTCCCTCCCATAACTAAATGTGATCAGTTATGGTTAGTATATTTTGATGTCATTTATAACCATGGACTAGAATTAAGAAAGGATGAGTTGTGTTCTTCCTAGATTTAATCTTATTTTACTGACTAGTCAGAATGCTTAGCACCTTACTTCATTCTTATTGGTTTAGTCTTCTATTCATAGTTTTGTCTTTTTGCAACAAAATATAAGAATTAATATACTTTAAAGATTATTCTATGATACACATAGAATATATTAATAAAAAACAAAATTTATCTAATTAGGAAAAAAAAGGAAAGGCCATTCCAAGACTGCCACACCTGCAGATCCATATCATATACAGTCACCAAATCCAGACAAGATGGTAAATGCCTAGAGATGCATGCTGACAGGAGCCTGATACAGCTGTCTCCTGAGAGACCTAGCCAGTGCCTGACAAATATAGAGGCAGATGCTCACAGCCAACCATTGAACTGAGTACAGGGCCCCCAATGGAGGAGCTAGAGAATGAGCTAAAGAGGTTTGTAACATCATAGGAAGAACAATAATATCAACCAACAAGAACCCCCCCCCCAGAGCTCTCAGGGACAAAACCAGCAACAAAAGAGTATAGATGGAGGGATCCATGGCTCTAGCTGCATATGGACCAGAGGATGGCCTTATTCTGGCATCAATTGGAGGAGAGACCCTTGGTCTATGAAGGCTCAATGCCCCAGTGCAGAGGAATGCCTGGGTGGCAGGGATGGGTGTGTGGGTGGGGGAAAACCCTTATAGAAGAAGAGGGAGGGAAGATGGGATTGGGAGTTTCTGGGGGAAACCAGGAAAGGAGATAATATTTGAAGGGTAAATAAATCAAATATCCAATGAAAAAAGAAACACACTTTATTATGTCATATCCAAAGTGCTGAATGTGGATGTTGGATCACTAGACCATGTATTAAGTAGCATAATTTTAGCCATTCATAATTGTTTGACCTTAAAGAAGGTTTGAAGGTCACTTAAACATGCTGAAGTTTAGAAACATCAGGTGTTGTCGAATTGCCCGAGCTAGTACCTCAAGTACAATATTGAAAAGATAAGGAGAAAGGGGGCAGCCCTGTGGTATATATACACAATGGAGTACTATTCAGCCATTAGAAGCAATGAATACATCAAATTCTTAGGCAAATGGATGGAGCTGGAGAACATCATACTAAGTGAGGTAACCCAGACTCAAAAGATGAATCATGGTATGCACTCACTAATAAGTGGATATTAACCTAGAAAACTGGAATACCCAAAACATAATCCACACATCAAATGAGGTACACGAAGAACGAAGGAGCGGCCCCTTGTTCTGGAAAGACTCAGTGAAGCAGTATAGAGCAGAATCAGAACAGGGAAGTAGGAAGGGTTGTGTGGGAAAACAGGGGGAGGGAAGGGGACTGATGGGACTTTCGGGGAGTGGGGGTCCAGAAAAGGGGAAGTCATTTGAAATGTAAATAAATATATCAATAAATTTAAAAAAAAGAAACATCCATCAGATGCTGAGGTATGTAAAGCTGATAGTGGTAGCAGCTAATCCTACAAATGAGTTTTTCATCAGTATCTTAAATCTTTCTCATCCATTGTAGGTACCATCATTCCATATTTTCTATTAATAGAACATTCATATATCCTGCTACTGAAAATAGTAACTACCAATAAATTATATTTTCTGGACATTTGGAAACCTTATTTGGTAATAGACTGCTTTACAAACATTCTTTTGGTTTCAAGTACTCACAATAAACAAGAAATGTTGCATATTCTGGGACTATGAAATGGACCAGGAAAAAGCTTTTGTCATCCCAGTTTGTACAATAAACGTTTTAGGGTGTGAAGTGTTTCCCTGTACATAGGAACAGCTGAGCATCACATTACAGTTGTGTTCCTTGGCATTTCTGTCAACCACTCTAGTAGTTCTGAATGCCTTTCTTGACAAGCTGAGGAAGGAAGCGTCTCCCATGGGGCAGTATTGCTCCTTCCCTGAGGGTTTAATTTGTTTCTGCCTGAAACAGAGCATCATGCTTTTGGCAGCGTGCAAATTAAAAATATTAATGAACTGAAGTAAAAGGCAAAATGAAATGGCTTTTTTATTAAATCACAATCAAAGTTTGGGTTTATATCTCAGAATTGTCAGCCTGTCAGTGTGTCCCTAGGCTCAAACAATAAGAAGAAAATTTGATGAATTTTAGCTCTTTGTGCTTATTGTTATTACTGACTTCTTTTACGAATGAGAAATGTTATTATTTCCATTTTCAGTCCAGATGATTACACTTTTCATATTCTAATAAAGAAATTTGAAATTAAGTGTTAAAGAAAATCTCCATAAATATTTTCTATTATTATTAGTTTATATTTGGCAGCAAATTCCATAGAAACTCAAAATTAAATTAGTCAGGTTAAAATCAATAAAAAGCAGGTTTGAGCTTCAAATTTTGTTAGATTGTGGTAAGATCTCACAGCACTAATCCTGAAGTGAATACAAATGTAAACACTGTGTGTCTTCATGCATCAAAATGATGGGGTTTGTGTTCTGGAAACTCCTGACTGGATTATTTTTCCAATGATGAACATTCCATGCAGGTTGGTGTACCTGTGCAGCTTGAATCATGCTGTGATTCTGAAACAGATATTCCTAACTCTTCAGATCATGTTCCTTCCTCTCACTGTGATCCACAATAAAAGAGCTGTTTAGATTATAAGACTTGCTTAATCTTTACTTGGCTGATATTTCAGCTACCCTGTGTGGTGAATGAGTATAGTAGGTTTTCCTTTTATCTTGTACTGACTTCATGGAATAATGCCTTGCCTTTTTCTGACCATCTAGTTGATGTCTATAGGCATTTTCAATGACACCAACTGCAGGGAAGGTAAATGGCCCTTTGCTGAGAACCTCTAGGATGGGATATCCTAGATGTAATTCTGCCAAGACTTTGTCAAAACCTCATCACTTTAAATGAACTTCTAAAACAAGACAATGAGTGGGATCTCATTTTACTTTGTTTTTAGTGATTTTTGCCAAAGTGTCATATTTTTCAATACATAAATATAAGTAGGAGAATATATATTAACTATTATATATACATACATATATATACACACACATAATGTGTGTATGTATGTATACGTACATACATGTAATATACCTACATGTCCTAGCTCAATAATCAATTGATAAATATTATAACATGATATATATTATACATATATAATATATATGATAACATGAATAGACAATTCTCTGGATGCTTTAACAAAGCAAAACAAAATAGCACCATCCTTGCTTTTGTATTATGTACTTGTGTATTCACATTTTTGCATGTATATGGGTAGAAATACTCTTATTTAAGTCAAGTATTTCTTAATTACTTCCCACCTATATTTTGAAGCAAGACTGCATCACAGAAGCAGTTGATGACCAATTTGGGTAGGCTGGTTGGCAAAGCCACTGGACATATTTTCCTGTCTCCATCCTCCCTGAACTGGAGATTCTTTAAACCATCTTGCTAGTTGTATACGGGGCTGCAGCTCCAGACTCACATCTTCATACTTGTGTGGCTAATACTTAACCAACTGAACCATCTCTACAGCCTCAGAGTTTGATCTGAAAAGGGGATTTCAAAGGGATAAGAGAATAAATGTAACACATCTTTATAGGGAATAGAATCTTAGAATCTTTGGAGTTTATAGAATATCAAAAACTGGAAAGCCTCATCAGAACTCAAAGTATGCAAGGAGTGCACATCAGCAGTATCTGAAAGATTCCATATTTAAAATTACAGTGAGTTACTTTCTAAGCCTTACAAACAAACAAACCCCTCAAATTTTTGTCTCGCTTTGTTGGATCTATTTTTAATATGCAAATTTTCCAGAAATTCTAGTTAATATCAATACCTTCTTTCTTATAATAACTGTCATGTGTAGAAAGAGCCCCAAATAATTATCAAATGAAACAGTTAGAAAATATATTTGCTTTGCAAATAAATTCAGCTCTCTTGGATGTTTTCTGCTGACTAATGTAGCATTTAAAACAATGGCAGGAAAGACCTAAAGAGTTTTACCTAAGGAAAAAAAACAGTATTTATGTTTATAAGAATGAGCTGATGGTCTTTGGATGTGATCACTGTGATTGCCTCTCACAAACCTGGAGTCTCTCCAGATAAGGTGACAGCCTCATTCACATAGGCAAAGCCTGGAGGGAAATATTAATTGGATTCACTTAAGCAAGATGTTTTTAATTAAGAATTTGTTGTTACTTTTATTTTATTTTAACAGTTTGTATGGACATGTGTGCAGATGTAACTGACAATGAATATATTGTACAGGTCAGATGTTAGAGTTTTTCTCTTACCTTCTACTTATTTTTTTTTAAGCAAGTTAATCTACCAAACATAGGGATGTATAGGTGAAGTCAAGTAATAGGGAAAAGTTTCCAGTTCTCTGGAAGTATCACTTTCCCCTACATCTGTGAATATTGATAGCAGCACTCTGGTTGGTAACATATAACAAAGTGCTCTTCTTTCTGCCTCTTTAAATCTCTTGGATCCCTTCTGGTAGATGCAAATGCTGTGCTACATTACCCCCAGCCTGCCTTTCTCTTTCAGAACAGCCAAACGTGAAATGTACTACTTAATAAACAGATGCACAGTTTTGTAGTATGTATTAAGATAGATTGCTTATGTGAAGTGGAAATGAATACCATAAATCAAAGCTGCTCATTATATATTTCTTGTTTAATAGTAATTTATCAGTTTTATTTCTAGTTCTTCCTTGTGCAGGTGTATCGTTAACTACCTATGGTAGGTTTCCTAGTCATCTTGTCACTTGTACACCTCCAATTCAGCCGAAGAATGCAAATTCAGTATACTGTCATTAAGAAGTATGACATAGAGGTTATTGAGGGAGTGGGAGGATGTCACTGTAGTTGATAGTAGCTGGCTTATCAAAGACATTTGCTAAAATATGTTTCGATTATCTATGACTAAAACACTCTTCAGTAGACAATATAATCTAAAAGATGAATTCAAACACAGCTACAGTCTAAGGAGTAATAATGAATTGCTAAACATTAATGAAAAAGACCTCATCTTTTACTGAATATTTCTTAGTTTGAATATGTGTACCTCAACAGAACAGTAAGTTGTCAGTTCCAAGTGATACTCCATTATACTCATTGTATAATTTTCATCAGGCAAAGGCTACAAATTTGAAGAAGCAATTGGTATTCTAATGGAGTCTGTGACTAGCTGATGGTACAAAATTCAAACTGGAGTTGTGCCAGCAAAGATCTGTAACTGTCAAGATGGAGAAAAACAATTCTGTGTAATGGAATTACATTTTTAATATGCTTTGATTTTAAAATTTCAGTGAGGAATCAACTAAATACCAGAATGCAGAAAATAGGCATTTTCCCATACCAGCCTAAATTAGCTGTACTAAGGACAAATCTTATAAAACTTTTAACCAAATCACTAAGTAAATTTACAGGGATTAATAATTAATTGATAGTAGCAGGCTGCTATTTTCCTTGCTATTTACCTTGTGTGACCTCATCGAAAAATAGGAATACCATTGCAATTTTGACAGAAAACTCAGGTATTAAGAGATAGTAAAATACAGAGGAAAAACTCATATCTGAATGCAACAAGAATGCCCTAAAGTTAATACAGTTTGGACAAGTAATTACAGAACTTTGTATAAATATGATATTTCTAGGTATCATGATATTTCTTTGACATCATGAAGGAAGTAAGCAGAAACCTTAACTAAAGTAAGCAAAGCCCTCATTTATGGGTAGCAAGTATTACAGAGAAATCTATCTAAATGTCGTTTAAACTTTCTGTTGGGCAAATCCTCAGAAGTGCGTAGGTTTCTCTCATGTAATCATATAAAAAGCACATTACAGAATAAGTAGACTTCAAATCTGTGGGGAGATATCTGTGGGTAGTAAAGACTTGCAATGGAGCAGATACAATGAGAACAACCTCTTACAACCTCTTAGAAACCTAACCTTTTCTTTTCTTCTGTGTTGTTTAAAGGAAAAACATTGAAACTCTCTCTGAGGACTTCAAAAACATGTTAGACTACTGATCTATTTGGGGCATGGCATGGTGTATAATAGAGCACACAGTAATGGCATGCTCCTCTAAGTAGTATGTCAGCATTGAATTAAGAACTCAGCTTGCAGTACACACACACACACACACACACACACACACACACACATGCACACATGCACAAACACATGCACACACACACATGCACACACACACATGCGCACATACACACACGTGCACGTGAGTGCACACCACTATCTATCTGGCAAGAACTCTTCTTTATCTCACTCTACAAAATACAATAAGAAATTGATTAAAATTAAAACTATCTTCTCTATCCATGACTTAATTTTTTGTGTCTTTTGTGAATAAGTAGGAGTTTGTAAGGAGAGTGTGATCTACTCAGGCTGTACAACATATTGGGGTCCTCAGGAGAATGATCATTCCAAAGTAGCAGCAAGATGGCTTCCACAAATGATGTAATCCTCATCTCAATTTTCAGAATATACTTTGTATTTACATATTTGATATTCAATAGCTTTAATATACTGTATATTGTATTTTTATGCTGAACATTGGAAAATTGCAGATTTATACAATAAGTTCCTTAAATTATTTCAGAATTATTGCTGCAATTTACAAATTTTATAATTTTTAACAACTGGTATTTTATCTAAAAATAGACATATATCTATTTATCTATCATTTATCTGTCTATATATCTCTCTATTTATCCATCTATCTACCTATCTAACCATCTAACTATAGTCATTATAATATCTCATTTCTACCTGTTATAAACTAATCCAATCATTCAATCTTGCTAATATCAATTTACTAATTGTAACTGGAATGTTATTTGATCATATTTATGAAATACTTTAGAATTATCAAATAATTTTTAAAAAAGTTTCTTTTTTCAAAGCATATTTTTTTTAAAAGCTATAATGATCTCTCAGAGTACTATATTGTTTTCTTCTAATGTTGCTACATTTCTTTTAAATAAGGAAGAGTTTTTTAATAATATTTTTATTTTCTATATTCTTTGTTTACATTCCAAATGATTTCCCCTTTCCTGGATCCCCCCTCCCCATATGTCCCATAAACCTACTTTTCTCCATCCCTTTTCCAATCACCTCCCTCCTTTTTCTCTGTCCTTATATTCCCTTCCAATGCTAGATCAATCCTTTCCAGGATCAGGACCCTCTCCATACTTCTTCATGGGAGTCATTTGTTATGCAATTTGTGCTCTGGGTATTCAGGGATTCTGGGCTAATTAATATCCACTAATCAGAGATTGCATTCCATGTGTATTCTTTTGTGATTGGGTTACCTCGCTTAGGATGATATTTTCCAGATCAAACCATTTGCCTAAAAATTTTAAAGCCAAGTAGTCATAAGAAGAGGTGACATCAATGACAGAAAATATTGTATATTATTCGGCACTTTGTAAATAGTTGCTCTGTGTTTCATTTAAATAATTTAATTTAATCTTTGGGGTTGCCTCATAGGATGTTTCTATTTTGAAACAGAAATTGTCCTATTGAAAGTACAGAAGTAGCAAGAACTGTGGGCCTGGGGCTTGGTGCATTGTGCTCAGTCTTCCTTCTGAGCGACATTGCTCAAATTGCTGTCAGAGAACATAGCAAACTTCAAAGTGACTGGATAAATATTAGCTTTATATCTTCCTATCAGGCTTGTTTCAGCAACAAGGCAAATTGATAAAAACAGTTAATTGAAAATCCCTTCTACACAGACAAAAGAAAGATAAAACTTCAATCTTTCATGTATAAGGATGTACAATACTGCTGATAGTAATTAACTTTTAATATGTATAAGTAGGTGTATTTCTCTTAAAATATGTTACAATATAAAATTTGCTCATTAGCAGCAAAAAGATAATTTAATCAGCAGACACTATCATTATTATTTTATTATGATATTCTAACTCCTGGGAGAACAAAGACCTCAAGTGCTTAAGACAGCAGTTTCTATCTTAGATAGGGATTATCTCATTTTTGGCAAATGTAAAATAAAATAGAAAAACTCTTTGTATGCCATATTAATGCCACTTGAGAGTGCTTAATATAAAAAGAGAAATTTAATTTTTGATTTCAACATAATCATATTTCAAAATATTGGATTCCAGCCTGTGCACACTTCCTTGGCTTAATTTTACATCTAATTAAACTAATCATAATGGAAAATGTATAATTCTACATTTCAAAATTCTCCTCAAATCCTAATTCATTTATAGTGAGCCAGTGACACAAACCTCCAGCATAAGAATGATCTCTTATGAAATATTACCTGTCAGTGGCAATTCTGTGAATATTTACTAAATAGTACTTGACCAAAGGTTCAGCCAAGTATGTAGAATGGATTTTTAGCTCCCTACGATCCACTCTGTGCAGCATTGAAACAGGCTCACATCTATTTCACTAGAAATAGGAAAGGAACAAGATAGAGTGGCATGTCAAAAATGTGCCACTTGAGGAATCCTATTTATATCATTATTCACCAAACTGCCCATAAATTTAGCTTCAAACAATTGTTTTATTCTTACCTCTGAGAGTCATGGGTTTTAAATAGAGCTCACAGGAGAAATTCTTCTGAATGGTGGACTTGAACTCATCTCTGTTCCTAGCTGTCATGTGCCTGCCATACTACCATTGCTTTCTGGGGCAAGTTCTGCTGATTCCATGTGTACTCGGCACCATGCTGAGCTCACATTCTTGGAATTCCTATTCAGTGAATCATACCTCCTCAAGTTCCTGATTAAAGGACTACATAGATTTTGCAAGAAAACTGAATTTCCTCTCTTCTTAGAGATTGTCAAATGGCATTAAAAGAATCACCCTTCTCATTAACAGGACTGTGTAATCTCTCAATGCAAGTTTTGTTTACTCATGACTCAAAGAGGTCTTTCATATATCTGCCACATACTACCCTTTGTTTTATCATCCAAAAAACAAGTTGCTAGCAAAATGCAAATTTATTATCAGTCTCTTCTCAAACACATACTATAACAAGCACTTTGGTGCTTGAGACAACTCCATGTTGTGAGACAAACTCCTATAGCATATAAACTCTTAACACCAGCTAAAATAATTCAGCTGGTGATACCTACAATCTTCAGATGCCACTCTATCCCCAATTCAGAACTAGCCCATTCCTACAGAGGCTCTACTTTTATCTATATCATTTAATTGTTAGAGTTATATATCTCAAAATAAAATTTTAATTATTCTTTCTACTTCATACATTAAAAACGGCTTCATTTGCTTTAAATTTGAAGAGTCATCTTCTAATTTCTCTTCATGTCTGTGTCATACCTATCTCAGAAAGGAGTATGTACTCCTCCTCACAGCGTGGTAGAAGATGTAATGCTTTCTTTGTGTCTTTTACACCTTGTAGAAATGGTCTGATCTTTCATTTGCTTTTTCTTGTTCCTTTAAGAATGATTTCACTATTTACCATACCTTGTATTTGCCTGAACACTTCATTTTCTCTGCAAACATGGATGTGTTGAGAGCAACAGGAAGATTTATATACCTTTACAAAAGTCTATAGAATGCTGTGTATATATAAATTCTATAAGGTGGAATGATCCATATAAAAGAAAGAAAGGTAGCTGATTATAAATATTTTCCATATAAAGCTGATTGTTCACTAAATGTGAGCCCTATTTTAAATTGTATTCAGATCTATTGTTAAGGAAATACAGGAACAAAGTGTGAAACAGAGACTGAAGGCTATCCAGAGAATGCCCCCATCTGGGGATCCATTCCATTTCCTGAGAGGCTCTGCCAGAGCTTGACCAATAAATACAAAGGTGGGTGCTTACAGTGAACCATTGGCTTGAGCACAGAGAACCCAATGAAGGAGTTAGAGGAAGGACTGAAGGAACTGAGCAGGTTTGTAACCCCATAGGAAGAACAACTATATCAGACACCCCAAAGTTCCCAGGGATTAACCACCAACCAAAGAGTACACATGGTGGAACCCATGGCTCCAGCTGCATATGTAGCAGAGGATTTCCTCATCTGAAATCAATGGGAGTGGAGGGCCTTGATCCTGCAAGTTCTGGAGGCCCCACCATAGGGAAATCCTAGGGCAGTGAGATGTGAGTGGTTGGGTCTTTGGGTGGGTAGGTGGAGAGCACCCTCATAGAAGCAGGAGGGGAATGTTATAAGGGATTTGCAGAGGGGGGCCCAGAAGCAGGATAATGATTGAAATGTAAATAAACAAAATAACCTATAAAACAAACAAAAAAATCACCAAAATAAATAAATATGTAGAGAGACATTAACATTTCTTATTACAAGACAATCATCCTAACATGTTGGCATTTGATGTTTCCAAGTATATAATATTGTAAAAAAAAATAAATTTTCTCAATATATAACAACCACAATAAAAAATTTAGTTCTGTGATATCTCCGATTTAATGATTTGTCCTAGATGACAATGTGACATCATCTCATTATAAGTAATTGTATAATTTGAATATCATTTTTGAAAATTTCAAATCCCTAAAATTTCTGTTAAAGTATAAAAAACAAAACAAAACAAAAAAACCCAAAACAAAACAAAACAGAAATACAACTCTGCCTTGAAGCAGAGTGCATATCCTGTGAAGGATACTCACTTTTGTCAGACCTAAACTGCCCTGTAGGTTTGCATCACAAGAAGTGAGAAAAGTTGCAACCTCAGATTCAAAGAGCGGCTGAACACCACCTCATATTTCATCACCTTGCTTTGCTAGATGCTTAATGAGTTTGATTTGTGGCTGTCACCTGTTCTAGTGAATGGATGATTTTCAACTGTTAGAACTCGAATCTGCCTCTGATGTTAGCAAGTATCAGGAGAGGTCTATTAGCCAATAAGATTCCTGCAGTTGTAGCTTTCCATGCATAAAGTTTTTTAAAAGAAACTCCCACTCTCCTTACTGAGCAGCCTCCAGGCAGATGTTCCAGAAGGGTACAGGAAATTTCCCTGTTAGTTACACATGTGTGATTCCTATGAAAGAGAATGAATCAAAAGAAATGAAAATTTAAACAACAATCTACAGTTTTAAGACATATTTTTATGGAAGTAAGAGTAGAATGAATTTATTAATTCATACTCAGTAACAGAAGTCATTTATATCATAATTATCAGGGAAATAATTTAAATTATGAGAAAATATAAAACAAGACAGAAACAACCAATACCACCATGTCTTTCTAAATTCAGAAGAAGCTGCATGTTTAAGACAGAAATTTCACTCTTGACCATGTTTGGAGAAATAACCACTAAAAAGCAGATTTGAAAAAAAACGGAAAGAGAATTGTAGCTACAATTTAAATTCCAAATTATGAAATTTTGATGTATATATTGCAACAATTTTCAAAAATTTTAAGCACAGACTTAAATGACATGTCTGAAAAATGCCTTATTCCAGAGTAACACTAAAACATTTAATTAAAATTGAATGGGGCACAGCAGTATGATATCAATTTTAATCATGTCAGATCTGTACTAGATCTGTACTGTTTAATAATTCAAGGCAAAGAAAATAAAATACATTTAACAACAGATAATAATTCATGTGTGGAAATTAAATTACCATTGGCATTTCTTCACTTTTGGGTCTCTGGTTCATCAAATTCCTCTTTTTAGTGTTTTTAGCACTAAGTAAAGATAAAAATCTAGACTGCAGTTAGAATGTAACACGTCCAGCAGGTCCAGTTATTCCAGGGTTCTGAAGAGGCACTACCTGCGGGTCAAAAGGGGGGGAGGGAGAAGAACGGAGACCAGGCAGAAGGGGTTCAGTTGTCGAGGTCTCGTTTAATGTTCTGGGGTACACAGGTTTTAAGGCTTTCAGGAGGGGCGTGCCTCAAGGCAAGGACAAAGGAAGGAAGGGCAATCTTAGCAGTTTCAGTAGGAAGAGATAAGGGTCCTCTGGTGGAAAAAACAGGTGTTAGCACAGGCTGGAGCCTGCTGCAGTTATCTCAGGACTTCCTTCCACTGCAATTACTGGAGAGGCTCTCCTTTGTTTTACTCAGGACCTTTGCCCTGTCAGCTCTTTGGGCCAAAGTGAGGATCTCTAATGGCTTCCCACATTAGAAATCTTACTAGTTTCAGGACGTGGTTATAATAGGTTCTTTCTCTAGCTTTCATGGTCTCTCCAGCCTCTATTGGCCTGGTTTATAATACCAGGTGTGGCTGGGCACACACCTGTATTCCCAGCACTCTGGGAGGTAGAGGAAGGCAGATTTCCGAGTTCAAGGCCAGCCTGGTATGCAGAGTGAGTTCCAGGACAGCCAGGGCTACACAGAGAAACCCTGTCTCGAAAAAAAAAAAAAAAGAAAAAAAAAAACAAATCCAAACAACAAAAACAAAACCAAAAAATACCAGTTTTGAATATCCTCTTATTAAGTGGGCCTGGAATCCAATTAGAGAGCTATTAGTTATTACCAAAATATTAATGCTCCTATTGCATACTAGGGAATATCCTACCAGCCTGATCATTGATGTTTTTCAAAGGTTTTCCTTCGTTCACAACTTGCTCAACACCATAGGATACTAAGACAGCTAATGCATAGAGACCCAGCTCTTTTTACATGGTAGTCATTACACAAAACTAAGGCAAGAAATGACATTGATGATCCATATTATATGGGTTTTCAAGAAAGTTCCAGCTCCATTCCCCCAGATCATAAAGCACAAGTATATATATGTCTTCAAAGCCACAGTCTTATCTTTAAATTCTAAAAGGTAATCAAGACCAGATATAATAGCCTCTATTATAGAGGCTCTTGGTCTCCCCTGATAAACAGGTAAACAGGAACTTTTCTGTGCTTAGCAAGTGAGATTTTGTACCCCAAGTGAAATGACTTTATTAAAATATCAACACACACACACACACACACACACACACAATTTACATCTAATAAATACAAGAATCCAATTTTATTTGAGTAGAGTATAATGACATGCATGTGTGTGGCTATGTGCATATATATCCAACTCTTTTTATTAGACATTTAGTAGCAACCAATGCCTTTATCAATTTTTAGCATATAGAAATAAGCAAATTAGGTATAAATTTATCCTTTTTAAAAGTGTCATTGGTGTCTAAAATAACTCTGGAAACTGGAAGGTATAAAATTTGCTCAACAGTTGTGAGGAAAATTAAATTTTATTGGGGAGAGAGGAGTCTACAAAGGTTCAAGGTATATTATCACTCACTGAGGTATAGAGTATAGGAGATGACACCAAGAGACTTGGTTCAGAAAAGCAAGGGCATTCCTATTCACTTTGTGACTAAAGTATGTTGTAGTGATAGTTTCCTTACATTCACTCAGACCTTACTATTGATAACTTTTGTGTCATGTTTAAATTAACTTCTGATAATAACTGAAGATTAATTTCATGAGAATCCAATAAAGAAATAAATGGCATTGGCAATGGTAATAGAAGCAAAATGCTTTGGAATGAAAATGTTCAGTTTCAAAGGGAATTATTTCCCATGGGTAATCCATTAGGATACCAAAAAAATGAGCAAATGCATAAACTGTTATAGTTTCACCATCTATGAATTCTAAAATGCTATGTTTACTTAGCTGGTTAGTGTTTTTAAATAGTTCCAGAATTAAGGATTCTGAATAAGAATTAAGGATCAGAATTAAGGATCAAGATTAAGGAATATTTTAAAAAGTAAAATAGTATAATAATAATAATAATAATAATAATAACAACAATAATAATAACAATAATATTATTATAACTATAATAATATTCCCAATGAACTATGGGAGAGAATTATAGTTGCCAGCATTTTATATTATTCAGATCACTTAAAACTAATAAAATTAAAATAATTTCAACAGATACTTTTTTCAATGTATACTGATCTAGGAAATTAAAAACTGAAGTTCCCAGTGCCTTCTGTCAAATATCTCTGTTACTAAAATGTGTCCTTCTCTTAGAAGATATGGGTTAAGGAAAAAGGATTACATCACACATATTCTAATGACATAGTAATTAGCTCCACAAGATGTACTGAGCAAACTTTTAATGTGAGAGCATTTGTTTTGAACCATCCATGTTATTTGAAAGAGAATATTATTCTTTAATTTTAGTAGATTTAATTTTTTAACTCACCACATCAAAAATGAATTTCTAGTTTCAAAATTACCTCTTTTTTATTATTAGATAATTCTTTATTTACATTTCAAATTTTGTCCCCTTTCCTGGTTCCCCCACCCAAAAATCCCTAACCCACACTCTTTTCCCCTGCTCACCAATCCACCCACTGCAGCTTCCCTGTCTTGGCATTCCTCTATACTGGGGCATCTAGCCTTCTCAAGACCAAGGATCTCTTCTGCCTTTGATGTCCAACAAGGACATCCTGTGCTGCATATGCATCTGGAGCCAAGGGTCCCTGGATATCCATCAATGTAATCCACTACATAAACAAATTCAGAAAAAAACCCACAGGCTCATTTTATTAGATGCTGAAAAAGCATTTGACAAAATTCAGCATCCTTTCATGTTAAAAGTCTTGAAAAGATAAGGAATTCAGGGCCCATGCCTAAACATAGTAAAAGCAATATACAGCAAACCAGTAGCAAACATCAAACTAAATGGAGAGAAACTTGAAACAATCCCACTAAAATCAGGGACTAGACAAGGCTACCCTCTCCCTGTCTATTCAATATAGTACTTAAAGTTCTACCTAGAGCTACTAGACAACAAAAGGAGGTCAAGTAGACCTCCTTTTGAGTTTTCAAAAGGCTTATACTATTCCCAGTGTCCTCTCTGCTTCTGCTTATGGTTTTGATATCTGTGTCCTCAGCTGTTGCTGCTATCATGCATTCATGTTCCCTTTATGGATTCTATCCCATTGAAATCATAAACTCAATTAAGCACTTTATATTTTTAGATTTCCTGGGAAATAGTGGTTTATCACCACAATAGCAAAGTGCTGAATACAGAGTCCCTACTGTCCCAGCTTGCATCTAGAGCATGAGAGATGGCATCATCACAAAGTCACTATTAGTATTAGGATGGTTTATATCCAAGAACAGTCCATGCTCTTAAAAGTCTATTAATGTGGTAAAATGAATAATTATCTTTGAATTTTCTATCATTTAACATTTTTCTTCTGAACACAAGCACCATGCATATATTCTTACCACATATATAGTAATAATGCACCTACTTTTTTGAGATAGTATCATGACCTGTACTTGTGTACTTCTCACTTATGCTATATATTATTTAAATTTTCATTATGAGTTCTCATTGTAATATGTTTAAGGTCTTGTCCTAAAATTCAGTAGGCATTGTAAGAGTTAAAGGGCAGCTAGTGGAATGCTTATTAGAATGTGCACAATCCTGTGTTTATTTCCCATCCATGAATAAACGGACATGTTGTAGACTTAGAACAGGTACTAAGAAAATGGAACAGAAGTTAAGATCATCCCTGGTCACATAGCAACCTTATAACTGGACTAATATACTACACAGTTGTCTAAAAATGAATGAATAAATAAATAAAACTGTAAAGATGTCGATGTGCAACTAATCATTTTACATTGGTGTGTACAGTTGATTTTCTTTGAGTATCTTCTGATCTTTTCTTCCATCTCCTCTTATTTACTGGGCTCCTCTGTTATAAAATAAACTTCACTAAATTTCCTTTCCTTACTGTTACTTTCTTCTCTCGACTTTTACCTTCCCCACTAGTCTTTTCTAGTAAAGTTTGGTGTCTGCCTCCATATTTCAAACTGAGTCACAAAAGAATGTTGTCTCTTCAGCTAATAGACTTCTTTAATGTGATACTTCAAAAAGTTATCTCCAAACTCCTGATAAATTTCTCTATCCTTCTTTGTGTGGAAGGCACTAAATGCTTGTATTCTACCTTTTATTTATCCACAGTACATTGAACTTCTGAATATAATTTTTTGGATTTCGGATATTACCTAAGTTTGTTCTCCAGATGCTTCTACCAGATGATAAATAGGATTATTGCTGTGAAAAGCAAATAAAGGATTTTGGCTTGAAAAGTTGATCATGATCTTTTTTTTTTAATTTTTATTCATTTTCTCACACAATATTTTTTGATTATGTTTTCTTCTCACTCTTCTCAGATCCTATTCAACCAGTTCCATATGGGTTCTCTCTTTCTCTGAACCTCTCTCTCTTTCTCTCACAAAACACAAAACTAAAGCAAAATAAACAAACAAACAAAATGAATCAGATTAAAAACTCCAAACTGAAACAAAAAGGACATAAAACAGACCTAAACCAATCGCGGAGCTCAGTCTGTGTTGATCTGCTAATCCTCTGTGTGGATCCTGTCCTGGAATGTGGGCGAAAAACCAGGTGACACTGTACTGGAGTACTTTTCCCATTAAAATACTTGGCCAACAGTAAGGAAATATTTGTCATACATCTTTTACAAAAAACTATGAAGAAAAAGCTCATTAGGTCTTTTACAGGTAAATTTTGTTTATTCCTATTTCCACAAGAAGTGCTAGCAAGAAATGGGGCAGTTTTTAAAGATGAATGCCATTCTTCTATGCCTGTGCTCTGGCCAGCAGTAACACCAAAATAAACCTTTTCGATTATTCCAATGCAATACACTTTAAAAGGAATTAGATCTTCAGAGTCCCAGCTTGGGGACATCCAAATGTTGAAAATCAGAAGGATGTGTTTATTTTTCGTAAATTATAGAATATAAAGTATTTTATCATTTTAGGTGGGGAAATAGTTTGATACAAAATTACTTTGACAGGAATACTTGCAATAAGGAATCTTGTCAGACTGAGAATCCATGATGAACCACACAGCTGTCAAGTGTGAGTGAATCTTTGCAGTATTCATTGCTTTCTTGATTTCATATTTATCTTGAGAAGACTTTGGGGTTGGTAGTAATTTTACAGTATTGCTCTTAACAGACGTAAATAGGTAGATTTCTATTTAAACTCTAGCCCTCTACAATAATGTCCCTAAGAAAGTTTTACCTATCTTATACCACTTTTGCCATTTGCATATGATCACATGTTTGCTCTTGTGTGGTCATTCATTACAAAACAAACAAACAAACAAACAATACAAAAATGATTGTCAGAGTCTCCTCATTTTTAGAAAGACTGACAGAAATCCAGAAAGAAATATGTCTTAATCCTTAAATTTGTATGTGATTAATGTATTTTTGAATGACCAACGTTTAATCTAATTGACGAATCAGGCCTTCTTGACTTTCATCATTTTCCATTCCTAATTAAAAAGTTTGAACTCTTAAGATTTTGATATTGATAAATATTACCTTGTTGGAATGTCTAGAAGACTATGCTTGGCAGACTTGGTCTGTTTTTGACAGAAGTTTTTTATATAACATTTCTCTTTTTTATTGGATATTTTATTAATTTACAATTCAAATATTATCCACTTTCCTTTCTCCCCCTTGCTCCCAGAAACTACCTATCCCATGTCCCCTCCTCTGCTCCTATGAGGGTGATCTCCAACCCACCGGTACAGTTACTATGTCTTCAGGTGCTAATGTTTCCTAGAGGTTGTACAATTCTATTGATTAATAAGATATTTGGTAGATTTTTCTTGTCTCCCTTGTGTTATTATATTTGTAAGTTACAAGGTTCTCAGATGCATGTCATGGACTTTGCTAATAACAGTGTCTGGTACTGTGTGTGTGTGTGTGTGTGTGTGTGTGTGTGTGTGTGTGTGTGTGTGTGTGTTTGTGTGCTTGTGGATCTAAGAAAAAGAAACATATGACATAATTTGTCACTTTGGTTGCTTTTTCTTTGAATTAGCACTCTGCCTCTTTGATTTGTTTTACTTTCAGAAGCTATTTCCTAGTTTGTAACTCTTTCTTTTGAGACTTACTTCCTATTAACTTTGAAGACTACATCCAACATTATTGTAGTCTTTAGTGTCCTCTAGCATAAGTATTCTGATGCTTTTGCTAAATATTTTGGAAATTGTATTTTCTGATTTTGTGTTGCCATGAGGCAGAATTGGACTATATGATATTGGTTTGAAGCTGCCTGTGATGTGTCACAGTGAGGGAAAGATGCAGCCTGTGCTTTCGTTTCTTTTTCTATCTGCAGCTGTTTGACAGTGAATGCTCTTTGTGGTCTAGTGACACAGTGAATATTCTCTTAGACGATTCTACCTTAATTACTCTGTGTTGGTAGTGAAGGAATGGGGACATATAACCTTGAAGAATCACTGCCTTTCTAATTAATGCTACAATGTATCAAACTTACTAATGAGGATGCTTTCTACAATTTTTATTAGATATCTTTTATATCTAATGGAAACATTATTTTCTTTCATTTTCTGGAAAACTTTAAAAATGAAATATGTCATATAAAATGTTTCTGCTGCACTTTTTGAGATAATTTTCTTTTTAGAATATTGTCTGTTTATATGCAGAATAATGTTTCCAGATTTTAGTGTTATGAAGAAGTGACAAGCACATTACATGGTTGTTCCATTATTCAAATGCACTGCTTAATCTGGGTGGTAATGTTTTGACTGGAATTCTTGCATCAACAATCATGAGCTAGATGTTGGGTTTTGCTATGGAAAACTCACTGTTTGTGAGTACCTCATTACATGCTTCTATGCCTTTGTTGATGGATACCTGGGTAAGATTCAGAACTTGGCTGTAATGATGAATGACATGATACCATCAGTGACCTGTATGCCTCTACAGTATGCTCACCTCAATTCTGTCAGTTTTATTCTCAGGAGTAGAACAGCTGTATTATATGGAGGTTCCAATTTTTGTTTACTCGTGAACCTCTTTTGTGATTTCCATAATGGCTATAGCATTGTACATTATCGCCACTAATATATTTATGCGCTGTTTTCCCCAAATCTTCACCAGTGCTTGTTATTGTCTATAATTCTTTTAATGCCTTAATTTCTTTAAGTGCTTCTACAAATATGTGTGTATATGTGAAGAAACCCAGAGATTCCAGAAAAGAATGTCAGGTCCTCTGGAAGTGCAGTTACAGAAGGTTCTGAGTTATGTACTATGGGTTCTTGGAACTAAATCCAGGTCTGTGGAAAAACAGCAAACATTTTTAAATGCTAAACCATTTCCCAGCTCATGACTTGAGGTTTCATTTTTTGTTTTAAATTTATTAAATTTGTTCTTTGACATTTTTCAACCAGTATAAAATGAATGCATATTACTCAAGTCTTTTGTATACTGTGGTTTCACTATTAACTGCCTCTCCTCCCTACAAGTCCTTTTGCATATTCATACTTTTGTTATGAGACCCATGATTTTAACCAGCACAATTTTTATGGCAACAGGCTAGAACTTGCCCTTGGATTGTGATGGACTCACCACTGACAACTCAACTGATGGCATGGACTCCCCATTATCAGAATATTTTTGTGACCACTATTTCAGTGTAGGAACAGGGCCCACTGAGACTCTAGTTGGCTGTTGACAGGCCAATTCTTATTTTGTACAAGCCTAGTTTAGGCAAGTACAGTGTCACTGAGTTGGTCATTGGAGTGGCTATATCATGCCAAAGATATAATGATAAAGCATTCCTTCTTTTTTTTTAGGAAGCTCTGAGTATAATATATTACATAATTATTGTAAACTACATACTATATAGAGTATGAGAGAAAATACATCAGTATGTATAATTCATACTATGTACAATTTAGAGATATGTAGTAGTATTTAATATTTTCTATACCAATATGTATTATAATTTTATAATACATAAGTAACATGTGTAGCACAGGACAGTAATTATATATTATATCTATATAACTTCACTTTATGTAAGCTATGAAGATAGTATCAAAATAAAGCCTTGTGACGTACTACACAGCTCAAGACATGGGCATCACCAATGCTTTTGAGTCACTGAGAAGTCTTCTCCATACTGCTTCTTCATCTCTTCTTCAAGAGAGGCACTTGCTACCATGAAGTATGTTTAATTTTCTTCTTTGTTTTTTTAATTCGATATATTTTTATTGACATTTTAAATGATTTCCCCTTTTATTGAGCCCCACTCCCGAAAGTCCCATCAGCCCCCTTCCCTCCCCCTGTTTTCCCACCCAAACCTTCCCACTTCCCTGTTCTGGTTTTGCCCTATACTGATTCACTGAGTCTTTCCAGAACAAGAGGCCACTCCTCCGTTCTTCTTGTACCTCATTTGAAGTGTGGATTATGTTTTTGGTATTCCAGTTTTCTAGGTTAATATCCACTTATTAGTGAGTGCATACCATGATTCATCTTTTGAGTCTGGGTTACCTCACTTAGTATGATGTTCTCTAGCTCCATCCATTTGCCTAAGAATTTCATGAATTCATTGTTTCTAATGGCTGAATAGTACTCCATTGTGTAGATATACCACATTTTTTGCATCCACTCTTCTGTTGAGGGATACCTGGGTTCTTTCCAGCTTCTGGCAATTATAAATAGGGCTGCTATGAACATAGTGGAACATGTATCCTTATTACATAATGGGGAATCTTCTGGGTATATGCCCAGGAGTAGTATAGCAGGATCTTCTGGAAGTGAGGTGCCCAGTTTTCAGAGGAACTGCCAGACTGATTTCCAGAGTGGTTGCAACCCCACCAGCAGTGGAGGAGTGTTCCTCTTTCTCCACATCCTCGCCAACATCTGCCATCTCCTGAATTTTTAATCTTAGACATCTGACTGGTGTAAGCTGAAATCTCAGGGTTGTTTTGATTTGCATTTCCCTAATGACTAATGAAGTTGAGCATTTTTTAAGATGCTTCTCCGCCATCCGAAGTTCTTCAGGTGAAAATTCTTTGTTTAACTCTCTACTCCATTTTTTTATTAGAGTTATTTGGTTTTCTGGAGTCTAACTTCTTGAGTTCTTTATATATATTGGATATTAGCCCTCTGCCTGATGTAGGGTTGGTGAAGATCTTTTCCCAATTTGTTGGTTGCTGATTTGCTCTTTTGATGGTGTCCTTTGCCTTACAGAAACTTTGTAATTTTATGAGGTTCCATTTGTCAATTCTTGATCTTAGTGCATAAGTTATTGGTGTTCTGTTCAGGAACTTTCCCCCTGTACAGATGTCCTCAACGGTCTCCCCCAGTTTCTTTTCTATTAGCTTCAGAGTGTCTGGCTTTATGTGGTGGTCCTTGATCCATTTGGAGTTGAGCTTAGTACAAGGAGACAAGGATGGATCAATTCGCATTCTTCTGCATGCTGACCTCCAGTTGAACCAGCACCATTTGTTGAAAAGGCTATCTTTTTTCCATTGGATGTTTTCCCCCACTTTGTCGAGGATCAAGTGGCCATAGGTATGTGGGTTCATTTCTGGATCTTGAATCCTGTTCCATTGATCCGCCTGCCTGTCACTGTACCAATACCATGCAGTTTTTAACACTATTGCTCTGTAGTATTGCTTGAGGTCAGGGATACTGATTCCCCCAGATTTTCTTTTATTGTTGAGAATAGGTTTAGCTATCCTGGGTTTTTTGTTATTCCAGATGAATTTGAGGATTGGCCTTTCTAATTCTGTGAAGAATTGAGTTGGGGTTTTGATGGGTATTGTGTTGAAGCTGTATATTTCTTTTGGCAAGATGGCCATTTTAACTATATCAATCCTGCCGATCCATGAGCATGGGAAGTTTTTCCATTTTTTGAGGTCTTCTTCCATTTCCTTCTTCATAGTCTTGAAGTTCTTGTCATACAGATCTTTCACCTGTTTAGTAAGAGTCACCCCAAGGTACTTTATACTGTTTGTGGCTATTGTGAAGGGGGTCATTTCCCTAATTTCTTTCTCAGCCTGCTTATCCTTTGAGTATAGGAAGGCCACTGATTTGCTGAGTTGATTTTATAACCTGCCACTTTGCTGAAGTTGTTTATCAGCTGTAGGAGTTCTCTAGTGGAGTTTTTTGAGTCACTTAGGTAGACTATCATATTATCTGCAAATAATGATAGTTTGACTTCTTCCTTTCCAATTTGTATCCCTTTGACCTCCTTATGCTGTCTAATTGCCCGAGCTAGTACCTCAAGTACAATATTGAAAAGATAAGGAGAAAGAGGGCAGCCCAGTCTAGTCCCTGATTTTAGTGGGATTGCTTCAAGTTTCTCTCCATTTAGTTTGATGCTGGCTACCGGTTTGCTATATATTGCTTTTACTATGTTTAGGTATGGGCCTTGACTTCCTGTTCTTTCCAAGGCTTTAAGCATGAAAGGATGTTGAATTTTGTCAAATGCTTTTTCAGCATCCAATGAAATGACCATGTGGTTTTGTTCTTTGAGTTTGTTTATGTAGTGGATTGCACTGATGGATTTCCATATATTTAACCATCCCTGCATCCCTGGGATAAAGCCTACTTGATCATGGTGGATGATCATTTTGACGTGTTCTTGGATTTGGTTGGCAAGAATTTTATTGAGTATTTTTGCATTGATGTTCATAAGGGAAACTGATCTGAAGTTCTCTTTCTTTGTTGGATCTTTATGTGGTTTTGGTATCAGCGTAATTGTGGCTTCATAGAAGGAATTGGGTAGTGTTCCTTCTGTTTCTATTTTGTGGAATAGTTTGCAGAGTATTGATGTTAGGTCTTCTTTGAATGTCTGATAGAATTCTGCACTGAAACCATCTGGTCCTGTGCTTTATTTGGTTGGAAGACTTTCTATGACCCCTCCTATTTCTTTAGGGGTTTTGGGACTGTTTAGATGATCTATTTGGTGCTGATTTAATTTTGGTATTTGGTATCTGTCAAGGAAATTGTCCATTTCCTCAAGATTTTCCAGTTGTGTTGAGTATAGTTTTTTGTAGTAGGATCTGATGATTTTTTTTTTTTTGATTTCCTCAGTTTCTGTTGTTATATCCCCCTTTTCATTTCTAATTTTGTTAATTTGGATACTTTCTTTGTGCCCTTTGGTCAGTCTTGCTAAGGGTTTATCTATCTTGTTGATTTTCTCAAAGAACCAGCTCCTGGATTCGTTGATTCTTTGTATGGTTCTCTTTGTTTCCCCTTGATTGATTTCAGCCCTGAGTTTGATACATTCCTGTCTTCTACTCCTCCTGGATGAATTGGCTTCTTTTTGTTCCAGGGCTTTCAGGTGTGTCGTTAAGCTGCTAGTGTAAAAGCATTCCTTCTTATCATCCAATTCTCTCTCTCTCTCTCTCTCTCTCTCTCTCTCTCTCTCTCTCTCTCTAATAAGGCTATACTACTCCTGAGAATAAAAGTGACAGACTTTTTTACAATGTACCCAGAATCTTAAAGAGTGATGTAAATGTCTTGTTTATGGCTAAGTACTTGGTCTTCAATTAATTTCAATGCTTTAAGCAGTTGTCTTCATTCACCACCTTTACTTCATAAAGGGTTTTCACTCGTTAAGGCTAAGAGTAGCATTTATCTACAAGTATAATTGTACTATGAAAGGTAGCATTCAAAGAGGAATATCCAATCTCACTTTCACAATGGATTTCTGTATCTTGAAATCAAGGTGCATTGTCTGTCAGATATACTCTTATCATATAGTTCTGGTAGGCAAGTAAAGGGAATAGCAAGATTTTGCATTCTTCAAGGGCATCTGGAGCCTCCCTAAATAATAATTATAAAAAAATATATCCCATACATGGCACGATTTTTGATTAATAACTCATGAATTTTAAAGTTTTAGCTTTCTTTAAGATTATTTTTCACCTCAGACAGAATGCTTATTACAGAGAAATAATAAATAACAAATGCTAGTAAGCATGCAGGAAGGTATGGGTTCTTGAAAGCTATCACCTTTCAGAAGTAATTTATTTTTATTTACATTTTATTTTACATTTATTTTAATTGGTTTACAAGATGGTAATTTGCTATCCTTTGGTGGACATAGAAACTGATTCTACTCACTAGCTATTGTGAGTATAGGATGACCTTTCTTGAAAGAGGATGTAGAGACCCTTAATTATGTACCCTGGAATGATGCAAAAAGAACTGGTAGTTCTTTTCTAGCTTTTTGAGGAGTCTCCACAGTCATTTTCATAGAGTCTATAAGAGAATGTGTTCCCACCACAAATTAATAAGTATACATTTTCCCCATCCTTGTCAGATTTCTTTATTTCATAATGGTAACCATTCTAATTTAAAAATCTTTGTTAGCCATTAGATTTCTTTTAAGAAGGCTCCATTTAGATCGATCATCCATTCTAATTGGGTTATTTGTATGCTTTATGCTTTGTTTGCAAATTCCTTATATGAATTTGAGCTATTAACTCTTTATCTGGTACATAAGACTTCTGATACAGATTTATCCTATGAGTTGAATATTCTGTGATTTTTATTCATGATGTGTTCTGTGATCTTGACCTAGAATTCTGCATATTTTATATCTAGATTTCCTAGAAACTTTCTGCTAATAGTGGCTGATGTTTGCCAGACATTTTGGTCCTTCATTTAAAGAAATCATTTTCATTATTGTATGATTAAGTTCTTGCTCGTTATCATTAAGTACTGATATTTTGTCTTCTACGTGATTACTTCTGTTTGTGATGTGTTTTGCACCGACTTTTCAAATTAATTTTAATGAAAAGTTTACTTGAACTTCATTGAAAATCTGGTTTTCTTTAACATTTTTAATTCTTGATTGAATTCATATCCTTAATTTTCTCTACACCTTATCTATGCAAATTGGTATTCAGTATAGATTTTACTTCCATCCTAAGTCTTTATTCATGTCCTCTTCAAATTCCTTGAACATATTGTTTTTTTCAAATTCTATGTATTAAGCGTCATTTAAATTTTTGGTTTGGTTCACGTAGCCTATATAGCATGGGAGGCTATGAATTATTATCTTCTTGTCCTCTTTCTTCACCTCTCCATGGGCCAGGATTAAAGGCCATGCCACCACATCCAGAAACTTATTCACAGCTTCACAGGGTTACTTAGATAAATCTTAATACCAGAATATACACTACCTTTTCACTGCAAACATGGCTATAATTTACTGCTCATAACTAATGTCACTGAATATTTCAGATTACAAAAGCAACAAAAAACTGTATACCTTACCATTTATTTATAGTACTTAGCAGTTTTAGAATATTTTCTGCCTTTCAGCATGAGAAATATTCAGATTAATGATGTATGTCTAGACTAAATTTACAACCTGTAACTTTATGTTGCCAGATGTTTGGAGCTTTTATTTCTCAATACTGACATTAGGTAGTTGATAAAATCAGTGATAGACTTGTCATCAAGCAGAACTCAAGAATATACTTTAAGCTACTCTGTCTGTACCATACCCAAGTATAATGGCCTGAATAATGAACTTTAAACTATCTCAACTCTACAAAGTATTAGCTGCATGATTTAGAAAAGTTAGAAGACATGTGTTTCTTCTTCATGTACATTGATAAAGATAGTTTATTATGCATAATGTTCTTTTCAATATGATGAGTTTATATTTAATATGGTAATTAAGTAGCATATATCAGTCCATTTCAAACTATAGTTAGGAATATCATTCTAATAATTCACCAAAATGAATTTTTTTGCATTGAGTAATATTCTTCTGGCTAAATCTTGTGAGGTCCTTGATCATAGGGTCATCTCTGAAGAAGTCAGTAAGATGTGGCCCATTTCTACAGCAGTTACACTAGCAAGGAAGGCTGACTCCTTAGTGGATGGTTTCCTTCATCCTGTCCAGGAGCAGCTTTCAAATGACTGTCTTTTGATTTGCAGGTTTCATACAGAGATTCTTCACCACTTAAACCTGAATCTCTCCTGAGCTCCCTCCACTTCTTTCTTTAGCTTCTTTCACACAGATAAACACATTTTTATACTGAATTGTGAATATTTCGAGTCAAAAATCTTTCTTTCCCTGGACAAAATAGTATTTTACTGTCAACCTATTATAGTGTTTAACACTATTTCTGTCATAAAAATAACTAGAATAATCTAAAATAAAATAAAAAGACCAATCGAGGTTTTAATTTTTTAATTATTTTTTTAAGTTACATGTGTGTGGAGGGGATTTGTGTGATGTGTACATGTGAGTGCTGGTGCCCTCACAGGCCAAATGTTCCAGATTCTCTTCAATCTAGAGTTACAAGCAGTTGTGAGACCCTATATGGATGCTTGGAATCAAACAGGTTCATCTTCAAGAGCATTTTGATTGCCTAAATGCTGAGACATATTTATAGTACCCAATAGCATTGTATTGACTGTAATAGTGAATTACTAATAAGATTGTACTAAATTATTACACTGGGTTTCTCATATATGTTTTAGAATGTATGGCCACAGTTGTTGATATTTGTGGACTCAATGTTTGAACTCGCTATGAGATTTTAATATATACATATACACATACAAATATAGATACACATATATACTCACATATGCACCTTTCAACTTTCTTCTACAATTTCTTTCTATTTCAGTGTTTCAAATTTACTATAAATTTCAAATTTTCTTTGAAAGAGATATGATTACACTCGATATCTACTGAGTTAAAAAGTTGAGATTTTTGAGACAAAAACGATAAATATTTATAGACTTTTAAATTTCAAGCTAATAATATATAAATATCACAAGTGTAATATTTTTATAATACTAATTAATTTTAGTAATTCAAATATTCACATATAAAATGTATTATTTTCTAATATTCTTTCAAATGGTGCTTTAAGGATACTCTTTTTTTCCCAAAACTCTTATATGTGATTTTAAAATAAATAATCAATGCCACCAAATTGATGCTTTTTTTCCTCTTCTTTTTTAAAATATCAGTTCCTTGTAATGGACATAAGATTACCTTTTTTGTTCCAAAGCTACATTTTATATATCTATAAGAAAAATTAGTATTATTTAGTAAAGCAATAGAATTTCTATTGATTGTGCCCTTTATTCATCTTGGCTGTGAAATTTACAGATAACCTTGTCATCATACGAAAATAATGATACACAGAGAACAAGCACACTCCCAATATGTTGTTCTTCTTTTTTACAGTAGCACAGTGAAGGTTTATCTAGAAAGCACCATGGACAAATCTTCGACTCAGACCTAGATTCAGCATTGATTGCTCGACAATGGTTGCCTTACATAGTAGATACCTCTAAAAATACTGATGTTTTGGATACAAGAGGACATTAAGACAGTTTAGAGGAACTATTAGTGACACTAGTGCCCTGAATTACAAAAATGATATGAATCCAAGATGAAAAGGAAAAAAAGACAAGATATTTAGCAGAGCTAATTAAGAGTTTAAAAACAGTAATAAAACTAAATAGGTACAAATACCTCTAGAATGTTAACAAATGCCAGAGGCAACTTTATGTTTTAAGCATTTGGTACAACTAAATTTTTCTTTATGCTGAATGAACAAATCTATTAAGAGTGAAGAAGATAAGAGTTAGTTTATAATCTCACTGGGGAAAAAAGGCCAATCAAAACTTAATTGGATCCATTTAAAAGAAAAAAGCTAAACAATGTACTAAAAACTGCATCCATAATTAGGGAGGCATTTAAGGATTAATACAATATACACTAATACTGTATGTCTTCGGGTAACAAAATCAGCCCTGATTTAGACTTTGAAGACTGTAATTAGCAAAATTTCCCACTAATAAGCAAAATCTTTTGAAAATTTTATTTCTGTAGAGAAAATTTAAAGTTCTACTGAAGGCCGTTCATGAAAGAAATTGTTGAGTCCAGATGGTTATTCAATAGTGTTTCATAAAGGGAAAATGACACTAGAATTTACTTCCTTAATAATCAGCTCTAGATCAGAATCATTCTTCCATTTTTTTTTGAGAATAATCTGAGGGCCTCTGTTTCAAAAGTATGTAAGATCAGTTTTGTTTTGTTTGTGAATGTTAACAAAAGCATGCTTCGTCTGAGTGTGATTTTAACATTAATTCTCAAACAGTAAGAATTTTGTTTCACTGAAATTGTTCCAATAATCTATATAAACCATACTTATTGTTATTGTTATTAATTATTATTGTGATTAATTATTATTATTAGATATATTTGCAAGTGTTGCTGAGATTGTCTTATAACATTAAACAGTTACTTATTATCCTTGATCAAATACAAGAAACTGCCTCTAATCTTTTCTTTAATAATCTCAGAATAAATATTTCAGGCAAACCAGACTTCTGCATTTTTGTAAGCAAAGAACTTTGGAGGTACACTTATGCTTGAAGTTCAATTCCCCAAACATTTGGAACTACAGCTTCTGGGTAATACGGCCTTTGTTATCATCCTTCACATCACATCCCAAGTCCCTGGACAAGCTAGCAGGTTCACTTTAGAAACAAAGACAGTCTCTAAAGGCAGAGAATAATGCTAATATATATATATATATATATATATATATATATATATATTATACATACATACATACATATATATATAAAGAAATGATGCATAATTTCTACTTCTCTGTTGAAGTCTATGTGCATGTGGTAGTACTCATTATATTAAGAAAACCTTTCTGTTGGAGTGTTGCTACCTATGATCTTCATAGTCAGATACAGATTTAGCAATTCAGTCATAGCCAGGCACTTAACAAATAGGTTGAATCATAAATGCAAGAACAGGTTGGCTTGGATATGAATATGTACATCTCGGAAGATTTGGCAGGAAAGAATAGACTCTAAGCAGGCCATGGAACCATCTGAAATTTTGTCAAAGCTGGAAATGATTGAAGGAGACACCACTGCAAAGAGAAAGAGTATAAGAAAATAGCAAGGCATTAGAGAAGATGTGGTGGGCTCATTAGCACTACAGTGAAGCCTGGAGTTGGAGTAATGAAGAATATACCACAATGGAGGGGGCAGGGTTTTATAAGCAGTGTTTCTTAGGTATTTGGAAATAAATTATTAGCAGAGACCATTTTTTTTAATTTTTGTTTTTAAACTGGATAGTTTATGTATTACATTTCAAATGTTGGGGTTGGGGATTTAGCTCAGTGGTAGAGCACTTGCCTAGCAAGCACAAGGCCCTGGGTTTGGTCCTCAGCTCTGTTAAAAAATTTTTTTTTCAAATGTTATCCCCTTTCCTGGTTTCCCCTCTAGAATGCCCCGCTCCCATCTGCCCTCCCCCTGCTTCTATGAAGAGGCTCTTTCTCCTAGCCACCGACTCCCAGTACACCACCGGCATCCCACTACACTGGGAGATCAAACCTTCACAGGACAAAGGGCACCTTCTATTGATCCAGACAATGCTTCATATGCTGCTGGAGTCATGTGTCCCTCCATGTGTACTCTTTGGTTGGTGTTCAGTCCCTGAGAGCTCTTCGGGGAGGGGTCTGGCTGATTGATATTGTTGTTTTTCCTATGGGGTTGCAAACGCCTTTAGCTCCTTTAGTCCTTTATCTGATTTCTCTGTTGGGGACCCTGTGCTCAGTCTAATGGTTGGCTGTGAGCATCTGCCTCTGTGTTTGTCATGCTCTGGCAGAGCCTCTCTGGAGACAGCCATAACAGGCTCCTATCAGAAAGTACTTCTTGTCATTTGCCATAGTGTCTCGGCTTGGTATCTGGATATGGGATGAATTCTCAGGTGGGGCAGTCTCTGGATGAACTTTCCTTTAGTCTCCACTCCACACTTTGTCTCAGTATTGCCTTTAGACAGGAGCCCTTCTAAGAATTTGTATAAGAGTGAGTAGCCCTATCCCAACCAGGAGCCTTGCCTAACCTCTGGATATGGTCTCTACAGGTTCCCCCTCCCATTTCTTGGGCATTTCAGCTAATTTTATCCCTGTTGGGTCCTTTGAGCCTCTTGCTTTCCTGGATTCCGAGACTTGCTGGTGGCTACCCCCAGTTCCCGATCCTCCATTGCATTCAAATTCCTGAACTTCTGTATATCATCCCATCACCGCTCATAGCAGATCCTGCCCCTCTTTTTCTGCCTCCCCTCCTCTCTTCCCCCAAGTCTGTCCCACCCTCTCTCTCCCATGAGTATTTTGTTCCGTCTTCTAAGAAGAACTGAAGCTCCACCTATAGGTGTTCCTTGTTGAGCTTCATATGGTCTGTGCTTTGCACCTTGGATATCCCAAGCTTTTGGGCTAATATCCACTTATCAGTGAGTCATACTCTGTGTTCTGTTGTGACTGGGCTACCTTGGCTTAGTATATTTTTTAGTTCCATCCATTTGCCTAAGAATTTCATGAAGTCATTGTTTAATAACTGAATAGTACTCCTTTGTGTAAATGTATTGTTTTCTGTATCTACTCCGTTGTTGTGGGACATCTGTGTTATTTCCACCTTCTGGCTATTATATATAAGACTGCTATGCACATAGTGGAGCATGTAGCCTTGTAATATGGTTGAGCATCTTTTGGGAATATGCCCAGGAGTGGTATAGCTCAGTCCTCAAGTATACCACTCCTCACAGGAGTGAGTTCCTCAGGAAAATTATGTCTAATTTTCTGAGGAATCACCAGACTGATTCTCAGAATGGTTGTACCAGCTTTCAATCCCACCAACAATGGAGGAGTGTTTCTCATTCTCCACATCCTTGCCAGCATCTGCTGTCACCTGAGTTTTTCATCTTAGCCATTCTGAGAGGTATGAGGCAAAATCTCAAGCTTGTTTTGATTTGCATTTCCCTGATGACTAAGGATGTTGAACAATTCTTTAGGGGCTGCTAGGCCATTTGATATTCCTCAGCTGAGAATTCTTTGTTTAGCTGTGCACCTCATTTCTAATAGGGTTATTTGGTTCTCTGAAGTCTAACTTCTTGAGTTCTTTATATATATTGGATATTTACCCTCTATTGGATGTAGGGTTGTTAAAGATCTTTTCCTAATCTGCTGATTGCCATTTTGTCCTAGTCATAGTTTTCATTGCCTTACAGAAGCTTTGCAATTTTGTGAAATCCCATTTGTTGATTGCTGGTATTAGAACATAAATCATGTGTTCAAGGCTCTTCCCCATTTTCTTTTCCATTAGTTTCATAGTATCTGCTTTTAAGTGTTAGTCCTTTATCCACTGACTTGAGCTTTATACAAGGAGTTAAAAATGGATCTCTAATGTGCATTCTTATTCATGCTGATCACATTATCTATACAGTGTTGAAGCTATTTCTTCAATTAAGCCAGAGCTGTTGTTTTGCTTATGATTTCTTTGTTGCAGTATATCTGTAGAAAAAGGAGTCAAGTACAGTGAAAAAGCACAAGAGAAGCAAAAATCTAGTGGTCATCCTAAAATTATGCTTATATTATTTTGTTAGAGTGTTCTGGTATGGGTTCTACTGCTCTTGCCTTTACAGATGTCATGTGTAAAGTTTATTTATTAACCTGAAATAAGAAAGGCAATGTAGAACCATGGTATATCTATGATAGTGTAAAGATCATAAAGTCTTTAGATACAACAATATAAAAACATTTATAAATTAGAAGAACAGAATTGCTCTACCAATTAAATACAATGTAAATGACATGAAGCAGTCTGTTGTTGATATGCTGTTTGCATGTTTTGCCATATTGCTTAATAAAACTGAGACATGTACTTCTTTTAAGTGTAAGGGAAAAGATGAAAGTCCCAGGAACTCTTTAGCAGATGTGACCTCTATGGTGAACCATTGTCCCTTCTAAATGAAGGCTTATTGCTTGCTCATAATGATACTGCTTTTGTTATTGATGTATTATAGAGGTCTTTCCTGACAGTAAAGATGGATCAACACTGTCTTTTAGATGACTAGATAAGATATCATTTGATACAAGCATGAAAACTTGATTATACCCTGTGTTATAAGAACATTTCTAAGTACATGTCTATGGAATTTTTTCCCAAAAGACCTTTATTGTCAGTTGTCCCTCCCCATACTCCCTCCCTTACCCTTATCTCTTATCCCTGCCCCCCTCTTTGAGTTTCCCTTTTTATCTATAGCTCTATGCTTCATTTCCCCATCTTTGGAAAATCCCCTCCTCCCTCTGTCTACTTCTACACTTCTGTCTACTTAATCTCTGTGGATACTTTGATTGAGTGATATGTTAAATTGAACCACAGTTTCCTTATCCATTTACTAGTTGATGGACCTCTAGGCTGTTTACAATTATTTAATTGTTATGTATAGAGCAGTAATGACCACAAAAGAACTCAGAGAATGTGATAGCATACACAGGACATGCACATGTTCAACTTACACAAAATCCCAGAAGTGGGCTGAAGGTGAAATTGCAGTTGATCTCTTCTGGGAATGGGAAAATCAGTCGAGTGTCCTTTAATCTATGAGCCACACTCCAGGGCAGCTCTATCAGCCAGGAGTAGTAGGCCAACATAAAATGTACTCCATGTATAGTTTGTGGGCATTCTATTTTGTATAAACGCCTACAGAGAAGTTTTGATGTCCAAGTACTTTTACATGTACCAAAATAATGATGATTTATTTAGTTTTGTATTGTATTTTGCAGTAGACTTGAACTTTTGAACTCAAGAAGGTAATTTGACCATATCACAATGCATCCTTTCTTTCTTTTGGTACTTCAGATTATTCTTTGATAACTCAAACAAGTAGAATAATAAGGAGTGGAAATATGGTATGCCTTGTCAAGTAGATTACTGAGCAAATTCTTAGCAATACAAGACCTGGTCCTTTGCCTAAGTTTCAAGTTTACCTCAGTATTCTCAAAGAAGTGCATTATTAAAGCACTCAGTCTTCTTTGAAGACATTTTTTGTTAATATTATTAATGTGAGTTTTGAAAAGGAAGGAATTGAAAAAATTCAAATGAAAGTATCTTGAGAGTTTTACATGTGGAATTGGAAATGTATGGGTCTTTATGTACCACAGCTGTAGGTCTGAGACATTGAATTCTTCTGAGATACTCTAAACATGGTATTCTTCTTCCTAAGAGTTTACTTTTCTCACTGAGCAATTGGACTACCATCTACCAGAAGTTCAGAAACCTATAAAAACATAGGACAAATATTTAGCTTCTTTTTTCTATGCCTAATCCACATGAGCATTTTATTTATTTTTAGTATCAAGCAAAATCTATTCTGTCATCTAAGAATGTCCTCTTCTTAAACCATCTAAAAGCACCATTTTATTGAGGCATCTATTAGTATATGCAACTGAAAATACATATTGAAGTCTTAATAAATGCCATATTTTTTCTACTTCATGCCTAAGTCTATCAAGTGTTTTATTTTAAGTAGCATTCCAAGGGTTTATCTGGTACTGAATAGTTGACTCGACACAGTTAGGAATTTGAATTCATTGCTGTTTATATAGCTGGCATTTTCTGAGTAATTATTTACTCCTACAGCTGCTGCCTGTACCACTCTGCTTTCCAAAAACAAACACATGCATTGAAAAACAGAGTGATCCTGTGTCACCGTTTCTTCCAGTGCAAGATGCAAGCATAAGCACAGACAATAAAATAGGAGACTTTTAAATTGCAGTTAACTCCAATAATTCAATTTTAAAGTAGAAAACTTTAAGCTCAGTGCATAAACGACTGCATCAATTTGGTCTAGTTTCAGACAGCTGAGGGTTACTAGTGTAGAAAAGCTTTGGGATCATTTTCTCATTAATAGACAAGAAAGCTAGAAAGTACTTGTTCGCTGGTTTTTTAATCAGTTAATGCCATGGGCTGCAAGCTCTTTCAGAAGAAGATTCTGCTTGGTTAGTAATACATTAGCAGCAATCCAGTCATCTGTCTATGCATAAAGATACAATATATTCTACTGATCAGTTCTTTTCCTAGGAAAATGAATAGACCTGCTTTTGGTGGAACTGCCTAACAAAAGAGCTTTGTAGATAAAATTGACAGACCTTATAGGGTTTAGTGTAGTTTGAATGCTTAAATTAGAAACACTTGTATTAGGATTAAACTGGAAAATGAGCTAATCTAATTGCATGTCCAAGCAGATATATGTCAGATCCCGTTTCTTATAATCATTGAATTACAACCCAGTTCATAAATGGAGTTAATAGAAGAGTTTCTTAACATTGGCTGAGAACAATGTTACCCCCCTCTTTAGAAACACATTTTATTTTTTGTCTTATCAATTTGTCTTGAGTTACATAATAGTACCAGTTGTTAAGTCCATAGATTCTTATTATTATTGATCATAATTGCTGATAAATATATATATATATATATATATATATATATGTCAGTTGCTCATATATATTCCTATTTCTCAGCAATAAATACTTTATTTTTTATTTATCTGTGTTCTTGGGTCTCTGATTATGTGTGTTTACTACATACATGCAGTACATTCTGAGGCTAGATACCCAGAAGCTGGTATCTCAGGTGGGGTAATGAGCTGCCTCATGTGAGTGCTGATAAGTGAACCCCACTTCTCTAAAAAAGTAGCAAACACTCTTAACCACTAAGACATCTCTCCAGCTCCTAGTCTTAATTATAATTTTAAGTAAAGCTTCTAGAAAATATCACCAAATCATACCATTTTTCCTACAGATACAATATGTTTCCTACACGTGTATAAATTATAATACTTATATGTAATTTACTTAAAATATAACTTGTATATTAGGTGATTTTATATGAAGTAGCTAAAGTAATATTTTTTCTGAAACATATGATATATTTGTAAAAAATAAAATTCTATGTGATCCTCCAAAAATTATTTACCTTAAATATTGCCTAAGCCGAAAATACAACATCAGTGAAAACAATACAATTTTCAAATGAAACATTTTTTTTGACATTGAAAGTATGACTCCAGGCAGTTTCTATGATGGTTGTCTAGTTATGCGAGTGAAATGCATACATGTATTTATATTAATAACAACAGTATGAAGCACCATTTTTGAAGCTTTTGCCAATTAGTAAAGACTCTTGGGCCTTTAATTTGTAAGAATGAGAAAGAAATGATAATGATTCCAATGGCTTTAATCTAAGTAGGTAAATTTGAAGGCAAGATTACTAATGTGAGTAAGGGGAAGGAACTGATTAGGTTTGAACTGGTAATCCTATTTTGCTTGGTTTTGATATGCTGTTAGTTCAAGTTAGTTTTAGTGATCAACTTGGCATATTTGGGAAGAGGAAACTCCTATTGATGAATTGCCTCTCTCAAACTGTGGTTAACTCTGTGGGGCATTTTCCTGCTTAATGAAAGAGTCCCAGACCACTGTCGGGAGAGACACCCCTATGCGGTGGATCTGGTTTGAATAGGAAAGGTGGTTGAACATAAGACTAGTATCTAGCCATTAAACATTGTTTCTTATGAGTAATGTCTGCCTTAAGCCTCTGTCTTCAGTTCCTGTCTTGTCATCTCTTAATAAAAGATTATAATCTGAAAGCCAAATGCTCCTTCTCCTCCTAAAGTTGCTTTGGTCAGAATTTTCTCATAGCAAAGTAGAGAAAACTAAGACATATACTTGATTACTCGGGATAATGTAGACACTTGTGTTAGTTGAGATTTAGTTTTTAATTGTTGTCTCACTTTAAAACATTTCCTTATTTTGATACCGTTGAGCACTGTAGAGATGAAAGAAGCAGATTAGTGATCCCAACTATGGTGGTTTGCACTAGAATAGGCCTGAGAGACCCATATGAATACTTAGTCCTTAGTTATTGGAACTGTTTGTGAACGTTTGAAAAGAAGTGTGTTGATGTGGATGGGCTACGAGGTTTCAAAAGCCCATTCCATTCCTTGTTAGCTCTCTCTGCCTCCAATTTAGCAATCAGGATCTTAGTTCATTGCTACTGCTCCAGTGCCATGCCATCCTGTCTGCTGCCATGCTTCCTGCCCTGAAGATCCTGAAGACTAATGCTCTTGAACAGTTAGCCCCAATGTAAATGTTTTCTTTTATATGTTGTCATGATAATGGTATTTTTTCACACCAATAGAAAAGTAACTATAATACCAACCTGCATTGGTATTTAGTTTTAACTCTGACATTTTAATTATCCTAAATTTGCTAGTCCAAATAGCCACATGCGTGGACATACACATGCCAGCTCATAGTTTTTGTAATAACAAATGTAAGTAGACTATTTGCATGTAACCAAATTCATTCAAGAGGAAACACAATATGTGAATTTTACATACAAAATATTTTAATAAACTCATTAAAAGGTTAAATAATACACTTAATAAAAATTAAGGTATTTAAAAAGGAATACAACAAACTGGCACTGCAGTAGTAGAAACAGCAAGTAAAGGGACCAGGATTAAAGTGATTCTAATGCTTTGGACAAGCCCGATTCCTTATTTGTCCATCTCTGGAATAGAAAAGTTCTGCAGTGGATTCAAGTGCCCTAGGCATTTTAGACATTTTTTTTTTGGTTTCATAAAAAACTTCTTTCAAACTGGGCATGTTTTTCTTACATAGAGAAGCTACTGAAGTGATGATTGAAAATATTTTTCTAGCATTTCCTGCTGACATTATTCAGCTATCTTAACAGGAGAACAAAACATTATTGTTTCATATGGTGTAAAATAATAAGGAATATTATAGCAGAACTCAGCTCTCATCTCCTTGCTGATGGTTTTCTCCATACGTTATTGCTTATTTATGGCACGAAATATTTTTCTCTTGAGACAAACCCTATTGCTATTGTAGCAGTTACATAGTGCAAATAAAATGGTCATGATTACATTCTTTCAGGAAATGTGGCTGCAGTTTCCCAATTTAGTCACCAAAGGTATATATTTGAACAATTTTCTATCCCTAGTGCACATGGAGTTGAAAGTTACTCTCATAATAATTAAATAGTAGGTTAGATATGACCCTCAGCAGTAGGGGATTCAGTAATGATATATGTAAATTCTAGAACCAAGGATTTGCCTGGCCAGCATCTCAAGATGTTAATAACCACATGAAATATCAAGAATGCTGTAGTTCTTTAGTTTCAACAAAATAGTGCTATCTTGTAATATGTTGTACATATTTATTTTATAACTTTTATGAAATTGTCATTAGGACCATGTATTTTTTGAGTTTTGTGTAGCTGGATTTAACCAGTGATGGTATCAAATCATATTTGCTAACAAAGTTCTATGTGTATTGAACATACTAACTTTTTTCATATCATGATTCTTAGGTAATATTTTATCATAATTATCAATGTAAATTTTACATGATACTATATTTGCCAATCAATCTATAGATGATTTAATTACACAGAAAAATATGTAAATATTGTACCACAATGAATTTGATCACCTATCGGTATTAATGTTCATAGAGAAACTGGAATCAATGTCATGGGATTGCTGAGGGATGACTGTACTTTATATTAAAACTTAGAGATATCTGCTGTATACTCTATGTATTAGTACAGATTAAAGACCTGAAATACTATATATGATGTTAGATATAACATGATAAACTCACTAGTACACCAAATTGGACTTACATCAAAAATAAGTTATTTAATTTAACATCTGCATAAAACTAGCATCAAGTTCCCTGGTTCCCATGTGGCTGTCTTCTCTATCTTATTGGTCTCATTGTTTTTGTCCCTTCTCTTCAAGTCCCTGTTTCTACTCCGTCCTTTTTCTTATTTTGTCTTGCCTCCATTTTCTTCTTCCTTGATACTTAGATGACTCAAATATAAGTCACATCATCCTTGTCACTTCTCTAAGAGCCCCAGCACCCCTAATACCACCAAGCATCAAAGCATCAAGCACCAAAGAAAGAATAACCATAGAATTTGAGCTAATGTCTGTGGACTGTCATGGGCAATGGATACAAATATGAACAGCTAAACTCTGTACTGTATAAATGTATAAATGCTAGAATAAGAGTAGTGTTCATTACTGTCTAGAATAGACACCAGCGTTTATACCTTTTTACATGGTATTCACTATTTGTTCATAGAGAATAAAGCTTTATTAATATAATTTAAAAACATGACACAAGCAAAAATAAGTGTTAACTTTAGGAATTTTCAGGTTTTTATTTCAATCAAAGAAGAGCTTGTAGTGATGACATTTTTTTATCTAGTAACATTTTGATATAAGTATGTGAAATAAGATCTTTACTTAGAAAGTGCAATGAACAGGAATGAGAAAGGGAGAGTTTTGCTTCCATAATACTATCTCAAGGAACTGAATGGCCTTCTACAGAAACTATGAAATGTAAAATTTTCTTTTAAATTAGACTCTTGTGTTCAAGAAAATTACTTAATGAATTAGTGTTTGGCCACTCCTTTTGGAAGTTATCATTTTCTTTCTTCCTGTTCTCTATTTCTTCTCTTTTTTGAAAAAAATGAAGTGGAAATTCTTTATTTAAAAAAGTATACATTTACATAATCATATGAATGAAATACTATTTCTACATAAAGTTAGGAGTTTTCAAGTTTCTGTTTAAACATGATGCTTATAATTGTAGAGGCCAGCTCACACATCTTAGTCGTGGGTTCTCTGGAAGGAGGGATGGGTAAGGAACAGGCTGCAAGAGAAATTACATGGAGAGACACAAAACACATGGCTTTTGGTTCAAGTCTCCATCTTTAATGATCAATGCCTCTCTCCCAAGAAACAAAGGCAGACCAAGCCCCTCCCCTGTAGGCTGGAAACCGGTTCTTCCTGTTCTTCAGGAGGTGGATGGTCAGATTGCTGGCTGCTATTCTTGAAAACAGTGGGAAGGGGGAAGTCACAATTCCTCCCTTTTATTCTTGAGAGCAGTGGGCAGGGGGAGGTCTAAAATTTTCTTTTTAATTAGACTCTTGTGTTCAAGAAAATTGCTTAATGAATTAGTGCTTGGCCACTCCTTTTGGAAGTTATCATTTCTTTCTTCCTGTTCTCTATTTCTTCTGTTTTTAGAAAAAATGAAGTGGAAATTCTTTATTTCAAAAAGTATACACTTACGTAATCATATGAATGAAATACTATTTCTACATAAAGTTAGGAGTCTTCAAGTTTCTGTTTAAACAAGATGCTTATAATGACAATGTAATAAAGCTCCTGGACTCTACATTCCTCCGAACCAAAGTGATAGAAGCAGCATATCTTACTCAGTATATGGTAACTCTAATATTTTCAGTCCTCAGTTTTGAGAATTCCCTTAAAATAACCATGCAATGATTACCTCTCCAATTAAAATGAAAAAGACCTTTATTTTTCAAACAACATGCAAATTAGTTCATGTAAGTCAGTATTAGTTTTGGAAAGGGTGTATAGAAGAGTTATATACTTAGTTTGGCTCTATTATTCCTATGTGCCAAGCACATCATATATATATGTATGTATGTATTACTTTTATATGTTTTATCTTAAGTTTTGTGTATTATGTATTTTTTAAACATAGTATGGTACAAAATTGTGTGTGCTCCGTGGTAGGCTTTATTGGAAGGAACTAGGTTACCCTATTCCAAAGTAACCTTTTATAACCCAATCCTGCCCCATTTCTGGAACTATTGTACTGATGGACAATAATTGTTTTGGTGGGGTCCTAGTTGTGCCTCCTAATTGTTTAAATTTTCAGTTTACCAACTATATGTTATGTTGGTCAAACTTTTATGGACTTGTTTACCATCTCTATGTCTTTTTATGGTTAAGTCAATTGCCTATTTTTTATATTAGCTAACTATATGACTCTGATATTATACTCTTTTATTTTACATAATAATCTTTGACCAGATATCTTTTTGCAAGTATTCCCGACTGTCAGTAACAAGTCGGGAATTGTTGTCTTCTAATCTCATAGTATCAACATGACATTATAAAGTAAACATAATGATCCATATTAAAATATGAAAATAACTAGCTTAGAATAAATATGTTCTGCCTCAAGAAAAATTGAAACAAATGTTTCCAATAACTGCAGCATATATGAAGCCTTGGGTTGTAATATTAGCTAAGAGAATGCTAAGATGGCTTAACAGGGAAAAAACATTGTGTAATGTTTTGGTCTGAATTCTATTCTTGGATCCAGACTGGAAAGGGAGATCCCACTAGAAAAGTTTTCCTTTATGCTTCCCACATGAGCCATACACATAAGCATCTATATATGATAGAGATAATAAAAGTATCTTGTAGTTATGGATAGGAAATTCTCACTTGAATACTAAGGGAATTGAAAAATATTTTATAGTCATTACTATGACCAATATTTGCTTATGGTTTTTCCTTTTTGAATAGCTCAATTCAATTATAAGGTACTTACTGAAGAATTCTGATATGTTTTTGTGTATGCTTGTGTTAATTTGAGTGCTGAGTCAACAAACACTGCTGTGTTTTAGATATGTCCTACTCTCCAGTCAATGCCAGAATCACATTATTTTAAACTTCAGGGAACCCAAATATTAGTAATTCAAACTTACAAACACAGACCATTCTTATGAGTGATATTCTGTATCTAAAGGGTCTTCAAAACTTATGGTGAGATATAATTTCAAATATATTATATATTTATTTTTTATTTTTGTGAATGATGTTTTATCTGCATATATGCCTGAATGCCATGTAAATATCTGGTACCTCTAAAGGCCAGAAGAGGGCAGTGAATATCTTGGAAACAGAGTTTCTGAAAGTTGTAAGATACTGTGTGGGTGCTGGGAAACGTGGAATACTGAAAGAGCAGCAAATACTCTTCTTCCTACCAAGTCATCTCCCCAGCATCCAGGTACTCTTTTTAAATCCATTTGTTTTATAATTTTGTATTATTGCTTCTGTTTATAATATATGGATGATGTGCTATTATGAATGTTATGGCAATATTATACCATAGATTGTGGGTAATGCTTAACAATTAAGCATAATACTTTCAAATATAGACATACACATGTAAATGAAATCTAATTACTCATATTGAAATCACTTTAAAATATTTATAGCTTGGGTAATCAAGTTATTAAATAAGTCATCATTCTTCATGAAATTATACATCCTTCATTTTATTATATAAAAATGCTTGATTTTACTTCAGATAATAAGATCTGGTAGCAATAATATTAGTAAAGTATTTCAGTGTTATTAACTTCCTAGTTACATGATATTGTTATAAGGTTCATAATACAACCCAGGTTTGATAATAGTGTATCTCTTTGTAAGAATGAATTATCAGAACTCAGCCATTATTTTCATCTGAAGTCTTTGATCTGAGACACCAGCCTTGTGAGATTTCAATTTTGTAACCCTAACCTTCCTTTCATCATTTCCTAAGTGAGGTCCATAGTGTCTAAGCTACATCAAAGCAAAAATAAAAAGTTTGTATTATATAACAAAATTACCAAAACCACAATTTAAATCAGTCTTCTATGGAAAATAGTGTATTTCAAGACTTGCATAAAGAAACAAGAAGGAAATTACTTTTCATCACTTTAGGTACTGTGTGTCTTAGTTAATAGTTTATCAGAATCAACTCCCTTTAGGGGAAAAGATCCAGTAAATGCATCAAGGAGTAAAATGCTGAGAACATCATAAGCATTTAATTTTGTCACTGTTCTTTCTTTCTCGGAATGAAGCATTTCAAAGCTCTCATTTGGATACTTGTTCCTCCCACTGAATTACACCTGCTTTGCTGTTTAGTGCAAAATTTAAAAATTATGTGAAATCCAATAGATTTCAAATAGACTGTTGATGAAATATGTTCATGGAAGGTTGGATTGGCACTGGTTTTCTTTTAATTTTTGCTTTTAGAAAACAAAGAGGCAATATCTACCAGCTGATTTGTATTGGTTATTTTACTCAAGAAAACATATTATTCACTATCCCAAGAAATTACTTTGTCTTTATGCTAGGATAAATAGGGAGAATTTATTTTTATTTACAAGTATGTTTTTCTGCTTATATTTAAGCACATTACTAGCATGTAGTGGACTTGGGAGCCAGAAAAGGAAACTGGATCCCCTAGAACTGAGTTGCCCTGTTGATGCTGCAAACTGAACTTGGGTCCTTTGCAAAAGTAGCAACTACTCTTTTTGTTTGTTTGTTTGTTTATTTTCATATTGAGATGAGGTAAATTTATTAGCGATTTGTATGACAAAATAATTGTATAACAAAAATTTAAACATTTTCTGCTTTGTCAAGTATCTGGAGTACTATTCAGCCATTAGAAACAATGAATTCATGAAATTCTTAGGCAAATGGATGGAGCTGGAGAACATCATACTAAGTGAGGTAACCCAGACTCAAAAGATGAATCATGGTATGCATTCACTAGTAAGTGGATATTAACCTAGAAAACTGGAATACCCAAAACATAATCCACATATCAAATGAGGTACATGAAGAATGGAGGAGTGGCCCCTTCTTCTGGAATGACTCAGTGAAGCATTATAGAGCAAAATCAGAACAGGGAAGTGGGAAGGGTTGGGTGGGAAAACAGGGGGAGGGAAGGGTACTGATGGGACTTTTGGGGAGTGGGGGTCCAGAAAAGGGGAAATCATTTGAAATGTAAATAAATATATCAATAAATTTAAAAAAAATAAATAAAATGCATCAGATATATTTCCAGTTAAGCAACTACTCTTAATCACTGAACCATTACTGCCCCCAAGAGAGGGGGACTTTTAATGTTGAAACAGGAGCTTAGGTTATGTCCACACAAAATATATCCCATAAATATATTGTGAGGAGGACCATGCTGAAGCAGTAAACTCTGAGCACCATATGTAGTAAATGTTTTTTTAGTAATCAGGATGAAAAACTAATATATGAGACCATGAATTGCTCTCAAGAGGTTCAGAATATGTTCCTTTTCCAGTTAGGAAATGGTAGAGTTCATGGTATGAGTGTATAGTTGATCACAACATGGAAGGCATTGTTGGCACTGATGTAATGAATACACAGCAGTAAGATGACAAGACTGTGACTCACATCTCTGTATATCAGAAAGCAAAGAGAACTATGACCACGAGTGTTCATTAGACTTTTTATCCACAGGTCATTAGGTAGGAGTTCCCATTCCATCTTTATTATGGATCTCCCATTCTTACTTAAGCATCTCAATAAAGAGTCAGCACAGATATATCCAGGGATGTACCTCTTAGATAATTTTAATTCAGTCAAGTTTATAAGAAAGATTTCTCATTACTTCATAATTTCACATGTGTGTGTGTTTGTGTGTGTTTGTGTGTGCTTGTGTATGTGTGTGTGTGTCTGTGTCTCTGTATGTGTGTAATGGACTCTGTTCACAGAGCTGGGGCTCTGACCCTGTGGAGTAGTCAAGGACTCTCTGAAGGGGAGAGGCATGTCCTACAACTGCTCTGAGGAAGGCAGGACTGGGGCAGATTCAGCAGGAGGCTCAGCTAACAGATAGGGTGCAGCTTCTAGGTTAGTCAAAGCCACAACTGGATGCAAAGTGAACTTGGTGGATCCAGGCAGCTTCTAACAGCTAAATAAAGCATCTTGAGACAGCCTTCTTTCTCCAGAAAGTGTTACAGCTTTTATATGACAGAAGCTCTCAGGTGATCTGTGATGGAGTAATTTTCACATCTTTATTCTTTGTTAGGATCTTATATACATTTTGGGTTGGGTTGGGTTGGGATCTAACAGCAGATGCTTTCTATTGGCTTGGTCTGAGGTGTTAAAGATGCCTCATATGCATATGGAGGGGTTTGGGGTGTGGCCCATTAGTGACTCATTGTCACAATCCTCTCCATTGTGTGCTGTGGTGATGAAGTAACAGGGCCTGATCAGGGGCAAAGTTCCTACCATCCTCTGATATGAGGTGCCAGAGCTTCTGAACCTACTTAACTTTACCAAGTTTCCTGGCATGGTTCATTGCCCTACTCCTTATATATAATATATATGCATGTATATATGTTTATATATGCATATATATGCATATACATGTATGCATATGTGCATACATAAATATATACATATAAACACATACATATATACATCTTTTTACTATAAGATAATGTGTTACTGATTTAAAAATAAATGGCTCAAGAAGCATTAGAAAGAAGACTCAGCAGTTAGTGCTATGTATTACTCTTTCAGAGGAGACAAAATTGGTTCCTTTCACCCATATTAGAAAGCACAAGATCATTCAAACTCCAGTTCCAGAGGATTTGACACCATCTTACCTACTTTCATACCAAGCATAGACTAATATAGATACCCAAGCATGTACTTAAGAAAAGACAGATTTTTTAAAAATGAATAGTTAAGAATATATATAAAGAGTTATAGAAATATTATTTAATCTTTCTTAACTAACATATCTGACAACATGGCTTATTTATCTTTTAATATTTATCTTTAATCTTTTTTTTTTTACAATCCAGTCATTACCCTCCTCTTGGTCTGCCCTCTGACAGTTTCTCATCACATTCTCCTTCCCCCTTTCTACAAGAGGGTGCCCCCACCCCATTCCTATCTGACCTCACCTTATCCCACCCTGTCAGGGCTCCCCACTCCCTCAGGTCCTCAAGTCTCTCAAGATTAGGTGCATCTTCTCTCATTGAGGCCAGACCAGCAGTCCTCTGCTGTATATGTGTCTGGGTCTTCAGTATGTGCTAGTCTGTTTATGCTCGTATATGCTGAAGTATATGCTAGTATATGCTGTCTGGTTGGTGTCTCAGTGTCAGAGAGTTCTCAGGGATCTGGATTAGTTGAGAATGCTGTTCTTCCTATGGGGCTGCCATCCTCCTCCATCAGCATAGTTTATGATTAGGCATTATGTGAAAACAGCTGAATTTATATGCACTTTTATTTAACTTAATATGCAATTTTTATTAACTGATTCTAATAAATCACTATGAATATATATTACTATTACTGTGTTTTGAAAAACATGACACAATAAAGAAGCATATTTCTTGGCTTTTTGTACTGGAGACTCTCATTACTATTTGTGGCTTACAAATAAGAATTAAAATGTTTCCCAGTGAAGTGCCAAGTTATCCACAGAGATGACACAAAACAGAGCTAAAATCATACCTAGTTCTTTTGATTCCTGGACCAGCACAGAATCTTAGCAATCTCTTACTGACAATATTAGAAACTGTCCTAAATGTTTTGATGAACTTTGCATTAGCAAAATGTCTGGGTAAATAACAGCATTTGTCATTTAATACAATGCTTCATATTCACTACATCCAGCAGTAGAAGTCTATTGACTACTTTTTTAAGCTGAGAAGTTAAAACATTGTGTATACATCTTTCAATATCTAGCTCACCTTGATTAAAATAAATATCACATTATTAACCATATCCATACAAAATAAATAACGATAATAATTATTTTAAAATGAAAACTACTGCAATGCATAAGGGATTGTTTTCTTTTCTCTCATTAATATATATTCATTGTACACAATATTTACTGGGTGATACAAGAATATTTCTAGAAAAGCATGTAGTAAATTTTGAATACAGCTTACACATACTCCACTCTTTTCTATCCTAATAATTTTATCTATTTTATTATATAGTTTTGATTCTAATTTCATGTCATTTGTGTGTAGTGTGTAAATTCTTACCACCCTGCTTTAAGCTCCATGCAGACCATGTTACCAGCCCCACCCAGGTGCCCTTGGGTCCATGAATGAATGACACAGACCCACAGATACAGAGGCACACAGACACATAGACACACAGGCACACACACACACACACACACACACACACACACACACACACACACACATACAACCTTATTTTTGATGTGCTTTAGCTCAATAGACAGGCTATTGTACCCTTCTTTTCACTTCCAGCTCAACACCTCTAAATCTGCCCTCAACTTTAGTTACTCAGTTAACTTTAGTCCTTGCTCAGAATCGTAAATCTCAGGGTTGTTTTGATTTGCATTTCCCTAATGACTAATGAAGTTGAGCATTCTTTTGAATTTTTTTTTATTCGATAGATTTTTTATTTACATTTCAAATGATTTCCCCTTTTCTAGACCCCCACTCCTCGAAAGTCCCATCAGTCACCTTCCCTCCCCATGTTTTCCCACCCAACCCTTCCCACTTCCCTTTTCTGGTTTTGCCTTATACTGCTTCACTGAGTCTTTCCAGAACAAGGGGCCACTCCTCCATTTTTAAGATGCTTCTCAGCCATCCGAAGTTCTTCGGGTGAAAATTCTTTGTTTTGCTCTGTACCCCATTTTTAATAGGGTTATTTGGCTTTCTGGGGTCTAGCATCCTGAGTTCTTTGTATATATTGCAACCCTGAGATTTCAGCTTACACCAGTCAGAATGGCTAAGATTAAAAACTCAGGAGACAGCAGGTATTGGTGAGGATGTGGAGAAAGAGGAACACTCCTCCAGTGCTGGTGGGGTTGCAAATTGGTACAACCACTCTGGAAATCAGTCTGGTGGTTCCTCAGAAAACTGGGCACATCACTTCTAGATGATCCTGCTATACTATTCCTGTGCATATACCCAGAGGATTCCCCAGCAGGTAATAAAGATACGTGCTCCACTATGTTCATAGCAGCCCTATTTATAAAAACCAGAACCTGGAAAGAACCCAGGTATCCCTCAATGGGAGAATGGATACAAAAAAATGTGGTATATATACACAATGGAGTACTATTCAGCCATTAGAAACAATGAATTCATGAAATTCTTAGACAAATGGATGGAGCTGGAGAAGATCATACTAAGTGAGGTAACCCACTCTCAAAAGATTAATCATGGTATGCACTCACTAATAAGTGGATATTAGCTTAGAAAATTGGAATACCCAAAACATAATCCACACATCAAATGATGTACAAGAAGAACAGAGGAGTGGCCTGGTTCTGGAAAGACTCAGTGTAGTAGTATAGGGCAAAACCAGAACAGGGAAGTGGGAAGGGGTAGATGGGAGAACAGGGAGAAGGAAGAAGGCTTATGGGACTTTTGGGGAGAGGGGGGGCAGAAAAGGGGAAATCATTTGAAATGTAAATAAAAAATATATCAAATAAAAAATATTAAAAAAAAGAACCATAAATCTACCTTTAGCTTAGTTACATTTCTAACTTCTCACCTTTTAACCCAGGTCCAATGTTACTCTACCCTAGATCTTGTATGACATATGACTCGTGGCTCTTTCTCCCTCCAAAGCATGGTGAATTTTTTCTTCTCTTCTGCATCTGCTAGCCTGACTGTAAGAAGACTGAAAATCTAGCCTATTCTACTCAGCTTTTTGGCCAATAGCATCTTTACTGATCAACTATCTTTATTGGTTGTTATTTAAAAAACGAATAGGGGAACAGGACCTTCAGTGTTTACATGTATATTCCTAATCAAAGAATCAGAATCAGTCTGTTCATGTGTGTGTGTGTGTGTGTGTGTGTGTGTGTGTGTATGTGTGTATGTGTGTGTATGTGTTTGTGTGTGTTTGTGTATGTGCAAAATAGTAATACATAATTTTATGGTTTGTATAAAATATAGGAACCATAAATGAGAGGAAGCTTGGCATTTATCTTTCTGATCAGAATTAATTTGCTTAACATAATTATCTTTACATAAACCAATTTCCCTTCGTATGACATAATTTTGGTGTCAATTGCTATAAATCATCTGCTGTTGGAAATCTAAATTGGTTCTCTCTTTGCTAATGTGAATGGTGTTGCAACAAGCATTGGCATGCAGGTATCTATCTCTCCAATATGCTGAAAACCAGGAGATATGCAACTGGGTGACATAGAAAAGATTAATTTTTAGTTTTTTGAAGGACCACCATACTAGTTTCCAAAGATATTTCCACTAATTTCTATTGTCACCAGCAGTGTATAAGTGCCTCTGCTGTCTGTGTGTTCACCAGTATTTTTTGTCATATCTGTTCTTGATGACTGTCTCTCTGAAGGGTAAGATGGAATCTCAATGTACTATTCTTTTCATTTGTCACTTTATTGGTTTGTTTGATATCTTATTAAAGTATATTTTTTATTATTAAAATGTGCATAGGGAAAATAGTTGAGAAAAATGAACTCTGCTGATCACCCTGAAAAGAAAACCAAGTTTCTTCCTTTGGCATGTTTTACTCTCAACTTTTGCTAATCTAATATTTTTTTCTTTATTTAGTAATTTTAGGGATATGTGCATGTATGTGATTTATTTTATGTTTAGTCTGAATGTACATATCTATACCATGTATGTATCTGCCTTTCAAAGTTACCAGAAGATATCTCTGGATCCTTTAGAACTGGAATTATAGAGTTGTGTGCTGCCATGTAAGTGTTGGGAATCAAATTTGGATCTCTGAAAGAGCAGCCAGTGCTCTTAACAGTCTACTCATTTGTCCAGCATCATTATGAAGTATTATTTGTTGTTGATTTTTTTTAAAAAGAGCTTCTCTATGCAGCATTGATTGTCCTGAAATTCACTGTATAGACTATGCTGGACTCAGACTTATAGAGATCTGGCTACATCTGCCTCCCAAGTGCTGGGATTAAAGGCATGTATCACTGCCACCTGTATTTTATGGGGTATTTTAAAAAAGAAATCATAACTATATGTTTTGTTCCTCCATTTCAGTTTTTATAGCTTTGAATTTTGTGTGTGTGTTTCTGTGTGTGTGTGTGTGTGTGTGTGTGTGTTTCTGTGTGTGTGTGTGTGTTTCTGTGTGTGTGTGTGTGTATGTGTGTGTGTGTGTGTGTGTGTGTGTGTGTAGTTATATAAAAGTGAGTGCCACTGCACTCAGAGGTCTAGGAGTCAGAACCCTCTGACTTAAGAGTCACAGACAGCTCTGAGCTACCTGTCATGGATTCTAGGAATTGAACTCAGATCCTGTGCAAAAGCAGCAGGAGTTCTGAGCAACTGATTGAATTCTGCAGTTCTCCCTGATAACATGTTTTCTGAGACAAGGTCTTAACTCTGCAGCTACAGCTTGCCAGAAGGTAACCATATAGATCAGGCCTCCTCTGAATCCACAGATACACCTGTCTCTTTCTCACAACTGCCAGGAAGGAATCATCATGCCCAGAGGCGCTGAAATATATTTGTAACCATAAGAATTTAATAATGTCACAAAAATTAAAATTATGATTCAGAAGCTGAAGTCAGCAACTAGGACCACATTTTAAGAGCAGATTGCTATTTAAATTAGATCTTTTATAGTTTTGAGTTTGTGTTGATCATATTCATGCTCTTTCCCAACTTTTTCCCAGATCTAATTCTTTTTTCCTTCCCATCTACCTTCATGGCCCCACCCCATTAAAACTAGTATGTGTTGTCAAAATATTCTTTGATGTGTGCTCTACCACCAGCATTTTGACAACCTAACACATGATAATCTGTTAGGTGCATTTTCCAACAAAGAGAAGTCAAGGATTTCAGAGTAATATATTAGTTGTACTGAGTAAATACATATACATATGTGTTAGCTTTGGGCTAGGGCTACAAAGTTCAACTATATCTATAGCAGCAACTCTATATATACTAACAAAGTTGTTGTAAAAGTTCTGGAAGTTGCTCTGTTTGTGACTCCAAGAAAATTACAAGTACCCTAATGTGATGTTTTGATCCCATTTTGAAAAGGAAATTTACCAAACCAAAGCTAACAGAAACTACAAAATGAAAGGATGAATGGAAAATTTAAACATGACCCTTTAATCTGATTGCAAAAATGGATATTATGGGTACTAATTCAGTACATATCAAGAGCTTCCCCTATCTGTGAACCTTTGAGAGAGAACCTCTATTAGCCTTGTGTCTCAAAACTTACATTAGATCCTGCAGGATGATATATTGCCATGACATCATATAAACTTCTATATATACCTCCTACTCCACAGGACAATCTACTAATCTAATGTCTATTTTTAACCCTAATTCTTAACCATAAACCCATACTCAAACATATACACACATACATATGTACATACACATACATACATCATATATATATACATACATATACAGAAATACACATACACACACAAAAAATAGTACTTTACAGTTTTTAGATTCATCATAGAACTTTGATGACAGAATTCTTAGCAGAACAACAGTTAACGTGAAGGCAAAATTAGTGCTAAAATAAATTGCCAGAAGTTGGAAAGAACCCAGGTATCCCTCAACAGAAGAGTGGATGCAAAAAATGTGGTACATATACACAATGGAGTACTATTCAGCCATTAGAAACAATGAATTCATGAAATTCTTAGGCAAATGGATGGAGCTGGAGAACATCATACTAAGTGAGGTAACCCAGACTCGAAAGATGAATCATGGTATGCACTCACTAATAAGTGGATATTAACCTAGAAAACTGGAATACCCAAAACATAATCCACACATCAAATGAGGTACAAGAAGAACGGAGGAGTGGCCCCTTGTTCTGGACTCAGTGAAGCAGTATAGAGCAAAATCAGAACAGAGAAGTGGGAAGGTTTGGGTGGGAAAACAGGGGGAGGGAAGGGGACTGATGGGACTTTCGGGGAGTGGGGGTCCAGAAAAGGGGAAATCATTTGAAATGTAAATAAATATATCAATAAATTAAAAAAAAAGAAAACCTTTGTGTTCAGCCACAGCTTTATTTACACTCAAAGTAGTCACTGAGACCTTTCCAGACCCTGTCTAGGTTTTGCTCCCACTACTTTGATGTCAATTAGCCCACATGTCTAAAAGCTACATGAGAACTATAAATTAAATGGTGTCTAGTTAGCTTCATTTCATCTTGTCAAACGTCTACGACCCCCTCTCAAAAAAAAACAAAACAAAAAAAACATCTATTTTTATAAAAGTAGAATTGCTGTGTTTGGAAAGTCATGAATAAAGTTCTGAGTAAAGTAGCTTTATATTTGATAAAAGTAATTGTCATCCCAAAACAGTAATTCATCTAATCTGTGACTTGGTACTGCCCCAGTGGTCATATTAGCATAGATAAAAATACAGGCATTCTGGAGCTTTTTCATTTTGAAATGTAGGTTTTAACAGCTATCAACATATAAGTGAATACATACCACACTTCTCTTTTAGGGCCTGGGATACTTCAGTCAGAATGTTTTTGTTTTTGTTGTTGTTGTTGTTGTTGTTGTTGTACACAATAGCATACAGATTTGTTGAGGTCAGTTATAACCAAGCTACAGTCCATAGACCCAGAGATACTAGGTATAGAATAATGGAGTTATGAGGTGGAGGATAATGGAGATAATCTCTATCTAATGAGATAAATCTCTTTAGAAAGTAGAACTAGAATAGATAGTTATAGATGGATGGGGAGTACTGAAATGGGAGGGTATAGTGGGATGGGAATGGAGGATGAGGAAGAGAAGGGAGAGAGAGAGAGAGACAGAAAAATTAAAATACATTTGAAGAATAATATGGAAACCCAATATAATAGGAGCTTCTTAAGATATATAGGGTGATCTAACTCATATTGCCAAATAATTAGGGGACCCCCAACTGGTCATCTCTTGTCAGCAAATGATGCTTCCTGTAGAACTGTGTTACATCTGATTGCATTGTTGGTCAAAGGTGTTCAGTGGTATACCCCAAACAGCCTAGAAACTTGGCAACTCAATACTCATTGCTGAAGACAACACCTACAATATTTCCTGAAAATGGAGTAGAACTGGTACCTATATAGAACCGTCATCCCTATATAGATCCTTCACTCCATACATACTAATCTCTTTGATAAAGAAAGGTTATTTATACAGTACCAAAAACAAAATGTAAACATCAACCCAGTCACAATATTGTTCTGGCACAATATATGCTAGTGCAATGATGGCCCAAAGCTTGTGGGAGTAATGAACAAACATCTGACTGGACTTGCATCCCTCTCCAAGAAAGAGAAACCATACCCTACTCTGCTTGGTGACCAACAACCTGAAACTAGATAACTACATAGCCCTGGGACCTTGGGTAAAACAAAATACTACTGTTTGAAGGAGAAAGAGGAGGAGAAAGAGCAGAAGGAATAGGAGGAGAAAAGCAAAACATAAAATCTCCCCCAAAACAGTGATAAAATTTCTCCTTATGAGATTCCATTCTACTCATAGATCAATATCTTGCTCACCCATCATCAGAGCAGCTTTTTCCTGAAACAGATAGAAACAAATACTGAGACTACAGCCAGACAGAACACAGAGATTAAGAGAGGATAGATCTATCAAATCCATCTTGATGGGGTTCTGGTAATCCTGTGGGGAAAAAAAGTAGAAAGAGTGCAGGAGCAAGGATAGCAAGGATTGCTACCAGGATAGTAAGTCCTCTAAATCTAGATGATCAAAGAACATATGAACTCATAGAGACTTACATAGCATGCACAGAGAATGCACAGGTCTGTACCAGATTCTTTGTATGATTTCCTATTTAAAGTTTTTATGGAATTGCTGAGCATGTGAATGAGTGGGTCTCTTGTTTCCGATGCCTTTTCTTGGGCTCTTTTCTTTCTGTTTGCTTTTGTCCAATTCCAATGTGTTAGTTTTTGCTTTATGTTATTCTATTTTGGATGATATTTAATTTTTATTCATTAGAAACTGATTTATTTTCTAAGAGACAGAAAGATATCTGGATTGGATAGAAGTAGAAAAGAAGGAAACTGCAATCAAAATATATTATATGAAAGAATTTATTTTACTTTTTATTAATTAATTTATTTATATTTCAAATATTGTTCCACTTTTCCCACAACACCCACCTCCTCTTTGCCTTTAAGAGAGTGTTTCTCTACACACCTACCCACCCATTCTTGCCTCACCCCTCTAGCATTCCCCTTCAATGGAGCAACAAACCTCCACAAGACCAAGCACCTCCCTGCTCATTGATGCCAGATAAGGCAGTCCTCTGTTGCACATATAGTAGGAGCCAGGGATAAGCCCATGTATGCTCTTTGGTTGTTGGTCTAGTCCATGGGAGCTGTGATGGGTCTGGTTAGTTAATATTGTTGTTCTTCCTAATACGCTGCAATCCCCTTGAGTTCATACAGTCCTTTCCCTGTCTCTTCCATTGGAGCTCTGGGCTCAGTTCAGTTGTTGCCTGTGGGTTCCTGTATCTGTCTTAGGTGCTAGTAGATCCTCTTAGAGGACAGCTATACCAGGATCCTATCTACAAGCACTTCTTGGCATGATCAATAATGTCATGGTTTGGTGTCTATGGATGGGATGTATCCCAAGGTAGGGAGGTCTCTGGATAACCTTTTCTTCAGTATCTGCTCCAATTTTTGTCCCTGTATTTCCTTTAGAGGGGAACAATTCTGGGTTAAAGAGTTTTAGTTGAGTAGGTAGGCCCATTCCTCAACAGGGGACCATATCTATCTACTGGAGGTAGACATTTTAGATTTTATCTGATCATTGTAGGGTATTTCAGCTAATGCCATCCCCACTGGGTATGGGGAGCCTCTCACATTACTGGCATCTGGTACTATCTAGTGGTTCTCCCATTTTCCAAGCCACACTGTTATGTATTTCTATTCATTCTCCTGTATTTCTCTCCTGTCTCTCACTATACCTGATCTGCCCCCAATATCTCATCCCTTTCTCCTACCTAGGCCCCTCCCTCTGCAACCCAAGATTATTTTGTTCCCCCTTCAGAGTGGGATTGAAGTATCATTTTTTTGGACTTCCTTCTCATTAAACTTCATATGATCTGTGAGTTGTATGTGGGTATTCTGAGACTTTGGACTCAGACTTTATCCACTTATCAGTGAGTACATACCACATATATACTTTGGGGTCTGGTTTACCTCACGTAGCATGATACTTTCTGGTTCTAGCCAGTTGCCTGCAAAATTCATGAAGTCTTCATTTTTAAGAGCTGATTAGTATTTCATTATGTAAATATACTACATCTTCTCTATCCATTCTTCCATTAAAGGACATCTGGTTGTTTCCAGCTTCTGGCTATTATAAATATGGCCGCCATGAACGTAGTAGAAGACATGTCCATATTAGAGCATCTTCTGGGTATATGCCTGATTTTCTGAGGAACCACCAGATGGATTTGCAGAGTGGTTGTATCAGCTTTCAATCCCACCAACAATGGAGAAGTGTTCTTCTTTCTCCACATTCTAGACAATATCTACTGTCACCTGCATTTTTTTTTTATTTTAGCCATTCTAATTTGTAAGAGGTGGAATTTCAGGATTGTTTCGATTTGCATTTCCCTGATGACTAAGGATGTTGAACATCTCTTTAGGTGCTGCTCAGCCATTTGAGATTTCTCAGTTGGGAATTCTTTGTTTAGCCCTGTACCCTATCTTTTAATTGGGTTATTTCTTTCTCTGGTGTCTAACTTCTTGAGTTCTTTGTATATATTAGATCATAGTCCTTTGTCAGATGTAGGGTTGGTAAAGGCTTTTTCCCAATATGTGGGTTGCAATTTTGCCCTATTGATAGTGTCCTTTGCCTTACAGAAGCTTTTTAGTTTCACGGGGTATCACTTGCCAATTCTTGATAGAGCCTGAGCCATTGGTATTCTGTTCTGGAAATTTTCCCCTGTACTCCTATGTTTAAGGCTCTTTGCCATTTTCTCTTCTGTTAGATTCAGTGTATCTTGTTTTATGTCCAGATTCTTGATTCACTTGCACTTAAGCTTTGTACAAGGAGATAAAAATGGATTGATTTGCATTCTTCTTCATATAGACTGACACCAGCAGCATTTGTTGAAAATGCTTTCTTTTTTTCCACTGTGTGTTTTTGGCTTCTTTGTCAAAGATGAAATGACTACAGGTGTGTGGGTTCATTTCTGGGTCTTCAGTTCTATTCCATTAACCTACATATATCTCTGTACCAGTACCATGTGGTTTTATCACTATTGCCCTGTAGTACAGCTTGAGGTCAGGGATGATTGCCCCAGAAGTTCCTTTACCATTTAGAATTGTTTTTGCCATCTTTGTTCTTTGTTATTCCAAGTGGATTTGATAATTGTACTTTCTATGTCCATGAAGAATTGATTTGGAATTTTGATGGGATTACATTGAATATATAGATTTCTTTTTGTAAAATACCCATTTTTATTAGGGTAATCCTACCTATCCATGAACATGGAAGATCTTTCCATCTTCTGTGATCTTCTTTGATTCTTTTTTCAGAGACATGAAGTTCTTCTCATATAGATCTTTCACTTGCTTGGTTTGAGTTTAAACCAAAATATTTCATATTATCTATGACTATTGTGAAGGGTGTTGCTTCCCTAATTTCTTTTGTGGTACATTTATTCTTTGAGTAGAGGAAGGGCTACTGTTTGTTTGAGTTAATTTTATATACAGCCACTTTGCAGAAGTTGTTTAAAAGGTGTTCTCTGGTAGAATTTTTGGGGTTGCTTATGCATACTATCATCCACAAATAGTGATACCATGACTTTTTTTCCAATTTGTATCCCTTTCACCTCCTTTTACTGTCTAATTGTTCTAGCTAGAACTTAAATTACGATATTTCATAAATAAAGAGAGCATGGGCAGCCATTTCTTGTCCCTGATTTTATTGGATTGTTTCAAGTTTCTTTCCATTTAATTTGATATTGGCTGTTGGTTTCCTGTATATTCCTTTTATTATTTTATGTATGGGCCTTGAATTCCTGATATTTCCAAGACCTTTAACATGAAGGGCTATTTTGTTTTGTCAAAGGCATTTTCAGAATCTAATGAGATGATCATGTGATGTTTTGCTTTGAGTTTTTTTACACGGTATATTTATTACATTAATGGATTTCTGAATGCTGAACCATCCCTGCAGCCCTGGGATGAAGCCTCTTGATCATGGTGAATGATCATTTTGTTGTGCTCTTGGATTCAGTATGAGAGAATTTTATTGGATAGTTTTTGTATCAATATTCCTAAGTGACATTAATATGAAGTTCTCTTTTTTATTGGGTTTTTATGTGGTTTAGGTATCAGCATAACTGTGGATTCATAGAGCAAGTCAGGTAGAGGGCCTTCTATTTCTATTTTGTGGTATAGTTTGAAGAGTATTGGAATTAGGTCTTCTATGAAGGTCTGATAGAACTCTGCACTAAAACCACTAAAACCATTTTGCCCTGGGCTTTTTTGGTTGGGAGACTTCTAATGAGTGCTTCTATTTCCTTATGAGTTATGGGAAGATTTAGATAGCTTATCTGGTCCTGTTTTAAGTTGGTATCTATCTAAACAATCATCCGTTTCTTCTAGATTTTCCAGTTTAATTGAGTATAGGTTTTTGTAGTGAGATCTGGTGATTTTTTTCACTGTCCTCAGTTTCTGTTATGTCTCCCTTTTCACTTCTGATTTTGTTAATTTGGATATTGTCTCTGAGCCCTTTAGTTAGTTTGGCTTAGGGTTTATATACCTTTTTTACTTTTGCAAAGAAACAACTCTTAGGTTTGTTGATTTGTTGTTTAGTTCTCTTTATTTCTGATTGGATGATTCCAGTCTGGAGTTATATTATTTACTGCCATCTACTCCTCTTTGATGCCTTTGCTGCTGCTGCTGCTTCTTCTTCTTCTTCTTCTTCTTCTTCTTCTTCTTCTTCTTCTTCTTCTTCTTCTTCTTCTTCTTCTTCTTCTTCTTCTTCTTCTTCTTCTTCTCCTCCTGCTCCTCCTCCTCCTCCTCCTTCTCCTCCTCCTGCTCCTCCTCCTCCTTCTTTTAGAGCTTTCTGATGTGCTGTTGATTTGCTAGTGTAGAGTCTTTCTCATTTCTTTATGAAAGGACTCACTGCTATGAATTCTCTTAGCACTTCTTTCATTCTGTCCAATAAATTTGGGTGTGCTGTGTCTTCATTTTCCTTTAATTCAGACAGTCTTCTATTTCTTTATTTCTTTCCTGATCAAGTTATCTTTGAGTAAACAGTTGGTCAGTTTCTATGCATATCTGGACTTTTTATTTTTTTATTTTTTGAAGACTAGCCTTATTCCATGGTAGTCTGATAGAATTCAGGGGGTTATTTCAATCATCTTGTATCTATTGAGGATTGTTTAGTGTCTCATTATATGTTCAGTTTTGGAGACGGTGGCATGAGGTGCTGAGAAGAAGGTATATTCTCTTCTTTGGTGGTGAAATATTCTGTGGATGTCTGTTAAATTCTTTTGGTTCATAACTTCTGTTAGTTTCATCATGTCTCTGTTTCGTTTCTGTTTCTATGTTTTGTCTAATAGTGAGAGTAGGATATTGACGTCTCCCATTGTTATTGTGAGAGATCATGTGTGTTTTGAGCTTTAATAATGTTTCTTTACAAATGTAAATTCCCTTGAAGTTTGGGATACAGATATTCTGAATTGAGCGATTATCTTGGTGGATTTTTCTTTTGATGTGTATGAAGTGTCCTTCCTCATCTCCTTTGATAAATTTGGTTGAAAGTATATTTTATTTTACTCTACTTTATTTTAATTTAATTTTATTTTATAATAGCCACTCCAACTTGTTTCTTGGGTCAATTTGCTTAGAAATTTTTTCCAGCCTTTTACTCTGAGGTAGTCTATCTTTGTCACTGAGGTGTATTTCCTATATGCAGAAAAATGCTGGGTCCTATTTACATATCCAGCCTGTTAGCCTATGTCTTTTTATGGAGAAATTGATTCATTGATGTTGAGAGAATCTAGACCAAGGACTGTTGGTTCCTGTTATATTTGCTCTTAGAGGTAGTTTTATATTTTTGTGGTTCTCTTTGGGTTTCTTGTGAGGTGATTCATTTCTTGGATTTTCTTGGGTATAAGTGATTTTCTTCCCTCCTTGTGTTGGAGTTTTACTTCTATTATCCTCTGTGGGGCTGAATTAGTGGAAAGATACTGTTAAATTTGTTTCTGTCATTGTATGTACTGGTTTCTCCATCTATGGTAATTGAGATTTTTGCTGGATATAGTAGCCTGGGCTGGAATTTGTATTCTCATAGGGTCTGCATGACATCTGTCCATTTAGAATGTCTGTTGAGAAGTCTGTTGTAATTCTGATAGGTATTTCTTTATATGATACTTGGCATTTATTCTTACTGCTTTCAATATTCATTCATTGCTCTGTATATTTGGTGTTTTGATTATTATGTGACAGGAAAACATTCTTTTCTGGACCAATCTACTTGGAGTTCTGTAGGCTTCTTGCATATTTATGGGCATCTCTTGATTTAGGTTAGGAAAGTTTTCTTCTGATTTGGTTGAACATGTCTTCTGGACCATTAAATTGGAAATCTTTACTTTCTTTTATTTCTATTATTCTTTCATGTACTTTGTATTTTATTTGACTGTTGTGTCAATATCTTCTATTGTATCTTCTGTGCTGGAGACTGTCTTTTCTATCTCTTGTATTCTGTTGGTGATGCTTGCATCTGTAATTCCTGATCTCTTTCCTAGGTTTTCCATCTCCAGAGTTGTCTTTATTTGTAATTCCTTTATTGTTTTTATTTCCATTTTTAGATGCTGAATGGTTTTGTTCAACTTCTTTACCTGTTTGCTTATATTTTGCTGTATTTATTTAAGGGATTTATTTGTTTCCTTTTTAAGGGCTTCTTGCTGTTTACCTGTGTTCTCCTATGTTTCTTTAAGAGAGTTATTTATGCCCTCCTTAAGGTTCTATATCATCTTCATGAGATGGGATTTTATATCTGAATCTTACATTTAGGTGTGTTGGGGTATCCAGGGCTTGGTTTGGTGGGAGAACAGGGTTCTGGTGGTGCCAAATGGCCTTGGCTTCTATTGCTTATGTTTTTGACTTTCCTCTCACCATATGGCTGGAATGTGTTCCTCCTGTAAGCCTGGTTATGATGAACATCCTGGGAGTCAAGCTATCTCTTGGTATTTGTGTGCATGTGATTGGGGGAAGGTGTCTGGAGCAACAGATCTGCCCCTGGTTGTGGTTATGGACCAGAAAGAAGATGTACCTTAGGCAGGGAAGATAGGTTCTGTGCCTGCTGGTCTCCATTGGGGTTATAATTAAGCTAGGAATTGAGTGGGGGTGTTTACCTGTGATCCCGCTTATGATGGTCCTCCTGGGAATCAAGCTGTCACTGACAGGGGGCTAAGTACCTGTTTTTTCCCCAGTCACAGTTGTGAACTGGAAAGAAGATGTGGAAATAATCTATTTTCAATAAAAGAAAAAATAAGGAATAGTAGGCTTTACTCTCTTAGTGTCATTTCCTGCAATATGTTTAAAAGAGAATGGATTAAGTTTAGAGCATGAGGGCACAAGGAAATATCTTCTGTCACATCCATCAAAGCACAATTTTCTGTTACATTATAATTTCTTTCATGTAGGATTAGAAAGCTGGTGTGCTAACAATCCAATTTGATGTTGATGATTAATAAGGCATATGAATTGTTGTTGGCAGTTTTATTTTTTTTTTTTAACCATTGATAAACCCAGCAATTTTAAGATTGGTTCAAATTAATCATGAGTTAGTCTTAAATTCTGTTCTTTGACATCAAGATTGCATTAGAAAGTTCTCTGTGGATTTCCCTTTATAAAAATGTCTAGAGCTCTGTCACCTAGACCCTATAAAGAGAGTCTATATTATCAGGTCTAAGGAATACCTCTTTCAAAATCCTTAACAAGGAAGGTTGAAATGAAGGTTGCTTCTTTGTTTCACCAATCAACTCAAATAAATCTCTCTTCTCATAATTATCTATATTTTAAGAAATTTATGTGTCTACAAATGGAAATTCTAAGAACAAGTATTTTAAAAGTAGCTTTAGTAGTTCTAGTAACTTTTTTCTAAAAATAAGATAATGGATTTGATGTCACATCTACTCAGATTTGGAGTTTGCTTCAAATTTAACCCCAGTGTTTCAGTGTGTTTGCTGTTTGACCCTATATTTACTATTTTATATCTCATGCTCCAGTAGCCTTGAACATGAAATGGTGATAGTAACTGTGTTTCCAAGATTATAACTATAGTTTAGGTAGAAATGTACCTGTGGAATCTTGAGTCATTTAGAATATGGTACTTATTTATCTCTGTGTATATAGAAACACCACTTGTCTAAGTAGTGATCGCTACTTTTGTATAATATTTTACAATGTCAAGTTTTATGTGTGCTCTATTCATAGTCTTAAAAACAAAACCCTTTCCACTGTTTGTCTGTGTGCCATCTCATTTGAAAAGAAAAGGCAGAGGGAGGGCCTATAGAAACATAATGGTCTTTTGAAAAATGCTAGGAAAGATTTGAGCCTATCCTGTCACTTAGACAACTAATTACACCATTACATGCTGCAATTACAATTAAGGATTTCAGCTGATGGAAGGCATATGTGCTGCACTCTCATTACCAGATATTCCCTTGCCAACACTCAAGAGTATCGTGGCTTTGATGAAACGAAAACAACTCAAGGAGCTATATTTGCTCAGTAACATCAACAGAGCAGTTCAGAGAACCCAATGCAGTTCCCTTTTGCCCCATTCCATCTCCCACTGAGCTATTTAAAGACATAGCTTTCCTTATTACCTCACGGAGCTAGTTGGCTGCCAAAGTCATTAGTAAATTCTGCTGACCCAGCATTGTCTAAGTGAAATATTACAACCTGTTGGGCATGTAGAGAGCTATTTTGGCAGTGAGCCAGTTGGATTTGAGCTTACATTGACTCAGAAAAGATCACTCAATTCCAATCACTTAGTGTCTGCAAAGCTTGGCAAGCTTTCCTTACATATATTTTATTTACAACAACCTCTCAGAAGACAGATGGCCTCGGGCCAACCATAACCCCTTAAGATGCCTTTCTGTTTGACAGAGGGCTACTTGCAATCACCTCTTAACATCCCACTTCCTAGATCCCTGGATATTATCAATGACGGTTGCCAATCTCATAGTTAGACTGCCATTTCAACTATTTGTCTAACGGTAGCATATGATTTCTTCTAGTGATTAGCAATGTTATAATTCTTAGTGATTTAACTTTTACATGTATAAATCTAATAATTAAAAGTTCTTTCTCTTGATATAAGTTAAGCCTCAATTACAAGGTGACAGAAACCCAATCCAAAATGCCTTAAGAAAAAGTGATGTTTTACTGCCCCTACTAAAAGAAAGTATAGAGGCTTCTGCCCTCACAGAGTATAGAGATCAAATATCAGTTCACTGGGCCCTTGTCCCTCCATTATGATCATTTGGTTCTGCTATATTGCTTTCAGACAGGCTTTCACTCTAAGTATATTTAATGACAGAACCATCCCTATACTCCCTGGCTCTGCTTCAAAATCTGTAGAAATAAGAAGCTATCACTGCATGAAAATTAGCAGGAAGAGAAAAAAATCAAGACTTACCTCCTGATAACATTCTCATCACCTGCTTGCCACCAAGCACATGACTTGGGTCAGAAGGAACAGCATATTTGAACTTGTTTGCAATGAGGCTGCAAAGTTGCCTTTGCTTCAGTACTTCCTCAAGCTCTTCTGATGCTGCATAAGAAGAAACTGCTGCCATGACTATCAAGGAACAATACAGTTTCAGATCCTGAAAAGAAACAAAAAAATGTAGAAAATGTCTTTGCACTTACAGTTAAATGAGTTGTTTTGGTCCTCTTCTATTGTTGTGAAGATATACTAAGGCAAATTATAAAAAAAGCATTTGATTAGGGATTGCTTAGAGTTTTATAGGTTGACCTATCATGGTGGAGGGCAGACAGGCATGATACTGGGACCATAGCTGAGAGCATACATCGAATCTGTAGGCAGAGCGCAGAGAGAGATTGTGCCTGACCTGGGCTTTTAAATCCAGGATACCACTCCTCTTCTGCCTCCTCCAAGGCCACACCTCCCAAACCATACCCAACGTAGAACTAATTATTCTAATTTATGAGCCTATGAGACCATTCTCATTCAAGCTACCACAGGATTAATTACCTAAAGTTTCCTCTCATTATTGCATTCTCATACCCTATAAAACAGAACTTATTTCTCTTTTGATTTCAGCATGTCTAATTTCATACTAATAACGATGCTTTTTTCCTCTCAACCTATAAAATATTTTGGAGGAAGCGTTGATGTCATAGATACATCAAAGTACTAATGCAAACTTAAGGTACACTGACAGAAAGAAACTGTGTTTTAGTGTACTGAGCTCTATATAACAATATAAATAAATTGAATAAAACACCTATAATCCATCATATAAAGCCCACCACTATTTGGAGACGCATATGTAACTTTCAAAGCACCACAGCAATTCTCATATGTGTTCTGTTAGAAAACACTGATCTTTATAGAATGGAGGAAATCCGTATACTCTTCTCTCTTGTCCAGAAAATAGGTAATGGAATTTGACAAGTACTAGATGTCAAAATTTAAGGAACAGAGACAAACAAAGTCTGCATATTGTGAGCTGGACAGAGCTAAATGACCTTTAGAAGCCACCTAATAAGAATGATCAAGAATGAAACATGAAAGGAATTAATATCCCCAAAGTTATTTCAGGAAATGCTTGTGAATCATCTGCTATCCTTTAATTCAAAAAAGTATTATATGATCACAAACACCATAAAAGTCACTGCACTGGATTCTACTACTTGAGGGGACAGCATCAGAAGAGCATATCTCAGGAGGCATATAGCTAATAGTTTTGAAGTACAGATTCTGAAAATGTAGATATCTTCACTTTCTAAACTGAAACCAGATTGATCACTAATATTAACTGTAAAAATGTTAACACAGGTGCTGAAAAGTCTTTGAGATTTGCTATGGATTGAAGAGTCCTCATATCTATATATTTTTTATTTAATCTTCATTGCAAAAATGTGGGGTCTTACAAAAAGTGTTTATACCCAAGGACTTCCCTTTCACTAATGAATTAATTCTCTTCCGAAGAAGCTTTCACCAGAGTATTTTTGCCTTTCTCAACCATGAAGAATTAATAATTTTACATACATTAAATATCTACCAATATATTGGTATTGGTATTGGTATTGGACCTACAACACTACAGAAATATAAGAAAGGAATGTCTGTTTTTCACTAGGTAACTGCCTCTTACAGTATATTAGAGTAACACTATATTCTAAGGTGAAGTTAAATGACATTGTTGTCCACTTGGATTCTTTCTATCCTTCTATTTCCCAAGCCTTGGTATTAACTAATTTTAGTCTTCTAATTTCACTATATCTAAACACAACATATACTGAGTAAGTAGAGGCCTATATTTCATTTTCAAAGAAAAGACACAATTACCTTAAGTCCTGCTTCAAATTTCTTCTTGCATTTTGTTGGATATATTGAGAATGTGTGTCTAATATGTCTGGATCTATAAACATATGCTTAAGTCTCTCAATCAGTTGGGAAGGCAGAAGGAATTAATTATTCTGGTTGCCTTGAACTAATGACCTATAATTCTATTGGAGCAAGCTAACCAAAACAACTGTCATGGGCATCTGTATGTTAAAGCAACAAATAAACATTATAAATATAATGGCATCCATTCTATAACATATGTGAAAGTGTCTGGTAGTGTTTCCAGAGGATCCTTAACAGAGGTCAAGAGAGTGAGAAAGATTTGAATGGGAAGAGTGGTTAGAAAAGTGAGTCACATAGAGACACAAGGATATGAAATATGCTAACAGTGGGGAATACATAAAATAGAGTCTAGAAAATATAGTATGGCTTGAATTAGGAAAGAAAAGGAAATACCTCTTAACCTAAATTGGAGAAAGTCTTTCATGCCATTGTGAGGTAATTTATAACTTTTTCTGAGACTGGAGATTCATAAATGTCACCCTTTCAGGTGTGAATTAGTAAAAATGGTGAAGAACTTTCCTATATAAAGATAAACTTTGACATGGCTTTTGATAATGAAAATAAGAAGAAATTGTTTGACAGGATATCAACTTAGAAGGAAACTTACATTTAAGAAAGAGATCAGAGTCATCGGCGGCGGCGGCGGCGGCGGCAGCAGAGGCAGCAGTGGCTGCTCCAGCTGAAGGGCCATCAGCAGTGGAACCAAGGCGTCACAGGGACCACTTAGGCCCTGTGCCCACGACCACTGACCTTCGCTGACCAGCCGGACAGCAAGCAGCTGCAGTTGTGCGGCGCCTTTCCTGCACGGAGGCCACTTCAGAACTCGGCCTCCCACCAGTCAGGAGAGGAGGATCCATCTTGGTTCCGTACTCCAGGAATCGGACAGACTGAGGTACACAAACATAATCCGAGGCCAACACCGCGGTGGTCTGAGCCCGACGGGCGTTGGCCTGCACCCAGGTCCTGGGCGGGTCGGGGGGCCATCGGGGTGCCAACCCAACCAGGAGGTTTTTTGCCCAGGCCTGCGAGCGCGCCGCCGCCATTTTGCCTGCAGGACGACAGAGAGCTCAGGCGGGCAGACCTGTAACAGGCATAGCCTAAGGCTAACAAAGCGGGGGTCCAGGCCCCAAAAGGCACAGGACTGACCCCAAGAACTGGGCGGCTTGGTGGGCCATCTGTGAGTCAACCCGCCCAGGTGATTGTTAGCAAAGCAGACTCTCCCGGCGCTTTCAGGGAGCGCGGGCGCACACGCCCGCCATCCTAGTCACCTGGCAAACCCAATTAACAGTCAAAGCCGTAGGGGAACTTTGCTCGGACCTTGGCCTCCCAGGCTTTTGCCTGGACTCAGGGACTGGGCGGCCAGGCTAACCTTGTGTGCGACAGCCCGGTTGGCAGATCGGCTGCCCAGCGGAGTGAGCGGAACACAGGGGAGGTCACAGTAGCATACACCATCGGCACTCCCTGGGAGTGCACACGGGCTCCATCTGCTCCACAGACACAATCTGGGGCAAGGCCTCAGGCAGAAGCCCTTAGATCTACTCTCTCCGCTTCCGGATCCAGATCAGTCTGGGCGGCAGCATTACATCTCCAAGTCCTGCAAGTGGCTAGCTGGGCTTCCGGGCGGCCAGCTGGGAGAAGTCAGTGTGCTCCAGTGAATCCAGCGGGCCCCAGCGGGAGCCTTCGGGTGCCTGCTTTGGGATCTGAACAGCCTGGGCAGCAGCACACTGTCTACAAGCAGTGCAGGAGGTAAGCTGTGCACCAGAGGCCAACTGGGAAGGGGCAGCTTGCACTGGTGAGTCCAGCACTGACAAGATAAACTAACACCAGTGAGATCTAGATGGCAAAAGGCAAACGCAGGAACGTCACTAACAGAAATCAAGGCAATATGGCAACATCTGAACCCAATTCTCCTCTACCAACATGTCCTGGATACCCCATCACACCAGTAAAACAAGATTTGGATTTAAAATCACTGGTCATGATGCTGGTACAGGAACACATGAAGGTCATACAGAAAGAAATTCAGGAGACAATGGATCAAAAGTTAGAAGCCCTTGCAAGGGAAACACAAAAATCATTGAAAGAAATCCAGGAGAATACAAAAGCCAACAAGGAGGAAATGCAAAAAACACTTAAAGAAATACAGGAGAACTTCGCTCAACAGGCTGAGGTCATGAAAGACGAAACACAAAAATCTCTTAAAGAAATACAGGAGAACTTTGGTCAACAGGCTGAGCTCATGAAAGAGAAAACACAAAAATCTCTTAAAGAATTACAGGAAAACACAAACATGCAAGTGAAGGAGCTAAGCAAAACCATCCAGGATCTAAAATCAGAAGTAGAAACAACTAAGAAAACTCAAAGGGAGACAACTTTGGAGATAGAAAGCCTTGGGAAGAAATCAGGGGACAGAGATACAAATATCAACAACAGAATACAAGAGATAGAAGAAAGAATCTCAGATGCTGAAGATTCCATAGAAACCATGGACTCAACAGTTAAAGAAAATGCAAAATGCAAAAAGCTTGTAACCCAAAATATCCAGGAAATCCAGGACACAATGAGAAGACCAAACCTAAGGATTATAGGCATAGAGGAGAGTGAAGATTTACAACTTAAAGGGCCAGCAAATATCTTCAATAAAATTATGGAAGAAAACTTCCCTAACCTAAAGAGAGAGATGCCCATGAATATACAAGAAGCCTACAGAACTCCAAACAGACTGGACCAGAACAGAAATACTTCCCGTCACATAATAATCAAAACACCAAATGTTCTAAACAAAGAAAGAATACTAAAGGCAGTAAGAGAAAAAGGCCAAGTAACATATAAAGGAAGACCTATCAGAATCACAGCAGACTTTTCACCTGAGACTATGAAGGCTAGAAGGTCCTGGGCAGATCTCATGCAGACTCTAAGAGAACACAAATGCCAACCAAAACTACTATATCCAGCAAAGCTCTCAATCACCATAGATGGAGAAACTAAGATATTTCATGACAAAACCAAGTTTACCCAATATCTATCCACAAACCCGGCCCTAAAAAGGATAATAGGAGGACAACACCAATACAAGGAGGGAAAATTCACCCTGGAAAAAGCAAGATAGTAACCTTTCATCAAACCCAAAAGAAGTTAAGCATTCAAATTTAAAAAAATAACGTCAAAAATGATAGGAAGTAACAATCACTATTCCTTAATATCTCTTAACATCAATGGACTCAATGCCCCAATAAAAAGACACAGACTAACTGAATGGATACGTAAACAGGACCCTACATTTTGCTGCTTACAGGAAACACACCTCAGGGTCAAAGACAAACACTACCTTAGAGTAAAAGGCTGGAAGACAATTTTACAAGCAAATGGTCTCAGGAAACAAGCTGGAGTAGCCATTTTAATATCAGATAAAATTGACTTTCAACCCAAAGTCATCAAAAGAGACCCTGAGGGACACTTCTTGCTGGTCAAAGGAAAAATACAAAAAGAAGAACTGACAATCCTGAACATCTATGCCCCAAATGTAAGGGCACCCTCTTTTGTAAAAGAAACTTTATTAAAACTAAAAGCACACATTGCACCTAACACAATAATTGTGGGTGACTTCAACACTGCACTTTCCTCAATGGACCGATCAGGAAAACAGAAACTAAACAGGGACACAATGAAACTAATTGAAGCTTTGGACCAATTAGATTTAACAGATATATATAGAACATTCTATCCTAAAACAAAAGAATATACCTTTTTCTCAGCACCTCATGGTACCTTCTCCAAAATCGACCATATAATTGGTCATAAGACAGACCTCAACAAATATAAGAAGATCGAACTAATCCCATGCCTCCTATCTGATCACTATGGAGTAAAAGTGGTCTTCAATAGCAACAGAAACAACAGAAAGCCCACATACACGTGGAAACTGAACAATACTCTACTCAATGATACCTTGGTCAAGGAAGAAATAAAGAAAGAAATTAAAGACTTTTTAGAACACAATGAAAATGAAAACACAACATACCCAAATCTATGGGACACAATGAAAGCAGTGCTAAGAGGAAAACTCATAGCCCTGAGTGCCTCCAAAAAGAAAATGGAGAGAGCATACATTACCAGCTTAATGACACACCTGAAAGCCCTGGAACAAAAAGAAGCTATTTCGCCCAGGAGGAGTAGAAGGCAGGAAATCATCAAACTCAGGGCCGAAATCAATCAAGTAGAAACAAAGAGAACCATACAAAAAATCAACAATACCAGGAGCTGGTTCTTTGAGAAAATCAACAAGATAGATAAACCCTTAGCCAGAATGACCAAAGGGCACAGAGAAAGTATCCAAATTAACAAACTTAGAAATGAAAAGGGAGATATAACAACGGAAACTGAGGAAATCCAAAAAATCATCAGATCCTACTACAAGAGCCTATACTCAACACAACTGGAGAATCTGGAGGAAATGGACAATTTCCTTGACAGATACCAAATACCAAAATTAAATCAGGACCAACTAGACCATCTAAACAGTCCCATAATGCCTAAAGAAATAGAAGGAGTCATAGAAAGTCTTCCAACCAAAAAAAGCACAGGACCAGATGGCTTCAGTGCAGAATTCTACCAGACCTTCAAAGAAGAGTTAACACCAATACTCTTCAAACTATTCCACAAAATAGAAACAGAAGGAACACTACCCAATTCCTTCTACGAAGCCACAATTACGCTGATACCAAAGCCACACAAAGATCCAACAAAGAAAGAGAACTTCAGACCAATTTCCCTTATGAACATCGATGCAAAAATACTCAATAAAATTCTTGCCAACCGAATCCAAGAACACATCAAAACGATCATCCACCATGATCAAGTAGGCTTTATCCCAGGAATGCAGGGTTGGTTCAATATACGGAAATCCATCAATACAATCCACTACATAAACAAACTCAAAGAACAAAACCAAATGGTCATTTAATTGGATGCTGAAAAAGCATTTGACAAAATTCAGCATCCCTTCATGCTTAAAGTCTTGGAGAGAACAGGAATTCAAGGCCCATACCTAAACATAGTAAAAGCAATATACAGCAAACCGGTAGCCAGCATCAAACTAAATGGAGAGAAACTTGAAGCAATCCCACTGAAATCAGGGACCAGACAAGGCTGCCCCCTTTCTCCTTATCTTTTCAATATTGTACTTGAGGTACTAGCTCGGGCAATTCGACAACATAAGGAGGTCAAAGGGATACAAATTGGAAAGGAAGAAGTCAAACTATCATTATTTGCAGACGACATGATCGTCTACCTAAATGACCCAAAGAACTCCACTAGAGAGCTCCTACAGCTGATAAACAACTTCAGCAAAGTGGCAGGTTATAAAGTCAACTCAAGCAAATCAGTGGCCTTCCTATACTCAAAGGATAAGCAGGCTGAGAAAGAGATTAGGGAAATGACCCCCTTCACAATAGCCACAAACAGTATAAAGTATCTTGGGGTGACTCTTACCAAACATGTGAAAGATCTGTATGACAAGAACTTCAAGACTCTGAAGAAGGAAATGGAAGAAGACCTCAAAAAATGGGAAAACCTCCCATGCTCATGGATCGGCAGAATCAATATAGTTAAAATGGCCATTTTGCCTAAAGCACTATACAGATTCAATGCAATACCCATCAAAATCCCAACTCAATTCTTCACAGAGCTAGAAAGAGCAATTATCAAATTCATCTGGAACAACAAAAAACCCAGGATAGCTAAAACTATTCTCAGCAACAAAAGGAAATCTGGGGGAATCAGTATCCCTGACCTCAAGCAATACTACAGAGCAATAGTGTTAAAAACTGCATGGTATTGGTACAGTGACAGGCAGGAGGATCAATGGAACAGGATTGAAGATCCAGAAATGAACCCACACACCTATGGCCACTTGATCCTCGACAAAGAGGCTGAAAACATCCAATGGAAAAAAGATAGCCTTTTCAACAAATGGTGCTGGTTCAACTGGAGGTCAGCATGCAGAAGAATGCGAATTGATCCATCCTTGTCTCCTTGTACTAAGCTCAAATCCAAATGGATCAAGGACCTCCACATAAAGCCAGACACTCAGAAGCTAATAGAAAAAAAACTGGGGAAGACCCTTGAGGACATCGGTACAGGGAGAAAGTTTCTGAACAGAACACCAATAGCGTATGCTCTAAGAGCAAGAATTGACAAATGGGACCTCATAAAATTACAAAGTTTCTGTAAGGCAAAGGACACCATCAAGAGGACAAATCGGCAACCAACAAATTGGGAAAAGATCTTCACCAATCCTACATCAGATAGAGGGCTAATATCCAATATATATAAAGAACTCAAGAAGTTAGACTCCAGAAAACCAAACAACCCTATTAAAAAATGGGGTACAGAGTTAAACAAAGAATTCTCACCTGAAGAACTTCGGATGGCGGAGAAGCATCTTAAGAAATGCTCAACTTCATTAGTCATTAGGGAAATGCAAATCAAAACAACCCTAAGATTTCATCTTACACCAGTCAGAATGGCTAAGATTAAAAATTCAGGAGACAGCAGGTGTTGGAGAGGGTGTGGAGAAAGAGGAACACTCCTCCACTGCTGGTGGGGTTGCAAATTGGTACAACCACTCTGGAAATCAGTCTGGCGGTTCCTCCGAAAACTGGGCACCTTACTTCCAGAAGATCCTGCTATACCACTCCTGGGCATATACCCAGAAGACTCCCCACCATGTAATAAGGATACATGTTCTACTATGTTCATAGCAGCCCTATTTGTAATTGCCAGATGCTGGAAAGAACCCAGGTATCCCTCAACAGAAGAGTGGATGCAAAAAATGTGGTATATCTACACAATGGAGTACTATTCAGCCATTAGAAACAATGAATTCATGAAATTCTTAGGCAAATGGATGGAGCTAGAGAATATCATACTAAGTGAGGTAACCCAGACTCAAAAGGTGAATCATGGTATGCACTCACTAATAAGTGGATATTAACCTAGAAAACTGGAATACCCAAAACATAATCCACACATCAAATGAGGTACAAGAAGAAAGGAGGAGTGGCCCCTGGTTCTGGAAAGACTCAGTGAAACAGTATTCAGCAAAACCAGAACGGGGAAGTGGGAAGGGGTGGGTGGGAGGACAGGGGAAGAGAAGGGGGCTTGCGGGACTTTCGGGGAGTGGGGGGGCTAGAAAAGGGGAAATCATTTGAAATGTAAATAAATTATATCGAATAATAAAAAAAAAAAAAAGAAAGAGATCAAATATGGTTCAGGGAAATGTTTCAGGGATGGATATGTGATTGATAATAGCCAACAACTGATGGGCTTTAGATTTGCTGAAGTAACTAGCTTGGCACAAAGGCAACCTATGCTTAGAATATGGGAAGAAATAATGGAATACCAGAACAGGAGTGGCAACCAGCTGCCACGGTGCAAAAGTACTGGACTATGTCTGTTGTACCTATCAGTGCCTCCCCAGATGTCAGGATTATCTTCCCTCAGAGATGGAAGCATAATAGGAATAGCTCATCAAAGCCTCAGGAAGAGAATTGAAGTAGGCTATCTATTGTTGTGTGATGAAATCAGTAAATGTTGTTTAAGAACTATTTTCTCACATAGGACCAGGTGTTATGGTTAAATTTGGGATATGATGGGAATAATGCGGTAGCCTCATGTAGAGTATAGGGGTTTTCACTGTTTCAAGACCCTAACAGTGTCAAATTTTTCAAAGGGAAAAGTAATATGTAACAGGTTCTCAGTAAACTTTTAAGTATAGGACTATTACTTATATTCTATAGAAGTTCATACAATAGAATCATTATATAGTGATTTCAATATTGTAGCCGCCCGCGCCCACATGCGAACCGGAATACCTGGAAGAGAATTCTGGGGGTAAACGGGAAGGGGGCAAAAGAGAAATTGAGTCGAGGCGACAGTTGCCGGTCAAGACTGACTTTAATATTATTTTGCCAAGATAGATAGTCTTTAGGAAACAACCCTGCCCCCCAACATCAAGGAGCAGGCCGAGAACTCTTTGGCTCCAATTCTCAGCTGGTCGCATGCTTCCAGTCTGGCTGGTCTCTGCTGGCCTCCAGGTGAAACTGCCCTGAGGCAGTCTTGGTCGTCAAGGTGAAAGCTCTGTATTGTTCCCAAGGAACAAGGGCCAGAGATAACACCAGTGGAAGAGTGGGGGCTGCCAGCCAGCTCAATGCTGTGGGGGAAGGGACACAGTATGTACAGCTGCAGTCATTCTCAGTCACAACTGTTGGCTAGTAACACACACACACACACACACACACATATGCAAGAAACCAAACAATGAAATATCAATTGCAAAAACAACACAACAAAATATATTGTATTACCAAGTAACCAAGTAAAATGTGTTATCTTGTTCAACCACCAGTATCATTCACTCTGTATACTGTTAAACATCAAATCATTTCTAATCCATCCATTCATCTGTTTCTCATTTCCCCATTTCATCTTTAATCTCTTTTCTTTATCCTAGAGCTTTACACACAAGTTTTACATCTCTAACAGGTTACCCCATGGTGTAGCTACCATTTGAAATCACACAAGTACTCCACATAAAAGCAACTTATAATCCCTGCTCTGTGGGAACTGTACTTAGCTTTCCCATTAACGCAGTGTGAAGTTATGTACTTAACTCTGCTCATTCAAATGAAAGTACATATGCAGAATGCACAGAAGTCTACTTGAATAGGATATCAGGATTTTTGAGCTTCTAGAATTGGCTGCCTCTTGGCTTACACCTTTTGATGAGAAACTACTGCTGTGAGAGACATCATGTTAGTGTTGCTCCATATTCTGGGGTTGTATTATGAAATATGAATCTTACCTGGTAAGAATATAATCAGGCACTTCTTTCCTTCTATGGTACATGTGAATTTAAATAGTTATGACATTCAGATGTGTTAGAGATTACTTAAGTTGTGACAACAAAACACACAGCATATATCAGTATCTTCTTTTGTTATGTAATACATGATCAAAAGTTATATTTTTGTTACTAGTCAACTACTGTATTACTGTGGCACTGCAGATACTCATACCATTTACTTTAATTTTAACAATGGTTCCTTATACATTTAGTTTCTTATAAGTAAACATCAGTAAGTAAACACATTTACTAATGAATTATTTTTTTCAAGATGTAACGATAGGGGTTTTCAAGAAGTTTATGCTCCACTGCTATTATAGCATAATATGCCTGGGTTTTTGATACATTCAAAGTAGTTATTTCAAGTAGTTTAGATATGTGTGAATTGTAAACATTTTTATTGCTTTAATATAGACATTTACCACATATTTGAAGTTGCTTTCTCAAGATGAACATATAGGATAATTTATAATATATGTAACTTTTAACAGCCAAAGTTAAAAATTTAATAAAAATATTAAGAGCTCATTTCATTCTTGGTCATAAAGCGTATATACAGTTAACAAGTTTTCTGTTTGCTTTGGAAGTAAAGGGTGAGGGTTAACAAATAGTAGTCTAATTTGGATTTGTGTGTGCAGTTGTTCAGGAAGGATATGTTGCATTTAGGTGTATATATTCACACTGAGATAATAGGCAATACAGAAGACTGGACTTTACCCCTAACTGTTCATTAAGGAAATCAGTTCTCTGAAGTTGAAATTGGTAGTTTCACATTTAAATATTGATGAGTGTTTTAAAATATGTGCTAGCAGTGACATTACTTAATCTATGATTTTAATTATGTGCATCTTAAGGAAACATTTGGGAATCTTTTAGAATATGGCTGAAATATGACAATCAAAAAGGGTTATTAAGTTCAGGATTGGTAGTCATATTACCCACCTTAATCTCTTTATAAGATTACATGTACAATCTACACACAAGAAGAGTGCAATAAATTAATAGCTATATTGTTTTGAATAATATAATTCCTAAAAGTCTTATTTTTGGAGAATTTGAATTTTATGTTGATATGATATTTGCCGATTCCCTGGTGTCTAAAGAGTAAATTTAAAATGTCTCTTCAATTGTAATTTCCTTACCTACCTGTTGTAACTCAACTTTATGTGTTTTATATTTTGTCTATTTTGTTGTATTTTTTTTTTTTTTTTTGCTTAAACACAAGCTTTATTGTTCAGAGCTACTTTCTTTTTTTATTTTTTATTTATGTTATTTTTTTATAATTTTCTTTTTATTTTCTATATTATTTGTTTACATTCCAAATGCTTTCCCCTTTCCTGGTTTCCCCCCTCCCCATATATCCCATAAGCCCTCTTCTCTCCACCCATTCCCCTCCCACTTCTCTGTCCTGGTACTCCCCTACAATGCTGCATCAAGCCTTTCCAGGAACAGGGCCCTCTCCTTCCTTCTTCTTGGGCATCATTTGATATGCTAATTGTCTTGAGTTTTCAGGGCTTCTGGGCTAATTAATATCCACTTATCAGTGATTGCATTCCATGTGTATTCTTTTGTGATTGGGTTACCTCACTTAGGATGATATTTTCCAGTTCCAACCATTTGCCTAAAAATTTCATGAATTCATTGTTTTCAATTGCTGAGTAGTATTCCATTGTGTAAATATACCACATTTTCTGTATTTTCTATCACATTTCACTGGGACATTCTCAGATTATTGACTCTTCCTCTCTTTGAAATATTTTTTATTCAAAGTTAATACTCATTGTGATAAATATCTATTTATATAACTATCTATCATCTATCTGTCTTTCTACCTTAAATTATGCATATAGATGGTCTATGGATGTCTCTTGTAATATAAAATCTTAACAGCTATTATATATTTTACAAACTTATCTTAACAAAGATACTTGAAAGACACATTGTAGAATAGACAATGATTTTAATAAATGTTGTAGGAAAAACCAAATACCCAATGATATTTAGACATTTATTTCTCATCCTGTACAAATTCAAGTCAAGTGGATCAATTAATTAGATTTAGGACTAGAAATTATGAAAATATTACAATGGAAAATGTTTCAGAATGTAGCAATGGGGAAGAATTTGTTTTAATATGGTTACTGAAATATCATAAAAACAAAAATAGACAAATGTTATTATATCATACACCAAAACAACTTGTATTACTTAGGACTTTCATATACATATGTAGTGAATGTTATTCATTTGGGTACCATCCCTTTCATCCTCTTCTCTATTACTCTTTTCCTGCATCCTTCTTACCAACAAACCACACTCAACCTTTCATGTTATTTTGTGTGTGATACACTGACTTAAACTTTTTTTGCCTAAGTATGGTTATAAAGCTACTTTCTGGAGCAAGGGCAGTTTATCATTGACTACACTCCTGGGGATAATAAGAAGCTCTCTCCTAACAAACTTAATTGTAGAGATCAGCGTGGGTATTGTAACTACCAAACCTGAACTTGATAACCCTTTCCAATTGTCATATTTCAGCCATGCTCTAACAGATTTCCAAATGTTTCCTTAAGGTACACACAATTAAAAATCATAGATTAAATAATGTCACTGCTAGTACCTGTCTTAAAATACTCATGGATATTTGAAAGTGAAACCACCAATGTCAGCTTCAGAGAATTGGTCTCCTTAATGAGCATGTCAGGATAAAGTCCACTGCCTTCTTTATTGCTCATCATTTGCACTCTCCTTCAGGGAGAGACTTCATTCCATGTGTGAGAAAATGCAAATGGGGTGCATGCAATCTTGAGAGCATACATGGATGCTCCTGCCATGCCATACATGGGTGGAGGTTTTTTTGCCATATATTTCCCTCTATTCAAGCTATTGGATTCTTATTGTCCTCTCTTGTGCAGTGTTCCCTGAACCTTGGATGGTATAACCTATCTGTTTAGTCAGTATAGATACAAAGGCTAGAATGGGAGAAATATTTGCAAACTATATCTGATTAGGCATGAGAAGTAACAAACTCTACTTTTGTGCCATTTTGATGATTTGCTTCCCGAGAGATTGTACTTTTATGGAGGTAATGATTTGTCTTTTCCAATTACTTATATTTTGCAATAATTAAAGTCTACTCTAACTACCCAGCAAATGACTGAATCTGGCTGTTTGTTTTCATGCTACAAACGAGGCTCTGATTGTTTTTCTACCGTGGAATGATGCTCCCTGCTAGTTTTAAAGGATTGCTTTTTATGCTTCGCTGTGTCTGTGTCATCAACACAAATGGGAGGAGATGCACTTGGAATACAGGGATGACAATGTGCTCCTTCAATATGACTTGGCCTTTGCACTGGGGTAGGAATGAGGTCAATTCTCCTCACCCTATCTGCAGCATAAATCACAGAGCATGTTGAAACAAATGACATTTAGAAAATCAGAGGAAAGTGAATGGGTCACTCAATGAAGCACAGGAGACTGTTGCTGTTTACAGTTATCTGGGCAAGTCAAGTTTGTAAGATATATTTGGGTGACGATCTGCGATAACAGAAATTGAATGGTTAAATAATAGAGATTTTGTTTCATTGACTGGTGTTTTTCCTTCTGCCGTATCTTGCTTCATAAATCATGGTTTGGTAAATTTTATGCCTGCGAGTAAAATGAGAGACTAAAAATGATGCTTTGAAAACAGGTGAATGAAGTAACTCCTCTAGAAGGACAGAGCCAATGTGAGGGACAGGCTAAGGAGTAGAAGATCTAGTAATTGAACATCCTTGGGCACATATGCATGTCTTAACTGTACATATCAGGGACATTTTTTTTGGTCTTCTTGTTTTGCTTTTAAATAGAGGAAGACCAGTTTCTGTTATTCTTTCATTGACAACATTGGAAGCAGAGGGAAGCTGTGTACTCCACTCCACTTATAGTTTTATATTTTATTTTCTTATTTTCATATTTACTTATATTTAATGTTTATTTTTAATTGACAACCTAATGCTTTACACATTGACACACACTAGTGGTTCTATATAAGCATCATTTTTCAGGGTTTAAATATCTAACTTTATAATACTTTGCATAATTTTTTACTGAGTTTATAGTCTTCTGTAGGCAAAAACCATGATTTAGTATGAGAACATTATAAAATCAATAAATTTAAAAGCTTCTGAATTGTGAGTAAGACCGTGATGTGTCTGTACTCCTCAGTAACTCACTCCTGATTTTTCCTATATTTTGGTCTTTAGTTTGTGGTTTCATTTTTAATGGACTGAGCATAACTATTTGGATTTAAAAAATAAATTAAACTGTACTAAGCTAGATTGAGGACAATGTTTTATTTTTTTAAATCCAAATAGTTATGCTCAGTCCCTGTTCACTTAAAACTTTTGAAGCCCATTTGTATCATTACATTCTCTGTTCCCACCACAGGATAGGGGTAGCACTTGCAGTTACTGAATGGACAACATGTGGAAGGAATGACATAGGTCCCATCTTATAAACCATCTCTCTTCTGACTTCTCATCTAGGTTCATTGAGGAAGAAACATCATCAAAAGAACTTAGAATCAGATATGAATTATTCTCCTTTTCTACCTAGAAAAATGATGGCACGTCAACTACCCACCCCAAAATGATGGGAGTCTACCACCTAGACCCTTGAAGAGGTGTTACTTCCTAGCCATTCTTAAACTTTCAGTATTTGTAACCTCTTAAAAGACCTGCCTCTGATTCACCTACTGTTTCTGCTAATGTGTATTCTCATTTTTTCCACTGCTATGACCTTAGAAACACTGTATCCCCAGTCCCCAGCTTCTTCTACAACCTCCCTCGGGGTACATTTGAGACCAACATTTCTTAAAGGAAATAAGAGCAAAGAAGAGCATAAGTGTACCTTCCTCTTTTTCTAGAAATTCTTCATTCTGTGAGGTCTTAGACATTAAAATTCCCCCACCTTTTGGTTACATGAAAACTTAAGACTATTCATTCTATACTCAGAACCCACTGGAAAACAAAATGTACTTTCTGTCTCATTTAAGCCTCCAGTGTCATCCTGCAAGATTCTCTTAAACATTCGTATCTAACAAAGAGAATGAATTGAAGTAATTCATTCTTTTTTATTGGATATGTTTTATTTACATTTCAAATATTATCTTCTTTTCAGGTCCCCCCACTCTGAAACCCTCTATTCTATTCCCCTCCCCATGCTTCTATGTAGAAAGCCATATGGGGTGTCATGCCACCTGGTAGGAGCTCCACACTGATCAAGGTGAACTTCTTCTCCCAGCCTTTTAAGTCTACTTATTTCATGTTCTATGCATATTAATGCTTTCTTCCTGTATATATGTACATTGTGGGATTATGTGTAACAATTAGAGGCCAGACAGGGATGCTTAATTTCATGGAACAGGAATTACAGGCAACATATGAGTCCTGGGAACCAAATTTGTGGCTCCTCCAGTAGCAAGAAGTGATCTTAATCAGAGCAACACCAGCCCTAAGTAGATTTTCTTATACCCTTTGAGGGTTTTGTTCAGGAGTACTCTCATCCTTTGCAAAGGTTCATTGGGTGTGCTTTACCATGATTTGATTTGTCATGGTTGATTTGATTTGATTGGTTGACTTCTCCTCAACATGTCTTTCTGCCTTATCTCCCCCACTCACTTTTATATGTACTATTTGGATCATCTGCCATAATACCTAACACACTCAGGGTTTCCAATTAAATTTGTAAGGAAGGAGAGTCTTCATACATCGAAAATTGCATTCAATAGACTAACTGGGGGAGAGCTTATTTCAATTCTTTTTAAATAATGAAACTAACTTTTCTGGAGAATCTTCCTCACTTTTCCCATAGTCTCCACTGGAAGAGACAGAAGGAATCCAGCCAGCAAATAGGCATATGAGCTGATCTAAGTGTTACTAGACAGCAGCGCCTCCTATGTCACTGTTACCACACCCTCCAGACTCATCTTACTGAACAGAGTCGAATAAGTTATGAAATCCTATTATTAGAAAATAAGTAAACATCAAATTGATCCATTTACTTCTAGCTCTCTCATCTTATCAGCTAAGCAACAAATGAACACAAATGTCCAAAACTTGAATAAAAAAAAAATCAAGCATGAAAATGGCCTAAGAAATAACTCTCTGTGACATTGCCTCACTGAAATGTCATCCCCTGGCTGCCTTATGGCATTCTTAAATTCTGTTTAAATAATATTTAGTTCATATTTAATGTTTAATTTTTTTCTTTCCCCAAATTCCTCTTTCTCTTTTTACTGCATATCAGTATAGTTATGATTTCCTCCATGAGAGAACTATATTTTGGTTAAAAATAAATAATTTATAACCATATTGATAGCTTAATGAGAACATTTAATTTAGGACTTCTTTTTATTTTGTCCTGATCTCTACAATGGGAATCCCAGTTTCTGCTATATTGAGCTAATTTCAGCTTTTCATTAGATATCATAGGTAAAGTGTTCATTTGCCATGCACCTTTAACTGTAAACACTGAGTTTTAAGTACCTTTAGGACAATGTCCTTCCTTCCTCCTATTTCTTGCTCTTTTTTATGTCTTTTCTTTACTTCTACACATTCTCTCTGCCCTGTTTTCCATTTTCCTTTTTTTTTGTATTTTATGCTCTTATAATCAAATAATTTAATTAAAGCCAATAAAACCATTAAAAATTAAAACCATTTGAGGTAATGCACAGCAGTTATAAACTACAAATTTGTGTTCAACTGGCTCTCATACTAGAAATCTACTCAAGTCCATGAGTTGTTAGGAGCTGTGCTAGGTGATAAGAAATAGCAAGATGTGTAACAGACCCCTGGTTTTCTATCTGCTTTTCACGCATCATTATAGAGCCAGCATACCACCAGCATCCTGTGTACATTCAAGCATGGCATTGCCACAGGCTGCTGTTTTCTGAGTTACACAGAAGAAAATGACAAATTCAGCTATCCCCACAGGCTTAGGTAGAGTGAGAGTTTTCACTTTGTGACTTTTGTATTCTCAGTCACAGATACATCTACTATGGCTCACAGGTCTCATCCAGGTCTGACTGCTTTGGTCTTAGAACATACTCATATTCATGTGATTTATTTTCTTGTCCTGAATAACACTCTGTTCAGTGGAAATATCTCTAGACCAACATCCATCCACTGTTATCTCTCTAAAAATCTAGAAGCATATTAAGTATGTTCCTTTCTCTACATTGTTAACTGTTCTTCATTGATTTAATGATCCACTTCTTACTGGCTTGATCCCCATGGCTTGCTCAATCTGATTACATAAAAGATCCAGGACGAAGGCCAACACAGGGATGGTCCCCTCCACAATGGCCTGGCACTCCGAGTCAATCACTAGTTAAGAAAGTACACAATTGGCTTTCATGACTACGGCCAGATCTTATGGAGGCATTTTCTCATTCAGGCTGCTCAGATGACATTCAGCTTGTGTCAAGTTGAAATAAAACTATCCAATAAAACAGGTTTATCCTGTCTTCCCTGAGGGATGTTTTGTCTATGCTCCAGTTGCCTGCGTACTTCCATACTCCCCTGTTTTGTGTCTCTATTTAATTTATATTTCCATGAACTTGTTAGGCCAAACACATTAACAGTGAATTGCAATGTCTGGTCATATTAATTAGCAGCCACAAAGGAGCTATGGCACAGCTTCTTTTCAGTGTAATATACCTATTTATAAACAGATCATTGTTCTTTTGACAGAAGACCCTAAGAATACATAGCCAGACATTTGGGAATAGAGATTGCTAAGAGATGTCCAAATGTGATTATTTTTTATTGAATATTTTCTTTATTTACATTTCAAATGTTTTCCCCTTTCTAGATCTTCCCTTCGCAAAATCCCTATCCCATCTCCCCTCCCCCCGTCTCTGTGAGGATGCTCCCCCACCTACCCACCCACCCACTCCCTTATTCCTTCCCTGGCATCCCCTTACCCTGGGGCATTGAACACCCTCAGGCACAAGGACCTCTCCTCCCACTGATGCCAACAAGGCCATCCTCTGCTACATATGCTGCTGGAGCCATGGGTCCGTCCATGTGTACACTTTGGTTGGTGATCCAGTCCCCATGAGCTCCTGGGGGTCTGGCCTGTAGTACTGTTGTTCCCTCCATGGGGCTGCAAACCCCCTCAGCTCCTTCAGTCCTTTCTCCAACTCCTCCATCAGAGACCCCATGCTCAGTCCAATGGCTGGCTGCAAGCATCTGCCTCTGTATTTGTCAGGCTCTGGCAGAGCCTTTCAGGAGACAGCATTTCAGGCTCCTGTCAGCAAGTACTTCCAGACATCCACAATAGATAGTGTTCAGGTTTTGTGACTCTATATGTGATGGCTAATATTTACTTATCAGTGAGTGCATACTGTGTGTTCTTTTGTTACTGAGTTAGCTAACTCAGGATGATATTTTCAAATACCATCAACTAGCCTGTGAATTTCATGAAGTCATTGTTTTTAATAGTTGAGTAGTATTCCATTGTATAAAAGTACCACATTTTCTGTTTCTCTGATGAGGGACATCTGGGTTGTTTACAGCTTCTGGCTATTATAATAATGTTTGCTATGAAAATAGTGGAGCATGTGTATTTAATTACATGTTGGAGAATCTTCTGGATCTATGCTCAGGAGTAGTATAGCTGGGTCCTCAGGTCCAATTTTCTGAGGAACCGCCAGACAGATTTCCAGAGTGGTTGTACCAGCTTGCAAATCCCACCAGCAATGGGGAAGTGTTTCTCTTCTCCACATCCTCATCAGTATCTGCTGCCACATGAGCTTTTGATCTTGGCCAATATGACTGGTATGAGGTAGAATCTCAAGGTCATTTTGATTTGCATTTCCCTGATGAATAAGGATGTTGAACATTTCTTTAGGTGCTTCTCAAACATTTGAGCTTCCTCAGGTGAATTCTCTGTTATTCTGTTCACAGTTTTTAATAGGGTTATTTGGTTCTCTGGAGTCTAAGTTCTTTACTTCTTTGTATATATTGGACCAACATCAGCTTTTGATAAGCTTCTGTTTATTGACCTATTCTATAAAGACACCAACAATACAAAATATAAGATAGTTTTTCTCCCAAATATCCATTATATTAATGGTATTATATAAATTTTGATCTATTCAAGCAGTAGGATTTATGAATCTCCTTCTGGCCACACTTGGCATGGTTTAGTATATGATTAGCTTTCCACCCTTCTCTTTTTGTTACCTCTTAAATGTGCATAGAATTCTACATCCATCTATGAAATCTGTTCTATCAAAACTTTAAACAAAGTGTATCCTGGGTTTGATATCAGAGTCTTCTCCTTTAAACTTCATCCCCTCCTAAGAATTTAGAGAGCTGTTTGGAAAGATTAAGGCCTCCATACAGAGAGTCATGAGCGAGGTTGTTCCCTTTGTCAACATGTGAGGTCTATTCTGAAGTGATTTGATCAAAAAAGATCCCCAACTAATTTACCATTGTTTTTTAGTTACCTAAAATATATTTTACTAATATTAAATAGTCTAAATTTTAAATGATATCCCAAAAATTTTTTGGTTTTCTAAAGCATGTAGTGGACACAGGTTTTGTACTAAGCATCACAGAAATTCTACATGTTAGAAAGGCAGAGAAAAGTTATGAGGTGATTTGCCTGACAAATTGCAGGTTATTTTCTACTTAGTTTTACAATCCAGGTACTTTTGTGTTCACGGATTATGTAAATGATTTAAAAAGTGATAAGAAAAGGGAATAAATTTTAATTTTGTGTATAGCAACCAAAGGTCCTCTCGACTGCTCCTTGAGAAACATCTAGACTGGCAGTCTCTGCACAGGGTGCTAGTTCTCCAATTGCTGCTTGATTGTTTGGCATATGCAACTCCATGGGAAAATACAGAAATCAGAAAAGAAACCTATTGGTCTTGGCAGCCAACACCAGCATTGTGTTTTAACTGGGTATTAAACAGGTAAAACCAGAACCCAGTGTCTCAGCCTTAACAATCTCATTTAAAAACATTAGTTCTTTTGTTTGTTTGTTTCCTGTTCTGTAAATATGTCCTACACAATTATTCTCATTCCCTAAGAATCTCTATGTGCACTCTGCATTTTGAGACATTTCTTTTGAATAGATGCTTTGGGAAGCATTATGCAGAATGTACGCTAACATTATAACCCAAATACCGCATATAATCAGACCTCATCGAAACAGTCAGCAGGACAGGAAGCGCCTTCTCACCGAGGTTTGGATGAAGCCGCTTCTGCTTGACAGGGGTGCTGTGTCTTTTCACCCCACAAAGGCATGCTCCACTTCACACTTTAACTAAATGTATTGAAAAATAGAATGCCTCTCAACGCAGATTGCACCTTATAGCCTTTGTCAAGGGTTTAAAAATGTCTTAAGAATGGGGACTGCCTGCTTAGGATTTATGATTATTACCCGTAGGCTTTATTGTGCATCTTGCTCTCACACTGAGCATCCACATCCCATCTGCAGGGAAGCATCAGAGGCAAGCTCATCACTTAAAGTTGTTTTGGTAATAATTTATCTCTGAGTCTGACTCCATTGTTCTGCATGTATTACACAGGACTTCCATGGAACATCAAGCATCTTTATTGATAGGAGAAAACTGTGTGGTTATGAGTGTTTCTATAATGAAATGGGATGAGGGATGTTCGTTTCTGTTCAAGTGGTACTCTTTGGGAAGAGAGAAATGGGAATGTTATTTAGAACATGAAATAAAACTTTAAAAATAAATTAGATATGTTTCTATTATCAACGATTGGATAAGATATAGACATATTGTCCTTCAGGAATGAAGAGGACGTTACAGCTTCTTTGCTGTCACCAAATATGTTCTTAGAAAAATAGAGTATATACATCCTGATTCTTATCCTTACAGACTGAACAATGAATGTTTCCACTGGACTTAAGACAGTTCCGACCCCACTAAACTGTTAATGAAGAATACTGATAATTATTTCAGGCCTTAGATTTCTTTATCTCCTCTTCTGTCCTTACTCCTGACCTTTACAGATATCAACAGGATGATACAGATATCAAGCTAGGTCTTAAGTTCTCCACTCTTTATAAGATAACCCTCGATATGAAAGCTTGGCTTGCAATAGAGGCCATTACCTTGCTGGCCATGTACCATATCATTTTGCTGTAGGCTAATGTGATGTTCTTCCTTTTTTTCCTTTTAATTTGCATTTAGAAGAGATATCAACCTCCCTTGGCAAAGCTAACTGCTGATGTAGCCAACAACAAAGCACTCTCTCATCACTTGAGCCATTAAAATTAGAAAGAAGCAAAGAGCTAACATATATTATATTTTTCAAGCAAGAACTTCTTTTAATTTTGTCAAAATAGAAGGAAAAATGACCCCAGTGTAAACTTCAGTCACAGAATTCAAGCTTATGTTGAAAGGTCAAATGAAAATTACAGAGTGTGGGAAGGATTTGACTAAAAGAAGATGAAAACTATAAAAACTAGGCAATATTATGGTACTTAGAATACTGCAGTGAGGAAGGATTTGATTTAGTTTTTTGTTCTGTTTAGTGTTTAAAGAAATTCATTCATATGGCTGTAGCTTACACAGAAAATAATGTGATGGAAGATACATGCTCAGAATGAACATGGTTGTCAGCTTCTGTGATGACCTGCCTAGGTGGAAAACAGGTCAGTTAGCAGAAAGGAGAATGCTGTCATAGCAGTCTTAATTTAGAAAGCATAGAAAAAAATACAATAATCACAATTTGTTTTTTTATGAAAATATATTTCTTTCTCTGTGGATTGTGGACTGTGCTACCATAGATGTATCTGCGTATTCATCACCCTCTGTGTATTACCTCAGTATATGTAACAGGGTAAGTATACTGAATGGGCTCAGGCATTTGAAGCAATAGATTTATGTCTCATGATCAAGCATAATCTTTTTGTAAGAATCACTCTAATATCGAGGAATACCATACAAAGTCCATAATAGCATCTCTACATGCAGATGGCAAATTTTATCTACTACTCTCTCTGGGTGCATACACACACACTAAAGTGTGTGTTCGTGCACACACACACTAAAGTGTGTGTTCTTGCACACACACACACACACACACACACACACACACCTTTACACATTCTTTCTCTCCTACATGTGTATGTATGTGTATGCCATATACATTCATATAGACGTATCTTTACACATTGTTTCATTTCATAATTTCGTAAGTCAAATATGGTCACTGTCAGAACCATTAAATTTCAACCTAGCACATAGTAATATATAAATGCGTAACTATAAGAAACATCCATGAGAGATCTAATTTTGCTAAATGCATATAAAGTGAATAGAAAGGAGACATTGTGATAAGATGAGCCTGTGAAGATGAAGATGGCCAGGGCAAGGCAATGTCAGTAAAGGCAGTCAAGTACATGATGCACTTCAAAAAATGTTATCAAACCCAAATTCTTTACACAATAAATAGATGCTAATATAGATTTTAAAGAATACCAATGAGTTAAATGTTTAGTAAGTAGATATTGAGTGAGTAAACATACAATTAAAAATAAAGCTGTTACATTAACTATGAATTAAAAATTTTAATGATTCTTTTAAGAATCATTTCAACTATTGAAACATAAATTGTTTCAATTTTTTTTTAGCTTTCTGTATACTTGAGGATTTTGTTTTATCAACTATTTTTTCCCTGTGTCTTCAAGTCTCTAACTTCCCCAGTTAAATTTCAACCTTTTCAGGTCTTTCCACTTAGCAAATCATCAAATAACCTCTTAGCCCTTAATATCCGCACCTTTGCTTTAAGTGTTTTAAGATTTTACTTATTTTATTTCATGTGTATGAGTATTTGCCATAGTACATGTTTGTATATGCAGTGCTCCAGGAGGAGATGTCAGAATCCCTGGGACTGAAGTTACTGACAGTTGTGAGTGTTCCTGAGGGTGCTGGTAATTGAACTTGTCTTCTGGAAGGCCTGTCTGTGCTATTCACCACTGAACCACCTCTCCAGCTTCCTTTCTTTTATCAACAATCATCATAAAATAGTTGTTTGACTCGACATTTGTACACTCTTATTCTTTTGTCAATTCACTTTACTGTAACGTAAAATTTATCTACATCATTTCATTCTTCTCATGATCGAGTTTCATGTTGCTGAATGAAGCAAAAATATAGTTTCTTTAATTCTGCTTTGCTTTGTGGCATCCCATTCCATGACACTGCTTTCTCCTGCACTATCTTACTTGCTTGTATTCTTTTGTAGCTTATTAAATAGTAGTTTCTCATAACCTTCCTCAACCCTTTTAATTTTAATGTTTATTTTGACAAGATTTATTTTTTACTGTTTCTAAGTAGTGTGTGTGTGTGTGTATGTGTGTGTGTGTATTTTGTACGTTAGTACAGTTAGCCATGGAGGTCAGATGCTTCAGAAGCTCAATGCGGACCAACAAGCAACTGAACTTGATTTTTCTGAAAGAATAGTAAGTGCTCTTTACCATTGAGCCACCTCTCCAGCACTTATTTTTGTGATTTTTCTGTTTGTACATTATCTTTGGTCATCTTACTACATCCTTATCTCTCATAATTTAAAGATAAAAATCATCTTTAAATTAATGATTTTGTGTTAATTTATATTCCATTTCTGTAGCAGTATACCTTAGCTAAACAACATACACAAATGGCTCATTCAGCTTGTCTCATAGAAACTAAAATTCTAAACAGTATGGAGCTGGCACCTGTTGGGGATTTCTTATAGTATTAATTAATAGTGGTGCATGTTATCATAGCAGACCTACATGACAAGATCACAAGATAAAAAACAATGCCAGAAGCAAATCAAGATACAATCTTCCTATTGACCCTATATGTGTAACATATGTGGATAAAGGCTCATTCTTTTATATTAATTTGATTTTGCAGGAAGTAACTGGAATCTCACAACCAAATTTATTTCTCCTGAACATATCATATGCAATATCCTACCTATTTTACTGCTGCTGAACAACTTTAACATGAGGAGAAGTTTCCAATGTACATTCAAATCTTTGGGGTATACCCTCAAAAATTTACAGACCACATGTGCAATTCTGTATCAGCTACTTAAAAGTTTCACCTGAACATCAGAAATATATTATTTAACTGGGTATTTCCCCTTGACACATCCCAAAGAAGACTTAGTATTTCCTCTTTTTTCTTCTAGTTCCTCCTTCACAACACTTTCTACAAACTAGGATGTTTGCTTTCTTTCCACTGTTACCGCATGAAGATCTGTTGCTCTACTTCTCTGATGCCCATCTGTTCTGTCCCTGTGGCCTCACTGGCACCATTCATGTTCTCAGCTGGATTACAGAGCAGAGCTAATTGTTGACACAGCTAATAATAAAATGACACCTGTTATTGGTTGAATTTTATGAACCCATAGGTATGCAGAAAACACAACCTGCGCTTAGCATCTCGTAACTGCTTATTTTGGTAAATGTAAGCCTGAAGCAATGTTATGATACCACTTTTCTCTCTAAAGATGGTGTGATGGTGACCAAGGAGATAGAAATAATTGTGACAGGACAAACTGGTGGAATTTTGTTTCATCCTAAGGAAGCAGTTTCTCTCTTTTTTGAGAGATATGAGAACTTTAATTTTCCACTAATTTTCAATCTTGTTAATTTCAGAAAGACAAAAGTAATGAAACTTTTAGATAAGGCATTTTATCTATAACCTTGTAGATTAAGATTATTTTTTCAAGTAAGTATAGCAAGATTATCTCAGACTCAGGAAAGTGAATTATTTGATTCTTATAAGAAAAGTTTTCTTAGAAAACCATTCTGAATAGCATTGCGTAGAGGCCATAGTCAACAGCATCCTATCTGATTTCCTATTCTTTCTGTACATGGGCCATTATGCTTCATAAGCTATCCAAAAAAGCACACAGGCTCCAGGTGTTGCCTCTTCATATCATCCAGGAAGGGGAAAGCATCAAAAGTATCCTCTTGTCTCTTTAGGATACTTCCCTTACATTCCACTGGGCAAATTGTAGTTTATGGTATTATGTAGAAATCTTACTTGACTCTAATTCTCTTGCTTTGTACTGAATCAAGAGCCATTCAGGATAACCAAGTACACAAATCTGTTTATTCAACTTCATGTGCTACTCATTGTTTGTTTGCATGTACAAGCACCTTTTGTTACACATCAATAATAAAATCAATAAAATAAGATAAAATAAAATAAAAGACTGACGGCGGCATAGGGAGAGTAACAAAGGGAACTGTCTCTGTAACTATGCCATGGGCAACGTTTTTATCAGTTATCATTACTTTTGGTATTCCTACTAATACATATGTTGTGGAATACGTGACATCCATTTTGTCCCTGAATCTTATAACTTTTAATAATATTCGGGTACACAGTATAAACTTTGGAAAATCATAAAAGATACAAAGACTTTGATCTGTAAGTGCTACAAATAAACCTCTCAAATATTTAATTTCGGTGTGATAATAAACTTACATAAACTGATATTTACCAATTACTTTAGAAAAATATAAGTTTTTTAAGGCAAATTTTTTAGACATTGAGAAAATAAGAAAATAATTGTAAATAGAGGATTCATGAAAGTCATTTTTAATCCACAGTTAATCATTTGTCCTGAGTAAAATGTATTAGATTTATCTATCTATGTATATACTTATTTATTTATTTATTTGGTAAGTGTAAACCATCTTAGTATTTTTTTTAATGGATATATTCATTATTTACATTTCAAATATTATCCCCTTTCCTGGTTCTACCTCACAAAATCCTCTATCCTATACCCTCTCCCCCTGCTTCTTTGAGGGTATTCCCCCACCCTCCTACCCACTCCTGCCTCCCTGCCCTGGCATTCCCCTACACAGGGCATCAAACCTTCGCAAGACAAAGGGCCTCTTCTCCCATTGATGCCCAACAAGGTCATCCTCTGCTACACATGTTGCTGGAGTCATGGGTCCCTCCATGTGTACTTTTTGGTTGGTGATATTCCACCTCATACCAGTCAGAATGGCTAAGATCAAAAACACAGGTGATAGTAGATGCTGGCAAGGATGCAGAGAAAAAGGAACACCTCTCCATTTCTGGTGGGATTTCAAGCTGGTACAATCACTTTGGAAATCAGTCTGTCAGTTCCTTAGAAAATTGTACATAGTATTGCCTGAGGACCCAGCTATACCATTCCTGGGCATATACCAGAAAGATGCTTCAATATTTAACAAGGACACATGCTCCACTATGTCCATCACAACCTTATTTATAATTGTCAAAAGCTGAAAAGAACCCAGATGTCCTTCAACAGAGGAATGTATACAGCAAATGTGTTATATTTACATAATGGGCTCAGATATTAAAAACAATGACTTCATGAAATTCTCAGGCAAATGGCCAGAACTAGAAAATATCATCCTGAGTTAGGTAACCCAGTCACAAAAGAATACACATCGTATGCACCTACTGATAAGTGATTATTAGCCTAGAAGCTTGGAATACCCAAGACACAATTTACAGACCAAATGACACTCAAGACAAAGGAAGACCAAAGTGTGGGTGCTTTGGTCCTTCATTGAAGGGGGAACAAAATACTCATGGAAGCAAACAGTGTATTAGATTTAAATCACAGAACATTATCTGTAATTTTGGGGTAATCATACTTATTTGGTAGGATATTTATTTAGATAGAATAGATTACATATATACTAAACCAGGCTGCTAATTGGTGTACAATAAGTACATGGCCTTAACGAAATAAATGCTATGTAGGAAAAATTTTCACTTCCTAGTGTAAGAAGTCTGAGTGTAGTATACCCAACCAAGAAACAGTAATCATTCTGCTGTTTAAAAAGAGTTTGTTTTTGAAATTATACATATAAGCACTTTCTAAGTGGCAATATAAGTAATCCTGATGAAAAGAGGTACATAAGTGGAAGGGCACAAATACCTACCTTAGATTGATGTGGATTGGCCCATGAAAGGCAAATCTGGTATTGCCACTTAAGGAACATGCCACCTTCCATAATTCATGGCTGTAACGTTGTCCCTACACCATTGACTGCCCAGTCTTGGCTGTGGGTTAAGTAAGTTGTCTCCTATGCTTTCTTTCCTCTAACGTCTACTAGGAATATTTTCATACATACTACAAAACAAGATAAGAAACATATCCAGACAAATACTCTTATTTTTCTTGAAGAAGCAGTATTGGGAAGTAAGAACCCACAAATTGATGGTAACACTGACTCATGTTGACCTAGAAGTCACACTACTCCAGAGCAACATCCAAATATTGAGTTCTTTATAGCTTATTCAATTTTTTTTGTTTTAGATATGAAGATCAGCTTATTTAAGTATAAGGCAATTTTGATTCATAATTTAAATGTGAATAACCATTAGCATCATGATGGCTGTGCGTATACTGAAAATAATTTGATGAATTACAAAATAGCCTATCAAAGAGATGCTGTGGTGTATTGCATCAGTAATCAAGCTTGAAAACTCCCTAAACATAATGTACCTATTCAGTGTCAGTTTAAAATTTGCACAATAGTCTGTAATGACTTCTAAAAACCTTGTGTAAATAATGATCCATCTAATATGTTTTTCAAAAAATGTATTTTAAACAGTCTTTTATACCATTTTAACATATTGTAAGAGAGGACTCATTTTCCCCACCATTACCTAAAAATGCTTCTCAGAGAAAAATAAAAGTATAAATACTGTGCTGATCCTGATGCTGGGTGTGGGGGAAGTAGAAATCCTTACATATAAAAAATTAGCTGAACTGCATAGAATTACTTTATTGTTGCAAAATGAACTTGCACCAATAGTCATTAAGTCAATCATGATTAAAGGCGTCTACTACTCATACATTCTTCTATGACTACGCCCTCTAATTTGTCTGATATCTATCCTTCACTGTAAGTCATAGTTAATGCACAGTTCTATTTGTATTTCCATCCCACAGTCTGATGTGGAGATAGAATTCTCATCATTCCAAAAATAAAGTAGGAATAATTGTTGAATTATCCTTTCAAGAGTATCATCCTAGCAGCTTTTATTTATCTGACTACAAAGCTTCCATCAATCTTTGCCATGATTCTAACTTAAGGAAAAAATGGAGTCTGACCCTTTATTATCACATATGTATTAATCCAGAGCTCTGCAGCTCATTCTGTTAAGTGTGTATAAACCTTTTAAGAATCTGTATAAAATATTAGCTCTAACTTAGTACACTGAGGACAAGCCTGGGATTCCCACTTAGGAGTCAGTCTATAAGCCAAAGGAATAAGAGAAAAATGTGACTGGAAAAGACAAAGACACTACTACATTCCTATATGAGTTTTCAATAGTAACTTCTTAATTGTCCTAACAAGTAAAGTAAAAACATTAATCTCAGAGTTGTACTATAAAATCTGTTCTTTAAAAGCAAAAGGAAACAGAAAAAGACCCCTCCTAAAAGCATGTGCTTCACAATATGGGACAGCCATGCAACAAAGAGTTTTAAAGAAGAAAATGTTGCTTACCTACTGACCACTGCTGCCACCATAAAGGCAGCATTTACATAACTCTGGTCAACTTCCTTTTCAATTTAATGGCATGTAACACAAGCATAGACTGTTAAAGTGGACAACCATCACTTTATTTGCTACTAATTTAACTGCCTGCATTTTTTGTCTATGAAATTCTAACCCTAGCCATCTCAACCCTAAAGTTTTATTTGCCAAGAATTTCTTTTTGTATACAAAATAATTTCTCCCATTTCACATGATGAAACTACACATATACAACTTTTTATTTAAATGATATACCCTGAACAAGCATAATGGGCAATGTTCTAATTAATGCAAAGCTCTGTTGGGTGATTCTTATTGTGGAAATGTAGCAGTACCAATAGTGCTCCAAGGTGCATTCAAGCCTGAGAACCAGCGATCTCTAGAAGGCTTGATTGTTAAGCTGGAGTCAGCCATTCAATGATCCAAGAATAACTATAACTCAGCATTAAGTATATTTACAGTATATTCAATTAGATGCTTTTTAAAAATCTACAATGCTGCATATGTAATTAGACAGTAGAAGAGTTGGCACTTCTAGTAAAGTGGTGAAGTCAACATGGATCAACACTGTCCAGGCAGAGGCTACCAGGCTACCATGGAGGATAATTGAGGTAATATGGAGGATAATTGAGGTAATTTATCTTTTCCTCTCTCTCTCTCTCTCTCTCTCTCTCTCTCTCTCTCTCTCTCTCTCTCTCTCTCTCTCTCTCGCACACACACACACATTCTCTCACTCTTTCTTTTGCTCTCACTTTCTCTTTTCACACTCATATTCTAATTTTCAAATATAGTTGTAAAATTATGATAATTTACTGTCTTAGGGTCATTGCTTGAAGCTATCATTGGGTTGTTATGCCATAGCATAAATATTGAGATGGAAGGAAAGGAAGAAACACACAGAACAGATCATACGAGAGGGAAAATAAATTTTTAGTTTTGCAGTGGCTTGCCCTTTCCATTTTTAAATTCACACCTGAACTCTGGTCTCAACAAAACAACAGGTGCAGGCTGCAGATGGATCCTATCTCAGCTGCAGACAGACACATCTGCCACTGCTTCCTTGAGTCTGAATTTGGAAGATGTCCAACAGCAACCAGATTTGTGTCATGGGGTGTCAGGGCAGAGGGCTTCTTTGAACAGGAAGGGTGGTGACAGGCTGGGTCATTGCCATCTGAGTACTCAATCAAGACTACTTTTTTAACTGTATTTCACAAGCTTAATGTTTTCCTTCCCCTTTAGAATGAAGTACAATGAAGCGCCATACACAAATTAAACAACAAGCAACAAATAAAGAACTCAGAGTATATGTAAAACTTATTGAATACTTTTATTTGTACATTTATATGCTTCATCATGGGATTTATAGTTAACAATACAGCATAGGTAACATACCTCAGAACTAACGTTTAGAAAAAAATTACAAAAGATATTTTTCATTTGTTAATGTGGAACATTTAATATATTTAAGCAATTTTTGTAATGACACTTTAAAAGTTTGCCTTATTTTAATAAATGTAATCATTATAGAAGTTTTTTCCTAAGGTCAGAATATGTATTTTTGTGAGTGCTAGTGTGCGATGAGCATACATGGCAAGAATAATTGGTAGTGTACAAAGCAGCATCATAAGACAGAAATAAGTTCTGGTGTGTAATAGCATTTGATACTCTTTATGGCTCTACTAGTCTTTGTTTTGTCTCTATAAAATATTCTTGTGTTTGCCAGGAAATGTTTGTGTGATCATATAATTAATTGTATATTCGAGTACCAGAAAATAGATACACATACACCTTTGTATTACTTATCTACAAAGAACTGTACAAATGAGTATATACCTTTTCCTAAGGTATAAGTGACCTAACCTACTCTTAGTAATACAACTATTGCTGTTCAACATATATATCTCCATAATTATACATACTCACATGTACTACATTTCACACATGTATTCTGTATTAAATATCTGAATTTCTAAAAACATAATATGACAAATTTCCTATATGTTTATAAAACTAAAATTCTTTTTCCTCGTAAAAAGTACACAGTTTTGTCATCTGTGAGAAAATGAATTCAACTATAAGGAGTTATATCAATAAAGATAATTCAATCTCATAAAGAAAAATACTGTGTGTTTTCTCTCACTCTATCACTTGTGGCTTTGAATCATTATATAGATACATAAAATCATATGAGTGCATGTGACATGAAAGTAGAAGCCAAAATATGCTCAGAAGAGCATATTTTGAACCAGCGTGTCTTTAAGATATAAGGTATACTTAATGAAAAATTTAAAAATATAAAATTAAACATAAAATATAAGGTACTAAATGAATCAAATAAATAAAATACTAAAATATATAGCAATTAGACAACATAAGGAAGTCAAAGGGATAAAAATTGGAAAGGAAGAAGTCAAACTATCACTATTTGCAGATGATATGATCGTATACTTAAGTGACCCTAAAAACTCTACTAGAGAACTCCTACAGCTGATAAACAACTTTAGCAAAGTGGCTGGCTACAAAATCAACACAAGCAAATCAGTAAGTAGCCTTTATATGTTCAAAGGATAAGCAGACTGAGAAAGAAATTAGGGAAATGACCCCCATCATAATAGCTACAAACAGCATAAAGTATCTTGGGGTGACTCTTAGCAAACAAGTGAAAGAACTATATGACAAGAACTTCAGATCTCTGAAGAAGGAAATCAAAGAAGATCTCAGAAAATGGAAAAATCTTCCATGCTCGTGGATTGGCAGGATTAATATAGTTAAAATGGCCATTTTGCCAAAAGCAATCTACAGATTCAATGCTATTCCCATAAAAATCCCAACCCAGTTCTTCATAGAGCTAGAAAGAGCAATTCTCAAATTCATCTGGAATAACAAAAAACCCAGGATAGCTAAAACTATTCTCAACAGTAAAAGAACTTCAGGGGGATTCAGTATCCCAGACTTTAAACTCTTCTACAGAGAAATAGTGATAAAAACTGTATGGTATTGGTACAATATCAGGCAAGCGGATCAATGGAATAGGATTGAAGACCCAGAAATGAACCAACACACCTATGGTCACTTAGTCTTCCACAAATGAGCTGAAAGCATCCAGTGGAAAAAAAGATAGTCTTTCAACAAATGGTGCTCGTTCAATTAGTGGTCCAACTCCAAATGGATCAAGGACCTCCACATAAAACCTGACACACTGAAACTAATGGAAAAGAAACTCGGGAAGACCCTGGAGGACATGGGCACAGGGGAAAAGTTCCTGAATAGAACACCAATAGCTTATGCTCTAAGATCAAGAATTGACAAATGGGACCTCATAAAACTACAAAGTTTCTGTAAGGCAAAGGACACCATCAAAAGGACAAAATGTCAACCAACAGACTGGGAAAGGATCTTCACCAACCCTAAATCCGACAGAGGGCTAATATCTAATATATACAAAGAACTCAAGAAAGTAGAACCCAGAGAACCAAATAACCCCATTAAAAAGTGGGGTACGGAGCTAAACAAAGAATTTTCACATGAAAAACTTCGAAGAGCTGAGAAACACCTTAAGAAATGTTCAACATCATTAATCATTAGGGAAATGCAAATCAAAACAACCCTGAAATTTCACCTCACACCAGTCAGAATGGCTAAGGTCAAAAAATCAGGAGACAGCAGGTGTTGGCGAGGATGTGGAGAAAGAGGAACACTCCTCCACTGCTGGTGGGATTGCAAGATGGTGCAACCACTTTGGAAATCAGTCTGGCAGTTCCTCAGAAAACTGGACATGACACTTCCTGAGGACCCTGTTATGCCACTCCTGGGCATATATCCAGAGGATTCTTCAGCATGCAATAAGGACACATGCTCCACTATGTCCATAGCAGCCCTATTTGTAGTAGCCAGAAGCTGGAAAGAACCTAGGTGTCCTTCAATGGAGGAATGGATACAAAAAAATGTGGTATATTTACACAATGGAGTAGTATTCAGCCATTAGAAACAATGAATTCATGAAATTCTTAGACAAAAGGATGGAGCTGGAGAACATCATAGTAAGTGAGGTAATCCAGTCTCAAAAGATCTATCATGGTATGCACTCACTGATAAGTGGATATTAGCCTAGAAACTTTGAATACCCAGGACATAATCCACAAATTAAATGATGTCCAAACAGAATGGAGGAGTGGACCCTGGTTCTGGAAAGACTCAATGCAGGAGTATAGCGGAATTCCAGAACAGGGAAGTGGGAAGGGGTGGATGGAAGAACAGGGGGACAGAAGAGGGCTTATGGGACTTGCGGGGAGTGGGGACCCAGAAAAGGGGAAATCATTTGAAATGTAAATAAACCATATATCAATAAAAAATACTAAAATAATCAGTGCCATCAGTAAGCAATTGATAAAAAATCAACACAATTACATAATAATGTTTTCCTATGACATTCTAAAAAGTCAGGAAGGATGTGGAATGTTTTGTGCTTTTATCTAGTTTTTCTTCACTATCATTTACATATGAATCTTATGCATGTGCAGAAATGTTCTCTAAATTACTTTATTTGCTATCTTATTTATTAATTTATTCATTTTTGTGTGAATGTACATTGTACTTCAGGCACATATTTGCCCTGTCATACTATGGAGAACGGAAAAATATTCTAGGGAGTTGTTTCTCTCCTGCAACCTTTTGGGACATGGGGAATCCAACTCAAGTTTTCCTGCTTGTATGTGAGCACCTTTATCCACTGAGGCACCTTGCCATCCTGGCCTCTCTCAATTAACATTTTTGGGGGGTGAAGTTAGGAAGTTTTTTTTTATATTTTCTTTTATTGGATATTTTTTTTTATGTACATTTCAAGTGTGATCCCCTTTCCAGGACTTCCCTCTAGAAACCCCCTATACCATCCCTCCTCCCTGCCTCTCTGACAGACTACAACTCTCACCTACCTACTACAGCCTTCTCACCCTGGCATTCCCCTATACTGAAGTATTGAACCCCCAAGGGTCCAAGGGCCACTATTCCCACTGATGTCCAACAAGGCCATCTTCTGCCACATATGTGACCAGAGCATATGCAGGTTTCTCCATGAATACTCCTTGGGAAAGAAATTTTATAGAAATGGTCTACATCTTCCACAATGGATACAATGAAATAGGATGTAGCCATTTTAGGACAGAATTTTTAGAATATCAGAAAAAATGTTTGCAACTTGATATTAAATAAAATCACTAATTTAGTACAGTAAAATTCTAAGTTTCTAAACCTGCAATGCTTAGACTGAGCAGATGCTTTTGTCTTAAGAAATGCTACATATGTTGTTATCTTCATGAGGAAAATGCAAAGCTCTAATGCTTGTTCTTAATTCTCTTTTATTGAGACTAAGACATGTAACAAAAATCAAAACCTAATACTAAAAATCTTGATAATAAAAATCATGTTTAAGTATGATAAAACATAATTGTGCTATGCTCAAAATTGTTCTTAATTGATAAAATATTTATTAGTCTGGTAACTATGATCTTCAATTATGTTTAAGTATTCAACCATTCTTTCTAATCCTTAACTTCACATGATACTCATAGTAATTACTTCCTGCTCTTTTCCAAAGGAACATGCTAGTCATTCTAATTTGTTCTGAAAATATTTTAATGAACACATGATTAATTATAATTAATGTACAAATATTAATCTCTGGACCTGGTATTGCTTGTGCTAGCACAATTTAGAGTACTAATTCTGAATGATTATCTATCCATTGACAATACTGCCTTGATAGTGCATTTATAGTTTCAATTCTTTTTGCACTATAAGTCAATCTGTATTTACCCACATCAGGGTGATATATCTGATTTTGTTATTTAACTAAATCATTTTTATTTGCATATGATGCTTTTTAAAATATAGTTAATGGCTTCATAATGTTGTAGTTGTTCAAGAGCTAAGTGGATAATTAGGCTCATTTGCATCATGGTTTATACTGAAACAGTTTAGAGCATAAAGCCTCTTAAAGTATCCTAACTATACCTGCTGTTTAGGACCCTGCTTAATGGTAAGTGTTTGTCACCTCCTCATCTACACAAAGTGGCCTCTAACACAAGCACCTGCAGAGACTCCTATAAAAGCTAGTTAAGTGGAGTGGCCAACAGGTGTAGAACTCAAGTATTCTGTGAGTACAAGCCACAGCCAATGTTCATCTATCTAATTTGCATATTGAGATGATTAGCCTAAACCTTGTAGTTGTTGAAGAATCAGAAATCAATTTAACTGTACATTTTCTCATTTCTAATTGGTGAACTGAACAACATAACATGGATGTAAAATAGACTTGACCTTCTTACGGACAGTTCAAGCTTAAAAATCTTGTATTTCACCACTTGTTTTACTGTCTGGCAACCTCCATTTATTCTGGATTTTTGATTGTGTGGGGAAACATTTTTAAAGAGAGTCTTAATATTCAATATGTATATAGAAATACCCTAAGCCTGAATTATTGTCAGGTTTATTGATGTTAAATTGTATCTTTTCATTTTAAGCTCATTATTTTAAATACATGCTAGCTTTTAAAATCACTGAGCTTTTAAAACTTTCATTTTGTAATAAATTAGTGTAGGTCCATAAAAGTCATGGGTAATCATGGTGAGAATATAGGCATATTAAGTAAATGTGCACAAATCATGCACCCTCTCCCTTGCTTCCTTCTTAAGGAATGAATGATCATCAGTCTGTAACTAGATTTTTTTTATAAGATGATACAATGCATAATAAATTTGAATTTAGGGAAATAAAGAGTCATAGCAAAAGGAAACTATTTTTATGGCAGCAATAAGCAGTAAGGAAAGTCCAAGTGACTGTAAGGCAGCTGAGAAGGAAAAAAATAATTATTAAGGACTGATGTATAGAATAATCTACGAAAGCATCAAGGGAACTAGTGGATATAATCTAAAGCTCTTATAGGCTCTGAGCAAGAAACCAGAGCAAGAAATTCCTGTCAGTTTTCACCTGAGGACAGAGTTGCCTTCTCCTATGTGGAAAGGCAAAAAGATAAAATTCTCAGGTTTGCCTGATACTATGCTTAATCATATCAGCATTATTTTTTACTTGTCTGTGTTACATTCACTAGATACCAATAAAAGTTAAAAGAACTAGTTAGTCTTCTAGTAGGAAGACCATTAGTCTAGTAGGAAAATTACTTCCTGCCCCAGACAGAAACAATCATTCAGTATTTTATAGAAAAAATAAGTGTTTTAAGCAAAAATGTTGAACATGTACACAGTTCAATATTTCATCATAAAGTTCACCCAAAAGAATGGCAGGATTTAAGATATTAATTCCAATTTTGGGGACACAGTTTTAATTAGGAAGAAGTATCAAGAAGGTAAAAATCTAAGTTCCAGCTGCTTTAATGTAGACTGTCAAATATTTTTATAGATTGGAATATAATGACAATATTGTGAAAATAAAAGTAATTAAGTCTTATGAGCAAAGAAATAGCAAATCTATTATGTTCCCCCTCAGTATACTTCATTTAATTCTTAGTCAGCTTACACAGGAATTATATCACCTACAACTTTAAGATATGAAAATCAAGAGCAAATATCCTGATAGATACTTAACTTGATGACTTTACAGTAGAATCAGAAATCCGGACATCTCCAAATCTCATCATTACGAAGTACAGGTGTTTTGCATGGTAAACAATAGGATTCAAATTTCACTTTCTCATCCAAATCTAGAAATGTTAAAATACCAGAATCTCCATTCAGCTAAAGTCTGCTTTCTATAAATGTGGGGCCTGAAGCCCTCCAGCTATTTCTTTTTATGCTATTAACAATTTATCTACCACTGATTTTTGATTACTATTTCAGTTCATTGGTAGCAAAACCATATCAAGAGTTGATAGGATGCTGGTAGGCATCAAATTAGATTTTCTGCTTCTTATGTCCTAAAATGATCGTTACCTCTCCTTCCTGTCACCGAGACTCCCTTACCACAATAGTTTCTATCCCCTTGACCTGGAAAGGAGTTCAGCTCCATGAATAATTTAGGAAGGCAGGACCCAACAACATTTGCTGTTATGAACTTCAATTAAAGTCAACCATAGCATAATCGGTGCAAGGGAAACCTTTTCAGAAACAGTCTTCATGAAAACAGGCAACTAAAACCATATGGCAGAACTAGTATAGGCAAACTTAGGAACATTACTAACAGAAACCAAGGCATTATGGCAGCATCTGAACCCAATTCTCCAATAACAGTTAGTCCTGGATACCCCAACAAACCAGAAAAACAAGAGTTGGATTTAAAATCATTGGTCAGGATACTGTTAGAGGAACAAATGATGGACATAAATAAATATCTTAAAGAAATTCAGGAGAAAAATGATCAAAATCTAGAAGCCCTTACAAGGGAAACACAAAAATCACTTAAAGAAATTCAGGAGAATATGGGTCATAAGTTAGTAGCCAATAAGGAGGAAATGCAAAAATCACTTAAAGAAATACAGGAGTACTTTGATCAACAGGCAGAAGTCATGAAAGAGGAAACACAAATATATAAACAAACTCAAAGACAAAAACCACATGATAATTAGATGCTGAAAAAGCTTTTGACAAAATTCAACATCCTTTCATGCTAAAAGTCTTGGAAAGAAAATGAATGCAAGGCCTATATCTAACATAGTAAAAGCAATATACAGCAAACATCAAACTAAATGGAGAGAAGCTTGAAGCAATCCCACTAAAATCAGGAACTAGACAAGTCTGCCCCCTCTGTCCATATCATTTCAATATAGTTCTTGAAGTCCTAGCTAGAGCAATTAGACAACATAAAGTGGTCAAAGGGATTCAAATTGGAAGGGAAGAAGTCAAACTATCACTGTTTGCTGATGATATGATAGTATACTTAAGTGACCCAAAAAACTCCACCAGAGAACTCCTACAGCTGATAAACAACTTCAGCAAAGTGGCTGGTTACAAAATCAACTCAAGCAAATCAGTATCCTTTCTATACTCAAAAGATAAGCAGACTGAGAAAGAAATTAGGGAAGTGACACCCTTCACAATAGCCACAAACAGCATAAAATATCTTGGGGTGACTCTAACCAAACAAGTGAAAGACCTGTATGACAAGAACTTCAGATCTCTGAAGAAGGAAATCAAAGAAGACCTCAGAAAATGGAAAAATCTTCCATGCTCGTGGATTGGCAGGATTAATATAGTTAAAATGGCCATTTTGCCAAAGGCAATCTACAGATTCAATGCTATTCCCATAAAAATCCCAACCCAGTTCTTCATAGAGCTAGAAAGAGCAATTCTCAAATTCATCTGAAATAACAAAAAACTCAGGATAGCTAAAATTTTTCTCAACAGTAAAGCAACTTCTGGGGGAATCAGTATCCCAGACCTCAAACATTATTACAGAGCAATAGTGATAAAAACTGCATGGTATTGGTACAATGTCAGGCAAGCAGATCAATGGAATAAGATTGAAGACCCAGAAATGAACCCACACATCTATGGTCACTTGATCTGGTCACAAAGGAGCTGAAAGCATCCAATGGAAAAAAAGATAGCCTTTTCAACAAATGATGCTGGTTCAACTGGAGGTCAGCATGAAGAAAAATGAGAATTGATCCATTCTTATCTCCTTGAACTAAGCTCAACTCCAAGTGGATCAAAGACCTCCATGTAAAACCAGACACACTGAAACTAATAGAAAAGTAACTGGGGAAGATCCTTGAGGACATGGGCACAGGGGAAAAGTTCCTGAACAGAACACCAATAGCTTATGCTTTAAGATCAAGAATTGACAAATGGGACCTCATAAAACTACAAAGTTTCTGTAAGGCAAAGGACACCGTCAAAAGGACAAAATGTCAACCAACAGATTGGTAAAGGATCTTCACCAACCCTAAATCTGACAGAGGGCTAATATCTAATATATACAAAGAACTCAAGAAGGTAGAACCCAGAGAACCAAATAACCCTATCAAAGAGTGGGGTACTGAGCTAAACAAAGAATTTTCACATGAAGAACTTCGGATGACTGAGAAGCACCTTAAGAAATGTTCAACATCAATAATCATTAGGAAAATGCAAATCAAAGCAACTCTGAGATTTCACCTCACACCAGTCAGAATGGCTAAGGTCAAAAACTCAGGAGATAGCAGGTGTTGGCGAGGATGTAGAGAAAGAGGAACACTCCTCCACTGCTGGTGGGATTGCAAGATGGTCCAACCACTTTAGAAATAACTCTGGTGGTTCCTCAGAAATCTGGTCATGACACTTCTGGAGGACCCTGCTATACCACTCCTGAGCATATACCCGGAGGATTCCCCAGCATGCAATAAGAACACATGCTCCACTATGCTTATAGCAGCCCTATTTGTAGTAGCCAGAAGCTGGGAAGAACCCAGGTATCCCTCAACGGAGGAATGGATACAAAAAAAATGTGGTATATTTACACAGTGGAGTACTATTCAGCCATTAGAAACAGTGAATTCATGAAATTCTTAGTCAAATGGATGGAGCTTGAGAACATCATACTAAGTGAGGTAACCCAGTCTCAAAAGATCAATCATGGTATGCACTCACCGATAAGTGGTTATTTGCCTAGAAACTTTGAATAACTGACAAAATCCACATATAAATGATGTCCAAGAAGAACGGAGGAGTGGCCCCTGGTTCTGTAAAGACTCAATGCAGCAGTATAGGGGAATACCAGAACAGGGAAGTGGGAAAGGGTAGATGAGGGAACAGTGATATTTCTAGTAGAATGTTGAGTTCTTTGTGCATATTCCAAGGAGTGGAATGGCTGTGTCATATAGAAGATTTATTTGAAGCTTACTGAGAATTCTTCATACTGATTCCATAGTGTCTAGACCAAATTGTAAATAACAACAATAGATATTTCCCATTTCTCATATTCTCTCCCAAACCTGCTGTCAATTCTGCCATTGATCTGTAACACTCTGACTAGTGTAAGATGAAATCATGAAATTGTTGTGATTTGGATTTTTCTACTTTCTAGGAATGATGAGTATATCTGAGGGTTTGGTTTTGTTTTGTATTGTTTTGTTTAGTTATTTATATGTCAACTCTCATGTCCCAGGCCATTTTTAAATTGTGTCTCTGTTGTTTTTTGTTTTGTTTTGTTTTGCATTAGTTTTTACTTGGTGTGTGTGTGTGTGTGTGTGTGTGTGTGTGTGTACGTGTGTATACTTTATGTATTCTGGACATTAATTCTCTATCAGATGAATAGCTGGTAAGGGTTTTCTCTCATTCTATGTGCTTATTCTTTACCTTTATCTGGTTGATTGTATCTTTAGCTGTACAGAAGCATTTTAGCTTAATGAAATTTTATTTGGCCTTAATTTTTGGGAAATAATCATATTCAGAAAGTGTTATTTAAAAATCCTAATCTTTGATTTTTACCAAAGAAGATGCTGGAACCAGATGCTGTGGTGACCCTGCTAGCTCAGAGGCAAAGGCACCCAGCTGACTTCCTCCTAAGCTGATGTCCCAAAAGTAAGCTCTTTTTTTTGCCAGGGCATCTCAATAATTCCTCAAACTGAATGTCCCTGAGCATCCACCTATACCACTCCTGGGCATATACCCAGAAGATTCTCTAACATGTAATAAGGATACATGTTCCACTAAGTTCATAGCAGCTATATTTATAATAGCCAGAAGTTAGAAACAACCCAGCTATCCCTTCTGCTTCCTGTGAGCTTTTCTATACATCCTCATGACTTCTGTTATTTCCCCTGTGTTCATTCTCTGTAAACTGCTTACTTTTTCAGTCTCTTGACCTGTGCTTTACTTTATTAAATTCTGTTTACAATAAACAGGAAGTTTTTGGATTAAAGGTTTGTGCTAGGGATGAGACATATGATGGTGAAAAACAATTTTTTCTAGTAAAAATTACAATCTTGGGGTACACAGTGTTATCAAATATCCTGCAACAGAAAGTCATTTTCTACATCCATATCATATAAAATAGTACATATATTTTCTTCAAGACATCAGGATTTATATCAGGTTGAGGTATTTGATCCACTTGGAGTTATTTTTTGTCAATGTAACAGAAACAGGTCTAATTTTACTCTAAATCTAGTTTTCCCAGCACCAGTTTTCTTGATTTTTTTGTCACCTCTGTCAAACATAAGATGACTATAATTATAAATATTTATTGATTAGTTCTTTCATTTTGGTCCAGCAATCGACATGCCTGATTTTGTGGGCATCAAAAACATAACTTCTGGAATTATATCATCCCTGATTTCGTATTCTTGCTCAGGATATTGTTTTAATGTATTCTTGTTTGTTTTGGGTTCCCTATAAATTTTAGAATTACCTCTATTTATATGAAAAATTAAATGGAGCTTTTGAAAATATGAATGGCTTTTGGTAAAATCATCAGTTTCACAATATTTTTTACACTAATACATACATATGAGATAGCTTTCTCTTTTCTAGTATCATTTTATATTCTGTTCTTCAAAGGCTTAAAGTTTCCATTGTAAAGATATTTCCCTTCTTTGATTAGATTTATTACTATATATTTCATTTTATTTGAATCTATTGTGAATGGAATATGTCTATTGTTTCTGCATATGTTTTTGGCATATAGAAATGTTATTTATCTGAACAAGTTGACTCTATATACCATCACATGGTTTTATTTAGTACTTATAGCACTTTTCTGATAGAATTGGGGATGCCTAATATATATTGACATATCATGTGCAAGTAGTGGTAGCTGGACTTCTCTTCATATTATTTTTTATTCTAATTTTCTTCTCTTGCTTTATCGGTGAAGCAAGGATTATGAACACAATATTGAAAAGTGTTGGGGACAGTTGACAGCCATGTCACCTTTCTAACTTCAGTGAAATTTCTTCTAGTGTTTCCCCATTTAAGATGTTGTGCTGTGTGTTTCTTAAATACTGTTTTATTGTGCAAGATATGTTACATTTAGTACAACTCTCTTTTATAATCAAGTAATGTTGACTTTTGTGAAGACATTTTATGCATCTACTGAAATTATCATGGGACTATGGAGTTCATATCAATAAAATGACTTGCTTTATTGGACCAAGTTTATGCTGGGTTGCAAGTATTTTATTGATAATTGAATTCATGTTTATCACTGATATTGACCTGCAGTTTTTCTTTTTTCTTTTGCTCTTTTTTATATGTTTTCATCGGGTTTTGGTATTACCGTAAGCCTGACATCATAGAAGGAACTTTGGCATATTCCTTATATGTCTGTTGTTTTGAATAGTTTAGGAAGATTTGGCTGCACATCTAATTTAGAAGCATAATAGAATTTTTATGGGAATTCATCTAGTCTTGAACTTTATTTTTTGAAAGGCTTCTTTTTTACATCTTTAATCCCCATTTGGAGATTATATCTGTTTAAATTGTGTCCTTCTTAGTTCAATTTTGGTGGTTCAATTGGATCTTGAATTTTTTTCTTTCAGGTATTCTAACTTAATGATCTACAGGCTTTTAAAATATTCACTTAAAATAGTCTGAATTTCTTTTGTATATGATGCAAGGTTTCATTATTTGTTTATGATTCTGTTAGTTTGGGACCTGTTTATTTTCCTTTAATTATTTGGGGGCAGGGTCTCTCACTCTTATTTTTCTTCTCAAAGAACCATATTTCATATTCATTTATTCTTTGAATTGTTTTCTTTGTTTCCATTTCATTGAGTTCTGTTCAGATTTGTACTATTTTTTCCATCAACTGGATTTACATTTAATTTGTTCTTGTTTTTTCAACTTTATAAATTTCATCATTAAATCACTTCTTTGTGCTCTTTCTGATATTTTTGTGGTAGGGTCTTGAAGCTATGAATTTCTCATACATGATTACTTTCTATGTGTCCTAGATGTTTTATTGTTACATTTTCAGTTTTATTTAGTACTGGAAAATGTTTATTTCTTGATTTCTTCTTTGACATATGCATTATTCAGTAATGAGACCTATAATATTCACATGTTTTTATACTTACTGTAAATTTATTATTGTCAATAAGGACACACAAATATTTCTTTTACCTTCAGCCAAAGCTGCCTCATTCTACTAGCTTTTCTCTTGTCTATGATTCCCCCCCCTTTACTTTTCTATTTTCTTCATTTTGCTATAAACCCAACCCTAATTCCTTAGTTGCTTTTCTGTGATCTTAGTATACTATACTATCATCTTTTATCTCCTACAATGACCTGTGTTCATTTCCCCAAACCTACACAATGGTAGAAGAAGACTGAATTCCATAATTTGTCCTCTGGCCTCCTTATGTGAACCATGATCACACATATGACCATAGACATACATAAAATAAATTTAAAACTGTAAAATGTCACAGATAAGCATATTGAATTAAAATATAGCATATCTGGAGATATATGTCTCAAAAAGTATATTTTATCATCAAAGATATAGTCAATGATAAGACTAGAAAAAAAGTTATTCCAAGCAAACAGAACTGGGAACCAAAAAATTGTAGCGCCACTGTTTGAAAAAAATAATCCTTTAAATCAAAATTACAGAGAGGAGAGAAAAATCATGTCATGTTGATTTGGGTATCAAACCTAAACAAGCATAATTTTTAGCATCTACACACAGAATCTTGGTTTATAACACACACACACACACACACACACACACACACACACATATATATAATATATATATATATATATATATATATATATATATATATATATATATATATATATATATGAACCAAGGATCTAATGCTGTCCAAATTCAGTACCTAGTATTACCAAATAGCCAGGTCATAATTACCTAACCACAAGTAAATAAAAAGTTGAGTTTAGTATCATCAAGTATCTAGTTAAACTAATAGATATCTAAGGAACATTTTCAAATGCTATAGGCTATGCATTCTCTATAAAAGCCTAAAGAATTTTCTTTAAAATAGACAATACAGAAACCAAATGAATCTTAAATATACAAATATTGAATATTTTGTCTTGTAGTCTATTTTACCATTATGTACTGTTAGAGCAAAGAAAATTATGATTTGGAATTATTAATTTTAAATCATTACAACTAGGTTCAAATAATCTTTATCAATCAAAATAGGAACCTCTGCAAACATCATTTTTTTAGCCAATTTCAAAAAAATTAAATATTTTAATACTCATGTAACATAAAATCCTGTGGTTGAGGTTTGATGAACTTTTAGAAAATGTATTCTGAAGCATGCTGGATGTAGACATGTTTTCACACCAAAAGATTAGCAGGATGTATGAAGAAGATGTAGTCAGGTTGCTTGTGGATAGAGCAGCCAAAACTTCACAGCCTAATCCATTTACCTTTTGAAGTGTTTCTATTTTTAATTTTTTATTTTTATTTTCTACATTCTTTGTTTACATTCCAAATGCTTTCCCCTTTCCCAGTTACCTCCTCCCCATAAGTCCCATAAGCCCTCTTCCCTCTGCCCATTCTCCAATCACCCCCTCCCATTTCTATGTCCTGTTACTCCCCTACAATGCTGCATCAAGCCTTTCCAGGACCAGGGACCTCTCCTTCCTTTTTCTTGGGATCAATTGATATGCTAATTGTGTCTTGAGTATTCAGAGCTTCTGGGCTAATTAGTATCCACTTATCAGTGACTGCAGTCCATGTGCAATCTTTTGTGATTGGGTTACCTCACTTAGGATGATATTGTCCAGTTCCGACCATTTACCTAAAATTTCATGAATTCATTGTTTTTAATTGCCGAATAGTATTCCATTGTGTAAATATACCACATTTTCTGTATCCATTCCTCCATTGAGGGACATCTGGGTTCATTCCAGCTTCTGGATATTATAAATAAGACTGCTATGAACATAGTGGAGCATGTGTCCTATTGCATGCCAGGGAATCCTCTGGGTATTTGTTCAGGAGTGGTATAGCAGGGTCCTCCAAAAGTATCATGCCCAGTTTTCTGAGGAACCACTATACTGATTTCCAGAGTTCAACATGTGGCCATGCCTTGTCATGGAGATGAGTTAGGGACTTTCTGTTGATCGGTGCTGGCTTTACTCATTGCAGTTTTTATTGGAGCTCATCAATAATTCTCAAATATAATGATGTTGCCAATATTACAATGCTGCTGTAGTGGAACAGAACAGCAAAATATTGGCATGATATTTTTTGCTGTAAGTTGAGCTTTGGGAAGTGCTTTGGAGCTTCTACTTTGCCCAAGCAAGCCAGTCATCATTTATCACTATACAATCATCTTGTCATTGCAATTGCAATATGGTCATTAAAGGTTTCATTACTGTTGTATAGCATAAGAAAGAACTACAAATCAATTTGTTTTTATTTTGGGTCTTTGTCAGTGTAAGAAGGACTCACTGTATAGTTTTATTTTAAAATGATTTCTTGGATATTTTCTTTATTTACATTTCAAATGTTATCCCCTTTCCTGGTTCCTGACCTGGAAAGCCCCTATCCCACCCCTCTCCCCCTGCTTCTATGAAAGTGTTCCCTTATCCACCCACCCACTCCTGCCTCCCCATCCTTGAATTCCCTCATCAATCAAGCCTTTACAGGACCAAGGACTTCTCTTCCTGTTGGTGCCTAACAAGACCATCATCTGCTGCATGTGCAACTGAAGCTATGGGTCCATCCATGTGTACTCCTTTATTGGTGGCTTAGTCCCTGCAAATTCTGGGGGGTCTGGTTAGTTGATATGATTATTCTTCCTATGGAGTTATAAAACCTTCAGCTCCTTCAGTCCTTCCTTTAACTCCTTCATTGGGGACCCTATGCTCAGTACAATGGTTGGCTGAGAACAACCACATCTATATTTGTCAGGCTCTGGCAGAACCTCTCAGGAAACAACTATATCAGGGTCCTTTCAGCAAGAACTTCTTGGCATCCACAATAGTGTCTGGGATTGGTGAGTGATATGGAGTGGATCCCCAAGAAGAGCAATATCTGGATGACCTTTCCTTCAGTCTCTACACTTTGTCTCCCTATTTCTTCCTCTGATTATTTTGTTCCTTTTCTAAGAAGGATTGAAGCACTCACACTTTGGTCTGCCTTCTTCTTGAGATTCATGTGGTCTGTTAATTTTATCCTGGGTATTCTAAGTTTTGGACAAATATCCACTTACCAATGATTGCATACTATGTGTATTCTTTTGTGGTTGGGTTACCTCACTCAGGATGATATTTTCTAGTTCCATTCATTTGCCTAAGAATTTAATGAATTTATTGTTTTTAATAGCTGAGTAGTTCACCATTGTGTTAATGTACCACATTTTCTGTATCCATTCCTTTTTTTAAGGACATTTGGGTTCTTTCTAGCTTCTGACTATTATAAATAAGACTGCTATGAACATAATGGAGCATGTGTCCTTGTTACATGTTGGAGAATCTTTTGGGTATATGCCCAGGAGTGGTATAACTAGTTCCTCAAGTAATACTATGTCCAATTTTTTGAGCAACCACCAAACTGATTTCTTTTTTTTTTAATATTTTTATTTTCTATATTCTTTGTTTACATTCCAAATGATTTCCCCTTTCCCAGATCCCCCTTCCCCATATGTCCCATAAACCTTCTTCATTCCATCCATTCTCCAGCCAAACTCATTTTCTAGAGTGGCTGTACCAGCTTGGAATCCCACCTACAATGGAGGAGTGTTCCTCTTTCTCCACATCTTTATCAGCATCTGCTATCACCTGAGTTTTTGATGCTAGATACTCGGATGATTTGTTTCAAATGGCAAACTACATCTAAATGGTCAACAATATTTGGCTATTTTTTTATGTAATTATAAGAGGAAGACATGTAAATGCTCTCAGTTGGCCATTGTCATTTTCTAATGGTTGACTGCCATGCTCTTCATTTTGGGTGCTTTTGTCCCCTGTACAAAACTTCCCCAGTGACCATTACTTTCTGTTCATGCATTGCTAATATTGCATGTTGCCCCCACTAATTTACAACTTATTACAAAACTGAATGAAAAAAATTGCTTTAAATTGGCCTTTTTGTTCTGACATCATTTTCATGGTATAAGACAAATTTAAAATTAATAGCAACACTGCCTTATTAGGAAAAATAGACCCATGTGCATTAAATTAATGGATATCATAATCAAGTATATATAAAATATATTACACTATCAAACACAACTTGGTCAGTTAAGGAATCAGAAAAATGGGTAATGAAATTGCAGTATGTATGTGCATTTTAGTTTTTTTTTCAGTCATTAAAATAAAGCTTTGTCATTTTAAGGATGTTGATTCAACTGTAAATAATTATTAAGAAATTATTAAGAAAATGAGGCCCATATTAGAAAGAAAACCACTGTGCTTTCTCTCATGTGAAATTCCTAGATTTTATAGGGTTGTATAAAATCAATATGCAAATGAGGTGACAGAAGAACTGAATCTAAGGGAATGAAAGGGTCCAAAGGAATGTTTGAATTGTAAGAAAGAGCAGGACTGGTGTATGGAAACAGAGTATGCTCAGTATAGAGGATGGATTTCCATAAAATGCTTTTACAGAGCATTGTACTTTATAAAATTAATACATACAATCAGATTTACAAAATAAAAGACTTCAGTAGTTTCTCTGATTTTGGACATCCTCCTTTAGGGAGCATTGTCTTTTCCCTATATAGTATGCTTAAATATATAATAAAGTAGCATTATAAGAACATATCTTACAGAAAATTATCTAAACCTGTTCCCCTGCAAGTCGCTTTTAAGAGCAGCTTTTTCATGTCAACCAGGATAGATTTTAATAGATGGGACATATTTTTTAAATGGCATTATAATCAGGAATATTAAGGCATATTTCATATCATTTTATGATAAAATAGATTTTTACTTAACATCTGGACTAATGACATCTTCCTCACCCCAAAATTTACAGTATTTAAGAAATTCTCACATAAATGGAAATCTTTCTAGACATTAGAAATGATTTAATAGAAGTGAATGCATGGGCAGAAAGAGACAGTAAATATCAAAAAGCTATGTATAGCTTACTTAATCTTAAGGATTCTATTTGAATGTACCAAAATCTTAAACAAAATTGCTCATGGATTGAGACAAAACTAATTTTAATGTGATAAAACCAGATAATGTTATTAGATTTTGTTTTTCAGAAGGCAATTCTGAAAATTGCTCTAGGGTCTGTCTGTAATAACATCTGCAGTGATAGATAATATGGAACTCCACAATTTTATTAGCCAGTTGCTTAATAGTAAAATTGACCAAGGGTAATGCTACCTACATTTTGTATTAGAGTTATTATCTACATAGCAAATGGCAAGTTGGAGATATTTATGCATTTAAATTGTGTTACATCCAGAAAAACCATCCTGGATGGTTGACATGGAAAAGCCTCTATTAAAAGATACTCACTGGAGAACAGCTTTAGATAGTTTTCTGTGGTACTAAAGAATTTGATATGATAATATATTTTAAGCATAGAATTATTTGAATAGACAGCCAGCTCATTGTACTGCAAAATAGCCAGGCAGCAGTTTAGCTCTGCACTTTGCCCTTTATTTCTAGCATAAAGGACTCTCATTATGATAAACCCCATTGTGGTAGGAAATCCATCTAATACTGTTCACTTTTCTCCTAATCCAAGGAAGTTTAATTACCTGAAGCCTTAACCTCAGTACCAATAATACATTCCAAAGGAGTTGCTCTTGCACTCTGGTCATAACTTTTAAATCATTTTTTTCTTGAATCCCTTCTGCTGTTTTCTATACCGATTGTTTAAGAGAAATTTTAGCCCGCGGTTTGGGTAAATATACACTGCCAAAGGGTTTCATTTCCTACTGCGTGGAGTGTAAATCAGTAGCAACTATAGAAGTGAAGAAGGCATGTATGTTATTTCAAAATCTGTAAGTATATTTAACCAAACCAAGAAATTATTTTAAATGTTATAACAGTAGAGGTAAAGAATATGCTTTCATTTTTTGCTAAGTCTTTTTACTCCATCTTTTTCATTTAAAATGCTAATAGCAAGCTAGTGATGTATTTAGTCACTCAAGTAAGTTATGTAGGCATAAAGATGGCAGTTCAGTGCCCCAGAATCTGGGTTAAAGAGGTATGGTAATCTTTTTGCAATCCTTGTATTGCTGAAGCTGTGGCCAGGCAGACTGGTAAAATTGCCAAGTTCTAGGTCAATAAGAGATCCTGTCTCCAAAATAAACTGGACAGCATCTAACAAACAACAACTGAACTTGACCTTTGGCCATGCACACACACACACACACACACAATTATACACACACACATACAAACACATGCATATACACATTCAGTTCATAGTTTTGAAATATAGATTCTTAAAGTAAAGGGATGGAAACAGCTAAGAAAACACTTAGAGGTAATTTTAGATATTTTTGTCTTCCATAGAATAGTCCTTTATAAATATCAGCACACGCACACACACCACACACACACACACATACAATACTTTCGTTCTTCATAAGGTCATTTTACTCCCTTCATCTTTTAAGTTTAAAATGCTACTAGCATTCACTCAAATGTGTGTAATGTAGGCATGAAAATGACACTTCAGTATATATATATATATATATATATATATATATATATATATATATATATATATGCATTCTTACTCTGTTCACTAGTAGAAGATTGTAACATGCAATACCAAACCACAATAAGCATCACCTGACCACAGGTGATGCTGTAGTCATTCCTGTATGTGAATTGTGTAAAAATATAAGTCAAAGGAAAATGTTTCAAAGAATTTTAGAGAAAAGGAACAAGCTAAGGTTATGAACAATTATACACAATTAGGAATAAATTCTGGCTCATTAAGATTTGATCTTATATGAGAGGATTTTCTGCTGAATTCAAATTATAAAGTTTACAACAGGTCTTTATCTGCATTCTTTTGCAGATGTTCATTTTTAGTCATTTTAGTCTCTTTTTTCCTTCTATAAGACATGAGACTTTCTTGGTGGCCAGATATATTAGTTACTTTTCTTATTGCTATAACAGAATATCTCACAGGAAATAACCTCAGGGAAGAGCAGTTATTTTGAAAGGCAGAACATGACAGCAGGAGATTAAGAACCAGCTGGCTGTGTTGCATTGCCTAAAGAAAATCTGAGCATAGAACACTGGTACTAAATGCACTGTTGAATTCAGTCTGAAACCACAGCCCACGGAATGGTGCTCCCATAGCCAGAGTAGGTCTTCCCATCTCCATAGATCACCGACAGCTGTAGAGATGCATTTCAGGGATTCTAAATTGTATGGTGACAATGAAGATCAACTATGACACCAAAAGCTGTGACCCTACGTGGAATACAGACCGTTTAGCATGATAAAGATAAAAAAGGTACCATTAAGCCTTGGAAATTATTCATAGGTGACCTCATCAAAATATGTCTTTAAAAATGTACTCCCAAACTTAGAGAGATTGTTTAAATTTCTAAAGCAGGCTGTGAATAAATGATAGTTCAGCAATGTGAACCATGGTAGCAATAGTGGTTATTGAAAGAACAAGTTCCAAGCATGTAATTAAAAAAAGACCTATAGAAGTTAATGTTGCAGTTCGTTCTTTCAGATGAGGTGACTTTGATGCCAAACCATAAAAACTTTTTGTAACAAAAAATTATTATAAGACATGCAAATAAAATTTTTTAAATATTGAAATTCTACTCCTCTTTGATGCATATAAAACTAATTATGATCATATATCAATAATCCATCTGTCTTCTTTGTTAAATATTACAATTTAGGTGTAATAAAATGCCTAACGACCTCTTTGTTCCTAAAGGCTTAGGAAACACCATGTGCATTAGCATCAACTAGAACCTCTGATTTTACTGTTTTGAAATTTGATTGGAGCAGTATGCATACACCATAGTGTTTTCATACAACTCTTCCATAATTTTAGGTTTTCATGCATTTTAGTTGTCCTTAATAGGTTCAGGTACCTGAAACCATGAAGAATCTGCAGAACTAAGCTCATGGTCAAGCACTTGCCTAACAAGAACAGCACATAGATACTTAGTTCAGGGACAGAAGGCAACATTCAGTCTTACATTCAGGCATTCAGAATCCTTTCTCTTATGTGCACTTTGCCTCTTTAAATCCCCTCAACATGCTTCTGTGCATTTTATTTTAATGTTATACTTACAGATTAATCTTTGTCCTAAATTATTCCCTTAAGAAACTAATGTTTTTTACCCCTTTAGTCTTTTTAAGAAAATCTTTCTTTTCTTCTTATTCTTATATTGGGTCATTGAAACACATATCTAGTGTACTTTAGTACATCTCTCATATATCCTTTCCCTTCTCTATCTTGCCCCAAATCCCATGATTAAATCCCCTTTCCTCTGTACATATGTACTTTTACTTTCATGCTATCTGTAAATATGCCACTTTATAAATCTATATAAACTCTAGACCTACAAATGAAAGAAACATACAGTATTTATACTTTGGAGATTGACCAAATTTACTTAATATCTCAGGTTGCACATCTACTTTCCAGTAACATAACTTAACTTATATATATATAAAATCTTCCTAAGGCATTCCTTTGTAGATAGACAGAGCTTGGTTCATAATTAGGATTCTATACACAGTGTTGCAGAACCATTTGCATGATAACTTGAAGTCTTTTTGAATAAATACTTAGTATAAATATCATAAAATATGTAGATTTTGTTAAACTGGACTATTTTAGATCTCCACTAGCAGTGTACAAGGACTCTTTTTTTTTTTTCCTTAGTTCTTCTTTATGACTACTTTGAATGGGATGATATGGAATCTCAATATAAGTTTTACTCGAATTCCTATAATGGCAAAATATGTTGAACATTTTTCATGTTTCTTGGTCATTTTTATTTCATGTTTTGTGAACTCTATTCATTTACTTATCCTATTTATTTTTACTAATAAATTTTGTTTTTTTTGACAGTTCCACACATGAATATATTGTGTTTATATTACTATCATCTACCATTCTTCTTTCCCTGCCTCCCCTCTCAGCATACCCTTGTCCTTATAATTGTCTTTCCCATATTCACAACTGTTCAGTGTCCCAGAGTTTAAATAGGATCATTGGATTGACAATGCGTTTATAACTATCCATAATAGCATGGTGGGCTCACCGGTGGGTACACAACTGGCTCTATATTTTTAAATCTGTCAATTTTCAAGACTAAGTGGGGGTGCCTCAGGAGTCATGAATCTTGCCACAGCTGATTAGTGTGGAACCAGGGACAGTGGGCGCAGCTGCTCTGAGTTTATGCCTCCCATACCTGTGTCATGGCATTTTCCAGCATTTGTTCTTATTGTTTTTGATTCTAACATCGTTTCAGCAATGGGCCCTGAGACTTACAGGGATGGTTTAAATGCCAACTTAGGGCTCACCCATCATCTATTTTTTCTTCTCAGCATATTATGTGGTCATAGTTCCCTACATCCATGTTGTGTGAAATATAAAAAGAAATGAGAACCTGCCAACTCTCCTTTCCTGCCAGGCCTCAGCACCATGTCCAGGTAGGGTCCTGCTCAGAGCTGTTCTTGCTGCTGTCGCCTAGTTAGCGCCCACAGCATCTCAGCTGTGTTCCCTCTCTGCCATCAGTGGACCAACACTCCAGTAACCAAGTAAAGTGAAACTCTTAAAGCTTAAATAATCAATCATGTTACATATCAGCAATATCACAGTTTACATGATGCCCATACTGTAATTTAAGAGCCAAATGATAATGATAAATGCATTTTCCCAATATTTTTAACCTTATAAAAACTTAGCTATTTTGGCTAGTAAATGTCACACAGGTCCACATCCAAAGCCATCTCCATTGCTTCTCCTTTCTCCTCCTGTGATCTCTGTGTCTCCCCAACTCCTAGCTCCGCCTCCCGTTTCCTGTCCAATCAGAAGACCTTCCTCTCACCTAATATGATTGGATGTGGAAAATCCTGCCACACATCTGCATTTATTTTATTCACTTAAAAATAATCCCCTGATAATGGCTAAGAGTAGCCTTTGTCTGCAAATATAAATATACATTTAAAAGGAAATTGATGCCCAGTCAATTTAGCTGAGCAGCAATATTAGGTTCCTCCATAGGGCCCAAGACTACTTCAGATAGAGTTTTGGGCTGGGTTTACAGTACAAGATATGGATTTCCCCTTTTAGTATGGGCCTCAAAGGCAATCAATGAGATGTCTCCATAATAGTCGTGCTACTAATATACCCATGATAACAGTTTGCCTGAAAGATTAGTATTATAGTTCATAGGATTATCAGATAGGTAAGACCAATGATCATGTCTTCTCGAGCAGCCTAAGCATCATGATCTGACGCTATGCTTGAGTTATCTATATCTAGAACCTGGTGAGCATGGAGCTTTCAATAACATAGTTTTACCATTTAATTTTGAGGGCAACCAAGAAACAATAGAGCTAAGATTTTGATTTTTGTTCCTAAGAGATAAAGCTGTTTTTCTTTTTCTTATGTGGATTGGCTGATATTTTGATGGAATAGTTATGCATCTGCCTTTTTACTCCTTTGGCCACATTTTTTTTTATTTATTTATTTATTTTCTTTTTTTTTTTTATTCGATATAATTTATTTACATTTCAAATGATTTCCCCTTTTCTAGCCCCCCCCCACTCCCCGAAAGTCCCGCAAACTCCCTTCTCTTCCCCTGTCCTCCCACCCACCCCTTCCCACTTCCCCGTTCTGGTTTTGCTGAATACTGTTTCACTGAGTCTTTCCAGAACCAGGGGCCACTCCTCCTATCTTCTTGTACCTCATTTGATGTGTGGATTATGTTTTGGGTATTCCAGTTTTCTAGGTTAATATCCACTTATTAGTGAGTGCATACCATGATTCACCTTTTGAGTCTGGGTTATCTCACTTAGTATGATATTCTCTAGCTCCATCCATTTGCCTAAGAATTTCATAAATTCATTGTTTCTAATGGCTGAATAGTACTCCATTGTGTAGATATACCACATTTTTTGCATCCACTCTTCTGTTGAGGGATACCTGGGTTCTTTCCAGCATCTGGCAATTACAAATAGGGCTGCTATGAACATAGTAGAACATGTATCCTTATTACATGGTGGGGAGTCTTCTGGGTATATGCCCAGGAGTGGTATAGCAGGATCTTCTGGAAGTAAGGTACCCAGTTTTCGGAGGAACCGCCAGACTGATTTCCAGAGTGGTTGTACCAATTTGCAACCCCACCAGCAGTGGAGGAGTGTTCCTCTTTCTCCACACCCTCTCCAACACCTGCTGTCTCCTGAATTTTTAATCTTAGCCATTCTGACTGGTGTAAGATGAAATCTTAGGGTTGTTTTGATTTGCATTTCCCTAATGACTAATGAAGTTGAGCATTTTTTAAGATGTTTCTCTGCCATCCGAAGTTCTTCAGGTGAGAATTCCTTGTTTAACTCTGTACCCCATTTTTTAATAGGGTTGTTTGGTTTTCTGGAGTCTAACTTCTTGAGTTTTTATATATATTGGATATTAGCCCTCTATCTGATGTAGGTTTGGTGAAGATCTTTTCCCAATTTGTTGGTTGCCGATTTGTCCTCTTGATGGTGTCCTTTGCCTTACAGAAACTTTGTAATTTTATGAGGTCCCATTTGTCAATTCTTGCTCTTAGAGCATACACTATTGGTGTTCTGTTCAGAAACTTTCTCCCTGTACCGATGTCCTCAAGGGTCTTCCCCAATTTCTTTTCTATTAGCTTCAGAGTGTCTGGCTTTATGTGGAGGTCCTTGATCCATTTGGATTTGAGCTTAGTACAAGGAGACAAGGATGGATCAATTCGCATTCTTCTGCATGCTGACCTCCAGTTGAACCAGCACCATTTGTTGAAAAGGCTATCTTTTTTCCATTGGATGTTTTCAGCCTCTTTGTCGAGGATCAAGTGGCCATAGGTATGTGGGTTCATTTCTGGATCTTCAATCCTGTTCCATTGATCCTCCTGCCTGTCACTGTACCAATACCATGCAGTTTTTAACACTATTGCTCTGTAGTATTGCTTGAGGTCAGGGATACTGATTCCCCCAGATTTTCTTTTGTTGCTGAGAATAGTTTTAGCTATCCTGGGTTTTTTGTTGTTCCAGATGAATTTGATAATTGCTCTTTCTAACTCTGTGAAGAATTGAGTTGGGATTTTGATGGGTACTGCATTGAATCTGTATAGTGCTTTAGGCAAAATGGCCATTTTAACTATATTGATTCTACCGATCCAGGAGCATGGGAGGTTTTCCCATTTTTTGAGGTCTTCTTCCATTTCCTTCTTCAGAGTCTTGAAGTTCTTGTCATACAGATCTTTCACATGTTTGGTAAGAGTCACCCCAAGATACTTTATACTGTTTGTGGCTATGGTGAAGGGGGTCATTTCCCTAATTTCTTTCTCAGCCTGCTTATCCTTTGAGTATAGGAAGGCCACTGATTTGCTTGAGTTGATTTTATAACCTGCCACTTTGCTGAAGTTGTTTATCAGCTGTAGGAGCTCTCTAGTGGAGTTCTTTGGGTCACTTAGGTAGACTATAATGTCGTCTGCAAATAATGATAGTTTGACTTCCTCCTTTCCAATTTGTATCCCTTTGACCTCCTTATGTTGTCGAATTGCCCGAGCTAGTACCTCAAGTACAATATTGAAAAGATAAGGAGAAAGGGGGCAGCCTTGTCTGGTCCCTGATTTCAGTGGGATTGCTTCAAGTTTCTCTCCATTTAGTTTGATGCTGGCTACCGGTTTGCTGTATATTGCTTTTACTATGTTTAGGTATGGGCCTTGAATTCCTATTCTCTCCAAGACTTTAAGCATGAAAGGATGCTGAATTTTGTCAAATGCTTTTTCAGCATCCAATGAAATGACCATGTGGTTTTGTTCTTTGAGTTTGTTTATGTAGTGGATTGTATTGATGGATTTCCGTATATTGAACCAACCCTGCATTCCCGGGATAAAGCCTACTTGATCATGGTGGATGATCGTTTTGATGTGTTCTTGGATTCGGTTGGCAAGAATTTTATTGAGTATTTTTGCATCGATGTTCATAAGGGAAATTGGTCTGAAGTTCTCTTTCTTTGTTGGATCTTTGTGTGGCTTTGGTATCAGCGTAATTGTGGCTTCGTAGAAGGAATTGGGTAGTGTTCCTTCTGTTTCTATTTTGTGGAATAGTTTGAAGAGTATTGGTGTTAACTCTTCTTTGAAGGTCTGGTAGAATTCTGCACTGAAGCCATCTGGTCCTGTGCTTTTTTTGGTTGGAAGACTTTCTATGACTCCTTCTATTTCTTTAGGCATTATAGGACTGTTTAGATGGTCTAGTTGGTCCTGATTTAATTTTGGTATTTGGTATCTGTCAAGGAAATTGTCCATTTCCTCCAGATTCTCCAGTTGTGTTGAGTATAGGCTCTTGTAGTAGGATCTGATGATTTTTTGGATTTCCTCAGTTTCCGTTGTTATATCTCCCTTTTCATTTCTAAGTTTGTTAATTTGGATACTTTCTCTGTGCCCTTTGGTCATTCTGGCTAAGGGTTTATCTATCTTGTTGATTTTCTCAAAGAACCAGCTCCTGGTATTGTTGATTTTTTGTATGGTTCTCTTTGTTTCTACTTGAATGATTTCGGCCCTGAGTTTGATGATTTCCTGCCTTCTACTCCTCCTGGGCGAAATAGCTTCTTTTTGTTCTAAGGCTTTCAGGTGTGTCATTAAGCTGGTAATGTATGCTCTCTCCATTTTCTTTTTGGAGGCACTCAGGGCTATGAGTTTTCCTCTTAGCACTGCTTTCATTGTGTCCCATAGGTTTGGGTATGTTGTGTTTTCATTTTCATTGTGTTCTAAAAAGTCTTTAATTTCTTTCTTTATTTCTTCCTTGACCAAGGTATCATTGAGTAGAGTATTGTTCAGTTTCCACGTGTATATGGGTTTTCTGTTGTTTCTGTTGCTATTGAAGACCACTTTTACTCCATAGTGATCAGATAGGAGGCATGGGATTAGTTCGATCTTCTTATATTTGTTGAGGTCTGTCTTGTGACCAATTATATGGTCGATTTTGGAGAAGGTACCATGAGGTGCTGAGAAAAAGGTATATTCTTTTGTTTTAGGATAGAATGTTCTATATATATCTGTTAAATCTAATTGGTCCAAAGCTTCAATTAGTTTCATTGTGTCCCTGTTTAGTTTCTGTTTTCCTGATCGGTCCATTGAGGAAAGTGCAGTGTTGAAGTCACCCACAATTATTGTGTTAGGTGCAATGTGTGCTTTTAGTTTTAATAAAGTTTCTTTTACGAAAGAGGGTGCCCTTGCATTTGGTGCATAGATGTTCAGGATTGACAGTTCTTCTTTTTGCATTTTTCCTTTGACCAGCAAGAAGTGTCCCTCAGGGTCTCTTTTGATGACTTTGGGTTGAAAGTCAATTTTATCTGATATTAAAATGGCTACTCCAGCTTGTTTCCTGAGACCATTTGCTTGTAAAATTGTCTTCCAGCCTTTTACTCTAAGGTAGTGTTTGTCTTTGACCCTGAGGTGTGTTTCCTGTAAGCAGCAAAATGTAGGGTCCTGTTTACGTATCCATTCAGTTAGTCTGTGTCTTTTTATTGGGGCATTAAGTCCATTGATGTTAAGAGATATTAAGGAATAGTGATTGTTACTTCCTATCATTTTTGACGTTATTTTTTAAATTTGAATGCTTAACTTCTTTTGGGTTTGATGAAAGGTTACTATCTTGCTTTTTCCAGGGTGAAGTTTCCCTCCTTGTATTGGTGTTGTCCTCCTATTATCCTTTTTAGGGCCGGGTTTGTGGATAGATATTGGGTAAACTTGGTTTTGTCATGAAATATCTTAGTTTCTCCATCTATGGTGATTGAGAGTTTTGCTGGATATAGCAGTTTTGGTTGGCATTTGTGTTCTCTTAGAGTCTGCATGAGATCTGCCCAGGACCTTCTAGCCTTCATAGTCTCAGGTGAAAAGTCTGCTGTGATTCTGATAGGTCTTCCTTTATATGTTACTTGGCCTTTTTCTCTTACTGCCTTTAGTATTCTTTCTTTGTTTAGAACATTTGGTGTTTTGATTATTATGTGACGGGAAGTATTTCTGCTCTGGTCCAGTCTGTTTGGAGTTCTGTAGGCTTCTTGTATATTCATGGGCATCTCTCTCTTTAGGTTAGGGAAGTTTTCTTCCATAATTTTATTGAAGATGTTTGCTGGCCCTTTAAGTTGTAAATCTTCACTCTCATCTATGCCTATAATCCTTAGGTTTGGTCTTCTCATTGTGTCCTGGATTTCCTGGATATTTTGGGTTACAAGCTTTTTGCATTTTGCATTTTCTTTAACTGTTGAGTCCATGGTTTCTATGGAATCTTCAGCATCTGAGATTCTTTCTTCTATCTCTTGTATTCTGTTGTTGATATTTGCATCTCTGTCCCCTGATTTCTTCCCAAGGCTTTCTATCTCCAAAGTTGTCTCCCTTTGAGTTTTCTTAGTTGTTTCTACTTCTGATTTTAGATCCTGGATGGTTTTGCTTAGCGCCTTCACTTGCATGTTTGTGTTTTCCTGTAATTCTTTAAGAGATTTTTGTGTTTCCTCTTTCATGAGCTCAGCCTGTTGACCAAAGTTCTCCTGTATTTCTTTCAGAGATTTTTGTGTTTCGTCTTTCATGACCTCAGCCTGTTGAGCAAAGTTCTCCTGTATTTCTTTAAGTGTTTTTTGCATTTCCTCCTCGTTGGCTTTTGTATTCTCCTGGATTTCTTTCAATGATTTTTGTGTTTCCCTTGCAAGGGCTTCTAACTTTTGATCCATTTTCTCCTGAATTTCTTTATGTATGACCTTCATGTGTTCCTGTACCAGCATCATGACCAGTGATTTTAAATCCAAATCTTGTTTTACTGGTGTGCTGGGGTATCCAGGACATGTTGGTAGAGGAGAATTGGGTTCAGATGTTGCCATATTGCCTTGATTTCTGTTAGTGACGTTCCTGCGTTTGCCTTTTGCCATCTAGTTCTCACTGGTGTTAGTTTATCTTCTCAGTGCTGGACTCACCAGTGCAAGCTGCCCCTTCCCAGTTGGCCTCTGGTGCACAGCTTACCTCCTGCACTGCTTGTAGACAGTGTGCTGCTGCCCAGGCTGTTCAGATCCCAAAGCAGGCACCCGAAGGCTCCCGCTGGGGCCCGCTGGATTCACTGGAGCACACTGACTTCTCCCAGCTGGCGGCCCGGAAGCCCAGCTAGCCGCTTGCAGGACTTGGAGATGTAATGCTGCCGCCCAGACTGATCTGGATCCGGAAGCGGAGAGAGTAGAGCTAAGGGCTTCTGCCTGAGGCCTTGCCCCAGATTGTGTCTGTGGAGCAGATGGAGCCCGTGTGCACTCCCAGGGAGTGCTGACGGTGTATGCTACTGGGACCTCCCCTGTGTTCTGCTCACTCCGCTGGGCAGCCGATCTGCCAACCGGGCTGTCGCACACAAGGTTAGCCTGGCCGCCCAGTCCCTGAGTCCAGGCAAAAGCCTGGGAGGCCAAGGTCCGAGCAAAGTTCCCCTAGGGCTATGACTGTTAATTGGGTCTGCCAGGTGACTAGGATGGCGGGCGTGCGCGCCCGCGCTCCCTGAAAGCGCCGGGAGAGTCTGCTTTGCTAACAATCACCTGGGCGGGGGTTGACTCACAGATGGCCCACCAAGCCGCCCAGTTCTTGGGGTCAGTCCTGTGCCTTTTGGGGCCTGGACCCCCGCTTTGTTAGCCTTAGGCTATGCCTGTTACAGGTCTGCCCGCCTGAGCTCTCTGTCGTCCTGCAGGCAAAATGGCGGCGGCGCGCTCGCAGGCCTGTGCAAAACCTCCTGCCTGGGTTGGCACCCTGATGGCCCCCCCGACCCGCCCAGGGCCTGGGTGCAGGCCAACGCCCGTCGGGCTCAGACCACCGCGGTGTTGGCCTTGGATTATGTTTGTGTACCTCAGTCCGATCCGTGGAGTACGGAACCAAGATGGATGCGCCTCTCCTGACTGGTGGGAGGCCGAGTTCTGAAGTGGCCTCCTTGCAGGAAAGGCACCGCACAACTGCAGCTGCTTGCTGCCCGGCTGGTCAGCGAAGGTCAGTGGTCGTGGGCGCAGGGCCTAACTGGTCCCTGTGACGCCTTGGTTCCACTGCTGATGGCCCTTCAGCTGGAGCAGCCACTGCTGCCGCTGCCGCTGCCGCCGCCTCCGCCGAAGCAGTCCTCTATTCTAGCCACATTTTTTTTTAAATTATGCTTGCTCTTAACCCATTCCAAGATTAGTAACAAAAAAGGTAAAAGGTATAAAATGTCCCATTTTATAACTTCTGTGAATGATATTCTCAGAGACTTACTAGGACCACTTAAGGCCTTCCTACAAGTAACTTTGACACTTGCACAAATCATGCCTTCTTTAGTCCAAAAGGGTTCTCTCCCTCTGTGTTCCCCCTCCCTTTCTCTGATACTTTTAGTGTTCTTTGCAAGCAGAATAATTCTTGCCAAAACAGTGGATCTTAATGTCATCAGTGATCATCTTCAGGCTTCTGCTGTCAGGTTTATAAATATGATATAGACTAATTTACAGTCAGGAAGATATTTCAAAGTGAGTGAAAAGCAAGTTTTATAGATTTTACAGCTGTATATTTAGAAACATATTAAGCTAACAATAGTTTAGTGCAGTTCCAGTTTATGTGTATAAGCCTGTTAGATTATCCTCCTGTTTATATGCATAAGCCTGTTAGTTTTTACTTCTGTTTATGTGCATAATTCTGTTTCATTATCACCAACCCATTTATACATTTATATACAAGTTCACACAATAAAGTCTTTGTGTTTAAAATCATTTATTCACTTTTGTTATTATATATGTGTATGAGTTTACGTCTGTGCAGGCTGCTTTTTTTGTGGGACTTTTTCTTGGTATTGCTGTTGTGACAGTTTGTTCTTCATTTTTTCAACTTGACACAAACTCTGGTTATCTTTGAAGTGGGAACCTCAATTGAGCAAATACTTGCCTCAAATTACCCTGTAGGATAATAGTCCGTAAGAAACTTTTATGATGAATGATTAATGTGATAGAGCTGTTTCACTATGTTTAGTGCAATCTCTAAACATTGAATAAGCAAGCAGGTTAAAAAAGCTATAACAAGGAATCAGTGAGCAGAGTACTCCATGGCCACCCCTTCTTCATTTCCTGCTGTGAGTATCTGCATCTATCTCTGTCTGCTGCTGGTAAAACACCTCCGAGGACATCCATGCAAGGCTCTGAACGGCAAACATACCATAGCATGACTAATACAATCAGAGATTGGTGCCCACCCATGGGCTTGATCCCAAGTTCAGCCTATCCCTGGTTGGTCATTCCTTTTGTCTCTTCCCCATTTTTGTTTCTGCATTTATTTCAGACAGGAGTAATTTAGGTTTGAAAGTTTTATAGGTGGGTTAATGTCCACATCCTTCTACTGGGGTCCCTGTCTGACTGCTGGAGGTGTTCTATTCAGGTTCCATATCCCCTCTGGTGGACATCTTGGCTAAGGTCACTCACAATGAGTCCTGGAGGCCACCGTCATACCAGGTCTCTGGGATTTTCAGGAGGTTGCCCCCACCCCACGCCCACTCCAACCCCAGCAACTGCATATGTCCATCCACTCTCCTCGCCCTCTGGGTTTCTCTCTTGTCTTCCCTTATACCTGATCATGCCCCCTCTTATCCCTTCCACTCCTCTGTTGACCCAGATCCTCCCTCCGCCTCCCATGATTATTTTGCTCATCCTTCTAAGTGGGATTGCAGCATCCTAACTTGGGTCTTGCTGCTTGTGTGACCTCTTAGAGTCTGTGTGGTCTATCAAGGGTATTCTGTACTTTTTGTCTAATATCCACTTATCAGTGAATACATGCCATGTATGTTCTTTTGGGTTTTCTAGTTCCATCTATTTTCAGGCACAATTCATGATGTCCTTATTCTTAATAGCAGAATAGTATTCCCTTGTGTAAATGAAGCACATTTTCTATGTCCATTCTTCATGTGAGGGACCTATGGTTTGCTTCCATTTTCTGGCTATTCCAAAACAAGCTGCTATGAACATTACAGAGCATCCCTTTTAAGTCATTTTAAGAAATTCACAGGCTGCCCCCTCTCTCCTTATCTTTTGAATATTGTACTTGAGGTACTAGCTAGGGCAATTAGACAACATAAATATATCAAAGGGATACAAATTGGAAAGGAAGAAGTCAAACTATCACTATTTGCAGATGATATGATAGTCTACCTAAGTTACCCAAAAAACTCCATCAGAGAACTCCTACAGCTGATAAACAACTTCAGCAAAGTGGCAGCTTATAAAATCAACTCAAGCAAATCGGTAGCCTTCCTATACTCAAAGGATAAGCAGGCTAAGAAAGAAATTAAGGAAATTACACCTTTCACAATAGACACAAACAATATACAGTACCTTGGTGTGACTCAGAACAAACAAGTGAAAGACCTGTATGACAAGAAATTCAAGTCTCTGAATAAGGAAATGGAAGAAGACCTCAGAAAATGGAAAAATCTCCCATGCTCATGGATTGGCAGGATTAATATAGTTAAAATGGCCATAGAGATTCAACACAATACCCATCAAAATTCCAACTCAGTTCTTCACAGAGTTAGAAAGAGTGATTCTCAAATTCATCTGGAATAACAAAAAAAACCAGGATAGCTACTATTCTCAACAACAATAGAAATTCTGGGGGAATCAGTATCCCTGACATCAAGCAATACTACAGAGCAATAGTGTTAAAAACTGCAAGGTATTGGTACAGTGACAGGAAGGTGGATCAATGGAATAGGATTGAAGACCGAGAAATGAACCCACACACCTATGGCCACTTGATCTTTGACAAAGGGGTTGAAAATATCCAGTGGGAAAAAAAGATAGCCTTTTCAACAAATGGTGCTGGTTCAACTGGAGGTCAGCATGCAGAAGAATGTGAATTGATCCATCCTTATCTCCTTGTACTAAGCTCAGCTCTAAATGGATCAAGGACCTCAACATAAAGCCGGATATTCTAAAGCTAATAGAAAAGGAACTGGGTAAGACCCTTGAGGACATTGGTACAGGGGAAAGTTCCTGAACAGAACACCAATAGCTTATGCTCTAAGATCAAGAATTGACAAATGGGACCTCATAAAATTACAAAGTTTCTGTAAAGCTAAGGACACCATCAAAAGAACAAATCAGCAACCAACAAATTGGGAAAAGATCTTCACCAACTCTACATCAGACAGAGGGCTAATATCCAGTATATACAAAGAACTCACGGAGTTAGACCCCAGAAAACCTAATAACCCTAATAAAAAATGGGGAACAGAGCTAAACAAAGAATTTTTACCTGAAGAACTTCGGATGGCTGAGAAGCATCTTAAAATATGCTCAACATCATTAGTCATTAGAGAAATGCAAATCAAAACAACCCTGAGATTTCACCTTACACCAGTCAGAATGGCTAAGATTAAAAACTCAGGAGACAGCAGGTGTTGGCAAGGATGTGGAGAAAGAGGAACACTCCTCCACTACTGGTGGGGTTGCAAATTGGTACAACCACTCTGGAAATCAGTCTGGCACGTCCTCAGAAAGCTGGGCATATCACTTCCAGAGGATCCTACTATACCACTCCTGGGCATATACCCAGAGGATTCCCCAACACGTAATAAAGATATGTACTCCACTATGTTCATAGCAGCCCTATTTATAATAGCCAGAAGCTGGAAAGAACCCAGGTATCCCTCAACAGAAGAGTGGATAAAAAAATGTGGTATATATACACAATGGAGTACTATTTAGCCATTAGAAACAATGAATTCATGAAATTCTTAGGCAAATGGATGGAGCTGGAGAACATCATACTAAGTGAGGTAACCCAGTCGCAAAAGATCAATCACGGTATGCACTCAGTAATAAGTGGATACTAGCCTAGAAAACTGGAATACCCAAAACATAATCCACACATCAAATGATGTCCAAGAAGAAAGGAGGAGTGGCCCCTGGTTATTAAAAGACTCAGTGAAGCAGTATAGGGCAAAACCAAAACAGCGAAGTGGGAAAGAGTGGGTGGGAGGATAGGGGGAGAGAAGGGTCTTATGGGGCTTTTGGGGAGTGGGGGACCAGAAAAGGAGAAATCATTTGAAATGTAAATAAAAAATATATCGAATAAAAAAAATAAAAAAAGAAAAAAAGAAATTCACAGGAACCTTTGAGTATTTTGGTGGACATAAAACAGTGTTTATATAGCATGCTAATCACATAGACGAGGTGCATACTTCTACGGAAATTAGTCATTTGTATGCTATCTATTTTATCTGCCCTCCTGGCTCCAATATATTCACTTAAAATTCTTTAAATATTAACTTGACATTTGGCCTGCATGTTGCATTTATATAATGTGTGAATTACTAGATATTTAATATAAGAAGAAATTCTCAGCATGTTTTCCTTTATCTATACATGAATGATAGCTTGATCATATTTAGGTGAACATATTTTGCCTAATTATTCACTCACAGAAAATTTTGTGTGAACATATTCTGTAGGAGGATGCAAACTGTTTTATATGAGCTCTTTTATCAGCCTGCTTTGATGACTGACAGAAGAATTTAATGTACATATGGGAAAATGTCTTTAAGTTGTGTATCTTGCTATACTCAATTGAAAAGAACTCCTTCTACATTATCAGGAGCTTTGTTTTATATTTCAAAATGATTTATATGGGATTGAAAATGTCAATGCCACAAACTCTGGAATCCACTCCATCACTTGGCACAGTCTGTTGTCTTCAGAGTATTGACTTGTGCTATCCCAAACTTTACAGAAGGTAACAGAGGCTCCAATCACTTTTTCAGATCAATTCACCATCAGGCTTCTAGAGTCACTATGTTTTCATTACCTAATAATGAAATAATGAAGCAAGTCATGCAGTGGCCACTAATTCTGTATAGATATTGGGGGAATACCTTCGTGAAGAAGGGATAAATCCTCTAGGGGATGTTTTGAGGAATAGATATTAGTTCTAATGAATGCTAAGTGCCATGGGACTTTTATTCACATTATCAGTGATCTGTATTTTGACTCTTTCTTAGTTTTGCCCTAAGAAGCAGTCTTTCTCCATCTCCCTTGTTCAGCAATTTCTACAATGCCTTCAGAATTGCACTGACTTGGTATTTATCATCTAGAGTTTGTTTAAAAACTTTAAAATTTCCTCTTGCTCTCACCATTCCCTTCAAAAGAACTATATCTATCCTTCAGCCCCACATCCATTATCTCCTCTCAGAAAATCCAATCCACAGCATCAAAGACTGTTATTCTTCAAGGAATATTCTTTAATGCTATCTCCTAATGCACAGGGAAGGGGGAGTTTGCAGCCAAGATTGTGACTGAGAGTTTCAAACTTAGCTCAGCTGGTGGAGTTTTGAAAAAGAGTTGTAGATGAATATTGTCACAGTTGCCAATTAGTAATTTACATACAGGTTAAACCCATTGTGTGAACTTGTCTACATACTTTTTTTGTTTTTTTTTTTTTGTATTTTTGTTTTTGTTTTTTGCTTATTTTGAGGCAGGAGCAGGATTTCTCTGTATAGCCCTGGCTGTCCTGGAACTCATTCTGTAGACCAGGCTGGCCTTGAACTTAGAAATCCACCCTCTCCCTCCCAAGTGCTGTGATTAAAGGTGTGCGCCACCACCACCCTGCTCTTGTCTACATTCTTACAGGATTTGTAAAATGGCATTCCCAGTAATTAAAGAATCATTGGATTACTGTGACAGTTAGAGAATATTACCTTAATCTTTTTATCCAGTAAGTGTCCATTCATAAATCACAGGTTGGAGGATGAATATTGTCTTTGTTTAAGCTCTACTGAACATGAGATGGGGAAATGTCATCTCAGGAAAATTAAAATTGCATCATTATTTGTTCTACATCAGTTTGGAGGACTTCTGTGGATTCATCTATTTGGCATTGAAGCTAATGTTGTCAACAACATAAAGTCTGCACAACATCAATTCAACATTTTAAATTTAAATAAAAGGTCTAGTACAGTTATACATTTTGTGCATTCCCCCATATATCCATTTATTTTCATTTTCCCTCCTTTCTTTTCCATCCTCACTTCATGCTTCTAAACAATTTTACTCTTCTTATACTTTAAAAGCTAGATAAGTGATTGCATGCATGCATGTAAAGTGTGAGAATAACAAATGGTGAATACATACAATTTTTGTCATTCTGAAACTGGATTAATTTTCTCAATGTGATTATCTCAATTTGAACCCCTTTGCCTATAAATGACATAACTTAACCTTTATTGTCACTGCATCGGCATTCCTGGCATTCTACCTTTTTCTACTCCTCTGTTCTATGCTCCTGGCTGGACTCTAAAACTAAGCTATGGTGACTGGTACTACATGAACAGATGTGGAAGTGTGTCTGTGATATGCTGATATGAAGTCATTAAGTTAAATACCCAGAGGCAGGATACACATTCAGAGAGCATACCTATTTGTAGGTTTTTGGTTTTTTTTATATTTTTTTGGGGGAAACCTCCATTAATTTCCACAGACTCAAATTATTTTACCTTCCCGCTAATAGGAAAAAGTAGGATGTTTATCCCCCATCATTTCCTGTGGTTTGTGCATTTTTATGATAGTGGGAAGGTAAAATGGTCAAAGCTTTGCTGATTTTTTGTCCAAATTTTCATTGTTAGTATAGTCTACAAATTAATCCTGTCAAACAAGTATTTGATGAAGGTATTTCCCTATTCTATAGGTTACTGAAAACTGCCATTTCTGTTCCCCTGACTGTATGGAATATTTTTAAATTTATAAGATCTCCTTAACTGATTTTTGGCCTTATTTCCTGAAATACAAAAGTCCATTTCAACCCATTTCTTGCCTTTTTTTTTTTTTTTTTTTTTTTGTATCTTTGAGTGTTTGGATCATGTGATCTTTGAGTACTTCCAGGACTGGGAAATACATTGAGAAATTTTATGGATTTGGAGTTGATTTTTGTTCTGGGCAAGAAATGTAGACCAAGTTTTAGTCTACTACAGTTTGACAATATCATTTTTTTAAAAGGCTATGCTTATTTATTGTGAGCTTTTGGTATCCTTGTCATATAAAATGTGTGTTACTATTGTCCTTTCTATCTAGATCTTCGTGTTCATTCAGTTGGGGTGTGTGTGTGTGTGTGTGTGTGTGTATGTGCCCATATAATGTTCCTGTTGTTACTGTGTGTGGCTCTATAGCAGAATTATATATAACAAAAAGATGTATACATTTGGTAGTGAGACATTAATACCTATACCTATACCAAAACTATATTGTTTAATATTATTTTCACATAATTTTTAAACTAATAATCTTTAAGTTAGAATTTCAGTTTGTGCTATAATAATAAAAATCTTATTTAGAATTTTGTCATTTTAGGTTTTATTAGATAACGAACAAAACACCACCACCACTACTAAAACTAAACAAAACAAAATCTAAGTACTTACTTTCTATTTTATACTCAAACTCTTTTTATATTGAAGGGAAAAAAATCTATGCAAAACTAGCTAGGGTGGTTGGAAGAAAATAGAGAGGGTGTTGAACGTGAATGCTACAGGAGGTCATCAGGCCCTGCAGCCTGCCCAAATATAAGGAGGACAAAGGATAAAGAATACATTCTGTGACACTTCACTTCCACATGCAAACTGGTGCCAGAACTTAGTATCGTGGTACCAAGAATAGAATATGGACTACCCTCTTATTCCAATTGCAGATAAAGCTTGTTAATCAGGGGTTGTCTTAATGCAGAGATGAATTAAACGAGGTCTACAATGCCTGTCAAATTAGCCATGGGATGTACAAAATGTGGTGTAAAGGAATCATAGTAGCTTTTGATGGTGTTAAAAGGCACACAGATCTTTAAATACACCAGTTGCAAAACTTTGAATCTGTGAATGCATACCACACTTATCTAGTCTACACTTCACATCCACTAATATACTAATGGCAGGCAAATAATTAGCAAGCATTTACTGAGTAATAGGACTACTGTAACTGATTGTCATTTTATTCCATTTGAGAGTTCCATGACAGGTTTTCACAGATTGACAAGATGACTTGATAGTCTGCCTGGAACTTCAAGTTTCCCCACATTTAAAACCTGATTTGTCAGAAAGATCTGATCTGAAGAGACATTTAGGCCACATGAAGACCCAGTAAAATCTAGCATCCAGAGGAGAGTTTGCTTGTCTGTCCTGCTATGACTGTAGTTGTTCTTATTGTAGCATTTAGGTATTTATTAGTGATTTAATGAGAACTTAAAATATGCAGAATTTCATAGGAGCATTCAGCTTTTCCTTCACAAGTGTTGCCTGCAAAGATAAAAAGAGCTGTACTTCTGAGATAATCTTGGCAGTCTCAAACAAAGTAAAATTTAAAAGGTTTTCATTTTAAAGTCATTATTTATATATTTTTAGAAAGTGTTTTAATAACTTCTCAAAATCATTCATATATTATATAAAACACTATTTTAATAAAAAATTTTATACATTTTAAAATTATTGCCAAATCCAAAACAAAAATAAGACATGTCTGATAAATAATACACTGCATTGGTTTAGAATTTGACCCATCAAACACTGCCTGGCAGTCATGCCCTAACATTTATCATTGTATATGAGAGCTGGACCTTTTAGAACTTATCTACAATTCCTGGTTTGCTTTGAAATTGAAAGCTTAGTCTTACCCCTACTTGTGTTCTGCAATTCATGATTTCTCCTCTACCCTTTACTTCTTTTAATCCTCATCACATACATATTGCTTGCTCTATTTCAAATGATTTTTACATACATACATACATACATACATACATACATACATACATACATACATATTTTTAAATACATAAACAGAACCTTCTCAGGCCATGCCATGTTACTTGTATGAATATAATCTCAAGATTGACCATTTTATATTAAATAACTAGTTGGATCTCTTCTTTTAATAAGACTATTACTCTTGTTCTTTTGATTCTTTAGCTGACTGTATTTCATTGTCTGGAGTTGAGTCTCTGGGAGATTTTACCTTTCCATGTTACCATGTCCAATTTGGTTCTTATTTTTCAGTTCTTGTTTCGGTAGCCTTGCTGATAGCAGTCTATGGGTTTAACATCTCTGACGTCTCTAGACAACACAATCTCACACCAAACTTCCTGTTCCTTAGGTTCTTATAGTCTTTTCACTCCTTCTTCTGCAATTACAAATGAGCTTTAAGTGCAGGCATTGCACTGTCAATATATCACTTGGAAGTAAACACAACACAATATCATGCCTTCTGCATGTTTATTGATTATGAATTCCTGTAATGGTCTTCTGTTGCAAAAAGAAGTTTCTTTGATGAGAGATAGGGATGACATTTATCTGTGACAATAAAAATAAAAATTTAGTAACTATGTGGCAGTTATAGGTTCTATATATGTTATATAGGTTATGTTTTGGTTATACATTGGTTATATATGATTTACCTCCATGTCCCCCTCCCCCAGTATTTGTCTAGGTTAACAGTATTAGGCATTATTTCACTTCTGTTGATCAAACCCAAAAGCCAGTTAGAGATCTATTGGTTACCACCAGTATGCATGGCACTATTGCATCCTTAGAGTTATTGTGCCTTGATGTTTAGTTTTGTGGGTCATAGGTAATAAGACTGGGTAGGACTATTATTTGCTTCCCTCTTATGGTATCATGAATGATATTGTGTAGGAAGAACTTTTTCCAGTTAGGTCATGCTCAGATTCTCTAGGCTCTTTATCTAAAGTACATTGGAAATGCCTTCTGCATCTGAGAAGTAACCAAAAGTGGGGGTTCCTTGGAGAATGTTGGTCAACAACTCAAAGGGAACTTGTCATGCCTGGTTCTGGGGTTAATGTTAGATAATTTATAGCTTTTGGAGGGAGTATTGTTAGCTCAGATAAAAATATTCTTAAAACTGTATATGTATATACATATATAAACTTATATGTACTATATGCAATTTTAGGAAACTATCTAGTAATATAATCCCTTTTTTCCAGACTTCTTTAATGTCAATTTATACTCTGCCTTCTTTATTTATCTCCTTCCTCCTAACTAATTAAAACTGCCTCACTGGTTTTCCTATTTACCTCCTTTAAATAACCTGTACCCTTTTATTCTCCTATCTATTACTTCTCCTCTCTTGTCTTCTTTTACTTTCCTGGGTACTACAGTCATATAATAAACACAACTTATAGTAAACACATTAAAGAGTTAGTAAATACAAATGAGGAGAGAACATGTTAAATGTGTATTTTTATACCTTGATTGTCTTACTCAATATCTTTTATACTACCCTCAATTTCCCTGAAAATTTTGTGATTTCTTTTTTCATTTAGAGTTGGATAGTATTGTATAGTGTGTATGCTTCTTGGGTTATAAATTTAAGGTCTTTTTAAACAGAAAAAAGGGAAGCTCTCTTTTATTGCATACTTACTTATTAAAAGAATCAAAAGCTTAAGAGTTGATTTGACTGTTCTGAACATGTTCTGCTCTTCCTGAACACAGCAGTTTAGGTCTCAGTACCCATGTTAGGTGTCCACAATTGTCTGTAACTACAGATTCAGGGAATCTGATGTCCTATTTTGATACACACAGGTACCAACATTTATATGAACTCACACACACACACACACACACAGACAAAGAGAGAGAGAGGGAGAGGGAGAGGGAGAGGGAGAGAGAGAAAGAGAGAGAGAGAAGAGAGAGAGAGAGAGAGAGAGAGAGAGAGAGAGAGAGAGAGAGAGAGAGAAGTGTATATCTCACTGTAGACCAAGAGAGGTTGAAACTGAATCTCAGTCTATCATTTATTGGCTACATGTACTTGGATTTGTTAGCCTCTTTAGCATTTTTATGCATATGAAGTTAAAATAGTTTTCAGGATTATAGGAGCTGAGATGAGGGAAATGGAATATTCTACACGCTTCTAGAGAAATGGAGTGTGTTCTAGAACTGTTGATATCACAAAACAACTAACTAATGTTCTGGGCTATGTTAGTCAACAATAATGTTAAAGTATTCCTTCTATACCTGATAAGTTACAGATATTAGATTGATAAAATTTACAGTATTATATTTTAAGTTGGCCATTTTTTTAACATAGAATTCTTTATCATGCTTGATATTGCAAATGTAACTAGCTGAAAAGAAGTAAGTTCACATTATTAAAATGATAAGTTCACATTGTTAAACTATTATGAGAAATGAAATTTCCTGAAGTGCATCAAGGATAAAACTAACTCAGTGGCAATGGCATTGACACTTTAATAACTGTTCCATCTCTACAAAACACCTTCTAAACAGAGATATTTATACATGTCATGTTAAATTATCCTTTTCCTGTTTAAATATGTCCCAATATTTCATATCTTTGCCTGAGTCTAACCCCACAAATCATTGAAAAAGATAAATTAAGTGGTAGTGAGGCACACTTTGGCATTAGGCTTCATAAATGCTTGAAATTATCTCTTTGGGTTTAACTTTGGAAGACAAATTACCAGATACCTTCAATATTATTTCTGAAACCCTCAATGTAAATCTGTACTGTGATTTAGAATTCACATGCTTAGTATATCTAATCAATATAATAATGTTAGTTGTATAAACAAAAATGACCTTTGGCTTTTTATTAGTGTCACAAACTCAAATACACATTCTAAGTGAAACTAGAGAACATAATCTCAAGTGATTTTTATATTGAAATTCAACTATTTAATTAAAAGCTTTAATTTAAAATTAAAAATATGCAACATAGTTCCTGAGAAAGTAATATAGCAAGTGATACTGCTAAAAAGCATTAATAGGGAATTGTTATTTTTGTATTATGCCCAATAGCAAACATTAACATTCAGTTTTTAATAATATAATATGAAAAACAATATTTTAAATTTCTGTATTCATTCAGCTTATTTTGGCACAATAATATTTAGTTTTATCCAAATGTTTCCTCTAACATCTCAACCTTTAATATGTTACCAAAATTAACTTATTGCATCTGTTAATAAAAAGGAAAAGTAGGAAGGAAGACTACTGAGAGGTGACTTTTGGAGATCAAGTCTTAGATGGGTTTTGGGGTATGCTAGGATTTCCTGTAACAAATTTTAGTAGGAAGTATATATCAACCATAATTTTCCCACTTTCTCCTTCTGCACTGACAATAGCAATAGGGAGACACTAGAAAGATAAGTCTGGAGTTATCTGATCCTTTAAAAGGTTAATGTACTTTGTGACCTGTAATGGAGTGTCTAAAGCATCTATGGGATACTGATGAACAGACCCTACCACTTGGCAATGGGGAGGCCAATATCAAAAGCCAGAAATAGGAGTTCAGCACAATACATCAAGAAATATATATTTTGGATACTTCAAATCTCTGCCAACAAACTGTCTGATGACCTCAGCTGAGATCTTTTGAGCATTCAAGGCTGCACTTCATTTAAACATTTTATTCTGCAGAATAAGAAAGTAAGGCAGGCATCTGGAGAGGTGCTTTCATTTGAAAGTTGCTTGCTGTACTAGTATAAGGACCTGAGTTTTATCCTCAGAGCTCACATAAAAATGGTTAGTGTACTGGCACACATTGGAATTCCAGCACTGGGAAGGCAGAGACACGTGTATCCCAGAAGCTCAAAGCCAGTCAACCAACTCCAAGCAGCAAGTTACAGGAGAATTGAGAGATCTGATCTAAAAAACAAACTGCCACCACCAACAACAAAAATACATGGTCTTTTAACTGAGAAATTCCATGTTCATTTCTATCCTTCACAAACACATATATATTTGACTATACTCATTTGCACACACATATATACATATACACACATTGACAGAAGACATCAAATTTTTATGTGTTGATTTTCATATACATGAAAGTGGTACTGAGTTAAATTCCACCATTACTCTTTTTGGAAAAACATTCAATTTAAAATATTATAACTTCTGTTAAGTATTCAACACTCATTTGTCAAAGTTAATGCTTTCATTTAGTTTAAACACTAAAGTACATAAATACTTGTAGAAAATATAGCCTCCAAAATAACACTAAACATTTAGCAATCAACATGTCTGTGCTTCTTTTACTGTCTGTCTTTTTAACTTTTATTGTAGTCAACTGCAGCCTATACAGAAGAAACACCTGCTATACAACATTCGTTTATCAATTTCTAAAAAGTTTTCAAATGCTGCTCATTTCTTTATTGAGAAGAGATTAATTTTTATTTTTATTCAAATTAAAAGCATAGATTTAGAAAGAGCAAATTTTAAAGATTAATAATATTGGTTAATAAGAAATATGAAAAATGATAAAGCAATTGCAAAGGCTATGATATCTATCAAATAATGATAGGAGTGATCATAGCCAATATAAAGACAGTAAAATGAGCTACGAGCATAAGTTTCAATGACTTGTAAAAATATTTATCCACTATGAAGTAGGGCACAGCCTTAAAATTATGATATGGAATGCTCATGGTCATATGGAATAATGTATTCTTAAGCATTTAAAGCAGGAAGTGTAAGGTAGGATTATAGTATTATAATTATACTGGTGGTACACAATGAACATTTTATATGGATCTGTATATAAATGTATATATTGGCACTGGTAAAGAATGAGTGGTGTTTACCTGTAATATTCCATCTATAAAGTGCTTTATGTGTGCAGGTGTATCCATCTCTCATAGAGAAGAAAGACTGTACAGAACATCAGTGAGAGGAGAGAGCCTTGGTCCTGTGAAGGCTCATTTCCCCAGTGTAGGAGAATGCCAGGACAGGGAAGCTGGAGTCACTGGGTTAGGAAGCAGGTGAGGGAAGATGAGCCAGGGGGTTTTTTGAGGGGAAATAAGGAAAGAGGATAACATTTGAAATGAAAATCAAGAAAATATCTAAGAAAAAGCCTTTACAAGGTAAACACAAAAATCACTTAAAGAAATTCAGGATAATATGGGTCAAAAGATAGTAGCTAATAAGGAGGAAATGCAAAAATCACTTAAAGAAATACAGGAGAACTTTGATCAACAGGCAGAAGTCATGAAAGAGGAAGCACAAAAATCAAAGAATTACAGGAAAACACAAACAAGCAAGTGAAGGAACTGAACAAAACCATCCAGGATCTAAAAACAGAAGTAGAAACAACTAAGAAATCGCAAAGGGAGACAACTTTGGAGATAGAAAACCTTGGGAAGAAATCAGGGGCCTTAGATGCAAATATCAACAACAGAATACAAGAGATAGAAGAAAGATGCCGAAGATACCATAGAGACCATGGATTCAACAGTCAAAGAAAATGCAAAATGCAAAAAGCTTGTAACCCAAAACATCCAGGAAATCTAGGACACAATGAGAAAGCCAAACCTAAGGATTATAGGCATTGATGAGAGTGAAAATTTACAACTTAAAAAAGACAAAAAAAAAAAAAACAGAATAAGCATTGATAAAAATAGGATTTACTAAAGATGCAAAACCACTAACTGCAATGTAGACTAATATTTTAGACCTTGGATAAAGAATAGGACATTCGTGGAATAAATGGAAGATTGTAATAGAAAACAAGGCTACTTAACCCTGTTGTATCTCCCTTATTTTTCCAGTTTAAATCATTATGTCACTGTTAACATTAGAAAAACTTCAATACAAGGCAAAATTAATGGTTTTAAATTTTTTAAAAAAGAAGTTTTGTTTTGTTTTATTCTTTTTAAAAAAGAAAGAAAGACTAAACAGATTGCTGATCTTCTCTAATCTGTGCCTGAAATGGCCAAATTAAAAAATGATTGTTAAATATCAATTATAATCATGTGAGTTGAGTGATATTTCTGACAAATAGTAAAATCAAAACTGTTAAGTTAAATGTACATTAATAAATCATATAATAAAACTTCTAATTAGATCATAAAGGTGTTAGCTGTTCAATTAAAATTTAATGTCAGAACTAACAACATGATTTGTATTGTATTTTTTCAGGTCTCAGGGTGGAGAACTTTCTTTGAGAGCCTAACCTGTCAATCGATGGTAAGATTAATACACACATAGATTTAGAATGTGGTTTTTATTCCTAAATTGATTTTAATTTGTTTTAAAATGCTACATACAGAAGAAAGAAGACAGAATTAAGAATGGAGGAAGGTGCGGTGGCAGAAAGGGACCACCCAGAAAACCATGTAGACAATCACCTATCTAGAGTGGGTAAAGCAGTAGGAGTCCTGGGATACCGGAAATCAGTAACAATTTTGCTCACATTTCCTTTGTTCTTTAAAACATAAAATGGAAATTTTATAGCAAAAAAAAATAAGTATACACACACACACACACACACATGCTAGTTTCAAAAGTTACATTGCTTTATTAACGGTTCTGAAGTATAGGCTTGTTGACTTTTTTCTCAGTATTGACTTGAGACATTCCATAAAGTCATAGTTGCAGAATTCCAAACAATTCTACATTTCAAAATTCAGGGCTGCTTAAGATATAAAATCATCATGTTAATAGCAGCTGGTGGCACTATGTAAAAATGAGTTCAGCTGTCTCTAAATATTTCCTTAGAAAGCACACAGCAATTGAATCTTAAAGTTAAATTTTAATATGAGAGATTCTCATGAATTAAATACTTGATGATTTTTATGTTAATTGACTTGAAACAACAACACAATTATATTTTTTTCAACTGTCTTTTTCAATATGAAGGGTTTTAAATTTTGCCCCTGAATTAGTTGGAGTTTGGGGAGTAGGGTTTGGATAATATTGACAGGGGAGAGAAGCCGGCCAACTGAATGAAATGTGATCAAGTACTAATCAACATTTTAATATTTACAATTTCAAAGTATGTTGACTACCTAAAATTCATTTTCATGATCTTCATGAAAATCTCACTTGGATACTGGGATCAGGAGTTGATGTGTTCATTAAACTGGCCATTGTTAATATTGATAAGTTCCCAAGGTAGTTGAAAATCTCTCAGTACTAGCATGATGTCAAATGGTACCCTGCAGATGAAGGAAAAAGGATTAAAAAATACATTTGTACATATGTTAAAGCCCTAATAGATTTATATGGCCTTCCCACTGTGTTCTTGGAAGATTAAATAAATACCAGATATATAAGTTCCCTAAATAGTTATCTTAACCTTAAGTCAAATGTCTGCAACTATTTGTGAATAAATTTTAATCCTTTTAACTCAAATCAAAAAAAAAAAAAACAAAAGGAATGTTCTTTTTGTTTCCTTATATGGTAGTGTGTATATTTTACAAATAAATTGGCATAAATTACTACATATTTTACCATAAACATTAAGAAAACTAAGCAGTATTTTCTACTCAATGCTAATGCCAGATGAGTTATACAAACAGAGGCACTTGGTAGAGTTTTTATATGGCTTTCATTTAAATTTAAATGAATGATAGAAAAAAGTAAAGATTTAGATAACAGAAGAAAGTTCTTTGGACATGAGTGACAATTTTATATATTAGGAATTTTGTAGTGAAGTCTATTTGATACCAACGAATAGAGGCAATGTGTTATTTAAAGTAAAACTTATTTTATCACCTGTCAAGATTTATCAAACTGGGTTTTCTGTGAAGGCTTAATGTTTGAGCTTCGGTGAGTTAAAAGAAAAATATGTGACCCTGCAAGTAAAATAGAAAAATAGATGCTAAGAAAAATCATAAGATCTTATTAATTTATAAAATTCATTGGCTGATTACATTAAGGACCATGTGGTAAATGTGGATCTGGCTTATATTAAAAACTGATTATAGAATGTATGCAAGTGTAAGTTTGTGCTATAAAAGTGAAGTTAATTTTTAGCAGGGCAACTTTCTTTTCATATGTCCCTTAAGAGCAAACAAGGCAATGGGCAATTTCCAATCAGCATTTAAAAGGCAGATTACCTGGATGCTAATAGTATAGCATAAACTTTGTATTTGTAGGAAAGAATAGCCTTAACAAACAAAAACAATTTACTAAGACTGTGTGTCTGTTTATGTTTCATTATTAAAATAATTCTGGAAAGAGTCTCAAATGATATAGAGTCTCATTATATTTAGGTACCTATAATTTTTTTTTTGAGACAGGGTTTCTCTGTGTAGCCCTAGCTGTCCTGGAACTCACTTTGTAGACCATGCTGGCCTCGAACTCTGAAATCTACCTACCACTGCCTCCCAAATGCTGGGATTAAAGGTGTGCACCACAACCACCCAGCTTTAGGCACCTAACTTAAACTTTAGTTACATTTTTAAAGAAACACCAGATAGAGTATTTAAAAAATGATTATGTAGACACAAAGAAGCAGACTCAGCCTCAAAGAAACTTTGACAATAATGGAAGAAATTGTAATTACTTATTTAGATATCCTTAAAGAAATATATTCTCCCAAATAACACCTGATCATATATAAGCTTCATATCACTCACATATATATTGTAGGCACAGACACAATAAAAAAGTTACTAAGGACAACACTTATGCCTGCATATGCCATATTAGATAGATTTATGAAATTTATTAAATGTAATATTTTTGTTTAGAAACTATTTGGCTTTCATATTTTAATATTAATAACTAGTGGGACTTTAACTGAAAATTTATACTGGCATAAAATGTACTTTAATCAAATATACTCACTTTCTTCCAATTTCCCCTTTACCCCTAACATTTCCCTCTCAACAGTATTTATTATCTCTTTTTATTAAGTCCACACAGCTCTCTTATTGCTGCCTATATGTAGAAAGGTGTGAAATTATCTACCCTAGACCATCTGTGGTCACCTTCCTGAGGAAATGTGAATTTTCCTTCCCAGTATGCCTCAAGTGTAAGCTTCTTTGTTAGGGGGGTGACACTTCATTTGTCTTCCATCTTGGGACTTTGATTGGCTTGACCTTGTGCACACAGACATAGCTTCTATGAGTTTATGTGTGCAACACCCCTATCATTTCCTGCAAATAATGTTTCTCTTCACATATCCACTATTTACTCTTTCAGATCTTCATTCTGTGATGATTCCTAAGAGTTTTGGGAAATGGAATGATATAGATATATCATTTAGAGTTGAGTAATCCACAACCATTAATTCCTTGTACATTGACTAATAATTTGTTTCTATAATTACTCTCTACTGCTGTCTCTATCCAAACCTATCCAAAAAGTGATTTCTTACTCCCTTAATATTCATGCCACTATATTCTAATGTACATAACTTTTTTTAATTTGATATATTTTTTAATTTACATTTCAAATAATTTCCCCTTTTCTGGCCCCCCACTCCCCGAAAGTCCCATAAGCCCCCTTCCCTCCCCTTGTTCTCCCACCCATCCCTTCCAACTTCCCTGTTCTGGTATTGCCCTATACTGCTACACTGAGTCTTTCCAGAATCAGGGGTCACTCCTCCATTCTTCTTGTACATAATTTGATGTGTGGATTATGTTTTGGGTATTCCAGTTTTCCAGGTTAATATCCACTTATTAGTGAGCGTATAACATGATTGATCTTTTGAGACTGGTTTACCTCATTTAGTATGATGTCCTCCAGCTCCATCCATTTGTCTAAGAATTTCATGAATTCATTGTTTCTAATGGCTTTATAGTACTCCATTGTGTATATATACCACACTTTTGTATCCATTCCTCCGTTGAAGGATACCTGGGTTCTTTCCAGCTTCTGGCTATTATAAATAGGGCTGCTATGAACATAGTGGAGCACGTATCCTTATTATCTGCTGGGGAATCATCTGGGTATATGCCCAGGAGTGGTATAGCAGTATCCTCCAGAAGTGACGAGTCCAGTTTTCTGAGGAACCGCCTGACTGATTTCCAAAATGGTTGTACAAATTTGCAACCCCACCAGCAGTGGAAGAGTGTTTCTCATTCTCCACATCCTCTCCAACACCTGCTGTCTCCTGAATTTTTAATCTTAGCCATTCTGACTGGTGTAAGGTGAAATATCAAGGTTGTTTTGATTTGCATTTCCCTAATGACTAATGAAATTGAGCATTTTTAAAGACGCTTCTCAGCCATCTGAAGTTCTTCAGGTGAAAATTCTTTGTTTAGCTCTGTTCCCCAGTTTTAATAGGGTTATTTGGTTTTCTGGGGTCCAACTTCTTGAGTTCTCTGTATATATTGGATATTAGCCCTCCATCTGATGTAGGGTTGGTGAAAATCTATTCCCAATTTGTTGGTTGACAATTTGTCCTTTTGATGGTATCCTTTGCCTTACAGAAACTTTGTAATTTTATGAGGTCCCACTTGTCAATTCTTGATCTTAGAGCATAAGCTATTGGTGTTCTGTTCAGGAACTTCCTCCTGTATCAATGTCCTCAAGGGTCTTCCCCAGTTTCTTTTCTATTAGCTTCAGAGTGTCTGGCTTTATGTCGAGGTCCTTGATCCATTTGGAGTTGAGCTTAGTATAAGGAGATAAGGATAGATCAATTGGCATTCTTCTGCATGCTGACCTCCAGTTGAACCAGCACCATTTGTTGAAAAGTCTATCTTTTTTCCACTGGATATTTTCAGCTCCTTTGTCGAGAATCAAGTGGCTATAGCTGTGTGGGTTCATTTCTGGATCTTCAATCTTATTCCATTGATCCACCTGCCTGTCACTGTACCAATACCATGCAGTTTTTAACACTACTGCTCTGTAGCATTGCTTGAAGTCAGGGATACTGATTCCCCCAGAATTTCTTTTGTTGTTGAGAATAGTTTTAGCTATCCTGGGTTTTTTGTTATTCCAGATGAATTTGAGAATTGCTCTTTCTAACTCTATGAAGAACTGAGTTGGGATTTTGATGGTTATTGTGTTGAATCTCTATATTGCTTTTGACAAAATGGCCATTTTAACTATATTAATCCTGCCAATCCATGAGCATGGGAGATTTTTTCCATTTTCTGAGGTCTTCTTCCATTTCTTTCTTCAGAGTCATGCAGTTCTTGTCATATAGTTCTTTTACTTGTTTAGTCAAAGTCACGCCAAGGTACTTCATACTGGTTGTGGGTATTGTAAGGGTGTACATGTCTTACCAGCACAATAATTACTGTAGATCACAGAGTTCACAGCTTCTCATACAATGTAAGTTGGCCAGTAGGATGAATCATTTTAGTCTCAAAAGTTTGCAATGAACATTGCAGACTATCTACATTAATTTAACATATTATTGCTAAGTATTAATCTTCATGTATATAATAATTAAATTTACATCTCTCCAGATTTATATATTTATTTTATACTGAAAACTTTAAAATTTTGGTAAAACACAAGACATGGTGCACATTTAATTAAAATGTTTGTGAGGCAGGGGTCAGTAGATATCTACAAGTTTATGAACAGCTTGGTCTGCATAGTGATTTCCACCCTATTCTGGGATAAGCCATGAGGCCCTGTCTCAGTAACATACAAAAATTTGTAGAAAGCATTACTTTATGCTCATTAGATATGCATATTAAATCCCATGGTAAACATAATATTTTACACATACTTTCTCTGTGACATATAGGAATGGTCCTATCAAAATCTATTATTTCATTATTAAAATTCTTAGTCAATTACGTAAATATTTCTCATAGATTAAACTGCCCCATTACTGACATCATTTGAGTTACAATTGATTTTCTTCTGATATGATAGTTTTGTTTTAGCATTCAAGTAAATTATATATTAGCCAAAATTGTGAGGTACATAATGAAACATAGGATCATCTTATTAATTTCCTGGAAGTTGCATTAGTTTTATTATCACATATTTATATAGTTAAACTTTCTTTTCCATGCCTGAATCCTCAAGACAATCTGTGTCATAACATCAAAATAATTCAGAGCTCAAAACAGTGGATACACAACAGAAAACTATACAGTACATTGTTTTAATGTCAGTTATTTTTAAAATTTTATAAACTTAAAATATTTTATAAATATAAAAAATTATTCAATTTTTTATATAGGGATGGATGTACTTGAGACAAAAGAAAGATGTTTTCTCAAGTTTTGAGTATTTAGATATTTGAAGAGCATGTTATTTGTATTAGAACATTACTTTTAAAAGAAATTCTTGACAGTTTTAAAGATAATATCCATAGTGTGAATTATAATTCTTATTTTGCATGAAATATAGATTAGGAACAGAGATAAGGCTTTGATGGTGGATATTCACATGGTTCCTTAAGAGTAAGTACAGATAACCTGGAAGAACGTTGTGGTGGCTAATTGTCCTGCTATTGAGTCTGTGCATAGATGTAGATATAACTCATAACATAGATAAGAGTTACTGGAAATTCAGCTTACCATGGAAAAGAGCATCCATAGATTTATAGTTCAACAGCCTAGATATCCATAATACTTGGGATTCTCTAAACAAATCATAGTGAAAGATGGGCAGCTAGTGAAGGACAGATGGCCAAGGCTGATCCTTGTCACAGAAACAATTAGAAAAGTTCTAGGAGTACTAATTGTGATCTTTAAACCTTTCTTCATGCAATTCAAGCTACCCTCTTCCTTAATAAAGTATATTTATTTACCATATTAAAGTATGGTGAATATTATAATTATAAAGAAGAGGCCTCCTTTTGTGCAGTCCTGTAGCAGATCTGAACTATTTCTGAGCATACTACGTGTACCATTCAACCAAGGGAAGATTATATGGAAAGCTGGCTATTACTTAGCACATCATCCAAGATGATCTTTTTTGCCCAGGATAACAATAATGTGTGCCACTTAGAGCAAAAGTAAAATCAGAAAACCACAGCCTTTATCTCATCTTTTCTCTATTGAAAAATTGAATATTTGATATGTAGTTCAAATAAATAATCTAAAGAATGCTGAGTGAAATCCATTGTTATGTTTTATGATCACATTCTCTATGTGTTTCTTTTGATATATATTATTGACAAATGCAAATATGCTGTCTTTAACTTAGACAAAGCTATGATATCAATTCATTTCTCCTCTTGCTTGCTTACCATTCCAAACTAGTGGATTAAAAGGAGAATAATACCTTAATAAACACTTATGTTATAATTAAGTCAAGAGTAAAAGTTATTTTAATTATTTTGCTATTCAGAGAGATACATTTATTTGTGATTCAAGAAGGATAGATACATTGTTCAAAAAGATAAATGTATTTTAGAGTCAATTGAAAGAAATTGTATATTATGTGGTAAAGTTTTGGTGTGCTTCATCAATTGTTTTCCACATTCACAGTGTGTGTGTACTCACTGAGACACATAGCTGTTACTAAAATATGTGTGGCATCATTTTTAGATTTCCCATATGTGAAATGGCATAGAAAGTTATTTTGTTATAAGTATTTTTCTTTAATTTTTAAAATATAATTTTCAAATCCTCACAGGTACATTTTGCTTACATGTTTAAATACATCTCTTAACATAATGTTTGCAGCAAGACTTTCATTTTCAAATTATTCATACTGTTATTTTTGAATTTCCTTAGTTCAAAGGAGTATCATTAAGTTGCAGAGTCAGATTCTCTTCAAATGTAGATCAAGCATGATTCACACTATGCAATGCTAAGTTCACCATGCAAATGGTTTTAAAGGTTATAGTGATGTAGAGATATGACTAGGACGTCTTTAGATCAAATCACCGAGTCAGGAAAAGATTGAGTTTAAATGCAGGATAAAATCAGATAAGGTAAGCAGGGATTTATTTCTCACAAAGAAAGGAATGTAGGGCAGACTTCTTATATTGTATATATTGTCTCTAACTCAAAAGCAGAAATCACTTAGACTTTGAGTGGATCAAGTTACATAACTTGATCACTGGCTTGTTCAGTGCCCCATTTTCTCTTTGGAAATAATTTTTAAGAGTAATTGCATAGTTGCTGTTCTCAGCAGCTCATCGAGACTGAGGCAGCAATCTTAGTTCCTTTATGTGTCTCCACTAGATCCTCTACATACATGCTGTAGTTGCTTAAATTTTATTTTTGAACTCCTAAGAGTGGTAGTGGTGGGTGTCTTTGACTCTTTTGTCTGCTCTCAGGACACTTTTCTGCATAATGCATTGCCTCATCCAGCCTTGATATGACGGTTTATCCATAGACTTAATGCATCTTGTAATGTCATGTGTAGTTGATATCCCAAGAAGACTTGATCTTTTCAGATAGGAAAGATAGCAGCAATGGATCTGGAGAGAAAGGAAGTGGAGAGTACTGAGCAGAGGGGACAGAGAGGACAGTAAAGTAGGATTATAATGTATGAAAGGAGAATAAATAAAACCAACAAAAGGAATGAGTATATAATGAATTCAAAGACTTTATACAATTTTCATGAAGGAACAATACTAGTAGTGACCAACCCTACTCAGTCAGTCACGAGGGTCTTGAGGGAGGGAGTGAGGATTAAGAAAAACCAGACATTTAGACAACACTATAATATGATTCCAGTAAGTGCTGAAGCATGTTTATTTTCTTCCGGTCTACTTTTATATTATTCTAGAAACAAAGAATAGGGTCAGTTTAGGTCAAGGAGCAAACAAGGAATAAACAAAAGTTCCATGCAGAATGTATTCAGAGACTTATCAAGATCATCAGGACACAAAGAACACATTCCTCAGCTGTATTTATCTGGAGCCTACTTCTTGTCCTAGCCCAATATAAACATTCTTGCCAATATCCTTGATGGACCACGAGCTCTCCTCAAGTAGTCACTATTCCTGTGAAAAAATGCAGTTTTTTGGGGTTTGATCCAACACAGATTGAATTCGGGTATTAGGCTCAGCAGTGTATTCTGCACTGGCTGGCAAACTGGAATACTAAACAGTGAGGAGGAGGGCACACAAGCACATAATGTCTGCATCAGCTTAGGGATCACCACAAGTCTATCAGGTAAGGGAGAGATTGTTGCTGCAAGGAGAACTATACCTTGGAGGAGGTTAGAAATTTGCTCAAGGACACATAAGTAGGGAAAGGTTTATCATAAAGAATAGAAACTTTGAGAAGATCGTGGAAGAATAGAAAGAAGAAAGGCTAATTTTTAAAATTCTATAGTGTCTGTGTAGACAAAGGGTGTGAAATTGTGCTAGGACTTAAGAAATAGCAGTAGGTTGGATTGGCAGTGCAGATAAGAGAGTAAAATTTTCTCAGAGCAAAAGCCACTGGCCCTAGTTATATACCTACACACCTTTATATGGAATGGTTATTAATCCACCTACCAACCATTACAGATGCACTTTGAGGAGAATTCATATCCTAAGACTTCTGAGTAGACATCGTTGAGAACAAAGATAACACATTTGCTGTGAGATTTGCACAGAGATACAACAGCACATTTTTATCAGAGAGTGTGATCAGTGCCTACAAGTAATCTTCCTTTTAAGAACACTGTGAGCAAACTTTGATGGTAATATGTAAAGGGTTTCTTTTGAAATGTTAAAGGAAGAAATTGACAGAAAGTATGTGTTTGATAAAGTAGGTCAGCCTCGCTGGTCTATAATGCAGAATATATCCATAAACCCAATTGCCTTTTCAGTTTTATGCTTTTTTCCGTGCCCTCTTTTCCTCTAAACATTTTCTAGTTACTTGAAAAAATTCAGATTACAGTTAGAGGCATTTTCACAGTCAAAAGAAGCTAGGATATTTTAGTCCTGAAAGATGGCATGCAGTGTTGTGAGGTAACCCTAGGAGCTCCAAGGATTGTCCATAGGATGAAGAAGGTGTCTAAAGGGGACAGAATGAATAGTGAAATTCCCTTGAGCTATGCATAGCAGGACACAGAGTGAGCAGAATTAGCATTGTAAGCTTTGAAAGTATTTCAAAGTTTACATAATATCATCTGTGTTTATAAGACATAAGCAACTCTTATCAGTGGATTTTTATGCATATAATTTATTTTTTCACTTTTAGGGAAGGTTCAAATTAGAAGGCTGAAAGGTAGAAGTTAGGGTGAATCAGAGCTCCCAGGACCTTAGTAATTATAGAATAATTCATATAGAATAGAACAATGTATGATAGTAAATACGTATTTATTTAAAGTATCAAAATAATTAGAATCCCACATGTTTGGTTAAGATTTTACAGCTGTGAACAGACACCATGACCAAGGCAACTTTCATAAGGACAACATTTAATTGGGGCTGGCTTACAGATTCAGTTCAATATCATGATGGCAGGAAGCCTGGCTGCATCCAGGCAGGCATAGGACTGGAGGAGTTGGGAGGTCTATATCTTGTTTCAAAGGCAAAATAAAGGAGACTGGCTCCCACATGGTTAGAAGGAGGGTCGCATTGCCCATGTCGACAGTTACACACTTCCTCCAATAAAGCCACACGTCCGAAGAGTACCACTTTGTGAACTGAGTATATGCAAGCCACGACACCATGTTAGAGCAATTAATCATATAATTGAGTGACAATGTTCTGTATTTAGAGTGACTGGGAATATCAGAGGACAATGCTAGTCATGAGAAAGGGACAACTGTGATCACAGATCTAATACTAGATAGAAGTCTTTAAGTGGAAAAATTTAATTGCTGCTTATGAACAATTTCCATGAAAAGGAGGAGTGCTACTGGAGCATTAAAACTGGAAGATAGACTTATGCAATGCCTAGGAAATAAAGTAGAAATAAATGATTGTTCTCTATAACTAGTTGTTCATACCCTTGATCCCAGCCAAAAGCAAGCATTGGCTGAATGAGGTTTTGCCTCAAAAAGCAAAAGAGAAAGAGAAAAAAAAGAAATAAAGAATGAAAAAATAGAGAAAGTAAAAGAAAAAGAGATATGTCCCAGCCAGAGCATTTCTGTTAAATAACAGCCTGGCCATTTGCTCCCTAGCAAAGCATTTTCTCTACTTTTAGCTTGGCTCGCTTTTAAGGGGAAATGGTTTCTAATTATCTATGTGTTCACACATGTAAGGCCCTTAGTACAACATCTTACCCATAGTAAGGGCTATCTATACACTTAATAGAGTAAATAATCACAGTCATCAATGGACTAGGTTATTAAAAGATAATACCGAAAGCAATAGCATGAATGTTTTCCTAACAGAGGTACTGAAATAATCGCAACTTATTAGTCATACTGAATTATTTTGTCCAGAGTGAATATTTTGGTACATTTATAGAGACTACTTTAATATATGGGAATGCTTGATTAAATGTGTTATTTACAAAGCATTCTAGCACTTTGATGATAATATATGAGCAATTATTAAAATCCTATTTATACGTGTTTATAAAAACATAAAAACAAAATAGTCATCCACATGTTTTTGTATAAGAGAAAGGAAATAATGGAAATGATTGAAAAATATGAGTCATTTCAAGACTAGTATAATTTTTTTATTTTTATATTCCACGAAAGATATGACAATTAATATAGTCTTTTCATTTGGATTAGAAACAATACAATTATACCATAATATAATTGTTATACCATTTTCTATCATATAGAACATATTTTAAAACAAAGGAACTAAATATAAACTAATTCTCTAGATCGATTCCACATAAAACAAAAACCATCCAAGAATAAAAAGAAATATCATGCAGAAGAAATTCTGTGGTCGTATATCTATTTTACAATGCTATGAGATTAGTCATTTAAGGCTGACAGACAATCTTTGTAACACAAAGCACATCTTTAGTAGTGGCCAGTACATTTGCTGGATGCAACAATAGAATAGTAATGAGGATACAGGGGCTCATTTGAGCTCCCTCCTGACCTTCCACTTTAATTCAAGAATGAGCTACTTAACATAATAACTGCTTCTTGGTAAAACTATCTTGGAACGAAATAATAATTACTTTTCTTATTCGTTAATACCGCATTGCAATTTGCTGATCAAAATAAAAATTGAAAGTACCTTGCTTTCTAACAATGGAGAACTGAAAAAAATATAATATAATGTCTTTGATTCAGTCTTAGAGAATTTAACTGAAACAAAACTGGTGCTAAATTCTGCTTTACAAAGAGTCTTTTACTCATTCATTCAAAACTTGGTAAATATCCTAGAGAAAGTAATCCTGTACCAAAGATCTTAAGAACACAATAAAAAAACACATTGGTTGTGTTTATATCTCGGCAATTTGCTTAGAACAGTCCAATACAAAGAGGAAAGATGTAAAACCGGAGGGACAATAAACATGAAGAGAGAGGATAGAGACAAAATAATGCTAATGCTTTTTGAAAAAGACATAAGGAAGCATTATTATAAAGGCTCAACTAAAAATACATACATACATACATATACACATACACACATATATAAGATATGTATATGTGACAATGGTTACCCAAGGTCCATAGACCGCCTACTATCTAAAAATAAGCAGAATTCCATGCCAGGTAAGGAAACATTCTTTCGAGTTAGGGAGTTTTCTGAAGGACTCCCAAGACAATGGCTATTGCCATTGCTCTAAGTTGCTAACTAACTACAGTCTTCAAAGTGGGTCCTGCAGGATATGGGCTGGGTGTGACCTGGAAACCTTCATAGTACTGAGAGGGGCATACAGACTTTAATTATAATGTGAAAAACTATTGTTGACTGTCATTTGAAAACTTGAACCATGGACTAAGAAAAGTAAATTTGAAAGTATGGGTCTGAGGTTTTTGTTGTTGTTGTTATTGGTTATTTTTTTAACCTGCCTGATTTAAGGAAAATAGCACTCTGCTGATGTTCATAGAATGATGTATTGCATATTTTACTAATTGCTGTATACAACCTACGTCAAACTCTGTGAATTCTATTCAGTAGTACAATCAGTGCTTAAAATCAGTAGTACAAGACAGTGCTCCTCATATTGTTAAATATACCTTTTTTTCCCTTGCTGCTCCTAAAGTCTCATACAACTAACCATATGCTTTGGAAAGCCTGTCATCAAAGAAAGGTCTTGAACAATATTTTTACGTGATTGATGACAGCATAGTATTTGATATATAGGGAAAACATTTTGATTTCCGATCTAAACATTTAACTGCTCTTCATAAAAAGTTGGTTTACTGATGTTTCCTAGCAGTAGTGTCTGTAATATAAACCATTCAGTATGGACACATATGGGTTATCTGTTCTTCTCACCTTTGGGCAGATCATCCCTGTCTGACTAGCTTAAAAATAATTCTGATTAAGTAAATTATCCACCTGTGAGTCCCCATAGCTTAACTTTAATACTCACTTGATATGATTTCCATACTCTATCTAGCTTTTCCTAACATTTCTGGGACAAGTAATTTAGTTGCTAAGGCTTTTCCATCTGTCTGAAAGCAAACTTATCAACTTCTACGGAAATGTGTGTGTTATCTTGCTTCTGTTTGGCATAGCATGGGTATCTGAGAGAATCAAGATTAGACATTTGTTGATTTGACTTGTTGATAATGAGGTATTAAGAAAGGCAGTAAATGTGGTGACAAAAAGGGAAGTTTAAAGCATATTAAAGCTTACTAAAGCCTTTCCAGAGAATTATTTAATTCTGGTAGCAATAAAAGGAAGAAATTTCATTGTAAAGCTGAGCAGAATTCAGCTCCTGATGTGTCAGTTTCTCATGACAGATTATTAATAAACTGCCACTAGGATTGCCTGATACCAATCTTTGGCACTGACTTAAAAAAAAAAAAACCTTGAAACCCAAATTCATTCTTTAAAGAAATATCAACTTTGTGAGCTACTTCTTTCTTTCAAATACTTTATGTCCTCTGATACTATTTGCTATTGATCTTTGATTTATTTTTATAATGTTGATGTTGAAAAATCACTATATCATGGAATGAGTTCAGAGATGATGCTAGATATTGGAAGCTGATTATTGTTCTTATTTTATAAAGACAAGCATAATAAGCATTAACAAATAAACGATTTACTTTAAATATGTTTGTCACCTGACTAAATGAGACTGGAAAATCCGTTTTCCCAATTAACTTTTCCCAGTGTCCTTGCCTTTTTCTCTCTCTCTCATACTTTCTCTTATTTCATTATCGACTAACCAGGCATTCTCCTTCTTAAAGGGGTACACTAAGCTACATTCTTGGTGATGTTCTTTGTTAATAATCAGTCCTATGTGGAACTTTACAAATTTGGACTGCTTACTAGGTCTAATATCATCCCATTGCTACTGAGTGCCTAACACCTATGATTCACCATGAATATCTATGTCACCCATCAAAATTTCAACTAACCAGAAGAGAAAAGTTAAATAGTATTTTACATTAAGCTGTAGTTAATATAAGACATGATACCTAATTGTAATAAGGAATGTTTGCACGATATCACAAAAAACAGCATGTTAAAAAAACTCTAAATCTATGACCCTTACAAATTAGGTACAAGTAACATGATTTCCCCACTTGCATAGTTGAACAGATGCTAAAACTGCTTAGAGTTGGAAGACGCTACAAGTATGTTTCTCATGTCCAACAACAATATTGACTTATCACTAATTTATTACATGTGATCTACTACATTGAATGAATTTTTTCAAACAGAATATATTCTTTAAAATTAAAACACAAAATTTTTATCTCACCACGTTATTTTATATTGTTTGTGACTATGGTGAAGGATGTTGCTTCCCTAATTTCTTTCTGAAATTGTTTATCCTTTGAGTATAGGAAGGCTACTGATTTGTTTGAGTTAATTTTATATCCAGCCACTTTGCTGAAGTTGTTTATCAGCTGTACGAGTTTTGTGGTGGAGTTTTTGGGGTCACTTAAGTTATACTATCATATCAGCATTGGCAAAAGAGAGAGTTTGAGGAAAAAGTCTAGCAACAGTACAGAGCCCTCTGGTAGAATGTAAATTTTCTCAATTCTGAACAATTTCCCTCTTCTTCCTGAAGACTTTCATTGCCCAATGTCTGATTTTTGTATTTGTGTTCACTTGTGAGCTGAATATTAATGCTATACGCTGTAACACTGAAATACTGGATAATTGCAAGCAGCAAGTGGAGGAAGACAGCAGTAAAGACCTGTGGTTATCATCATTTCTATGTAAAGTGAATGGTTGTTTAATTTACAAGTACTGTGATACATTGTAAATTTTTGTCATTATGGTTACAATGAGGATTTTATGCAAAAGAGCTTTAGAAAAAAAAGTTTGGCCCAATCTCTGGATGGTAATATAAACTCTTTCCTGGAACTTCACAAGGACTAAGCTTGTGGAAAAAAATGTATCTCTCCATGTATTCCATTAAAATGACAAGCTTTCACTTTTATTTAGAGCTCAATGACCTAATAAATACATGTGTGTATGCAAGTGTGTGTGTACATTCACCGGCAGTTTATACGCTTTTTTCTTTCTCCAGATTTTTGCCTTCATTAATGGTTGACTCTTTTCTTGTTCATGAAAATTCTGTTTTGGGTAAAATTGGTTCTCCATGTAGTTTTACTTTGTATTTTATTGATGAAGTTTATTTAACATTTTAAAAAATACCATTCATTGCTCAGCTGTATATCATACACAGGGTACTATATATAGAATTATTTGTATTGACCAATATGAAACATAAGCAAAAGAACTAGAGTCCCAGATAATCACTGGAAAGGAAAACATTTACCAAGATGTAGTCACCAGGTGGTAGAAGCTCAGAAGAAGCAAATCAAACCCTAAGTAGAGAGAATACAGTATTTGAATTGTCATAAGTCAGGCAGAGTTTAGACACTTCCATGTTCATCAGAGTATATTGATAAATCCATCTGACATTTCTGGCCTATCAGGGAGAGAAAAAAAATGAAATTATAGATTTCCTACCCACAATGACACCATCAACTGAGGGCTTAGTTATTTGACCATGTTCATTTATCTAATTATTTTTTCATTTCATCATGTCAGCTTAACACATAAGGCCTTTCAAATCTCAGGGAATATGGTTAAAGTTAAATGTTCTGTTTCCTTTTCATCAAGGGCACATGCTTGTTTTCATTAGCATAAAAACAAATAGTAGAGTGTAATTTCTAGGAATATAATGATTAAATGTAAAAAGTGATTTAAAAAAATAGCCTTACAGCTTATTTTTGACATTTTTTTGTTTTATTTTTTTGTTTGTTTGTTTTTTGGTTTTTTTTCTTTTTTTTTGGGTTTTTTTGTTTTGTTTTTTGAGACAGGGTTTCTCTGTGTAACTTGGTTGTCCTGGAACTCACTCTGTACACCAGGCTGACCTCAACTCAGAAATCCTCCTGCCTCTGCCTCCCAAGTGCTGGGGATTTTTGACATTTGTACTAGAAACATTTTCATGATTTTAAAATATCTTTCATATACTAATAATAAGCTTGATAGTATTAAGAATGGGATTACAAAGAAAATAGTCAAATGACCCTAAAATTTCTCCATAGTCCATACATAGCCATCCTTGTATACACATGCTGGAACATCTGATATAGCCAGTCTTTGGGTAGTTTCCTTTGCAATCACGAATGGTAGTAACATGCAAGCATTTTCACATTTTAATGTTAGCAATTTATTTCACTACTAATAACAGTATAACATTTTGGGTATAACATTCATAATTTAAAATTTTAAGAAAAGCTTATTTTTTTTCTTTTTGGAGAGATCTGTCTGTATCTGACAAGAAAGACAAAGATTTAGTAACCCAACAGTGATGGTGCATGCCTTTAATCCTAGCACTTGGGAGGCAGAGGCAGGCAGATTTCTAAGCTCAAGGCCAGCCTGGTCTACAGAGTGAGTTCCAGGACAGCCAGGGCTATACAGAGAAACCCTGTCTCAAAAACAAACAACCAAACAACAACAAATAAAACCTCAGATTCAGTGCCTTTTCCCTTCCAGTTGTGAGGACTGAGGACTGAGCCCTGGGCCTTATATATATTAAGCATGTGTTCTACCACTGAGCTGTATCTCAACACTAAATGTTTGTTATAAGTTCTAAAATGAAATTAATTATCTTTTTCAATTACCAATAGATAACACTTTCCATTTTACAAAATCATTTATTAATATTATTAAATTTTAATAAAATATTTAATGATTACCTTCCTGTTTAATATACAAGAAATTATATATTATTAAGACAGTTAATAGGACATAAGAGGACTTGAAATAGATGCAATTAAGATGGTATCTCCATCACTTTATTGTTAAGTAATATGACAGTCTCCATAGCAAACTTGCATTAGATACATGTTAAAGAACTATGAGATGTCTCTCCATTTTTAGTCTTGATTTCTGGAAGAAGAAAAAATATCTTGATAATTAAAATATACATTTTTAACAGTAATTCTTTATTTTTAAGTGCTAATATATCTAAGGAAAAGTACTTACTGTGTTGTAGATTATGGAGAAAGTTGTCCAGAAAAGAAGAGACATTGAATTGTGTATTAAAAAATGAATCTACTTTTAATGACTTGCAAAACTCTCCTAAGGGAGCTTTTAGGAATTATGAATCCCAGATTCTACTCCAGAGATTTTTAGTACAATGAGTTTAAAAATTACTTAAAACAAGATTAAGTTGAAAGTAGAAGTGTATAAATTTTGGTTCAAGGAGATCGTTGGTGAAATCTGAAGAAAACTATGTATGTACAGCCTTCAGTCCGTTTATTCAGTTGCTCCAAGCTGGAGTCATAAATTCTAAAGGTTAAAAAAGAGCCCCTGTCAACCTTCCAACCTTCTCACCCATCTGTTGAAAGGACAAAAGGCAAAACAAGTTTCTGTGCTGATTAGACTTAAGAGAGTTCTCCAAGATCTTAGATATTAAATTGGGTGTATGGATCATTGAATAAAGATAATCTTCACAGGTAGGGTCTAATTAAAGTTTAACAGACATGGTAGATGATTCTGATAAACTAGATAAAATACAGTTACTCAGTATATACACTTCGGAACTGAGTTCCACGTAGGCATGCTTTTCTGTAGCTCACAAGCTTCCTTGAGTATTAAAATCACTCAAAACACCTGGCAAGCATTCACATCTCAAACTTGTACCTCCCTGACTGTGCCACAGTTTTCCAGTGGTTGTGAGGATAGTTTCACAGAACAGTGATTTAGTACCATCTAACATACATTAGACTGTTTGGTCAACATCTTACAACTTCATAAGATAAAAATTTATAGGCTGGTGTGTAGCTAGCTTGGGATAGAGTAGTTGCCTAGCTAGGATGAGTTTCTAGATTCAATCCCTAGCATATGCATAAATAGGAAAGTAAATAAATGAATAGCAAGTCTCTTATATCTAGTTTGGTTTGGAAACAATTTTTCTAAGTAATGTAGGGGAGAATGCAGTGATATGACTTTAGAAAATTATGCAAATTCAAGTTTTGCATATTCAGGAAAACTACAGTTGTTATTGACAGGATGAACAATTCTATTTTTTTAACAAGTGAATATTCATCTATAGTAGAGATGGACTGCCTGTCTGGGCCTCAGGAAGAGAGAATGTGCTTAGTCTTGCCAGGACTTGATGTCCCTTGTCAGAATGCTACCTAAGGAGAAAAGATAATGGGGAAGGGATTTGTGAGGGTGAGAATAGAAGTGGGAAGTGGCCTGCAACCAGGAAGTCAAGTGAATAAGCAAACAAACAAAATGTTATTGTCAGCTTGTTCAAGGATCATGTCTTAAAAAACCTACTTACCTTGCAATAAGACCCTTTTAATAAAGGTTCTACCACCCCTCACACTGAGAATTGGACATCTTAAACATACAATTTTGACTAAACTTTAAAGCCGTCGCATTTAGATCTTGCCAATTCTTTGCTAATTTTGTTTCTCATCTTATTATTAATATAATTTCATTCAAATGTTTGCTAGGTCAGTAAGTATGGAGGATATACTGGGTTAAATAGCTTTATAATGTAAAGACTACAGCCCTGGGACTGGATAAATAGTTGTGTTAAGATCCATGCAGTTATGCATGCGTAACCCCCCACACACTTTACAAAATAATAAAAGTACATTAAAAAGAATACTGACCTATGTTCCCTCCCGAAAAAATATGTTAAACGTGCTAACAAATGTTCTAGAATAATCAAAAGTTCATAATTGTTGATAGAAAATGATATAGAAAGATAATACATCATGTTTATATAAAATATATTGTAGCAGTATTTCAGTATCTTTTCCAAAAAAGCCCCATCCTGTCTTTTAAGAAAACCTAATTTTAGAATTGAGCCTTAATTTTCCATTTGCTTAGAATTTTTATCCTCTTTGCATGATAAAATTTTAACATGTGTTCAGCTGAGATTTAAAATAAAGCTAGTGTAATGCCAAATACGTAAGGGAGCAAATTAAACACAAAGCTGTGTTTTACCAATATGTTTTATTTTGCTGACTGACTGGATAGCTGTCTGGGCTTGGAATTAATAACCAATTTACCTATTGTCCTGCTTTGTCACTGTGTGCTTTAAGGAGCAGATTCCTGAAAAAAAAAAAAAACCTACAGTTCTTGTGTAGTTGAAGGTACCTGCATTCCCATGTCCCTTTTTTTTCTTTCATCTTTATTTTTCCATACCTATATAAAAATTCATATTCATTTGAAACACTAAAGCTGAATTCTAATGAGGCAAGCTCTAAGTGTTCATTTCATGGGCAATTTCTTCAGGTGGCAAACATCAACCAACATTTTCAGGTCCCAGCCTGGGTACAATTGTTCATCTTGTCATGTGTGGTGCTCAAATGCATAGCTTTCAAGATATTTAACATGAAGCTTTTTTCTTAAAGTGTGCTCCCAAAACGTGTGTCATTTTTTTTCTGAGCAGCTTCCACTATAATCTAAAAATGATTTAGTGGGATCAAAAGAAAAAAATATTAAGTGGAACCATTTGTCATAGTGTGCACTAGTAAATAAATACTCTGGTCCCCATAATGAGAGGGCAGGAGAATATATTAGTCTCTAGCCATTAGTCACACATTCATCCATAAAAGAGTCACATCTCATTTGAATGGGCATCCTCCAGCACATGTACTGGAAGAAACCATGTCCTTACTGGCACAACACTGAAGACAAATTGCTTGGTAGAGTTTCCTCTATTTCATAACCCACATGAGCACAGTGATTGAGTTTGCAATTAATATTTCTGGATCCCAGCCCACCTACTCCTTAGGATAATGTGAAAAGCTGAAAGGTGAAGTTTAAATTCAAACTTCCCAGCTTATCCAAACATGGTCAAAAGAAGCATTAATTCTCAGATGCCATCGTCCTATCTAATTATTCATTTCCTTAAGACATTCTGGAATCTGAAGCAGTCAAAATTCTTATATACAGGATGCTTTGTCAAATTGTGTGTCCACAGCTTCCTACTTTCTTTCCTCATCATGTTGGCCAATAAATAGTAATCATAAGCTGATAAATTTTGAGGGACTGTGATCACTATTCACTCTTATATCTAGATATAGGCAATTTGTATTTTGAAACATAACTAAACATTCTGTGTAATAAGGTTTTCTAAACACCTTCAGATTCAAATATTTCATGTTTGTACTGGGGCAAATTCTTTTTGGCATTTTCGACCCAGCAGTTTACAATTTGACTCAGAATATAAGGATTAAATTAGTAGTTGTATGATGTCCTTGCCAACCTCACATATTAAGATAGCAAAACATCCACATGTCATTTGGAGACATAGTAAAGAGCCCTATCTCTGTAATCCTAACTGAGGGAGAATCTTTTGCACTTTGGTTTTTTGTTGTTTTATTTTGTTTAGTTTTATTGTGAAGCTTGGGAAATCATCTTAATTTAGACTCTGATTGTTCTGATCTATTTAATAGGATGATGTCATTTGCTATTACCTTATGGAATATTTCTGAAGATTAAGTGATATTGTTTTGTGCAGTGTTGGAAGACATGTTTTCTAATAAGCATTAGCTAGATATATCCCCAATAAGAAATTAGAAGAAAAAGCCACCTAATTCTTTATGTTGTTCAATAAGTATTATATGGTTTCTCTGGATAAATCTGTACTACAGCTTCACGAAACAAATTAATAGGGATTACTTTGTAATTTATTTTCTATCAATCAATTTCTTTTAAAATAACAATGAAAATAATAATCCCAGGAAGGTATTACAGCAAACTGTGAAAGAAGCTGTATTTCCAGACTTTGAATTGTTGTTATTCTTTGCTATCTTTGCCTTCATGTTTAACATGAAGAAATAAATACAATGTTGAGTCATCATCATGCGAATATGGTTCCAGTATCCATGGTTCTTCTTATTTTCTGAAATGGAAGAAGACAGTCCACTCAAATTAGCTTTTGAAATCTGACCAAATGCTCCAGATGTTCTAACCCTGCCTGCAGAGCTTGTCTGTGATCCATGTCAGAGCCCCAGCTGTCAACAGGAAAGCACACCTGCCACTGGTTTGCTGTCAGCAAATGACTTTTCAATTGTATTAGGAACTGAAGCACAGTGCCCAATGGAGCATTCACCTTTAAAAAGAACCCAGCTTGTATTGTGATTTGCTTCATAAAAACGCAATAGCCTTGAGATCTTTCTTAGATGTTAACCTTGAACCTGGAACTTATTGATCCTCTCCAAAATTAAGTCTGATTCCAAGGAGCAAAGTCTAAATATTGATAGATTATTCAAAGTAATCTTTTTCTTTTTTTCCATTTTTTTGATATTTTCTTTATTTACATTTCGATTGTTATCTCCTTTCCTGGTTTCCCCTTCAAAACTACCCTAAAACATCTTCCCTCCCCTGCTCACCAAACCACTCACTTCAGCTTCACTTCCCTGTCCTGTCATTCCCCTACACAGGGCAGGGAGCCAAGCTAGAGAAAGGACCTAAGGAGTCAAAGGGGTTTGCAGCCCCATAGGAGGAATAACAATATGAACCAACCAGTACCCCCAGAGCTCCCAGGGACTAAACCACCAACCAAAGAGTACTCAGAGTACTCTAAAAGAGTGTTCTGACATGCTATATAGTCCCTCTAGATAGAAGCAAGTATCAGCAAAACGAAGGTGGGTATATTGACAGATTTCATTTTATAAGCATAACTAGATTGAAATTAACACCTTAATCCAAAAATATTTAAACCCACTATTTTTAAAGATCTGATTGTAAGATTCTTTTATCTAAGTAATGAAATTTTAGAGATTTGGAGAGCTTAGAGATAACTGAAGGTTTAACTAAATTTGGAAAGTGGTCGTTGACTAAGATATTAATGTGAGTATAAACCATGATCACGATGACTGCATTGTGAGCTCCCATGCTTCTTTTTGCATGTTCTCTGATATTGTTGCACCTAATTTGATTTTTGTCTAATGAATACCATGAGACAATACTAACATTGTTTTTGAAGTCACAAAATCTGACCAAATTATCCTCTCTAATCCTCAGGATTTTCATTTATAAAGTAAAACAGTGTTACTCAATCTGAGAAGTAAAATGAAATGAATTATTCTCAAAATTAAGATATACTGAAGTGAATATGGTGATCTATACAGCAATCAAACCTTGTAGGGTGGTGATAACAGTCTCTACATTTACTACACATTGGTTACTTGAACTTCAGGCCTTTGGTCTTCTCCTACTTCCCCTCCGTGCCTTACTTCATCTCCCTTTCTGTCTCCCCTTTCTCCCTCTCTCTGTCTTCCTTTGGCCAAAATTATTCTTGGATGCCAGATGGCAGCAACCTAGCTTATACCTCACTAGCAGATGTATATAGTGATCCATTTCAGTATACTTGATTGCTGGGGTTACATAACATATATTGATCATTGGCTATCTGCAGTAGTGCAAGCATATTCTCTTTCCATATTCCTATTGGAATAGGTATTACAGACCTAAGTGTGACAGCACATACTTCTAATTCTGGTACTTAAGAAGCCAAGGCAGGAAAATAACAAATTTACTGGCTGCATGGATTACATAAAGTTCTCATTTACAAAATATATCCGAAAACATAAAACGAACAAATTGAGTCCAACTAAACTAAAGAAAAAAGAGCAGAAGGTGTTGCTGCCTTATCTCATTGAGCACAAAACTAGTGTAAGCAAGGTCCTGTATTCAGTATGTAATCTTCATCAGGAATGGAAGGAAGGCAATTAGAAAAGAAGGGAAAAAAGAGGAAATTGAGGAAAACTAGAAAACTAGAAATAGGGAAGAAGGAACAAGGAAGAAAGAGAAAGAAAAGGAAAGGGAAATTTGAAATAAATTAAAGGACAGAGAGGAGAGGAGAGGAGAGGAGAGGAGAGGAGAGGAGAGGAGAGGAGAGGAGAGCACAGGAGAGGAGAGGAGAGGAGAGGAGAGAAGAGGGGAAAACCCAAGATAGAAAAGCAGAAGACACTCCCCACCTCTGGATTGGGAGCAGCCTGGGCCACACACCCAGCACCAAGCAGTGCAGAGGGCCAGTGGTGCATCAGGAGGCCGGCTGCAGGGAGGCAGCTTGCATGGGTGAGTCCTGCATTGACAAGACTAGCTAACACCAGTGAGATCTAGATGGCAAAAGGCAAACGTAGGAAGGTTACTAACAGAAATCAAGGCAATATGGCAGCATCTGAACCCAATTCTCCATTAATAGCAAGTCCTGGATACTCCATAAAATGGTCTCAGGAAACAAGCCAGAGTAGCCATTCTAATATCAGATAGAATTGACCTTCAACCTAAAGTCATCAAAAGAGACACTGAGGTACACTTCCTACTGGTCAAAGGAAAAACATATCAAGAAAACTCTCAATCCCGAACATCTATGCTCTAAAAGCAAAGGCACACTCATTCATAAAAGAAACTTTAATAAAGCTCAAAGCGACATTATACCTAACCCAATAAATGTGGATAACTTCAATAGCAACAAAAACAACAGAAAGCCCACATACACATGGAAACTGAACAATACTCAATGATACCTTGGTCAAGGAAGAAATAAAGAAAGAAATCAAAGACTATTTAGAATTTAATGAAAATGAAGAAACAACATACCCAAATCGATGGGAGAAGACGAAAGTAGTGCTAAGAGGAAACTCATAGCCCTGAGTGCCTCCAAAAAGAAAATGGAGAGAGCATACACTAGCAGCATAATGACACAACAGAAAGACCTGGAGCAAAAAGAAGCGAATTCACCCAGGAGGAGTAGAAGGCAGGAAATCTTCAAACTCAGGCTAAAATTAATCAAGTAGAAACAGAGAACCATACAAAGAATCAACAAAACCAGGAGTTGGTTCTTTGAGGAAATCAACAAGATAGATAAACCCTTAGCCAGACTAACCAAAGGGCACAGAGACAGTATCCAGATTAACAAAATTAGAAATTAAAAGGGAGATATAAGAACAAAAACTGAGGAAATTCAAAAAAATCATCAGATCTTACTACCAAAGCCTATACTCAAAAACAACTGGAGAATCTGGAGGAAATGGCCAATTTCCTAGACAGATACCAAACACCACCATTAAATCAGGATCAAATAGATCATCTAAACAGTCCCATAACCCCTAAAGAAATAAAAGGGGTCATAGAAAGTTTCCCCCCCCCCAAAAAAAAACAAAAAAAATCCACGGAACCAGATGGCTTCAGTGCAGAATTCTATCAGACCTTCAAAGAAGACCTAACACCAATACTCTTCAGACTCTTCAAACAGAAGGAACACTACTCAACTCGTTCTACGAAGCTACAATTATGCTGATACCAAAACCACACAAAGATCCAACTAAAAAAGAGAACTTCAGGCCAATTTCCCTTATAAATATCTATGCAAAAATACTCAATAAAATTCTTGCCAACCGAATCCAAGAACACATCAAAACGATCATCCACCGTGATCAAGTAGGCTTCATCCCAGGGACACAGGGATGGTTCAATATAAAGAAATCCATCAATGCAATCCACTACATAAACAAACTCAAATAAAAAAAAAACGTGATCATTTCATATGTTTAGATGCTAAAAGAGCATTTGACAAAATCCAGCATCCTTTCATACTAAAAGTCTTGGAAAGAACAGGAAATCAAGGCTCATACCTAAACATAGGTAAAGCAATATACAGCAAACCGGTAGCCAATATCAAACTAAATGGAAATAAACTTGAAGCAATCCCATTAAAATCAGGGACAGGATAAGGCTGTCCTCTCTCTCCATATCTTTTCAATAAAGTACTTGAAATTCTAGCTAGAGCAATTAGACAACATGAGGTCAAAGGGATACTAATTAGAAAGGAAGAAATAAACCTATCACTATTTGCAGATGACATAGTAGTATACTTAAGTGACCCAAAAACCTCCACAGGAGAACTCCTACAGCTGATAAACAACTTCAGCAAAGTGGCTGGTGATAAAATCAACTCAAGCAAATCAGTTGCCTTCCTATACTCAAAGAATAAGAAGGCTGAGAAAGAAGTTAGGGTAATGGCACGCTTCACAATAGCCACAAACAATATAAAGTATCTTGGTGTGACTCTAACCAAACAAGTGAAAGATCTATATGACAAGAACTTCAGGTCTCTGAAGAAGGAAATTGAAGACCTCAGAAAATGGAAAAATCTGCCATGCTCATGGATTGGCAGGATTAATATAGTTAAAATGGCCATCTTGCCAAAAGCAATCTACAGATTCAATGCAATCCCCATCAAAATCCAAACTCAGTTCTTTACAGAGTTAGAAAAAGCAATTCTCAAATTTATCTGGAATAACAAAAAACCCAGGATAGCTAAAACTATTCTCACCAGTAAAAGAACTTCTGGAGGAATTAGTATCCAAGACCTCCAGCCATACTACAGAGCAATAGTGTTAAAAACTGCATGGTCAAATGCTGTTTCAGCATCCAATGAAATGACCATGTGTTTTTTTTTTTCTTTGAGTTTGTTTATGTAGTGGATTGCATTGATGGATTTCCATATATTGAACCAACCCTGCATACCCGGAATAAAGCCTACTTGATCATGGTGGATGATCTTTTAGATGTGTTCTTGGATTCGGTTGGCAAGAATTTTATTGAGTATTTTTGCATCGATGTTCATAAGGGAAATTGGTCTGAAGTTCCCTTTCTTTGTTGGATCTTTGTGTGGTTTTGGTATCAGCGTAATTGTGGCTTCGTAGAAGGAATTGGGTAGTGTTCCTTCTGTTTCTATTTTGTGGAATAGTTTGAAGAGTATTGGTGTTAACTCTTCTTTGAATGTCTGATAGAATTCTGCACTGAAACCATCTGGTCCTGTGCTTTTTTTGGTTGGAAGACTTTCTATGACTCCTTCTATTTCTTTAGGCATTATTGGACTGTATAGATGATCTATTTGGTCCTGATTTAATTTTGGTATTTGGTATCTGTCAATGAAATTGTCCATTTCCTCCAGATTCTCCAGTTGTGTTGAGTACAGGCTCATGTAGTAGGATCTGATGATTTTTTGGATTTCTAAAATTCAGCATCCTTTCATGCTTAAAGTCTTGGAAAGAACAGGAATTCAAGGCCCATACCTAAACATAGTATAAGCAATATACAGCAAACCGGTAGCCAGCATCAAACTAAATGGAGAGAAATTTGAAGCAATCCCACTAAAATCAGTGACTAGACAAGGCTGCCCCCTTACTCCTTATCTTTTCCATATTGTACTTGAGGTACTAGCTCGGGCAATTCGACAACATAAGTAGGTCAAAGAGATACAAATTGGAAAGGAAGAAGTCAAACTACCATTATTTGTAGATGACATGATAGTCAACCTAAGTGACCCAAAAAACTCCACTAGAGAGCTCCTACAGCAGATAAACAACTTCAGCAAAGTGGCAGGTTATAAAATCAACTCAAGCAAATCAGTGGCCTTCCTATACTCAAAGGATAAGCAGGCTGAGAAAGAAATTAGGGAAATGACCCCCTTCACAATAGCCACAAACAGTATAAAATATCTTGGGGTGACTCTTACCAAACATGTGAAAGATCTGTATGACAAGAACTTCAAGACTCTTAAGAAGGAAATGGAAGAAGACCTCAAAAAATGGGAAAACCTCCCTTGCTCATGGATCGGTCGAATCAATATAGTTAAAATGGCCATTTTGCCAAAAGCACTATACAGATTCAATGCAATACCCATCAAAATCCCAACTCAATTCTTCACAGAGTTAGAAAGAGCAATTATCAAATTCATCTGGAATAACAAAATACCCAGGATAGCTAAAACTATTCTCAGCAACAAAAGAAAGTCTGGGGGAATCAGTATTCCTGACCTCAAGCAATACTACAGAGCAATAGTGTTAAAAACTGCATGGTATTGGTACAGTGACAGGCAGGAGGATCAATGGAACAGGATTGAAGATCCAGAAATGAACCCACACACCTATGGCCCCTTGATCCTCGACAAAGAGGCTGAAAACATCCAATGGAAAAAAGATAGCCTTTTCAACAAATGGTGCTGGTTCAACTGGAGGTCAGCATGCAGAAGAATGCGAATTGATCCATCCTTGTCTCCCTGTACTAAGCTCAAATCCAAATGGATCAAGGACCTCCACATAAAGCCAGACACTCTGAAGCTAACAGAAAAGAAACTGGGGAAGACCCTTGAGGACATCGGTACAGGGAGAAAGTTTCTGAACAGAACACCAATAGCATATGCTCTAAGAGCAAGAATTGACAAATGGGACCTCATAAGATTACAAAGTTTCTGTAAGGCAAAGGACACCATCAAGAGGACAAATCAGCAACCAACAAATTGGGAAAAGATCTTCACCAATCCTACATCAGATAGAGGGCTAATATCCAATATATATAAAGAACTCAAGAAGTTAGACTCCAGAAAACCAAACAACCCTATTAAAAAATGGGGTACAGAGTTAAACAAAGAATTCTCACCTGAAGAACTTCGGATGGCAGAGAAGCATCTTAAAAAATGCTCAACTTCATTAGTCATTAAGGAAATGCAAATCAAAACAACCCTGAGATTTCACCTTACACCACTCAGAATGGCTAAGATTAAAAATTCAGGAGACAGCAGGTGTTGGAGAGGGTGTGGAGAAAGAGGAACACTCCTCCACTGCTGGTGGGGGTGCAAATTGGTACAACCACTCTGGAAATCAGTCTGGCGGTTCCTCCGAAAACTGGGCACCTCACTTCCAGAAGATCCTGCTATACCACTCCTGGGCATATACCCAGAGGATTCCCCACCATGGAATAAGGATACATGCTCTACTATGTTCATAGCAGCCCTATTTATAATTGCCAGATGCTGGAAAGAACCCAGGTATCCCTCAACAGAAGAGTGGATGCAAAAAATGTACTCTACACAAAAAATAGTACTCTACACAATGGAGTACTATTCAGCCATTAGAAACAATGAATTCATGAAATTCTTAGGCAAATGGATGGAGCTAGAGAACATCATACTAAGTGAGGTAACCCAGACTCAAAAGGTGAATCATGGTATGCACTCACTAATAAGTGGATATTAACCTAGAAAACTGGAATACCCAAAACATAATCCACACATCAAATGAGGTACAAGAAGAAAGGAGGAGTGGCCCCTGGTTCTGGAAAGACTCAGTGAAGCAGTATTCGGCAAAACCAGAACAGGGAAGTAGGAAGGGGTGGCTGGGAGGACGGGGGGAGAGAAGGGGGCTTACGGGATTTTCGGGGAGTGGGGAGCTAGAAAAGGGGAAATCATTTGAAATGTAAATAAAAAATATATCGAATAAAAAAAAGAATATGCTGTTGAATTCTAAAAAAATAAAAATAAAAAAAATAAAAATAAACTCCATGGTATTGGCACAGGGACAGGCAAGTGGACCAATGGAATAGAATTGAAGACCCAGAAATGAATCCACACACCTATGGTCACTTGATCTTCGACAAGGAGCAGAAAACATCCAGTGGAAAAAAGATAGCCTTTTCAACAAATGGTGCTGGTTCAATTGGAGGTCAGCCTGCAGGAGAATGGGAATTGATCCATTCTTATTTCTGTGTACTAAGCTCAACTCCAAGTGGATCAAGGATCTCCACATAAAACCAGACACACTGAAACTAACAGAAAGAAAACTGGGGGAAACCCTTGAGGACATGGGCATAGGGGAAAAGTTCCTGAACAGAACACCAATAGCGTATGCTCTAAGATCAAGAATTGACAAATGGGATCTCATAAAATTACAAAGTTTCTGTAAGGCAAAGGACACCATCAAAAGGACAAAGCAGCAACCAACAAATTGAGAAAAGATCTTCACTAACCCTACATCCGATAGAGGGCTAATATCCAATATATACAAAGAACTCAAGAAGTTAGACCCCAGGGAACCAAATAACCCTATTAAAAATGGGGTACAGACCTAAACAAAGAATTTTCCCCTGAAGAAATTTGGATGGCTGAGAGGCACCTTAAGAAATGCTCAACATTATTAGCCATTAGGGAAATGCAAATCAAAAGAACCCTGTGATTTCACCTAACACCAGTCAGAATGGCTAAGGTTAAAAACTCAGGAGACAGCAGGTGTTGGCAAGAATGTGGAGAAAGAGGAACACTCCTTCACTGCTGGTGGAATTGTAAGATGGTACAACCACCATGGAAATCAGTCTGGCAGTTCCTAAGAAAACTGGGTATGACACTTCCGGAGGACCCTGCTATGCCTCTCCTAGGCATATACCCAGAGGATTCCCCAGTAAGCAATAAGGACCCATGCACCACTATGTTCATAGCAGCTTTATTTATAATAGCCAGAAGCTGGAAAGAACCCAGATATCCCTCAATGGAGGAATGGATACAGAAAATGTGGTATATATACACAATGGAGTACTATTCAGCAATTAAAAACAGTGAATTCATGAATTTTTTAGGCAAATAGATTGAACTGGAAAATATCATCCTAAGTGAGGTAACTCAATCACAAAAGATTACATATGGAATGCAGTCATTGATAAGTGGATATTAATTAGCCCTGAAGCTCTGAATACTGAAGATACAATTAGCATATCAAATGATTCCCATGAAGAAGGAAGAAGAGGGCCCTAAACCTGGAAAGGGTTGATCCAACATTGTAGGGGAGTAGCAGGACAGAGAAAAGGGAGGGCGAAAGATAGGAGAATGGATGGAGAGAAGAGGACTTAGGGGACATATGGGTGGGGACTGGGAAATGGGAAAGCTTTTAGCATGTAAACAAAGAATATTGAAAATAAATTTTAAAAAATGGAGCTGAAAAAAAAAAGAAAGAAAAGAAAGGCAGAAGACAGAAGAATGGTTTAGGGCCAAACATAAGTGTAATACAGCTCTTGCTCTTGAAGATAACATTTGTTTCCATGTAAATCCTTCTCAAAATTTGGATAATTGATACAGATGCATTTTGTTTATGTTTTTACATATGCCTAGTATATGTTTACACAGTCTTAACTACATCAACATTCAACACATATTTCAGCTATATGTATTTTAAGATCATGTGTTTGACTCCAGATGCAGATCAGTTACAAGGAACATAAATTGTCTGTGTAAATCCTGAGTTCTATTTCTAGGAGTGAAAAAAAAACAAACAGAAAACAAATGATAAAACCTGTATGATACATGACCAGAGTTTTTCTGATACTATTCCTTTAATGTGTTACTATTCAGGAAAGAAAATATAAATATCAATAAAGGTAAAATGTAACTTAGATCATCTAATGTTTCTTCTGGAAAGATGAGTTGTTCTAGTAACTGAGGCTGTTTGTGCTAAATGGATAATAACAGATTTTTACCTTAAATACTATACTGGTAACATTAAAAGTTTTGACCTCAATTTATCAACTGTATATGATTTAGCAATTAAACATTTACTAATTCTACCGTAATAATTTTGTAAATTTTACTAAAGGTCACGTTGATTATGATTACAAATGAGCCTTTGCTCCTTGCTCCAGCTCCACGAAACATTCATATGCAAATTTTGAGTGGATGTAAGTTTTCACTCTTTTGTAATAAACAAAACCCTGTGGAATGAGTGTAATTGGAGGGTCAGACAGGCCTGATATGGCTAGGTTGGCAGAATTAGTTCAAAGACCTCTGCACTTCTACCATTCAGACTCCATTTGTAGAGTTACTCCACTAGTTTTGCATTTTCATCAAACAAATCATTGATTTGTGGGCAGCTACTTCATGTATTTTGTTATGTTTTAATTTTCCTTACATAAACAGCAAAGAGGTGAATTGTTGGGTCACAGGTATTATTGAAATACATTGAAGGAAAGGCAGGAAGGTAGCATTCAGCCACAGTATCAACCTTCTGCATTCACCCCTGAGGCAAGACCATGTTCTTCATGTTCATTTGGATTTGAGTTACTATTCCAACTTATTGGAGAGAAGTACAAAAACAGATTATATAAATATGGCACATAATTTTTTATTTTTTTGCACATAATTTTTAATGCCAACAATGGCTCATTTATTTTTTTGGATTTTTTATTTACTGTATTATATATATATATGTGTGTGTGTGTGTGTGTGTGTGTGTGTGTGATTCACAGTTAGAATTACTTACATCTACTTGAATACTTTATAATAAGTAAAATTCTCCTAAATCCTTGATTGTAGTGTGTAGATTTTTTTTTCTTTTTTTTTTATTATTCGATATAATTTATTTACATTTCAAATGATTTCCCCTCTTCTAGCCCCCCCACTCCCCGAAAGTCCCGCAAGCCCCCTTCTCTTCCCCTGTCCTCCCACCCACCCCTTCCCACTTCCCCGTTCTGGTTTTGCTGAATACTGTTTCACTGAGTCTTTCCAGAACCAGGGGCCACTCCTCCTTTCTTCTTGTACCTCATTTGATGTGTGGATTATGTTTTTGGTATTCCAGTTTTCTAGGTTAATATCCACTTATTAGTGAGTGCATACCATGATTCACCTTTTGAGTCTGGGTTACCTCACTTAGTATGATATTCTCAAGCTCCATCCATTTGCCTAAGAATTTCATGAATTCATTGTTTCTAATGGCTGAATAGTACTCCATTGTGTAGATATACCACATTTTTTGCATCCACTCTTCTGTTGAGGGATACCTGGGTTCTTTCCAGCATCTGGCAATTACAAGTAGGGCTGCTATGAACATAGTAGAACATGTATCCTTATTACATGGTGGGGAGTCTTCTGGATATATGCCCAGGAGTGGTATAGCAGGATCTTCTGGAAGTAAGGTGCCCAGTTTTCGGAGGAACCGCCAGACTGATTTCCAGAGTGGTTGTACCAATTTGCAACCCCACCAGCAGTGGAGGAGTGTTCCTCTTTCTCCGCACCCTCTCCAACACCTGCTGTCTCCTGAATTTTTAATCTTAGCCATTCTGACTGGTGTAAGATGAAATCTTAGGGTTGTTTTGATTTGCATTTCCCTAATGACTAATGAAGTTGAGCATTTTTTAAGATGCTTCTCCGCCATCCGAAGTTCTTCAGGTGAGAATTCTTTGTTTAACTCTGTACCCCATTTTTTAATAGGGTTGTTTGGTTTTCTGGAGTCTAACTTCTTGAGTTCTTTATATATATTGGATATTAGCCCTCTATCTGATGTAGGATTGGTGAAGATCTTTTCCCAATTTGTTGGTTGCCGACTTGTCCTCTTGATGGTGTCCTTTGCCTTAAAAAGCAATATACAGCAAACCGGTAGCCAGCATCAAACTAAATGGAGAGAAACTTGAAGCAATCCCACTGAAATCAGGGACCAGACAAGGCTGCCCCCTTTCTCCTTATCTTTTCAATATTGTACTTGAGGTACTAGCTCGGGCAATTCGACAACATAAGGAGGTCAAAGGGATACAAATTGGAAAGGAAGAAGTCAAACTATCATTATTTGCAGAAGACATGATCGTCTACCTAAGTGACCCAAAGAACTCCACTAGAGAGCTCCTACAGCTGATAAACAACTTCAGCAAAGTGGCAGGTTATAAAGTCAACTCAAGCAAATCAGTGGCCTTCCTATACTCAAAGGATAAGCAGGCTGAGAAAGAAATTAGGGAAATGACCCCCTTCACAATAGCCACAAACAGTATAAAGTATCTTGGGGTGACTCTTACCAAACATGTGAAAGATCTGTATGACAAGAACTTCAAGACTCTGAAGAAGGAAATGGAAGAAGACCTCAAAAAATGGGAAAACCTCCCATGCTCATGGATCGGTAGAATCAATATAGTTAAAATGGCCATTTTGCCTAAAGCACTATACAGATTCAATGCAGTACCCATCAAAATCCCAACTCAATTCTTCACAGAGTTAGAAAGAGCAATTATCAAATTCATCTGGAACAACAAAAAACCCAGGATAGCTAAAACTATTCTCAGCAACAAAAGGAAATCTGGGGGAAATCAGTATCCCTGACCTCAAGCAATACTACAGAGCAATAGTGTTAAAAACTGCATGGTATTGGTACAGTGACAGGCAGGAGGATCAATGGAACAGGATTGAAGATCCAGAAATGAACCCACACACCTATGGCCACTTGATCCTCGACAAAGAGGCTGAAAACATCCAATGGAAAAAAGATAGCCTTTTCAACAAATGGTGCTGGTTCAACTGGAGGTCAGCATGCAGAAGAATGCGAATTGATCCATCCTTGTCTCCTTGTACTAAGCTCAAATCCAAATGGATCAAGGACCTCCACATAAAGCCAGACACTCTGAAGCTAATAGAAAAAAACTGGGGAAGACCCTTGAGGACATCGGTACAGGGAGAAAGTTTCTGAACAGAACACCAATAGCGTATGCTCTAAGAGCAAGAATTGACAAATGGGACCTCATAAGATTTTTTTTTAATTAGATATATTTTTTATTCACATTTCAAATGATTCCCCCTTTTCTAACCCCCCACTCCCCAAAAGTCCCGCAAGCCCCCTTCTCTCCCCCTCTCCTCCCACCCACCCCTTCCCACCTCCCCGTTCTGGTTTTGCCAAATACTGCTTCACTGAGTCTTTCCAGAACAGGGGGCCTCTCTTCCTTTCTTCTTGTACCTCATTTGATGTGTGGATTATATTTTGGGTATTCCAGTTTTCTAGGTTAATATCCACTTATTAGTGAGTGCATACCATGATTCACCTTTTGAGTCTGGGTTACCTCACTTAGTATGATGTTCTCTAGCTCCATCCATTTGCCTAAGAATTTCATGAATTCATTGTTTCTAATGGCTGAATAGTACTCCATTGTGTAGATATACCACATTTTTTTGCATCCACTCTTCTGTTGAGGGATACCTGGGTTCTTTCCAGCATCTGGCAATTATAAATAGGGCTGCTATGAACATAGTAGAGCATGTATCCTTATTCCATGGTGGGGAATCCTCTGGGTATATGCCCAGGAGTGGTATAGCAGGATCTTCTGGAAGTGAGGTGCCCAGTTTTTGGAGGAACCGCCAGACTGATTTCCAGAGTGGTTGTACCAATTTGCAACCCCACCAGCAGTGGAGGAGTGTTCCTCTTTCTCCACACCCTCTCCAACACCTACTGTCTCCTGACTTTTTAATCTTAGCTATTCTGACTGGTGTAAGATGAAATCTTAGGGTTGTTTTGATTTGCATTTCCCTAATGACTAATGACGTTGAGCATTTTTTAAGATGCTTCTCCACCATCCGATGTTCTTCAGTTGAGAATTCTTTGTTTAACTCTGTACCCCATTTTTAATAGGATTGTTTGGTTTTCTGGAGTCTAACTTCTTGAGTTCTGTATATATATTGGATATTAGCCCTCTATCTGATGTAGGGTTAGTGAAGATCTTTTCCCAGTTTGTTGGTTGCCGATTTGTCCTCTTGATGGTGTCCTTTGCCTTACAGAAACTTTGTAATTTTATGATGTCCCATTTGTCAATTCTTGCTCTTAGAGCATACCTATTGGTGTTCTGTTCAGAAACTTTCTCCCTGTACCAATGTCCTCAAGGGTCTTCCCCAGTTTCTTTTCTATTAGCTTCAGAGTGTCTGGCTTTATGTGGAGGTCCTTGATCCATTTGGATTTGAGCTTAGTACAAGGACACGGTCCTTGCTAAGTTGGCATTTTACTGGCATTAGCAGTCTCTGTTCCCAACCTGGTGTATAGCCCGACACTGAGGTCACATGTTTCATGTTCCTTTTAGCCATCACAAACACTGGCTCTGCCTCTACAGAGTTGAGATTGCTCTCTTGCCAGTCCACCACCCACTACCCCACGGCCAGGGTGAGCTCTTGCCAGCCTGCTCTGCTGTGGTAACCTGCCCTGGATCTCGGTCCTTGGACCGATTTTTTTGTCCTAAAGCCTGGCAAATTCTGCCCCAGGTATCCTCTTTCCCTCAGGCCCACCTGAATCTCCACAAATGGAAAACCCTAAACAATCTTAATTTAAAATCAATAGATGACACAACAGCTGTGAGTGGAATGTATCTTTCTAGCCTCATCAACTATTATATCTTGGACATCTTCCGATGGGTCTAACAGTTTCCAGTCTACATCTTGCCTCCTATCGCTCCTGCCTCGCTGTAAAAAAGAGACCCAGATGGCCCACCTCTTCTTCTCCCAATACTTAGCTTCTTGTCATTTTTATTAGTCAATCAAATAAATGGGGAAAATTCTCCTGCCCTTGAAACAACTTTTATATAATACTCTCTATTTTTATGAACAGTGCTTATCACCTGCAATTTCTACCATCATTTAAAGTTACTGTTAAACACTTGTTTTATGTAGCCAGCATATAGTTGAAATATGCTTTGCAATATAACCAAACAACATTGGTCATTTAAGTGAAATGGATTAGCCTACATTTTGGTTTGTCTTTTGTTGTTGTTGTTGTTGTTGTTGTATTTTGTATTTTGTTTGTTTTATTTCTTGCATTGTAGCTGCATATGGGTCTGGTAGGGTGTGTATCCCTTTTACTACTCCCTTTTAGTGTACCTGCTGATTATTGATTGTTTGTTGTCTTCTTTGTATGTGTGCATTGTTTGATCCTGTTTCTTTTCTATTCAATCTGAACATTTTCCTTCATCATTTCCTGAAGCACACACCTGCTACTGGCAGACTGTGTTTACTCCACAAGACCTTGAGAGAATCAGGTTCATTTTTCTCACATTTTTCCCTTAAAACAGCTAAAACAAAAAATAAAAGTGAATATTGTTTTCTTTAATGCAATTAGCATTTTACTTGGGCGTCTTTGAAAAATTTCCCATTATCGTTCATTTTTAACCTTTTGCCTGAACTATGCCTTGATATTTTGCCTGTTATTTTGATGTATGTGATGCAGAAGGTTACAAAGCATTTTTAGATTTATATATTTTAATTGTATCAGGTTTGGAAAATGATTGGAAAGTTTTGGAAGATATCTACCACCTAGTCAATTTTCCCCAAATCATTGTCCTATCTATTCCCTTTACACTTCAGCTAAATATATATTCTGCTCAAAAATTGTCAATGAGACTTGTAACAATTGGCTCTCCGCATCATTCAGCCCAGGCATTTGCTTTTGCCCTACCTATAGATATGCTGTGTAATTTTTCCTGTAAATTAAAGTGTCCCCTGCTAAGATTCATTGGAATATTTTTCTTACTAAATATTAATTTTTACATCTTAACTCTTCTTTAGTTTAGCAGTCATGTTGCTACTGACAGCCCCTGCCTGCATGTTCGATATGTCTCTCAAATCACTGGACATATCTGTAAGGTCTCTTTTAAGGTACTCTGTTCACTGTGCCTGTTTCTATGAATTTCTGTTTCCTTCTGGATGCAATCTATGTTTTTTATGCTTTGATATAACTTTAGAAATATGGTTTTAAATAATGAATGCATGATCAAAAATGGCATATGTGTCTCTTTAATGATTAATTATTGTCATTGCATGTTAATTTTTGAGTATCTAACATGATTCTATAAACCTGTTGGAGGGAGTTTATTTCAATACATTTAGAGTAACTTGGTAAGCAATGAAAAGGTTCTGACTCCTAACTTCTTGCCTTTATGGAATCTGGCTTTACAATCTGCGACAATCACAATATAGTCTATACCATGGTTGACGAAAACTCCAGTTCTCCTACATATGTGATCTGCCTCTTCCCCCACACATCTATGTTCATGTATGTGCTGCTTTATATTAGATTTTAAATCTCATTTCTCAGATATATCATGTAAATAAGTGGAATCTATATAAGCTGTATAGAGAAAAAGCCTGCTTCTCAAAATTTTCAAAATCTGGAATTCTTAACTTTATATCAATATTTATTTTATGTAAGAGTGAAAAATAATTGTTTTTATTAGATCTGTCTCCTGTTACTCGTTTTTTCTTTTTCTTTCTATTTTTGGATATTTTATGTATTTACATTTCAAATATTATCCACTTTCCTGGTTTACCCTCTAGAACCCCCATCTCTGTCCCTTTGCTTCTATGAGGGTGTTCCTTCACCCACCCACCTACCTACCCATTCCCACCTCACCACCCTGGCATTTCCCTACACTGGGTTATAACACCTTCACAAGACTAAGGACCACTCCTCCCACTGATGCCAGACAATACCATCTTCTGCTACATATGTGGCTGGAGCCATGGGTCCAGCCATGGACGGTCATGTGTACTCTTTGGTTGGTGGTTTAGTTCCTGAGACCTCTGGGAGCAGGGAGATCTGGTTGATTGATATTGTTCTTCCTATGGGGTTGCAAATTCCTTCAACTCCTTCAGTCATTACTCTAACTCTTCCGTTGAAGTCTCTGTGTTCATACCAATGGTTGGCTGTGAGCATCCAAGACAGGATCTTGCTGTGTGGTGGTCACGTTGGTATTGGCGTTTCTATGTAGTCCAGACTGATCACAACTCTGTGCTTTTCCAGATACAAAATCACAAACTCTCATCATGTGTTAAGGAATATTATAGAAAATAAATATGTGGATAAATATTAAAATAAAATTAAAAATGGAAGGTAAAAATGATGTCATTCAGTTACTCAATGAAATGAAGTATTTCAAGTTAAGCTCTTTGGGCAAAAGGGTATGTTATATGACACATTGTTATACACCACATATTCCACAGTACAATTATTTTCTTATTTTCAGTTTTGTTTTTGTTTTATGAATATAGAAGGACAGGGGTAGGTGGAGTTGGGGTGCAGGACATGAAATTAAAAAAGAAACAAAAATAAATAAAAGTAAGGAAAAATTTTTTAAAATGTCAGTCTTCCTGTAGTCCTATGTTTCTCACTGCAATTAAAATAATATCCTATCAACTCCATATACTAAATGAAGGGAATGCTTCACTACAATGGAATGTAGTGCTGGATCATCAGAAGTGCTGGCCATGCTGAGGGCAATGTACCATTATATATAGTTTTCATCTGTATTACATACTAGAAGCCTCCAGGTTCCAGTGGAAGATGTCACTGCTATGACCCACTCAGTGGGTCATTTGTTACTTGTTATTGAGTACTCAGACCAAGGCAGATAACTAACATTATCTCCCAAAGCAGTCTAACAAAGATCCCCTTTTTATTTAAGTTTTACAGGGTTAGCAATGTTTCACTATCTTCTGGCCTGGGAAACAAAGTATAAAAATCACTGGATCTATACTGTGGGATCCTGCTTCACTTCCCTTGCAATAAAGTTCCATAATTCACCTTTGCTTTTAATGTTCTTTTAGTAAGGAGAATTATCAAGTATCTCAGTCATATTTATTTGGGTTATAAATATTCTATGAATCCACGTGTTTGGTTTTCATTAAGGTGTAAAGTAATTTGCCATGTACTGCCATTACAAATAGCCAATAATTGCAAGTAATGTGGTTAATATTATGTTAAACATGGACTCTATTAATAAGAATAGATATAGCTTAAATTTGTATGTAATTGCAAATAGTTTAATTATAAAATAGGCAATTTGCATAATATATCATAAAATTACCAGTTCTCGGAAATAGAATATCACACTATCAATGAACAAAGTAGACACACTAAAAATCAACATAATATAAAGTGAAAGGAAAACAATTGAAACTAAAGAAAAATGAAGTTTATTAAATTGATCTACCTAAGAAATTATAAGATGTTTCTCTTTATATTATGATTCTAGAGATAGCTTCTTATTTAAAGCTTCCTGTACAAGCATGAGGACATAGGTTTGAATCAGTAGGATATTGCTTTAAAAAGTGGGAGCTGGGATGTGATAGATATGGAGACATAGAAATACAAGGAATTCACAGGCTATCCAACCTGCAGAAACTGTTCTGCTGCAGACCATTAACTTCAGTTAGATACCCTGTCTCAAAATGTTAGGTAAACCCTGAGAAAGACATTGCAACATCAACCTCAAATACCCACATGTACCTGCTTTGAAGAGTACCTCTTCATACATTTGTACATGCACATTTTCTCCACCAAATACTTTAATTTGAACAATGGATAAATAATTCAATAAAAGAAAATACAATAAACTCATCAGCTAATTAAATTTCTAAGATTCCATTTTGCTAAACAAATATCTTGTAAATTCTTAAAAATACTAGAAGAAAAGAAATAAAAGATGCATATTATAGAGGAAAAAATACAACCTTATATTTTTGTATTTTTGTATGTTGCTTGCTATAATATAGTGTGTATCAAACCATCCAAAAATTTCAAAAACCTAGAAATAAGTAGCGTCAGGCCTTAAGGCCATAAGGTACCAAATCATTAAGTAAACCCTGAGAAAGACATTACAACGTCACCCTCAAATATCTACATGTACCTGCTTTGTTAATGAAAGAAGAAATTTAATCTTAAGATAATATTATGAATTAAGATAATTAAATATTCAAGGAAAGTTAGCATAATATATAGAAATATTTAGAAGATCTCAAAACTATAAAGAGTGAAATAAAAGAAAAGTAAATGTGAGCATTCTACACATAGAAAGATGGTAGAGTCAATATGTCTGTTCTTTCCACATTAGTCTACTATCTCAATGAACCTCCACTGAGATTAACGTAGTTATCATAAAGTTATTGATGAACTTATTGTAAAGCTCATTGTAGAGGCAAAGGTCCCAAAAGGCAGGCATGAAGAACCAGGACTATCTGACAACAGACAGTCAGGAGTTTAGATACAAATGAAAGAGTAAATAGAGTTCAATGCAAATGAAGAAAGCATCCAGAGATAATCTTTGCACCTGTAGTCAACAAATATTTCAGAAAAGATGAACTGTTCAAAGGCAGCTTTCCAACAAAGAGTAGTGAGACAACAGAGGATTCCAATATAAAACATTAATCCAATGCATGCCTTACAGCCTCTTGCAAAGCATCTCAAAGAACACAATAGAAATGTGAGTCACAAAATGCCTAGACTTCCAGAAGACCAGATAGAAGGACAACAGCATGACCAGTGACTATTTTAGAAGTTATTTCAAAAGAACAGTTCATTAAAAAATTAATGGATTAACCAGGTTCCCATCTTAGCTGAGGTTTCTGTTATTGTTATAAAACATTGTTCAAAAGAGATTTGGGTAGAAAAGGACAGACTTCTTGCTGCTTATATTTCCATATCATCACCCCTCAACAAAGGAAGTCAGGCTAGGAATTCAGAGAAGGAAACTAGAGTAATGAATTGATGTAAAGACGATGACAGAGTTCTTCATACTCGTTTTCTCTGCATGGCTTATCCAGCCTGCTGTTTTGAAATACTCAGAACATCCTGCCCCGGGAAATATCATGCATAGTAAGCTTGTCCTTTCCCACATCAATCGCCAGTCAGGAAAATCTACCACAAGCTGCCCAGAGGCCAGTCTGGCATGGGCATTTTCTCAATTCTGGTTCTTTCTTCAAAAATGTCAAGTTGGCATAAAGAGAAGCCAGTATATCTCCATTAAAAGTGCAATGAATAAACTAGTAAATAGTGAAGATTAATTTTTATCTATAGATATATACATATATATTACATATACATAATATATTCATGTAACGACAATTAATTTTAAAAGAAAGTGGCCAGAAACGTGAAAGAGAGCAAGTAGGGATACATGGGAAGATTTGGAAGGAGGATGGAAGAAGAAATAATGTAATCATATTACAATATCAAAATAAAAGTAATAACATTTTAAAGAAAACATACAAAATAATGAGACACACATCAGTACCTCAAATAGTACGTCCCCAAAGCTGGAAACCTGCTGACAAAAGCTGGAGAGGGACCAGTGGGAATTCTCTTTCTTGCTGGCAGAAATGAAGTGTGCAGCAGCCACTGTGGGGAACACTGTCAGTGCCTGACAAAACTAAACATATTTTTACCATGTGAGCAGGCAATCACAATTTTAATAGTTACCCAACTGAGCTAAAAACTTTTGTTCACATGGGAACTTAGACAGAGCTGGTCAAAACAGCATGTCTGTAATGGTCCAACTTGGAAGCATTCACATTGTGAGTCAACAAGTGGATGGATGGAGTTTGGTCCATCTACACGGTAGAAGGCTAGCATGGAAGAAACTTAAATGTATATTGCTATGTGAAAAAGCCAATTTGTAAGGGTTCCCACCTAAACAACCCAATTTATATGAAGTAAACATGTAGAAACATGAAAGTCAGTTGTAGGAGGGGAGTAAGGACTGATATACAGCAGGGTAGTGGGTAGAGACACAGAAACTGTTCTATAGGATTCTATAACAGAACACACAGTGTTGCATTTTTGTTCAAACCTTAACAATTCATAATTTTCATGTATACTAACAACATCATATTCCTTAGTTATACTAAATGTGCCTGTCTGTGAGAATTGCTTTGATCCCAGTGTATGCATGTGACGCAATGCTCCTGAATCACGTGTCATTCCTTGCAAATTTTCTGTGAACATAAAACTACATCTATTAATAACAAACATGAACTAAAGATTAGCTTTAACTTTCAAACCTACTCAAGATATACTCAAAAATTCAAAATGTAGGCTTCTGGATGTAACTCACTGAAATTTTTATTAAATTTTTTAATGTAATTAAATTTTAAAATAAACTATTTGTGATAACAATATAAGCTAGTTACAATAATGTTCATATCATTACTGACTTAGAACATTTCCTTTTAGAAACCAAAATTCGTCTTAGGATCTGATACAAGGCATTTTTATTCATATGGCTGAAACAACAGAAGAAAGTAAATATTATTCCAGTGCTTTGACGATGACTAGTTATTACAACATGAAGGGACTGCCATGCTTTAACCTCCAAGACAGATCTGAAGATATACCAAACAAGTATTCAAAATGGTTCAATGAAATTATGCTAAGGATATCACCCATCAAGGGAGAATATCTAACAGAAATATTTCCTAACTAAATATACAATCCTTAAAAAAAACTAAGAAGTTGTATATAACATTAAAATGAGGTTGGATGCAATATATTTACATAGAGTAATACTTTCTAGATTTTTGTTGATTCTTTTCAGATAAAAAAAGGTAAATGTTCATTTCTCCTGATTAAAGCCTCAGAGACATTTGTATTAAGTATGGTTGATGAAAATTGTTCTTCTTAAATTTGATTCAGAGAAATAAAATATTTAGGGAAAGCAGTAAAATATACATATACCACTAAGGAAAACATGTTTGAAGGTAAAGCCTGCCACAAGCCAGTTTCCTGAAGATTTACCATTTATCCTTAAGCATAATTCAAGCCAAGGTTATATTAAAGTATATCAGAGATATGGGCAATACCTTAGATATATTTCACATGAGAAAACAGATTAAGCCTAGTTTAGTAAAATTTAGAAGAGCTTACAAAATAAAAATGTGGAACATTTTAACCTGTCAGTTCTCTGATAAAAATATGGACTCGAAGATAATTTTGAATTAAAACTTTAGAATTGGTAGCTTCTAATAATATACATTTAAGAAACACAAATGAATCTTATAACTTTGTGTACCATTTCAGACCCAACTAAAGCACTTATTTTAACATATTAAGTGATAGGCTTTTAGATAAATAGGAACTGGAAAAAAGAGAAACCTGACACCTAATTGCTTAATTTTCATTGTGGCTTGTTTCCCATAGATCACAAAGTTAGAGATTTTCATCTTGAATCTATATGTTATAGCGAATGTTGTCTGCAACTCCACAGAGTATAACTTTTATCTCTGTGAATTATCGATGAATTATGTATTAAACCTATTCTGGTTAAAATAGAAGCAAATGATTTCTCAAAGTATCAGATTTGAGATTTGGAGAAGTCTATTATGGTATCAGCTATACAAAATAAAACTAAATATAGTGACAATAGATGTTACATTGATAAAGCATAAAGTTATTAGATTTAGGCACTTGGCAATGATAGACATGCTAAGAATTAGTTCCAGAAAATTCTTGACAAAGTCCCAGATATCCTTGACAAAGTTGTCTTGTACAACTTTCCAATCAATTCTCTAGGTTTGATGCTTAAAATATTTTCCCTTCTGATCACATAATTCCTTTTTCTGTTCTTTTATTATTAGATATTTATTTACATTTCAAATGGTATCCCCTTTCCTTGTTATCCCTTTAAAAACCTCCTATTCTGTTTCCCCTCCCCCTGCTTACCAATGTCCCCCTCCCACTTTCCTGACCTGGTATTCCCCTACTCTGGGGTGTTGAGACTTCATAGGACCAATAGTGTCTCCTCCTCTCATTTATGTCTGAAATGGCCATCCTCTGCTAAATATGTAGTGTACCCATGGATCCCTCCATGTGTACTCTTTGGTTGGTGGGTGATTTAGTCCCTGGGAGCTCTGGGGGTACTTGTTGGTCCATATTTTTATTCTTCCTGTGGGGCTGCAAACCTCTTCAACTACTTGGGTCCTTTCTCTTGCTGCTCCATTGGCGACCCTATGCTCAGTTTATTGGTTGGCTGTGAGCCATGGGTATCTTGATCCACCTTCCAAGAAGGAACAACATATCCACACTTTGGTCGTCCTTATTCTTGAGCTTCATATGGTCTGTGGGTTGTATCTTGGGTGTTACGAGCTTTTGGGCTAATATCCACTTATCAGAGAATACAAATTCTTAGGCAAATAGATGGAGCCAGAAAATATCCTGAGCGAGGTAAACCAATCATTCAAGAATACACATGGTATGTACCACTGTCTGTTCTTATAACTTATATATGCTTATATTTCTCTGTGTTACCTTCAGATCCTCACAGTGCTTTTTGAGGTCTTTCATATTTTTGTTTTGTCAGTAGCCCCACTTCTTTTTATCATTAAGTGGAATTCTTGTGTTGTGAAGAGCCAAAATTATGTACTCAATTTTCTGTGAACATTTGAACTAAGTCAGTAGCTATTAATACTAGCACAAAATGTTTTTGGATTTAGAGATAAATTTTCATTTATCATAGGGCAATGCTTATGGTAGAATTGCTAAAACTGCTGAAAATTTCATAAAAAGGAAATAGAGGAAGGTGTTGGGTGGTTTCTGAAATAATAGGAAAACCATTTCCCAAGAGAGTTTTAGTTGTTTCTCACCCTTGTTGGTATTTAGATTTCTAATGTGAACTTTGACATTCTGGGGTGGGATGGGTAAAGGAATTGAGAGGAGTTGGGAGATGGGTGGGGGACAAAATTCAGTATATGTTGTATGTTTTAAAAAGATATGTATTTTAATTTTAAAATTGAAAAAGCATCCTAGGGTAGTTTCCACTACATTCCCTAAAATTTAGAATGTTTATTATTTTTATTTGATTGATGGACATTTCTGTGTTTACTTTTATGTTTCTTTCTCATTTTGTTTATGCATCATTGATCTTCTAAAGCTTTTTTCTTTCGCTACAAAACTTCTGTGTCTGAAAAGTGATATAAATATATTTTCTCTGTCTCTACTCTTATTTGCTGAATCACTTTAATTATATATATATATATAATATTATGTTATATTTTATATATTCTTTTACTTCATTGATATCTTGATAATCAGGCATTATGAATTTGACACATTTGTGTTTCTCTTATATCCAGTGAAATATGGATTTTGTTGTGTTTTGCATGAGAAAAACTTAACAACAGTTGTCAAGATATTCTATATATTTCTAACTTTTCATTTAGGGCAATTATTTATCACAAATAAAGATTTCCTATAAAGCAAGGCAGAAGTTGTTTATATTTTGAAAAAAAATTGTGATTTCATGGTTGGACAATTTGTGGTCATGGTTTGATCTCAGAATCATTTAATACAGGCAGTGTTTATTATGGTAGCTTTCTTCCCCGATAGTGATGCATTATATTCATCTTTTAATATTTTAATTTATTCCATTAAATTTTTTTCTTAGTACATTCTTAATCAGAGAACAAATGTAATCATTTCCCCCAGCCCACATTTGGCGTTACTGTTTTGTGCCCTAACTTATGTCATTTCTGCTTAGACGGCCCCTGTGGTAATCTTCATGACTATTCACTGTGCTTGCCTCCTGGGTTTACTTTGTTTACTATTTCAGGCACTTTCCTTACGAAGCACATTTCAGATATTTCTTACTTTGCAACACATTGCTTAGCTATAAACAAGCAGAGTCTGGTATACCATTCATGATCTTGCTGTTGCTGTCTGGACACCTCTCCTCAGAAAGGACAGTAGACTATCTTTTTTTTTTATTCGATATAATTTATTTACATTTCAAATGATTTCCCCTTTTCTAGCCCCCCACTCCCCGAAAGTCCCTTAAGTCCCCTTCTCTTTCCCTGTCCTCCCACCCACCCCTTTCCACTTCCCTGTTCTGGCTTTGCCGAATACTGTTTCACTGAGTCTCTCCAGAACCAGGGTTCTGGACAGTAGACTATCTTAAGAACTCCTTTTAGGAATTTTCTCCACTTTCACTGCCTTTTTTTCTATTGAGATTTATTCATTTATATGAGTACACTGTAGCTGTCTTCAGACACACCAGAAGAGGGCATCAGATTCCATTACAGATGGTTATGAGTAACCATGCAGTTACTGAGAATTGAACTGAGGACCTCTGGTAAAGCAGTCAGTGTTCTTCACCATCTCTGGCCCTCTAAGTCTTAAAGACATAGTTCTAAGAGTAAGAATTTGTGAGGTATAGGGAGGACTACTTGAAGGCAGGACTGGTTTTAGAGACCTGCTGGGTTTGATGTCTGCCAACTATTCTTTCTTCTAAAAGCAACTGATTTTCCCATGGGAAACTGCTGGTTCCTGCTTAACCTTCACAATGGAAAACTATTTCTGTGTGCTAGGTGAGTGAGACAACTGTGGCTGGATTTAGATTTGTTCAATAGATAAACTTTCTTATAATTTGAACTCAAGATGAGGTCTGCGTATGCTATTAACTTGTTTGTATGAGTTCAAATGAGCTACTTTCTATTATATTGTAATAAACTTCACTAAGCTGTACTGTAACCTTAAATATTTATGAGAATTCTGTTTTTTGAGGCAGACTTGCTTCACACATTATTGGCTCAGGTCACCATGTGGTTCAGTACATCTGCATCCGACTTAGGTTGGATATTGACAGACAGACCGTTTCCTATTTCTGAATCTTTAATATTATTAATGAAACCTCCATATTCATGATGCTGTATGCCTCAGGCGAACTTCAACATAACTGTTCAAGCTCATAGTAACTCCTCAAGTATAGGGAGCTATACCCATATACACCAACAGGCAGTGCAATGAGAAGAGAGTCCACTATGTACAAGCACATTACAATGCTCTATTTAACCAATTCTTCTAAATGGCCTTGACCAAATTTTGTCACAGTGTGTCTAACCTAGACATTGGGGCATCAAAGTGCTATTAATTCCTTTAGGTTTATGGCAGATTCATCATTCTATGACAATAAATAATTCAAAATAAGCTATGTTACTGAAAATTATAGAGGGATGTTCACGTTCCTATTTAATTATATTACTTCAATTACAATTTTAGCTTCCTAACAGAAATAGAGATAAAATGATCTATTGGTTATAGGATGAGTGCAGGAACAAAAATGTCTGCTGCAAATTTTATGTATAAGCTTGTCGCAGAAATAATGCCCAGTACTTATATGTAATATTTTCTTACCTGTACTTTATTGTCCAGAGTCCAGTTACTTTGACATTGAACTAAAACACTAATGTAATAATGGCATACAAAAAACAGATGACCAAGTAAAAATTTTTCAGCATTCTTCTAATTTCTCAATGCAAATAGTTTTTTTCAATTTAATATCTCATAAATTCTACTAATATAACACAATCTAATATTTGTTAACTATAATAATTATTTTCTTACCAGTATACTTTCATTAATATTTACTTGTAAAATCCATTTATTTTTATTATATCTGCTCTATTGATATTTTTCTCAGTTTCTATTTCAATTGGCTTCTCTGTTTATTTAAATGTGTGTAAGGTGTTATTATATCCAATGCTTTGACTGTTAAGAGACATTGCCTCTGTGGATTACAATAACCTATTAAACTCTCTATAAACACACTTGACATCTCAATACACAAACTTATAATAGACTGTGAATTGTGAGAGATAAATCAGGTTTCTTTATCTCACATGTCCATCCTCAGCACCATACATGATACCCAATATTCAGTACACACACACATACATACATACACACACACACACACACACACACACACATGCACCCACATGCACGCATACATGCAGGCACACAGAGTATATTATATTAAGCAGTTTTGTGACTAACTCATCTTCATCTGTTCTTGTTATACCAACATGTCATAGAACCCTAGCTGGAAGATCCTTGACAAGCAATGCAATAGATACATGTTATGTAGCCAAAGTCACAGAAGTTTATCTATGTAGGATGCAGTGGGAAATAACACATTTGTTGATACTGTGGACTTATTTACACAATTTGAAATTTTAGAAGATTACTTCCATAGAAGGAATCTCATTCTCACATGATCAAATTATACAAATATTCTGATAAGGTAATGTTTTCATACCTTGAGGGGTGTCACTAATAAGGAGTATATGAGAGTAGCATGGTAATTGTAAAGTGGGAGAATCCACAGATTTATAAACACAAGATTTTAAGTATTCTAGTCACCTATATGTGCTAGAGTTCTTCAGGCTAGAAGAGTAGTTAATTCTTCCTATCCTCTGAAACAAAGCAGAAGTGTACCCGAATAGCATCCTTATATCCTACTAGATTTCCAATGCAGTTTCTAAATATGGACAATACCCTTAGCTAATGGCAATAAGCACTTTGGGAAAACTCTATAAGTACATTTTTATCTAGTGATTTGAAAAAGCATTATCACAGATAACTGACATGACTATTTTAGTCAAGATTTATGTTCCAACGGCCAAAAATTTATCAAATGCATTCTTTGAAAATTTTGTATGTGCACACTAATTATTCTTGCTCCCAGCTCTCGCTTCTCTCCTATCTTTAATATTAGTTCTCCTCCCTACAAAATCTTTCACATGTTTTGTCTTTTATTTCATGATTCATGGAGGTCAATCAGGGCTGAATGTGTGTTCATGCATTTGGAAATATACAGGAAAGCCTGGTGGGCTCAAAATTAAGGGTAATGATTGTCCCTCTCTTAGAATCCAACAGTAGTGAGTGGAAGTGTAGGGATCTGTCAACCTCCTTTTCATGCCTGATTAACTGCAGACAGATCCAGTCTTGTACAAGCCCAGATCAGGGAAGAGTAGCTCTAGTGAGGTCATGTTTGCAATGGGCATGCTCTCCTGAAGATATCAATTCTCAGCCATTTTCAATTATTTGCTTCTTAGATTCTTTTGTCCTCTCATGCACAATGTTCCAGGAGCTTTAAGGAGGCCATATATGAGTGAATTACCAAAACATAATTAGAACTTTTAAAATAATTTTATGGTGTTTTTAGAACTGGAGTAATAGCAAAGTTCTGCTTATGGATGATAAGACAGAGCCAGGGAAGGTCAGGCATGGCCAAGAGGTAAAGATTTCCACAATAGGTGCCTCCTGTGTTGTCTAAGGTTAGTGTCCTGGTTCTACTCCACACTCCTGTCCACTCATGATGCCATAGCCACAGAAGACCTTCTTCTATTCAAACATTCTAGGTTGTTCTCACTTAGCTTGTGTACCAGCTGTCATCTATGCAGAGTATTTTCTGCTCGTTATAATAATTTCTACTCTCCAGATATTCAAGAAAGTGCCAGATGTGATAACGTATTCCCTAATATACACCTCTTATTTCATTACATCACAATATATTAAATGAGATTACCTTGTGGTTCCCTTTACTTTATATGTTATGTTTATTGTATGCTATATCATATATCCAGTGCACCATTAGACCGTAGATAATACATGGCCCTAGGTTACACTCAGTAATAGTTTAAATGCGATATCTACAATAGCAGGTTTTCTAGATTAAAAAAGAAAATGTCAAAAGTATAATATTAAAATTTATATTACATTATACATGGTGATTTTTATCATATTTAATTCTCAGAACAAAGGAATTAAATTTATAGTACTTTGTCAATGCTAGTTCTGAGTCTCTAGGCATTTAATTCCTGTTATATGGCTATTTTTAAACAAATCTATTTTACAATCTTTATTTGGATATTAGGCCATTCAGTGGAAAATGAAAATAACCCTGTAAGTAATCACTGATATCATGTATCAATGTCAATTAAAGAATACATCAATATCCCCCCCCCCGTCAGTCTGCATTAATTCATACATTACTATGCACTTGTGTCTTGGCATCTGCTGGTTCAAGATCTGCCAGTTTTGAGTACAGCATCACTGACTCAGATGCCATATGGCTTCCCTACTTTGTTCCAAGTTTTGATCAATCAAATGATGCCAAGCTGACTCATGGCATTCTAAAGAAGGAAGAGGTTTGGTATAGAGCCAATTTACTGAAGTGTTTTCTTAAAGGAAGATTTGCATGAAGCTACACCAAATGCAGAACTATATAAAAAACAAACTTCAGGGGATGGGCATGACAGTGTATGCCTTTAGTCCAATCTCTGAGGAGGCAGATGCAGGCCAAGCTCGGTGGGCTTGAGGCCAGTCTGGTCTACAGAGGGAATTCCATACTAGCCAGGACTACATAGTGAGACACTGTATCAAACAAACAAAAACAACAACCCCTTCAAAAAAATTTTAAAAAATCATACTTAATGATTTTTTCAGGGACATCTCAGAAACAAATTACAAAATTTGTTTTATCCCTAAAGGAAAATGTTTTTTCAAAATTTTCAACTGATACTGTGCTCATGTGCGTGACTGAAATTATTCTTCATCACTAGTAGTGATAGCTTTTATCCCCCGAAGCATCGCAGCCTGTTCTTACACTGACAGCATATGAAAAGGGAAAGCAAGCCAATGGTGTTATATTTTAGCAATGTTTAAATGACTCTAAAGTTTTCCAGAATGTTTAGAAAGATGCTCGATCAAAATCTCATCATCATCTGGAAAGTATACAAAGAACTCTTGCCTGCACCTTTTCTATGACTTAGTCCATAATATTCAGTTATGTATAGCTTCCACAATTCCCAAAAGCAGCAGAAGAAACAGTGAGGATATGCAAAATGATGTGGAATAAATGAAGATAGAAGGAAAATGGTACAGAGCTATCAACAGAAGAAGCTAAAATAAATGCAAAGTTAATACCAGAAAACATAGCATGAGACTGGAAAATGGTGAAAAGGGCTGTCTCTGAAACCTCTGAGTCCAAAAAGGGAGTATGTAAGTTGGCCATAAATTTACAACATGTACGAGAAATATAATTCCTAATATTTATTATTGAGGAAGAATGACAATTGGGCTTGCAGATGGACTCAGCAGGTAAATGTATTTGCCATGAAAGCCTGCTAACCAGAGTTTCACTTCAAATCTATGAGGAAGGAAAGAATTGACTCCCAAAACTTGCCTTCTGATTTCTACATAGATATAGTGGCATATAGTGCCTATACTCATACTTGCACATGAACTACACACACACACACACACACACACACGAAGAAATAATAACAATAAGAAGAAGGAAGGGGAGGAAGATGCAGCAGAGAAGGAGGAAGAAGATGAATAGGAAGAGGAGGAGAGGAGGAAGAAGAAGAAAATCATATTTTAAACACACTGTTGGTACTATAGAAATGGCTTAATAACTGACAACATATACTATTTCAGAAAATAAAATTTAACTTCCAGCACCTCACGGTGGTTCACAACCACCTGTAATCCAGTTAATGGTGATGTCATGTCCTTTTCTTGTTTCATTAGGTACCATATATTCAGAAGGTACACGTAGACAGTACAGGCAAAACAATCATACACATAACACCAAAAATAATAAAAATGAAACTTTGTAGTACTGAGGACTCAAGGGCTTCATAATCATGACACATCCTCTTTGGTCATTCTTAATCTAGATTAGCAGTGAGTCCAGGTGAGTCAGAGAAAGTTCACGCAAAAGAATGCAAGTCTATAAAGCACATTGTAAGGAAGCCATAGATTAGTTTTCTAATTTTGGTTTGCTGAAGATCATGAAATAGTTTGAAGCAGCAAAGAAAGATGTAATGAGGATGTTTGCAGAATTTCGTAGGATAATATTACAAGTACCATTTAGATAGTTATAAGCCCATGTAATTTACATTGATTGATAATGTTACCCATAATTGTATACATTAAAATTTTAATAATACTATAGATATAATATATTGTTAGCAAGCTATATGGGAGTAAGACCCAAATTGAATGCCCATTACTACAGCAATTTCACATCCCCATAGCTAAAATTCACATTTGACTGTTAAAACTTAGTGAGTCACATGTTTACCACTTACTTGTTATGGTTTCACAGATTGTTCTTAATCACTATGCTTATATTTTTTCTATAAAAAAGAAAAAGTCAAAATAACTCTATCATAATATGTTTCAGTAGGAAATATTCCTGGTCCAGATAAGAGCTGTTTACTTACCATACCAACAATAACCAGCACATAGTATCTACTTAGTAACATATAAATTTTGTCCCATTCATCTCTTCCTGATGTGTATCAGGAAAAAGAAATCTCAAAGAATATTGGTCATATGAAGGAATCTTCTAGCAACTTGAGGCATCTGGTCAATATTTCTTTGACTTCCAGAAACTGTAATTAATACGTGGAGAGACTGAGAAGAAAGCAGATGTTCCTAGACTTCTCTTCTCTCTTCTATACCTTTCACCAGAATCCACTCCCTGTCTCAACAAAGAAAGAAAATGCCAAAGTTTTCTTTTGCCACAAGAAAGTTTTAATTGAAAACGAGAGTTCTAGGATGAACACTGCTTCAGCAGATTCCCAGCTAAATTAGAAGGGGCTTTTCATTTAAGTCCTTATGTGGATATGTCACAGTGTTCTGTCACATTGAGAAGCGATGGTGCTTCATTATCAGTATTGAGCCCTGGAAGGCTGCTGATGGAGACATAGACTAACATAGCATGCCAGAATGGTGAAGGCTCTGCTCACCTTCAAAACTGCAGGCTGCAGACATGCACAATGATGCCGACACTTTGCCCCTGAACAACCCTGTAGCTTGAATGATCTTCTACAATAAAACCACTTTAGCATTGGACATGGTAATTTGAAATCTTCATAGGGTTGATTGGATACAGACAAAAACATAGATTGATGTGAGTTTCTTGGGGGCACACCATCCAAAGTCCTTATTACCTAATCAAATGTGTAAAATTATACTATTATAACTACTTTAGCTTTTTAATGTAAAACGTCTGTTTATTATACCTTTAAAGAAAGAATATTAAACAGGAAGATACCCAGAAAGGCTTAACTGATTGTCAGAGACATTACCATTCTTGTAGTGAGCCCTTGTGCTAGTTGGTTGCCAGGCTCTGTGTTCAGTGCTGTAAATGGAAAGAATGATCAAGATTCTGTCTAGAAGAGAACTGTATGAGAAAGTGGTGGCTGGGTAATAACATTAAGAAAAGAACCATGCATAGAATCTTGCTAAAGCACAGTATACAAGTATTTTAATATCTTATAGGCAAAGATTTGTAGAAACATTATATGTCCAGCCATATTCACTTCCCACTCAGCAAAACCCACATATGGCAATATTAACATTCACATGACATTACTTCCTTAGTCTATAAACACGATTAGTCTATAGAAGAGTTGTTTACTTACAGTCATTTTAAGTGAACCTCGGAGAAAACTTATTAAGATTAGTAATGACTCAGCTTTACTATTTGCTATCACCTTAACTTTACCTACCCATACACTCACACACACACTACACAGAAACACACATGAAAACACACACAACTTCATATACAAGAGACTCAAGTATACATTTGCACATACGCTCTTCACCCACATTACCCCAAACACATACACACACACAAACACACACACACACACACACACACACACACACACACACACACACTAGCCATCTCTACTTGGACAAACATGTTCTTATTCTAATGTCCTTGCTAAGCAGAAAGCACTTTTACAGTGTTTTTATTTTCTTACTCATTCTAGTAGAGATTTTAAACTGAGATCAATGCTATAACAGATGTCTAAGGAGTATTCAAAATAATATGCTTTGTAAAGACAAAATTGTGTTTTTAACATACTTAATGCTAATAAACCTTTGCTGTATTCTTAGACTTTTTATGTATCATTTCCAAAGCCCACTCTGCCCTGGTGCATTGCTCGTGTACATGACAATGCTGCTCTGAGTGTTAATCAAAATGTTTCCATTATTTTCACAACCAGAAGTTACTTCCAACATGAAAAATAGTTATGGGATAACAAATAATGAAAAAAGATTGCATGAATCTGAGAGAGAAGAAGAACAGGTACATGGAAAGATTTGGAGGAAATGGAAGGAAGAATGAAATGATGTAATTACATTATAATTTCAAAGTAAAGAAATATTTTTTCAATCAAGTGAAAATGAAATGAGTTATACAATATTTCATTTGCCCTACTCATATCATGCAACATTTTCAGAATATTTGGACAATTAACTTGGTCTTCTCTACATCAAAATTCTAAATATTCAACTTAGTAGTCAAATGGGCTAAATATTTTTGCATTTCATTACCAGTTTTAAAAATGAATGAATCAAATGATTGGGTCCCATTTATTTGAAATCATATCCTCAGTAAATCTGCCTCTGGTGGCTGAAGTCTACAAGGCAGCTGTTCTTTAGTGCTGATGGCTGTGCACAATGGCACAAAGCAAGGGGAATATGTTTTACACAGTTACAGGAGAGATGCTTGCTGACATTCCCCTTTGCAGTGCATTGGTCTGCCCTCAATCTATTAAGATTACAAAGGGGAGAACTTGATCATCACATTTACAATTATACCTTAGTGAATAGAAATATGGGAAATATATGCATGTATATGATAAATATACATGAACAGAAATGTAAGTGAAATCAGGTAGGTATTTTTATATGTTTTATATATGATATATATTCTGTTTCCCAGTATATTTCCAGGCACTTGGTGGTAAAAGAGTGAAAGGGAGTGAGTAGTATTATAGACAAATTAGCGTTAACCTGGTTGCTACCAAAGAGAAACGAAGAAGGACTAAATTTAGTGAATATGGGAGATAAAGCTACTGTCCTCATTCTTTCAGGATTTCATAAACAATACTCTTAGAATGTCAAACAGATCTGAAGAATATATCACAGTGTTTCTAGTCACAATTTATGAAGACACTTTAACAAGTTATAACTGTCATAACCATGCACCTTGTGAGAAAGAACATCTAACACAGCCACAAATATATGAAGAGATCAGCAATTTAGAATCAACTGCCTTTTACTTCTATTTTTAATTTTTCCCATGGTTTGACCTATAATTCACAGTAATTTAAAGTGTGTGCATGTGCATGTCTATGTCTCTTTTAATTCTGACTCCCTTGTCCATAGAAAGTATGTGTATATTCATGTTTTTTAAGAATAAAATTAACACATTGTCATTTACTCAAAGTTCTGGCATGATTTCCAAAAGTCAATGTGGACTCGCAATAAACATCATCATCATTATTTCATGATAGTTATAAATGCAAGGAGTCAAAAGAAAATTGAATATTGGTATTTCATATAGAATTAATTATTATTTGAAATGTGTCTTTCCATAAAATTGAACAGTCATATCATATACTGTCATTATGTGGAAGGAAAAAACAAGCAAAATGAAAAGCAGGCAACATTATTTAGAGGGAAATTTAAAATGGATTGGGGAAAAGGAGTATTAAAAAGGAGAGCTGTGGCACAATGTGATCAAATAATTCCTTTGATCATCCTGATAGAAATCAAATATCATCTTAGTCTGAATGAGCTCATTATTCCCAGTGTGTCATTTAAAAATGAAAAGAATTGTTAGCTAAATTACTTGAAAGCCATTATTAACAAACATCAGAGCCCTAGAAATTAAATCTTAGTTCATTGCCATGTGCACTGTGGTGGGTTTAATGTGTACAAATTATTTAAGATAAAGAGGTAATGATGACCATGATTTGAAGAACTCCTTACCTGCATTAGGAGTATTAAACGCAAACAAATAATTTTAATTCCACCTATTCATAAAGGATCCTTTTAGGTTCTATTTAATATGTATGTATTTCAAATTTTCTGTCCTGATAACTTCATATAGGACTTTCAGTATGATTTTTATTACTTTTATTTGAAGGCTTCTAAACACCCCCAAGAAGAATCCCTGGGGAATCCCATGTGTTCAAGTCATCAGCCAATGGGCATTTCCATAGATATGATCCTTGTTTGTAACAGGCAATTTGTTTATGAGAATAATACCTTTTGCTTATCATTTTGTAGCTGATAATGAGAGATTGCACTCTTCCATGCTGTGAGTACCAAAGTTAACATGGAAATGTTTTTAAATAACTGTAACTATTCTTCCATTATGAATTTCAAAAATCTATCAATCTTCAAAGTCACCTGGAACACATAATCAACAGAAATAATGTCCTCAATAATCTTGGGAACCACCATCATAGACCTAAAGTGGAAGGACTTGTAGAGCCTTTCTCTACTTTTTCTGAATTTTCCAGGAAATTCACTTAGGGAATTTTTTCCTGAGATTTCCAGGAAATGCACTTAGGGATTTTCAGCCATTGCCACATCTGTGCTTGCAGCTGTGTGGGGACTTATCCAAAGTATGGCCCAATACTGGAAACTAGCAGGCACAAAAGTCAGGTCTAAAGTGCAGTAAGGTTTTCCAAGGTGCCAGTTTGGATCAGTATGTAGAGCTAATGAGCACTTAATTTCAGGCTCTAAAGCATTCCAATTTTTATTGTCCTCACTTCCTGACATTTGGAATGTGCAGGAAAAACATTTTTATATTTTCTTTATCTATACTATCCGCAGCAATAGATTTCTAACTAGAAATTCATAACAGCATGAATGTGTACACATAAAATATTCGATCACTTTATTTACACAATAATGGAACAAATGTAGGTCCGCCTTGCAAAGCATTCTTCATAGTAAACTAAACATTTTTAGACATTCTATTGCAAGGTGGGTGGTTGACTATTAAAGATAGCTGGGCATGGTGGTGTTTGCCCTTAATCCCAGTACTCAGAAAGCAGAGGCAAGCAGAGCTCTGTGAGTTTGAGGCTATTCTGGTTTATATTGTGAGTTCTAGGAGCCAGGGCTGTGTAGAGAGCAGACCACTTCTAAAACAAGACAAAGATTAAAAACATATAATTTACAAACAACTTATATACAAACACTTACAGCAGCATATTTCAAAATAACCAAAAGCAAAATCACCTCTTTTTTCAAAACCAATTAATAGATAAATGTAACATCACCTATATAGGAGATATTACTCATTCATACAATGTGGATATATTCATAAATAGTCCAATATGTAAATGAGCACACAGCATATATAATAGGAATCTTTATTACTTATTCTTCACACTGGGTATTAATATGAGCGCATACAGAGTCACCAATAATTAATGATTGGATCAATGAGATAATTAGGCATTTCTTTTCCTGTCACTACTTTATTTAGTCACTTTAATCCTGATCACAGCCCCCCTCCTTCCGGTCTGTCATTTACTTGACTCCTAACCATTCTTCCCTTTTCATCATCTCTGAGCAGGGTGAGGTTTCTTGCATGCCAACCCACCATGACACCTCAAGTAACTGCAGGGCTAGGAACATCCTCTACCATTGAGACAGGCGAAGACAGTCCAGTTAGGGGCCAGGATCCACAGGCATGCAAGAGAGTCAGGGTAAGCCCCTGCTCTAGTTGTTTGCAAACACAAATGAAGCACAGGAGGAATGTCTGCTGCATATGTTCTGAGTCCTACATAGAGCCATTGTATGTTTTTTGGTGCTTAGTTCAGTTGCTGGCAGCTTTCAAGGGCCTAGGTTAGGTGACTCTGCTTGTCTTCTTTTGGAGTCTCTATTCCCTCTGGGTTCCTTAGTCTTTCCCCCACAAGACTTCTGAAGCTCCATCTAATGTTTGACTGTGGTGATTCAATATACAAAAATCTTTCAATATATATAAACTGAAATAAAATTAACCAACATATCAACTCATTAGATTTTGAATAAGCCTTTGACAAAAATCCAACAAACCTTCATTTTAAAAGTCTTAGATAGATCAGGAATACAAGGCACATACCTAAATACAATAAGAGCAGTTTACAGCAAGCCAAGAGCCAACATCAAAATAAATGGAGGGAAACGTAAAGCATCCCAGTAAAATCAAGAACAAGATAAGGCTGGCTACAAATTAGAAAAGGAGAAATGAAATTATTGCTATTTGCAGATGATATATATATATATACCAAAATACTCTACCAGAGAACGCTTACAGCCAATAAAAAAAATTCAGAAAAGTGGCTAGATACAAAATTAAGTAAAAAAAAAAAAATTGGTAGCCCTCTTTTGTACAAATGAAAATTAGGCTGAGCAAGAAATCATGGAAATCACACCCTTCACAATACCCACAAACAATATAAAATATTATGATTCAACTCTAACCTAACAAGTGAAAATACTGTATGACTAGATTTTTATGTCTCTGAAGAAAGAAATTGAAGAAGATGAACAGATCTTCCATGCTCATTGATCAGTAGATTAACATAGTGAAAATGACTTTATTATCAGAAGAAATCATCAGATTCAATGCAATTCCAATCAAAATTCTAACACAATTTGTATTGACATAGAACAATTCTCAACTTCATGTGGAAAAATTAAAAAACAGGAAAGCTAAAACAAGACTATAAAATAAAAGAATTTCTGGAGGTATCACTATCCCTGACCTCAAGCTGTACTGTAAACAATTCTTAGAAGGAAAAATACAGATGGCCATGCTCACCATCCTTGCCATAAGGCAAATGCAAATAAAACTACTTTCAAGTTCTACCTTGCTCCATAGTAAATGGTGGTTACCAAGAAAGGAATGTTGCTGAAAGCATGTGTTGGAGGAAAGAAGCTCTTATTCACTATATGTGGGGCCATAACTAGTGAAAACATCAAGGAAATCAAAGGGGAAAACTTTCAAATCCTGAAAATAGCATTACCAAAACAGCTACTCCACTCTTGTGCATATCCCCAAAGGACTGGATATCCTACTACAGTGATAGCTGCTTGTCCAGGTTCATTGCTGTTCTAGTCGCAATTGCCAGGAAACGGAAGCAGTCAAACATCTGTCAACAAATAGAATACAATAATGAATAAAAAAGATATTAATTGTGGTTCTCATGCACAGTAGGAGTTTTTCAGATATAAAGAAAAATGAAATTAGGAAATTTTCAGAAAAATTGATCCATGGAAATATTATATTGAGGTACTTCAGGGTTCTAAAGTGTCTCTGTCTCTCTGTGTTTCTCTCTGTGTGTCTCTCTGTTTTTCTCTCTGTATCTCTGTCTTTCTCACTCTCTGTCTCTCTTTTTCTCTTTCCACAACAACTCCTAGATTCCAATTGAATTTTGTTATGTGAGTTTCTCTCTTCTTCTCTCTATCCCTCTCTCCTTTTTTCTCTCCTCCCCTCTCTCTCCCTCTCTCTCTCTCTCTCTCTCTCTCTCTCTCTCTCTCTCTGTCTCTGTCTCTCTCTCTGTGTGTGTATGGGGGTGTCTGGGTGTCTGGGCGTCTGGGTGTCTGGGTGTCTGGGTGTATGTAGATGCTCTGGACAACAGAAATATTTTGTCCTATAATAGTGAGGTAAAATATAGAATGGAGTAACTTTGGGTATACTCTAGAACAGTTAATCAAAGGGGCCATCCCTCCAGCCCCTCATTCATACACACACACACACACACACACACACACACACACACACACACACACATACAAACACACGCATGCACACACACACACACACACACACACACACACACATGCCTGAAAATACAAAAACACCCCAAAAAACTGTGGAACAAGTAATACTGGGTGTTTAGTCATACTTGGGGGGGGAAGTGATGGGTGACAGGATCAGGCTTGGGAAAAGTCAGCAATATTGTGTATGATAACGATATAGTAAGCATTTATTTAAAAATAAATAAATTTTAAAAGAAGAAATATATGAAGGTTACCCATAATGCAGTACAAATTGTAGTTTCTAGATTATGAGAATACATAAAAGATAGGTATAGAAAAGTTCTTACATACTTTTAAAGAATTGATATTTATAGCATGGGGAATTGTCTTAGGAACAAGGAAAATATCTGAGATCTGGAAGTGATAGTTTCACAGCATTATAAATTCACTAAATACTATCTCATTAGGTGTGATAAAATGGTTAAAATGGTAAATTCTTGGTTAGGTATAATTTACCTCATAAAATATGTATAGCAGTGTTACATTTTAAAACAAAGATTTGAAAAGATATAAGAACAGGAATTCAGATTACATTGTCTAGTGATATTTATCAGTTACATTTTGATGACTTCCTTTATTAAATCAAACTCTCAAGGAAATAACTGATCTATATTAATGAAAACAAAATCAATTATTCTGCTAGTCAGTTGTAATTTTCTGTCCTCTACAGTTTGTGCATCCCTCATTTTTTGTATTAACTAGAGAGATTAATATGAAAAATGTGTAAGGCTAAATATCATCACTGTAATAATAGCTACATAAACATGTGAGCATGTTGTATACTGGTTAGTTTTTTTGGGTTTTGTTTTATTTTGTAAACGTGTCATAAACTATAGACCCCTGTAGGGCAGAAGAGAACAACACTTAGGATCTGCATCCATTAGATTGGCCTATGGGCACGCTTGAGGTAGTATTAATGATTTATATATAGGACATCCTATTGTGTGCAATAGCACTCGTGCACTGGAAGTTCTCCTTTATATATGTGAATTGGTTGAGTACACAGAAAGGCTGTAAGTCTTCCTCCATTCTTCCTACTTCTTCCTCTGCAGGTTGGTATTCCTGTTCTAAGTTTTCTCAATCATTGACCTGTCAATGAGACCTGTAGTCTAAGTCAAATGAATCTTTCATCCCCAGTTTGTTTCTGGTTATTGTGTTTTATAATAAAAAAGAAGAAAGCAAACTAGGATATATAGTTTTGTTTCAACTACATGACTGTAGATAGTTGATGAAATTTATGGACCTGCATGTCAAATTGTAGCTTTCCTTTGAACACTCCAATGTCATTTGCCTCTCTACTGGCAACTTTCTGTTTCTTTATTTATCAACCACAGATATTGAAATTAAAGATTTCATTATCCAGTTATGATGTTGTAAGCCTGTGATACCAGTTTTTGGGTGAAAGCTGGAGAAGAGTCAGTCTATGGCCAGTCTGCACCAAAGAGAGAGACTCTGTCACAAAATGACAAATAAATAAATAAATAAATAATATTAATGTTAACTATTTCACTGAGTATTTAGAGCTTTTATACTTGATTTGTGTCCCACATTTTTAAAATAACTAATGACACTGAACTCTTACTGTGTACTCAATTTTAATTGATATAAATTCATTCACAAAATTCCTAGTAAAGTAATGCATCATTTGAGTTTCATAGTTTTAAATTAGAGTTATAAGATTATATATTATGGTAATGAGTGCTTCTTCCCATATAGGGACTGCATCTATACTTAATGTTAACCTACATATTATCATGAGTAGGTTTTGAAAACTTTAAAACATGTTGAGAAAAAATTTCTACTTCGCTTTTTAAACATTTTGAAATGATTCCATATAATCAATTTTCAATCCTAAAATCACATATTATCTGTATCATCCTCTCCACAATTTGTATTTTCAAATAGAAAGGAGAGTTTGTTTCATGAGATTACACAGTCTTTTGTCTACTCGTTGAATAATTTCTGATGAAAGATCTTCTTCCCTCTCTCCTTTCTTCTGTGTCTTTCACACTCACCAGACTTCTCTTTCTTTCTCTCTTTCCCTTATACACTTCCATGCAATAACTGTCTTTTCTTGGTCTACTTCAAAACATTCTTTTACTCCTTGGACATTTGTAGTCCTATTAAAACACTTCTTTTAATACTGATACTTTCAAAATAGTTTCATATTTCTTGGTTTATGTTTCTGAACATATGGATTTATACATTTCTCTAAAATAAATATCTTTCATCTCTATTTTTGTTAATTTAGGCATTCTCTCCATCTTTAGTTAATTTTGATTATATCTTGTCAGTCATATTGATTTCTCAATGAAGCACCACTGTTCCATTGGTTCTGTGCACTGCTTTCCATTTGTTTATTTCTGTTTTGTTGATTTAAACCATTTTCTTCTTTTAGCTCTACTGCTCCCAAATATACTGTTAAGTTACTAGTACAATAGCCCTTTTAAAATGATTTTTCAGATGTATTTCAATATATATTGGTTTCTTTTCTGTGATGGCCATTTTCAGAAATAAAATTTTATAAACTGATGTACTTTAAAATTTTTTTTGTACTATTTTAGGGTTCAGTAAGTCATTCCATCAGAAACATTTACACTGCAATTGACTAACTCAAGATGAAAGCAGTACTTTCTCAGGAATCTTCCCCAAACTGAATATTATATCTTTCTACTTTGGAGAATTAAATAATGTATCAATGAGCCTTATGCGAGCTCCAGATGTGTTCTTCTAGTTTCCTGGAGTTTCTTCTCTGGTTTCAAGAATGTATAAGTCAACATCAGGTGAAAGATTAAATGGAATCTCAGCAGATCTCTCTTTGCAAGTCATTCTCCGATTTTATCCCCCAAAACTCTTGTTTCTCTGACTTCCCAAAATTTGGTCCTGATTACCTAAATTGACCAGTATCCTAAATGCTACTTTTCTTTTATTGGCCTAGGAACTGTAGAGTTTTGGAAGCAGGACATAATTGACAGCATGTCTGTTTCATTTCAATCATTATAGAGATAATATCCCTGTATTGTCTGCTTTCAAATGACTTAAAATTATATAACTTGTCTAGGATACTCTGACTTAAAGTTGAAAAGATATTTGTTAGTCCATCTTAAGCAGAAAATCTAGAATGCTGAGTTTAAGTTATTGTTAAGACATGTAACAGAAAATCAAAAAGTACTACATTTGGTGGAGTTATGTTTCCTATGAAAGTTACAAACATATTTTGTAGCCATCATAGCAGTTAAAGTAGGAGTTTGAGCTATAGCCTAGTCATTAAGATTGCTGCCAGCGTCTATGAGGATGTGATTTTTTAATTTTTTTATGTATTTTTATTTTCTATATTCTTTGTTTACATTCTAAATTATTTCCCCTTTCCCAGGTCCCCCCACCCCATATGTCCCATAGACCTTCTTTCTCTCCATTCATTCTCCAATCACCTCCCTCCTTTTTCTCTGTCCTTATATTCCTCTCCAATGCTAATTCAATCCTTTCCAGGATCAGGACCCTCTCCATACTTCTTCATGGGAGTCATTTGTTATGCGATTTGTGCCTTGGGTATTCAGAGTTTCTGGGCTAATTAATATCCATTTATCAGAGATTGCATTCCATGTGTATTCTTTTGTGATTGGGTTACCTCACTTAGGATGATATTTTCCAGATCAAATCATTTGCCTAAAAATTTTGTGAATTCATTGTTTCTAATTGCTGAGTAGTATTCCATTGTGTAAATATACCACATTTTCTGTATCCATTCCACCTTTGAGGGGCATCTGGGTTCTTTTCAGCTTCTGGCTATTATAAATAAGGCTGCTATGAACATAATGGAGCATGTGTCTTTATTGCATGCCAGGGAATCCTTTGGGTATATGCCCAGGAGTGGTATAGCAGGGTCCTCCGGAAGTGTCATGTCCAGTTTTCTGAGGAACTGCCAGACTGATTTCCAAAGTGGTTATACCATCTTACAGCCCCACCAGCAGTGGAGAAGTGTTCCTCTTTCTCCACATCCTTGCCAACACCAGCTGTCTCCTGAGTTTTTGACTTTAGCCATTCTGACTGGTGTAAGGTGAAATCTTAGGGTTGTTTGATTAGCATTTCCCTAATGACTAATGATGTTGAGCACTTCTTAAGGTGCCTTTTGGGCATCCGAATTTCTTCAGGTGAAAATTCTTTGTTTAGATCTGTACCCCATTTTTTAATAGGGTTATTTGGTTCCCTGGGGTCTAACTTCTTGAGTTCTTTGTATATATTGGATATTAGCCCTCTATCAGATGTAGGGGTGGTGAATATCCTTTCCCAAATTGATGGTTGCTGTTTTGTCCTTTAACAATGTCCTTTGCCTTACAGAAACTTTTTAATTTTATGAGGTCCCATTTGTCAATTCTTGATCTTAGAGCATACGCTATTGGTGTTCTGTTCAGGAACTTTTCTCCTATGCCCATGTCATCAAGGGTCTTCCCTAGTTTCTTTTCTATTAGTTTCAGTGTGTCTGGTTTTACATGGAGGTCCTTGATCCATTTGGAGCGAAATTTAGTACATGGAGATAAGAATGGATCAATTTGCATTCTTCTGCATGCTGACCTCCAGTTGAACAAGCACTAGTTATTGAAAAGGCTATCTTTTTTCCACTGGATGTTTTCAGCTTGTTGAAGATCAAGTGACCATATGTGTGTGGATTCATTTCTGGATCTTCAATTCTATTCCATTGGTCCACTTGTCTGTCACTGTGCCAATACCATGCAGTTTTTAACACCATTGCTCTATAGTATTGCTTAAACTCAGGGACACTGATTCCCCCAGAATTTCTTTTATTGTTGAGAATTGTTTTAGCTATCCTGGGTTTTTTGTTATTCCAGATGAATTTGAGAATTGTTTTTTCTAACTCTGTGAAGAACTGAGTTGGGATTTTGATGGGGGTTGTGTTGAATGTATAGGTTGCTTTTGGCAAGATGGCCATTTTAACTATATTAATCCTGCCAATCTACAAGCATGGCAGATTTTTCCATTTTCTGAGGTCTTCTTCGATTTCCTTCTTCAGAGACCTGAAGTTCTTGTCGTATAGATCTTTCACTTGTTTCGTTAGAGTCACACCAAGATACTTTATATTGTTTATGGCTATTGTGAAGGGTGTCATTTCCCTAACTTCTTTCTCAGCCTGCTTATCCTTTGAGTATAGAAAGGCAACTGATTTGCTTGAGTTGATTTTATAACCAGCCACTTTGCTGAAGTTGTTTATCATCTGTAGGATTTCTCTGGTGGAGGTTTTCAGGTCACTTAAGTAGACTATCATGTCATCTGCAAATAGAGATAATTTGACTTCTTTCTTTCCAATTTGTATCCCCTTGACCTTTTTATGTTGTCTAATTGCTCCAGCTAGAACTTCAAGTACTATATTGAAGAGATATAGATAGAGAGGACAGCTTTGTCTAGTCCCTGATTTTAGTGGGATTGCTTCAAGTTTCTCTCCATTTAGTTTGATGTTGGCTACTGGTTTGCTGTTTATTGCTTTAACGATGTTTAGGTATGGGCCTTGAATTCCTGTTCTTTCCAAGACTTTTAACATGAAAGGATGCTGAATGTTGTCAAATGCTTTTTCTGCATCTAATGAGATAATCATATGGTTTTTTTCTTTGAGTTCCTGCATTTGCCTTTTGCCATCTAGTTCTCACGGGTGTTAGTTGGTCTTGTCAATGCTGGACTCACCAGTGCAAGCTGCCTCTTCCCAGCTGGCCTCTGGTGCACAGCTGACCTCCTGCACTGCCTGGAGACAGGGTGCTGTGGCCCAGGCTGTTCAGATCCCGAAGCAGACACCTGAAGGCTCCCGCCCTTCCCTGGACCTGCTGGACTCACCAGAGCACACTGACTCTTCCCAGCAGGCCTCCTGGGTGCCCCCTGGCTCTTGCACTCTGGGTGCACACCTGGCTCTTGCACTTCCTGGAAACCGAGTGCTGTGGCCCAGGCTGTTTAGATCCCAAAGCAGACACCTGAAGGCTCCTGCCCGGGGCCTACTGTACTCACCAGAGCACACTGACTCTTCCCAGCCAGCTCTGGGTCCCCTCTGGCCTCTTGCAGGTCCTGGAGATGTGGCCTCAGGACTAGAACCTAAGCTCTGTGGGGCTGGACCCACCAAAGCAAGCTGTGTCCTCCCAGTCTGCCTCCTGGTGCATGAGGATATGGTTTCCTCACTTACATAGTAGTTCACAACAATCTGGAACTCCAGTGCCAGGGGATCTTTCACCTACTTTTATTGTCCAACTGGAAGGCATGCAGGTGTTGCATAAACATAATACAAGCAAAATAGCCATATATAGTATTAAGAATGAAAATAAAATCAACAGTCATTGATGCCAAAATATTAGGCTCACTTGAAACTGGACAAAAGATGGAGTCATAGAGAAATAGGTATAAGAAAAAAAAAGTTATTTTAAAAGTTGAGTAACAAAAGCTAAAAGATAAAAGGTGATTTGAGAGTAAAAGAAAAATGCTTGTTTCAATTCTTGATTATTCAACAATTCCTTGATTTTTTTAAACAATATTATTTTTGTATGATGTGAAAACTGTGTTGAACATTTGTTCTTACTCTTGAAGTAGTTATGATACCCATAAAGGAATAAGGATTTGGAGTATCTTAATAGATGAGGGACATCTCCAACTTCCTTTCTATTTACTACCATCAATTTCTACAAAAGAAAATACATATTTGTAAAGATAGGCCTTTCTATGCCCAGCCAGTACTTAATAGTGATACAGACATATTTCTCTAATAACTTTTAAGGTATTAAATAAGTATAAGCTTTTAAGCTATTAAATAAATAGCTTATATTTAATATCCCAGTTTTTGTTCTAGTGCTTTATGCTAGGTTTGTTCTCACCTACCTCATAACTCAATTTCCCCATTTATACTAATCTAAGTTCTGCCACGTGGCTGATTATCCCTCCCCACAGTTTCATTTGTGTGACTTTGTTGGATTCTTGGTGGTGAGTTTCACATGCTTGACTTTTCTATACTACGCCTTCTCTTCTGGATGTCACACCTATTCTGCATTTTGTTAGAGGACATAAACTTTTTTTTAACCAATAAGAGTGTCCCTAAGCCAGAAAAGGAAGAACAGAGACTCATCCTCATATAATACATATAAATATTTTCCCTATATTCGTAAATACTCAGAGGTTTCAAGAAAAACCACATACAGATGGTAATACTTTATCAAAGTCAATAGAATTTAATTATATGAGAATATTACTAAATAATCTGTGAAATTTGTTATACATTTTACGTGTGTTTGTGGTCTATGTGCGTATATGTCTTTTACTGAAATACGTCACACAAGTCCCAGCAAGTGATCTTGCCATAGATATGCTTTTAATACATCCAGAATTCTGGAATTACAGGTAGCCACCATACTTATCTTGCTTTTGTTTGAGATTTGGGGATCTGTATTCCAGTCCCAGTTTTTGTTCTAGTGCTTTATCCAATGGTCCATCTCCCCAGACCTCCACATGGTTTGTATAATGGCCAATTCAAAATTGAACAATAATTTTAGTATTTTCATATACATATATTCATATATAAAATAAAAGAATTAATGATAAATTAAGTCATATATCAAGCTGTCAAGTATCTCAAGAGACACATCAAGTAAATATTTTGTACTACATATCAAAGTAAAAATACAAATATCAAAGTGAAAATTATTATACTATAATACAAAACAATTTGACTGATAGCTCTTTTGGTGAGGGAATTTTATAATAAACATAAATTTAATCATCTAAATTATAAGGAAAACTATTGGGTTTGGAGCATTATATTATCAGTCTTTAAAAGATCAAATGCCATATCAAACTTAAAATATTATTATATGAATATTATTTCATTTTAAACAATTTGTAAATGACACAATATGGATTACGAACTCTTCTAAGTCATTGATTACATACTTTTTAAAGATTTATTTTTATTAAACTGTGTGTGTGTATGTGTGTGTATGTGTAGGGACCAGCAAAGGCCAAAAAAGGAGTCAAACTCTGGTCTTTATTAACAGTAAGCATTCTTTGTTTCAAGCCTCAAGTTATTTTATTAGCAAATTTAAAGTATCTGAAAGATGTAATAATAATCCCATTGGTATTGATTGATTGATTGAGGCATTATAGTTAATCCAGTTATAAGTGAATCTTTGTTACTAATTTATTATCTCATTATATCTCTGTTCAGGTACAAAGAGCTTTGGTTGCACAGTAACAAGAACCATCTACCAATCCCAACATTATGTACAGAAAACAATCTTTTTTTAAATACTTTAAAATAAATGTAGAATAAAAATTAAAATAATGATATCTATACATAATTTTGTGCTCTAATTCCCTGAGGAATGACAATGACAATAATCTATTGGGCACAATGATATAACTTGGAAGAATGTTTTAGACAATCTCACGTTCATATCATATGTATACAAAAATACTGATAAATGTCCATGTATTAGAGGCTCTTCAACACTTTCTTTTTTATTAGTTTCAGTGAATCTGGTTTTATGTGGAGGTTCTTGACCCACTTGGACTTGATCATTATACAAGGAGATAAGAATGTATCAATTTACATTTTTCTACATGCTGACCAACAGTTGAACCTGCACGATTTCTTGAATATACTGTCTTTTTTCCACTGGATGGTTTTGGGTTTGTTGTGAAAAATCAGGTGATTATAGGTGTGTTGGTTTATTTCTGGGTCTTTAATTTTTTTCCCATTGATCTTTCTGCCTCTATACCAATATCATGTGGTTTTTAATCACTATAGCTCTGTTGTACAGTTTGAGGTCTGGGATGGTGATTCCCCTTGAAGTTCTTTTTATGGGGAAAATAGTTTTGTCTATCCTGGGATGAATTTGAGAATTGCTCTTTCTATCTCTATGATGGATTGAATTGGAATTTAGATCGGGATGCATAGAATCTATAGATTGTTCTTTGTAAGATGGCCATTTTTACTATGTTAATTCTGCCAATCCATGTGCATTGGGAAATCTTCCCATCTTCTGAGGTCTCTGATTTCTTACTTCAGAGACTAGAAATTCTTGTTGAATAGATCTTTCACTTGCATGGTTAGAGGCACACCAAGATATTTGACTATTGTGAAACGTGTCATTTCCCTAATTTCTTTCACAGCCCATTTATCTTTTGAGTAAAGGAAGGCTTCTGATTTGTTAGAGTTAATTTTATGTCCAGCCACTTTGCTGAAGTTGTTTATCACCTGTAGGAATTCTCTGGTAGAATGTTTCAAGTCCATTATATTAAACCACCAACCAAACAATATACATGGAGGGATCCATGGCTCCAGATACATATGTAGCAGAGAATGGCCTTATCTGACATTAATGGGAGGAAAGACCCTTGGTTCTGTGAAGACTTGATGCCCCAGCATAGGGGTACTTATAAAGCAGTGAGGCAGGAGTGGGTAAGTGGGTGGAGGAGCACCCTCATAGAGGCAAAGCAGAGTGGGGAGATGGTGGATGGGATGGGGGGTTGTGGGAGGGAAACCAGAAAGGGTAATATCATTTAAAATGTAAAATAAAAAGTAAATAATAAAACAAAATCATGTAAAAGAGCCATCAAGATTAGATAAAAACAGATTATCTGATATTTAATGGCTGTTTAACAAGGCACATAGTAGTTTCTACAGTAAGGCAGAAGTCACTACAAAGTTACCAACTGCTACTGCTTACTGCACATACTTCTAATAATTTGTAAAAGAATGAAGTATCTATAACCCTCATTTAAGTTCTTCTTCATGGGTATAAGAATAGTTGATGTTCTTCACTTCATTATTATAATTTGCTTTGCACATGTTAAACATTTCTCTTTACATTCTGAACAGATTACCTTTTACATCATTTCCTTTATTTGAGAAAGTATGTTTTAAGAACATAGCTGTGTCAATTTCCCCAATTGTTTTCATATCTTACTATGAACAATTTTTCATTTTAAAAATAATGGGGCCAACAAAATTTATTATTAATGGTTCATTTTTTATTTAACACATGAAATTCATTCTGCTTGTTGGAGGTTGTATCTTGTTATTATATATAATCCATTTTTTTACTTTAAGGAAAATGTAATTATACCAACTCTACTGAAACTAATATATGAAGTGACTAATCATTCCTTAATTGAAATGTAATATCTATAAATGAAATTCTTATGCTTCATATGATCAAAAGTGAGATTTATATAGGCTAGACAGAAAATGATAGGTAACCAATAAATATGAAATAACAGAAGATAAATGTCATAGAAATGCAGAAACTTACTTTTTATAAAGACCAATATCTATGTCATAGATATAATGCCATAGACAATAATGCATGATTCTCAACTGTACTATCAATTCTTCTAGTCAAGTAGCAATCTAAAGAGTAAGCTCAGTCTACTTCCCCTTACTCTGTAAATTAGTCATCTTATATTACACAAGGTTTTCTTGTTACTTCTATATTTATGAATCTATTTTCATGGTTGGATTGCCAATTGCTTTGGTTATGCAGTGACACAAAATAAGTAAAATAGAAGACTGAGTGAACAGAATTAACAAAAGAATAAAGAGAATAAATAAGGTTCCACTATCCCATTAGAGACAAAACCCAAATTTTAATCATTGACTACCTAATTTTTGTCCATATTGGTCTCCCTAAATATACCCTTAATACGGGGGTTTCAGTAATAAAAGTTTCAGGAGGGCAGAGACAGATATAAAGTAGAACACCTGAAGGTGGTTGTTAGGATGTATGTTCTTCTGTGAGCCTGCACACACCACAGAGCTCGATAAACAGAACCTATTAAAATAGCTGTCCCAATATCATAAACCATACAATGAAGGCAATGTGACTATAAGAACAAAGTAGCTGTACTTACAGACAACATAGACATGCCGTTTATTCCCTAGGAATTTGAAGGTGCAGTATTGAATAGTTAAATATTCCTGATTCAATGACAAATTTAGTAGCTAATATCTGTTTGAAAAAATGTTGAATGATTGATCAGTTTTTGTATAATTTTTAAAAAAATTAGCTGATGCTAAGAATCCAATTATAGGAAAAAATAAATATAGTTAATACTAATATATATATATATATATATATATATATATGAAATTACTAAAATTGGTTTCTAAGTACTATCATATGTTTTTAGGCCATTTGGATTTGCTTTATCTGAATCAGTACTAGAAAAAAATACACAGATTAAGAATGTCCATGCTCAGAATATTTTTGTCAGAAAACAGGGTAGATAGCACCATCAAGGAAAATAGTGACAAACATTGTGAAGAAAAAAAATATCATGAATTTGGAATATATTGTTTTCTAAGATGTGTAAAATCTTTGAGATATCACATGGATAACAATGTACTCCTGAGTGCATATAAGAATAAACATATTTAAAGAGTAGAGTAAGTCCTGAGAAAGAAGTGATTAAACAAAACACAGACATATTTGTTAGAGTCTATTAATTTGTGAAACTGAAACAAAGAAAAAAGATGAAGGTATGGGCTTCAGAAGCCCTGGAACAGTTTAGATCCTAGGGTCTATGGACACGACTACTAACCTGAAAAATGAGTGCTTCCTACTGTCAAGCAGGACTTCTCCATTTCCTTGCTCTTCTTTTCCTCTGTGAAGAGATCTTTCAACATTTCAAATCATGAGAAATATTCTCATCCTATTGGTTTACTGACTTCCCTGAGTCACTTTTCTCTCCATGAATGATTAAACTAGGTATCTTCAGAGCTCTTGCTGGGCCACCATGGGACACCTACCCCTTCTTGACCTCATGTGAGGTGCATGACCTCATGTGATTGGTGTGCAAAGCAGAAATACATGAGTGTAAGCAGGAAAGCAGGCAAAAGTTGCAAAAAACAATCTCTTCTGAGGAGTAGGCAGATTGGACGATCAGCATAAAAGTAAAACGCAAAAATGAAAAATAAACAAACCAGCAAAACCCAAAGTAGACATTAAATAAATCTGGGGAAAGCAGGAAACAATGTTGTCTCAGAAGTGGAAAAAATGAAGAGCAAAGTCAAGAGCGTCAAGTACCTGGAGTAAATGTGTCTGAAAACAATCCTGCAGGTCTGATTCAGAAAGTCAATTGCTCTCACAAGTACAATTCCACAAAGGCAGAAGCCAGATTTCTGAGAAAAATGATGATAGAAAAAGTACCTGGAGAGTTATAGGAAAACAAAGATGGATCAAAAAGGAGTCAGAAAAACTCAGCTCACCATGATCCAAATGTATTTCCTATTTACCAAAAGGCTCTGAGTAAATTGCCTTCATAGCTATTTAGCAAACACTATTTGACTGATGTACGCACTAACTGCTTTTCTCAATATCATATATACATATCAGCAAGAGGATGTTGTGTAAATCATCAGTAATTAAATATAATCTTTCCCTAAAGTAATAATTACATATAAACATATTATTCTGTAACAAGAGATGGTTATTCATAAAATACATTTCTTTAAAATAGCATTTAAAACCTACAGTTGGTTGTTTTTTTATTTTTTTAAATATTTTTACATGCATTTTTTGATGGAAAAGGATTTTGAGTGGTCTGGACTCAAGAGCAGAGCATAATGTGCCTAATTAGGTCACTCTTCAAGTACAGTGAATAATCGTGTTGTCAGCTACATTCATGGCCTGCTTCAAAGATAAAAGATTGAAACCATAAAATTTCCCATGTTCCCTGCTGAAGACTGGGTTTCACAGGAGCTAAGTCTTCAGTTGGAGATTTCCATGGGCTTGAACAACAACATGGTGTAGTTGGTGAAATATATCCATTTTTCTGATATTTACTCTGGTTGCTTTCTATGACTAAAGATCTTTAACCTCCAGAACACATCATTCTTTTTATTATATTTTTACTATCTTTTTACATATCTTTTTACTATCATCATCAAAGAGAGGAGGATAGGACATTATGGGAGCTGAGAGGATGAATTCTGTTGGCTTTAGTTTCTTGCTTAGGGATTGGTAAAGAGATCAGTTTTGTCACTTATTAAGACCTCTGCAGAGCACATTTTGTTTGATTGTGACAAACAATTGGCCCCATTTGATTGTGAGAGTTAAACATTCTGTTTGGTTACCTGTCAGTACCTCAGGGGTATCTTTTCATGTACTTCCTACAGTTGAACTTTCCTGTCTTTCTTCTTATAAAATGGGCTATGGTTCATCATGCATGTGTATTTTGCTTTAGAATGTTGAATCTCCTTCCTACTCATGATGGGCTTTTGCTTCTCAATGAGTTTTCCTTTAGCTCATATGTAGGTAAGTCAAAGAGCAAAATGACAGATGTATTTAAAGTGATATTCTCAACTTTGACTTGAAGATAATCAACTTTTTGTTAATGGAAATAATTTAGAAGAAACTTTTTTATCACAGTCATGATAAGTCTCAAGTTACTTGAATAAGTCTGCCACAGTTGGTTCCCCACAGAGTTAGACATGATCTCCAGATTACTTGCTAAAATGTGCTGTCTTTTCTTCCTCATGCCTGTGTGTGACAACCATGAGTATTATAGCTCTGACTTCTGAAAGAAAACGTCCTCTCTGTCATCTGTGGCTCATCTTACTTTCAGATGATTGGTAGTCTCATGCTCAGCATGTAGGCTTTGTGGCACAGTATTTTCTAGAAGCATTACTTCCCAGTACACTCTTGGGACTAACATGTAGTTCTTCCACTTTCACATGCGGAACAAAAGACTGGGAAATTATGGAGAGACATTGGCCCCAGGCTCATTTGCCTCTGCTTTTCAGGATCTTCCACCACTGAGGATTTAAACCAATTCTGAAGGGAGGGATTATGTGATTGTGTGTAATAGTTACAGAACAGTACTAAAGGCAGAGGTGGAACAGCAAGTAAGAGACATGGTCTGAAGCATAGAACTGAGGTGGGATGGAGAAATGGCAAATGATACCAGGTCAGCCATTATGAATGCAGTAGTCTTAACTGTTCAGTATAGTCATGAAACACAGGGTTAAAGAATCTAACAAAACTTGATTCAGGAATAATTCTCTGATAACTCAAGAGCAGATTTTGGTACTTTCTAAATTCCAAGTAGTTGCGAATCTATTAATAAAGGTCTCTCTGAAAGCAAATGAAGGCTCTAGTGAGTGTGTATTTCTTGGTATGGGCATAGCCATGTTAAGGACCTCAATGCTTCAGGCCTTCAAAAATAGCAAACTCTTTCCCTGATGAAAGGGATGACGATTACCTGCCGTAGGTATGAATGCAAATATTGACAGAGTGCATAGCAAATGTTCAGGATAGTGTTCTCCTTGCCTTCCCTTTGTCTTCTCCTTCCCTTCCCCTCCCTGTCCTACCTCCTCTCTCCTTCTCTCCTCTCCCTTCTCCCCAGATGCTCCCCTCCTCCACTTCTGCCAATGTGTGTGTGTGTGAGAGAGAGAGAGAAAGAGAGAGAAAGAGAGAGAGAGAGAGAGAGAGAGAGAGAGAGAGAGAGAGAGAGAGAGAGAGAGAGAGATTGACAGAGATTTCTAAGCTATGAAATGAAAGGATGGGGCAGCTTTCAAATAAAAGTCTAATCTGCATAGATATGAGCTGGGAAACACACTTAATTGTAGATTCCAGAATTCCCCAATTCCAACAGCAAGCTTCCTTAGAGAATATGGGACTACATTTACCACTGCTAGATTCTAAGATGCCCTGACTCAGGTCATGATACTACTAGCTACTACTCAAATTGGTTTAAATGATGATAAATTCCTGGTTTTATGGCTTGTGATTGACTTAATGAAATCCTATATTTCTGTAACTATGCTGACATTGAATTTTTATAGACATTTAATTAAAATGAGAGAACATGTTTGCTTATAAATGGTTTTTCCAGCTTCCAATTGCATTCAAAATAGTAGACTGCACCAAAAACTGAAAATAAATTTCTTCTTGATAACTGTTCATGGACCAGATTTTTAAAAAATTAGTCTGTGCCTTTGATAGTTTTTAATGTAGCAAGCAAACAAGCAGGAAATGTTAAACAGTAGAGTGGGAAGGAAGACATGGTATTTTTATAGTCTTAAAATACAACAAAACACAGGATGCATGGAAATTCATACATTGACTTTATATTTATCTCTTAGCTTAATGCAAACACATTGTTCTCATGTTAACTGTTTATAGTCTATGCTGGCATAGGTATACATAGCACAACTATAAATATCATATTTGCAAGTACCCAGAATTTATTCCCAGTTGATGAATATTATTAAGCCATTTATATCATATTTAGAAATGTACTTTTACTCTGAAATGTAAAATAATTCTGCTCTCTGGGGTAAAGAGCATTATTATTAAAATAAATGTGAAAGATCAAGTTTCAAGAAAAACCATAACTGGCTTATAAGGTGGACTGGGATGAGAGCAAGCACCAGTCCTTCAGTTTTATTTCTCTTTATAGTGAGGCAAAACCAGAAAATACTTGAGATAATGTGGTGAGTGACTAACATGGAAACAAATCAATCATTTTTAGGGAATGGAACATATATAAAACTCAATTTTTTTGCCAAAAGGGTGCTGCAATATTTGAACATGTGCCTATTATTGTAACAGATGCTTTAAATTACTATTCCTTAGTACTGACATGCTCACTATGAAATGTTGGGGTCACCCACCTACCTGCTGATCACAAACGTAAAATAAAAAGCCCATAATAAGTAACTTAATATCATATGACTGAGAGGAATCATTGAAAAATTAAGACTCATACATTGTAATCCTTAACTACATTATACCTCCAATATTTTTGAACATTTATATATATCATATATATATATATATATAAATTAAAATATGATTGCAAACTTTATTTTTCCCTCTAATCCCTCCTGTGTCCACACTTATCATTTCCACTAATTGGTACATAAATAAAAATGCAATATATATTCATAAATTCAAATATATAACCTGCCATGTTTATTCAGTGTCACATGTACATGTTTTCCTGCTAAGAACTTGGTATTGCATAATCAGTTAGGATTCTCCTCTATGAAGGAAGTCTACTTTTACCACTCTCAGCACTCTTTTGTCTGCCTATACTTGTCTACGAGTGAGGTGTTATAAGTTTTTCACTGTCATATTAGCATGACTACTGGTGCTATCCTTGGTCGGGTGCTTAGGAAGCACGAGAGAAGAGGGATTGAAAAGTAATAAAAATCCAGAGAACAAGGATTCCACTACAGGAGAGTGTCTTTTAGACATGACAGAGAATCTAATCCCACGAAACCCCTGCAATGCAGACAGTGAGATTTTCAAATGACCGCAACCCTACATGAAAAACCACAGTTGGGCAATTGCTGCTGACAGAAGGAAAATAAGTTACGCATAGGGACAAGTTCCTTGGTAGGTTATCCAATACCAAATGGTCAGTGCTAAACCCAATGAAACCTCATTGTCATTATGGTCATCTTTTAATGTATCAAAACTTGCAACTTCCTTATGTTTTAACTGACAAACCAGGACGCCAGACCTATCATTCAGATTTTACTAATATGTGCATATAATAACAGCACCCTCAAATCATCAGATTATATTTACTCTTTTAGCTATGGGTCAAGTTGCTATGTCAAGACATCTCCTTTTTTTTCTTTTTCACAATTTCAGGCTACTGTCCACTGTAGCAGAAAAGTCTTTGTAGCAGACACTCCAGAAAGCTCACCTCATGTTCTCTATCATAAACTGAAAGCAAAGAATGTGTATATGCCAGTGCTTAGCTGGCTACTCATTCTCTTTCAAGACACAGCCTAGGAAATTATGCTGCCCACATTAAGTCTGGGTCTACCTAGCTCAATTCACCCAAGTAAGAGAATCCCTCAAAGCATTACCCACATGCCAACCCAGTCTATGAAATAAGTCACAGAGTCTCTCTTCTCAGGGAATGGTAGATTGTGTTAAAGTAACAACTAAAGCTATTCATCACTGTCACATACTATGAAAGTGAAAAAGTTTCAACCCCATGGCACTGACTTGGTGAAGATCATTATGAAACGTCAAAGTATGGAGAAGGATAAATACCCTTAAGGGTCATGGGTTATACATGGGAGTCTTTATGTTATTAACACCCTCGGGCTTCGTGACAGATTTGACCTTGCAAACAGCGATAGTGCTGTTCTCCAGAGGAGACAGTTCTTTCCTATTTTCTACTTCATTTTCTCCAAAAACCTCTGCTGTGATATAAACATACTATAATCTAGGGAAAAGTTTCTTCATAGCCCCCAGACTATAGATATTCTTATTTAGATTAGAGCAGGGTATGGTGAAATACATATCAATTATCGATTGAACTGTATGTCAATATTCTGAAGGCTAAATGTATCACAATGAGTATTTTCATTAGCCAAAGACAGTGACTTCTTTATAAGAATCCAATGTTTCTTTCTTATAGAAATTTCTATTCTCTTAAAGAAATACTAGAACCACTTTACAAACATAAAACCTTTTTCATTATTATTAACATGTATTAATTGTACATTCTAATGAGTGTCATTATGACATTTCATGCATTTATAAATGCATGTTCAATCCATTGTTACCATATCCTGGTCTTCCTCTGTTTCCCTCTGCTACCTCAAAGCCATGCAGATTTTTTTAAACAAAATGCTCAGCTGTTCTATTTTACCAATGGATACTCAGAAACCATTGATATGAGAGCCTGATTGGTCAGAGGCAGAGAAAGCACTCAGCTAACCTTTCTACTCTACCAAGTGAGGTCCCTGAAGGGAAAAGTTCCTTCTCATTCTCCTCCTCCTCCTCCTCCTCCTCCTCCTCCTCCTCCTCCTCCTCCTCCTCTCCTCCTCCTCCTCCTCCTCCTCCTTCTCCTCCTCCTCCTCCTTCTCCTCCTCCTCTTCTTCTTCCTCCTCTTCTTCCTCCTCCTCTTCCTCCTCCTTTTCCTCCTCCTCTTCCTCCACACTGTCTTACAATACCTGTCAACTCGAAGACCCTCCTTTCTGTCTACTTGTGCTCACTTCTTATCAGCTGGTTGTTTTCTCTGCCTCTTGACTTTACTTAGCACTTGAATTAATGGTGTGTATTGGTACTAAGCCACACCACAACAAGGTTTTTCCAGAAGACAGTCTTGTGGTTCACAATGTGATCAAATATCCTGCAACACCATCATTTATGTTTCATATATTAACTTCATCCTTTGCTTTCCTCTTTAATTATTACTGCTACATGTACATGTATATAGAGATATGTAAATGCAACCTGATAATCCCAATTAGTGTTTCTCATATATATATATATATACATATACATATATCAAAGCTTATATTTTTATTTGTAATAATATTAAACACCCTTAAATTTATTTCTTGAGCATTTGATATGCTAATTTATTAAATAGTTATATTATTGGTCATATATTGAAACATCAAAGGTGGAGAGATCACTCACCAATTGAGAGCATTTGCTGCTCTTTCATAGTTAATTACAGCCTATTTTATGTTCATGGTTAAAGGTATTTCCCCTTTCCACATTTGTTGTTGTGCCTTCTAAATAAATACTTGAATTGTACTATATCATATTTTATAATTGTTTTATTGTCATTTCATTTGTCATATTGTATCCCATTTAAGTGACCGTTTCTAAATACTGAGTCCTAATGTCATTGTTCTTATGACTACTTTAAAACCATGCTGCTTGGTTTCTAGTTCAGATCTAAGTTATCTGTGATCTCATTGTTCTGTAATGGTTTGTTCTTTTTACTCTCCAGTTCTGATAGTCATAAGAGCAGGATCTGTACTCCACTACTGTTTCTCAGTCCCTATTTTATTCTAAGCATATAGTCAATAAGCTTATGTTCAGACACTGTGCTTCGACCAATACCACATTATTATAATTACATTACCTTCATAAGATATAATTATTATGACTGGAAACCTTATTACAACCATGTCTATTTCTTGGTAGATTAAGGATTACTTATCCAACCTGTAAACTATTTTTTTATGATTTTGCTTAGTTTATAGATTCTGCCAGTTTGTTTGAAATTAGTCAACATTGTAATAACTCTGTCAATGCCTAGACAAGCCTATATTACTCCACTTATTAATTTGCTAATTCTTCTCACTACTATTTATAGATTATGCATACATTTGTGTACATGTTCATTCTTATGGATAATAATTGGTATATTTGGTACTTAACATTTTTTCAAAGAAATTGCTTTGTATAAAGCCTCAAATTTCTTTGCATGGTTTTGATCCTAGAATCAATTGGTGCTCTTCTTGATGTCCCTCTCTGTGCTCACAACTATGACAGCTTCATATTCTTGCTGCTGATTAAATGAAAATTTATGATGTTCCTTGTTTTGTAGCATTTCAAGTGGTTAATTAATATTACAATATTTTCTATCAAAAGCCTGTAATTTTCTCTTTTTACGTCTGGATTCTATTTCATTTATATCATTTCAGCCTTGCTACCTTTCTTTTGATTTCTGTAAGATTTTTCTGATTTTATTTTTAGTTCAGAAAGTTACTGATATCACTGGTTTTGAAACGTCTTTCTTTCTTATTTTTAAATATGTATCTTAAGATTGCAGTATGCCAGATATGTATGAGTCCATGTCACTTAACCTAATACTTAGTATTTCATGATGATTATTGTGGATTTCCCTTGATGTTGGTGATGAGACAGGGATGCTACAATTCACAATCCATGGTGACTATTTTGAATTTTCATTTCATTAGACTAACCGTGCTAATTTTTGTTATGTCCATCTTTTAAAATGTCTTTAAAGGTAACTATCACATATGCAAGGAAAACTATGAGAAAATACATATTTAAGAGTAGAGAAAATATAGAAAACTCAAAAGAGAAGATATATTTCATGAAAATTATTTTAGGAGTCACAAAAAGGTGGGGATGGGGGTAAGTAGCAGTTATTACACTACTTCTCTATCGCTCTTACATGATCACATTAAAGCAAGAAATTGTCTGTTCTTGGTCTCCTCCTGAGTGGTCTGTGTTGTCAAAATAGCATACTGTTAAAATAGCTCGTAGTCTGTCACATGTTATTTTTATACAAATAGTTATACTTAAAATAACTAAGCATATATTTCCTAACGAATACATTTAATACTTATCTCCCTTTTTAATTTTTACTATTCCACTATATTGGAATTAGCTGAATCAACACTGCCATATTTTACCCAGTAGCTGGGTGGCCATAATCTTAGTATCTTCAGTATCAAAGTTATCAATGAACGCTTTTTGTATCGTTATTTGATTGAAATTATGAAGCATCTATTTTTATCTTATTATATCCATGAATTCACCTAACAGACTTTAAAATATTCCTGTAATTTCAGATGTATACATAGAATTTAATCACATCCTAAAAACATAACTATCTGTGTTAAAATGAGGAACTTTCTTCATTTTGTTGATAATATCTAATCTTACTATTAAACCAAAAATCTGGAGGAGTCCCTGAAGTCCCTACCCTTAGCAGAGGAGCTATTGGTAGTTGATGGCTACAGAGGCAGGAGGAGTAACTCTCCTCTGGCAGCTGATAGGTTGCCTCCACCCTGGTGGATGGCGTGACATCCATGTGCATATGAACAACAGTGATTGGACTCAGGAGGCTTTAAGAAACAAAAGTATGTGAAGTAGGAGGGAGCCAGGGTAGGAGCATAGCCAGAGTTGGAAGGTGGTGAATACATATGATCAAAATATTTTGTGTAAATATATGAAACAGAGAAAGGCAAAACAGAAAATATTTTTAGAATGACTTTTTAAATTTAAAATAATATTTTAAAATGTGATCTTCCTCTGTGACACACTTCATATTTCCGAACTGTAAGTGAATAGTTAGGCAACAACTTACAGTTTAACTTCTGGAATAAGGTAAAGATTTTAAATCAAGCCCTTTAAAGAAAATATTGTTATTTTAAAAGCAGAATTATTGTTGGACTTCCCTTCTATAATATGTACCTAATTACTATAAAAGTGTCATGCTTTATAAAATAAAAAACAAATATATGCAGATATAGTTTTTCATATATTTAATATAAAAGTAGTGATTGGTGAAATACTAAACAAATAGAATTTAAAGCATGTTCTGTACATATAACACAGGTTAAGAATTTTATAATGGTTCGGAGATTTGATTTCCTTACCAGCTTGTCTTTCTATCCACAATATAAGCATAGCTGTTGACACAAGGTTCTTTCAGTCACTGTAAAATTATGAACATATATTTCAAAATTTAGCAGTACAAAATAACATACACAAGTAATTTGGAAAAAATAGACCTTATTATTGCCAGGTAAAAATACATGGTGATAATTTCAAGTGTGTCTTCCTTCTGAATTTCATTGTGATCTTTGATGAATTATGGATTGCCTCAAATATTTCCTTGGAAATTGAAAGTTGCAAGTTGCTCTGATGCTCTTAACTTGTTTTCAGTGTTACTGTTTTTATATGAAGAAATGTTATTGTACCCTTTAATAAGTATGCATATTTTAAAAGCTAGAGGTAAAAAGATATATAGTTCATTTAGACCCAGTCAGCTTCTCTAATCGCTATAGCTCTGTTAGGTTGCTTACTGTACCTAAAATGTCTGCCTCTGTCTTCAGAAGAACTGTCCATTTCTTTACAGCTTTACTTTTCTTTACTAGCTTTACAGCTAGGCATTGGTCCTCTGCTTTCCCCTGAATCATGACCTATGACCTAATTCTCCTCCTTTTTTCTTCCTCCTCCTCCTCCTGATCCTCCTCCTCCTCCTTCTTCTTTTCTTCTTCTTCTTCTTCTTCTTCTTCTTCTTCTTCTTCTTCTTCTTCTTCTTCTTCTTCTTCTTCTTCTTCTTCTTCTTCTTCTTCTTCTTCTTCTTCTTTTCTTCTTCTTCTTCTTCTTCTTCTTCTTCTTCTTCTTCTTCTTCTTCTTCTTCTTCTTCTTCTTCTTCTTCTTCTTCTTCTTCTCTTCCCCTTCTTCATCATCATCATTATCATCATCATTATTTTTTGTTTCCCAGCTGACTAGTGAGTTGGGTGAAGTTAGCAGTTTTTTCTCCCTCACCTAGTAGTTCTCATGTTATTAGAACTGGTGTTTAAGTGGTGTAAGTTGCATAAATTAATTTTTAATGTATAGTGTTACTATATCTAGTTATTAAACTAAAAAAATTATCCGTTAAATCATTATGGTTTCTGACTATCCATTGAGTATGGCTTAACTTGTCATCTTGAGTTAGGAGAAGTTTATTTATGTATTACTTTTTTATTAGTCTTCTCTATCATTTTAATTGATGGAATAGTTAGATCCTTTATTTTCCTTTGATTATTATGGGTCTATAGCTATGTTTATTTTTTACTATAGATGAAATGAAATGGAATAATTTCATTTTCAGAGGTCATGTGGTCATCTTTTGCTAAGGTTCATAGCATGTTTTTTATCAGGTATTCTACATATCTCATCAAATTTAATAGAGAGACCCTTGCTACATATGGTCTTGTGGAACTTATTGGTTAGTTTCTCAAAGAGAATCACAGCTGAGTGTAGTCACTGCTGTGGTTACAATGTAGAATCTAATCTCTATAAGTGTGTGTGTGTGTGTGTGTGTGTGTGTGTGTGTGTGTACTGTAGCTCTCCTTAGCTGAACCTGGTTTTAGCCTATCTTTTTTTCTCTAGTGTTAATGATATGGTCAAATGCAGTTTGTCCAGGAGACTGAGAAAAGAGAACAATAATTGTCTTTCCACCTTAGAACTTTAAGCATTTCATCCTGTTTACCTGAGGTTCTTGATGAACATGTGTGCCAAATGTTAGAACAACAAAGATAATATTGATTTATTGATATTCTATGATTCACACATATCAGCTGGGCTTGGAAATACATACAAGCCTGGCACACCAAGAGTCCCTGCTAGACAGGTCAGAGATGGAGGAGCCAATGCTACTTAAAGAAAATTCATCCTTACACTATGTTTCTCCTTGTGCTGTTCTCTATCTTCTAAATATAAAAGTAGAGTTTACATCATTTAACCGCTTTTCAATCACCCCAATATTTTGTGTGTGGTCCATCTTCATAATTCTCTATTCTATATAGGAATAAATAGAAACTTTGATCATTTTTGTTATTTTCCCTCCATATAATGTAATTAAATGTAGATCTATATAGACAAAGACACTTAGACATAGAAATTAATTTGCCTCTTTCTCTGTATGTGACATTCTGCCCTCAAGCATTAAATAAAATCAAATTACAGACAATCTGGCAGGTGTTTAAAAAAATCTGTAGATGCTTATCAACATGAATTTCACCAATAGAATGTTAGACTTATACATAATGAGGGGATGCAAGCACTAATTCGGATGTTTAATGCGAAGGTCCTCATTTTGAAAGCTATGAGGTCAGTTAGGATAGAGAATTCAGCAAAGACTTCGGTCCCATCTGCTTCATCATGTAGCAATGCATCATACTACTTCAGTGAGAACAAGGGAGGAAAGGATTGGGCATTTTGCAGATTGGCTGAAAAGAAAAACAAATGCTGCCTTTGCTGTTTGCCTAGTGCCTGAATTCAGTGTTGAAATGAAGTCTCCAAAATGATAAGATGGTTTATAGCCACTTGTATTGATGAAGGTCTGGCAGATAAAATGTTTCCTAATCAGGCCATAAAGAGACAAATTATAAACAAGTATTTTACTACATTTGCTGTGGAACTGGGAAAGGAGAGAACATGGCTCTTCCACAGATGAGGGGAGGTCAACGTTTTGTGGCAATGCAACTGTCGTGAAACTCTGGGGCCATGGACTTATGTGGGAGTATGAGATTCAGAAGGAAAGTGCCCAGAGAGTGTGTCCAGAAAGTCCTAAGGAGGCTGTGGTTACAATGTAGAATTGGTGCTAGGCAACTGTTAGTGTTGAATGTAAATAAAATAATTCTGAAACTAGAATTCAAGGAAGTTGATAGAAACGGATGACTCTTGATCTCACACTTATCAACCATTGTCCCCAGATCCTAGGGAGTACCCTGGGGACTTTAGCTTCATGCATCTACCTGTGCAAGAACAGTTTAGCCAACAGGTAGAATGGACCTCTGTCCTCAATTCTGTAGTTGAGACACCAGCTATTTGCTGACAGCTCCCCTCCCACCCCTTTCGTTTGACTCTCTGCAGCCCCTGTTCTCTTAGGGATTTCCATATGCTATCACCTATCTCAATTCTGTATCTCTCCCCCATAAACTACCCAAGGAAGAAGTCAGCCAGAGGGATGGGTGGGAGAACAGAGGGAGGGAAGGGGGTTTATGTGACTTTCGGGGAGTGGGGAACCAGAAAAGGGGAAATCATTTGAAATGTAAATAAAAAATATATCGAATAAAATTAAAAAAAAAAAAGAAAAAAAGAAAATGGTACCTTTACCTGGAGGAGGATTTTATTCTAGGGGAGAAATCTTCCCTCTGAATTAAAAACTGAATCTCTGTTTCAGTTTTTTCCTGAAAGTAGCCAAGGGATATATGGGCTCAATATCTTGTGATTTGTTTTCATCACAGATTTATGCTTGGTGAGGGAACACCTCTCCACAACACAGCTGTGTTAAGCATTTTATGGATATGGCCTCATTATATCTATCAGTTGGCACCAGCTTATTCACATGTCTCCAGGTTTATCAGAAATATCTATCCTCTTCTGATGTTGACGCTTATCCAACTCCCTTTTTAACATTTTATTTTGGGTGATAAAAACTCGTAAAAATATCAGGTGATGTTCAATTCCTGAAATTTACAACAATGGCTGCACTTCATTCTAAGTGCCACAGATGCCCTATTATTACTTCTTTTACTTCTTTTGTGAATGTAATTTTTGTAGGTTTAGTTCATTGTTTAGATAATAAGCCCATTTATTACATTAAGTCCATATGTCTGTAATTTCAGTATAGAATCATGGAAAGAAATAAAGCAATATTATTCTGGGAAATCAAATATTCTATAAGTTACACAATGTGTGTGTGGTTTTTTTTTTTTTTTTTGGCTTATTTAGCCAAACTTTTTTCCCCATTAATTTGTTTTATTTATTCAATTTATGTCCCAGTCACTGCTCCCATCTCCTGGTCCATGCCTCTAACAGTTCCTTCTCTCTCTCTACCTTCCCTTTTCCTCTGAGAGAGTGAAGGAACCCCTCTGTACTCCCTCACACATTGGCATATCAAATGATCTTCTCCCACTGAGGCCATAAAAGGCATTCCAATTAGGGGAAAAAGATACAAAAGAAGGCAATAGATTTTGAACTCACTCCACTATTTTAGAACTGGTATGAAGACTGAGCTAAACATCTGCTACATCACAGCTATGGGCCCTTGTGTCCAGCCCTAGTGTGCTCTTAGGTTGGTGGTTTAGGCTGTGAGAGGCTTCAAGGTACCGCACTGGTTAACTATGTTGGTCTTCTAGCGGGGTTCCTATCCTCTCCACATCACTTCATCTTTTTTGATGGAACTCCTGGAGTTCCATCCAATGCTTGTCCGTGGATCTCTGTATCAGCTTCTGAGTGGAGCCTCTCAGAGGGTTAGTTATGCTAGGCTAATCTGTCTGTAAGCCTAACAAAATATCTAATAGTCTCAGAGAATGATGCTTGACCATAGGATGGTTCTCAAGCTGGGCCAGTTATTGGTTGGGAATCCCCCAGTTGCAGCTCCATCTTTGTCCCTGCATTTCTTGTAAACAGGACAGATTTTGGGTTAAAAGTTTTGTGAGTGGGTTTATGCCTTTATCATTCTACTAGGGGTTCAGCCTGGCTAGAGGAAGTGGTTCCTTCACGGTCTACATCCACACTGCTAGGAGTCTCAGCTAAAGTCACCCCCATAGATTCCTGGGAAACTCCTCCATCCCAGGTCTCTGGCATATCCTTGAGATGCCCCTCACCTCTCATTCCCACCAGCCACCATTCTCCTGGCTCTCTAGCACTCTCTTCTTTCTCTCTCCCCATTTAACTTTCATTTTAAGTATATTAAACTTATTCAAAATATTTTTTTGAAAATAATAAATTTGGGGACACTTAAAAAACAAAAAGTGAAGGAATATATCCAAATCATAAGATATTCTTACATGGTTTACTTTCGAATGCTTTCACTTTGTTTTAGTTTTCTGAAAATCTATAAAACTATAGTTTTTTAGATTTTATGGGAGTTACATATCTTAATTAACCACTGATAGTGTCTCATAGGCTATAAATCACACACACACACACACACACACACACACACACACACACACACATATATATATATATATATATATATATATATATATATATATATATATATATATATATTCTTTTACTATTTTAGTGTGTTAGAAGTTCAGGTTCCTTAATATGATTTACAACATTACAAATTAAAAGTCAGTAGTATATGTTGTCTAGTAACAAACATGTTTCAAAATGATTATGATTTGCCAAAAGAGACTCTTTTCCTGAATTATGATAAATACTGAAAGAATGCCCCCAAAATTATTGAACTATTGTACTCTACCATCAATCATCAACATCATCATTATCATATCATCATCATCAACATCATCATCATCATCATCAATCATCAGTTTTAATTAACTGTTATATCTCAATGTGGAAAACAAGAGATCTTTTCTCTGGAAAGGAAAAAAGGTTCTTTTTAGCATGTGTATTTGGGTGCAACTGGCAACCCTATTCAATTTTTCTATATCCTTGAATCTCAGGAGTATTGAAACAACAGAAGATGATATACCCTCCTAGAATTTAAAATGTTAGGAAAGACTTTTCATTGACACAAGATGCTGTGATTTTTTTATTGTCACTGTGTACACATGCCGAAAGGATGCTCATGAGATAAGCAAAGGTAGGTATTACCTATTTTGATTGGAGGTAAAATTGCATTTTTATCACTGAAAAGCTTTAGATATTCTCCATGAATATAGAAATAGTGGCATTTTGCTTTCAAGTATGTGTCTTGATTAAAAGACTATAACTTTATATGAGGATAACCCCTGTGTCTTTTCAGGGTGCTAGTTTATCTCTTTAAATTTTTTTTATATTTTCTTGCTAAAAAGCTTTTTAAAAATAACCTTTCACCCCCTCATCCATGTACCTAGAAAAATAGAAATAATCACCTGCTCAATCATCTTTGATTTCTGCATTTATTCTGTCAGAAGAATGCTTGCATACTAATTGAAATGATGGCTTTTGTGTTTTCAATAGCTAATCATGTAATTATGTCTTGCCTAGACACTGTTGGGTCTATTTGAATAAGAGTGATCATGAGTTCAATAAGTTCTTAGCAGCTTCTCTTGTTAAACTTACAGTGAAATGCACAGAGAATGAGGAGGCAGCTCAGGCTCTACACAAACTATATCAAGAGTTGGTTCCAAAATGTGTCAAAAGCTGTTGCCCTATCTAGGGTTTTTAGTAGGTCACATGTCTACTCTAGACTATATACCATATTCTTGAAAGTGAAACATTCGTGGGAGAAATAGAAAGGGCCTGTGATGTCCTCCAGGGGAAATCTGATTGCTCGTCACTGGTAGAAAACTGACAGTGGTTAGAAATGCTTAACCTTGGCCTTTCCAATCTTACTATGATTTTATTTCCATTATAGAGATGTCTGAAATAGAAGAAATAATGCTTTCTCTTAAATATGATTATCTCATACACTCTCCAAGTATTAGACAAAAATGTATAATTTTTTAAAAAATCATCTGAGTATAATTCATGAATTTCCTTGAAAGAATTCAAATCATAGTGAATTAAATAAAGGAATGCCAGGGATATATTGCTAATGGTACCATATTTATTCAGTTTAACTGACTTATTTGACTTTTGACACATGACATTTCATAAAATTTTCCTTTCTTTTGAATATAAATTAGTCATTTCCTACTTGATTTCCTTCTATTTTGGAAAGAAAATAACTTGCCATTTCATTACCTATTTATTAAAGCAATAACAAGTAGTCTCACACTTGCAGGGGAAAATTTGGATTAGTGGTATGACATGGCATCCCTCTGCTGCCAGGCTGCTCCCATACTGGATCTCTGTTTCAGATTCTTTCCCATACCAACAGCTCTGCTTTCCAATTTACTGATTTGGAAGAACCTGTGTGGTGATCAGCTCTGCCATGTATACTGTGGAGGACAGTGATATTTGAAAATGAGCCCATATATTCTACAGTGATTAATAGTTTTCAGGATGTAACCAAGTTAATCCTGGTGAGCATCCAACAAAAAGGATCTGTAAAGCACACATGTTCTCTTTGCCAAGCATTTCCTATGTCCTGTGTTTTGAGCTTCTTTTATATAAAGGCCTTATTTTAGTTGAATATTGTGTTTCACTTTATTAATTTTGGAGAAATATTATTCACCATAGTAACCTCCCATGCCATATAAAATAAAATTTTTGTTTTTTATAACCCTTGATTAAACATCAAGGAGGCAGGGCCATCAGGACAGACTTTGTTGCATGAGAAACAATGAGACAGAAAATGCAGCCATGACCACACAAAGCTTATAACCAGTGTGCCACAGAGATGGGGAGTTTCCTGGTTTCGCACTCATCTTGCTTTCAAGTACTTAACCTATCCAGAAGTTGGTTGGCCTCAAATACTAAGAAATATGCTTCTCCCTGATACAGAGCAGAGAGTACAGATACCTTATAAGGGATTCAATCCATTTTGAAAGGAAGCTTTAGTTGCTGATCTAAGTCCAGCCATATTTAATACATCAACAAAGCAAAAGGAAAATGTGCAGGTGGCCGATGAAAGGCTGGCAGGAGGTTGCCTAGGGTTGGTCTCCAAACCCTGTTCCTGAGGACTGCAGGGAAGGTTCACAGAAATGTGTAGGTCCTACGGAGTCATGGAAATAAAAAGGAAAGGACAGCAAAAAATAATGGAGGATTCAAAGTTCTTCCAGGGTAAAGTATCCACAGAACACAATGACAAATCTTGAAAGTCTAGAAAAGTGAAGTGCTGATATTGAAGATACCCAAGTCTGACAAGTGCAATTGCGTGCCGATAAGGGGATGTTACTTTAAATTATTACAAGTTTATCTAAAACAAACATAATTTTAACTTCATTTAATTTTATTGCTTTTAAAATGCTGTATTTTTTTACTTTTGTTCCCCAAATGGCATTTGCTGTGAGTAGGAAACAAAAGAAATGGAGTATCAAGAAGAATTATGTTCTTTCCTGGCATTTGTTTTGAGGATTTTTTGATGCCTGCCTTTGGGCCATCAATGTTTGATGCCAGGGCACCACTGCTAGCAGGGAAAAGCATATAGAGTGCTGTAAAGCAGACAGAAAAGTCGCCTTCACAAACACAGCTGGCTTCTCAGTCCTGTTCTTTTCTAAATGTATATATACACATGTCTAAGAAAGAGCAAAGACATGAGCGTAAGAAAACAAACCCGAATAGAGACTCCTTATAAATGATTAAATTGCCACATAAATTAAAGCATATGAATGAATAATCAAGTATATATTAAAGATTGCATTGTGCAAGACGAAGCTTGGGCTATAGAAAAAATGCTAAGGATCTAGACTTTAAGAGCTTATTTTCTTTTCTCAAATGAGCTTTAAATATTCTTAGAATACAGAAATCCCCTAGACGAGAATTACAAAAATCAAATAGACTTTGGTTTATGAAAGGCACGATTGGGATTATAGTTACCATAGCAACTTGAGCAATGAATCTATATCTAAAATCCTTTTATAGCATTTATCCACACCTGGACCATTTATAGGTGTATGCACTAAGGTTATTTATATTATGACCACTCGTTGTTCACTGTTGTAGCACAAGTGACCCATTTGTCATATCAAATGATAGACTTTTTTCAGTTAAACACACAGCTATAGAAATATAAGGCTGCCATAAATTCCTGTGAAATATAAGACATGAATTCTCTTCTGTGTTATTAATCATCTCACTTTTACCTCCTAATCACTATTTCCTTGGGGAAGTAAAATCTAATTCTTTTATGACTCAAATGATCTTAATTGTTGTCCAGATCTTTTTAGCTAACTATTCTTTTAAAACCTGCCATGGATTATCTTAGTGTAAATTCTTACATTTGTTATAAATAATTGAGGAAATATAAGAACATATACAACAATAACTAAAAACACTAAATAAATATCCTACAGGTCAGATAGCACTCTTATGTCTATAGTAAGTTAAATGCCAGATTTTATATTATGTGTATTTGTATATATGCACAGAGGAACTTGTGTGAATTTCTTAGCTTTGATCCTTGTACAAAATTGGAGTTGCAAAATTACAGTGCTTATTACACTGCTTTGAATAAGATAATTGTATATATCAATTTTTCCTATAAATGAGTTTTAGTTTCCTACTAATTAATAAATTTACTTATATGTATATATGGGTACACTGCCTTCATATATATCTGTGCTAAACTGTGTCTGGTGTCCAAGGAGATTACAAGAAGATGTCATGAACTGCAGTGTCAGATAGTTGTGAGCCATCGTGTTGGTACTAGGTACTAAACTTAGGTCCTCTGAAGGAGCTGCCAGAGTCTTAGCTGCTGAACCACTTGTCCAGCCCTAATTTTTCACAAGTTTTGTACTACTTTTTTAAAATAATGTCCTAAAATTCATGCATCTGGCTAGACAATAGCTGACCTCTCCATTTCTCTGGTTTTTGACATGTATATTATTCCTTTTTTGGTGATTGTTACAGATTAGAACTATAAAAACATATATATCTGTAATACCTAAATGTGTCCCCAAAGTTAATGTCTAACAATAAAATTATAGGCAGCTATTCAAATCTTCAAGTTCTAGACTCATCCATACTACCAATTACAAATCAAATATACATAAAATTGGATCTGCACTAAAAGTCTGCACCCTTTTTATCTGATTGTTTTTTTCGTTATATAAGCATGACAAGCAGAGATGTGTAAAAGTGTGTAAGGAATGTGCAAGTATGATTTACCAATGCTTGATTATGTCATGTAAAGAACTTGAGCTACCATGAATTTCTGTAAATATTCAGTGTTAATTCCACTTTTTGGAACACCAAACTCCACTATAGCAAGTGTAAGTTCATAAAGTGACCTACGTTTCTGTATATACAAGTGTCCCTATGTCTGACATCTTACTCTTTATTGCCAGCTTCATTTCAGTTCAGATAGCTTATGTGCCTTGATTGGCCAGTTCTTGCTGAAGTCTCAGATGAAAAATACTGACAAGCCAAATCGACTCCATCTTGGGACTGGCCTCTAACTTAATAGAAAAAAAAAAGGCCTGAGAACTTGGCCTATGGCAAAAATATAGCTGCACCCACATACTAGAAAGGACCCCCGGCTTATCCTTGGCCAGAGTTATTGCCTAGATATTTCCTAGCAACAGTTAATTCCAGATTAGTCTGATTGTTTCAGATGCACTTTCAGAACGTTTGGTGTTGTTTATGGTCTTGCTTCAGAGCCCCTACCTGTCATCTTATAGTCACTCTTTTTGATGTTTGCCAGGCTGTACATCCCTTTGTCACTCCTATTATCCTGTAAAACCTTGTCCTGCTGAGGGGCCATGGTGACTCTGCCTTTCCTTCTCATATTCCTGTGTCAGGGTTGAGTTAGAAGAGATCCCAAGCCTGAGTTTATAATAAAGAGACCCTGACACAGGGTCTATTACACCAGAAACGGCTCTTTGGAGGTCTTTTGGGGTTTTCCAAATGCTTCCAGGCACAACAATACTTTTAGATTTGCTGGTAAAAGATGAAAAAGCAAGAATATTTTGTTGTTTGCTACACTAGATTATTCAACTGGGTTTTTCCAATAAAACATATGGACTTTTTTTCTGCTTCTAAATAGGTCAGTTAAAGCCATCTTGAGTTGAACATTGCATGGCTATTTTTTTTTAAAGGGATAGAGTAAGAAAGGATAGGCAAGATAGAATTTGATGCAATCATTTCTTGATCGTTCCTGATATATTTAAACATTATCAAAACAAAAATCCTACAATTTCTTCCATGTGAAGAGATGAGACAGAATGTTTTGACCATACACCTGGGAGGAGAGCATGAAGGTGAGTCTTATAGGAATTAATGGGACCCATCATAATGGAAATAATCTCCAAGAATTATGATACCTGAAGCTCATAAAAGTCTTTTATACTATGTGAAAACATCTGCTTTCCTAAAGTTACATCAACAACCTAGAACTATAACCTTATTTACAGTATGAGCATCATAAAATAATTTACCAAGAATAAAAATGCCTATACATAAAAATTATGTAATTGCTAATCTGCATAGTTAAATGCCATGGGTAATTTGACAACTTTCAAGTCGTACTTTACCACAGTGAGATAACAATAGGTTACTCTCAGACATATATTAATTTATAAACATTATACTTATGATGCAGACTCCAAACATTTTTATTTTTTATGTTGCTATTTTAAACTCCCATGTCATAAATATGAAAAAATCAGACCATACTTGTACATTGTAAGACTATCGCTTACATTATTTTCTCTAATTACTTAGAAATGGGAAAATATTTAGATTTGACTCGTTTCTTGATGATTCTATTAGAATATTTCATTTTTTTAAGTACAAATACAAAAACACATATGTTAGCTCATTTTCAAAATTACATCCTATGGATGTTTCTTGACATCCTAAGGAAATGTTGAGGGCTGGTAACAGTTACAAGCTACTTTTGAGAAAGATTTAAATTCGAGAGATGACTCCTTAAGTCAGTCTTTCTGCTCTCTTTTTCTCTCTGTCTCTCTGTCTCTCTCTCTGTCTCTCTCTCTCTCTCTCTCTCTCTCTCTCTCTCTCTCTCTCTCTCGTGTGTGTGTGTGTGTGTGTGTGTGTGTGTGTGTGTATGTGTTTGCATGCACAGGTGTGCATGTGTTTGTGCACTCACATTCACGTGTACATGAACGGCCAAAGGCAGCTTTAAAGGAAATGGGTTTATTCACTTTACAATTCTCAGGTTACAGTCCATTTCTGAGAGAAGTCGGGGAATGAACTCAGGCTAGGAGGAACCTGGAAGCAGGAACTGAAGCAGAAGTCATTTAAAACAAAAAACCAATAATAACTAAAACAAAAGCCATCCACAGTGGGCCAGACCCTCCCATATCAGTCATTAATTAAGAAATACACCATAAGCTTGCCTACAAAACAAAACAATGTAGCGGAAGCATTGTTTATTTATTTATTTATTTATTTATTTATTTATTTATCTATCCATTCATTTATTTATTTATGTATTTAGAGACTCTCTTCCCCAATGACTGGATTGTGGCAAGCTAACAAAAAACTAACTAAAATGCACACATATACGTACCTAAAAATAGATGTTTATAAAATGATTGTTTTCATTTTTTGTTTGCCATTATGTTTTTCATTATAAAGATATTACTAATATCTAGTTACTTTTTAAAACTTTTTGTTGATTCTTTGTGAATATCACATCACATCATACTCCCAAACATTACTTATCACCATATCCACCTTGTTCTTTGCAAACTCCCCCTCACAAAAGAAATAAATAAACCCACATTTCAATATTGAAGGCATAAATTGTGACAATGTATCCTAAACCTATAATTGCACATCTTTGCTTACAAATTTTCATTGAGATGAGTCATTGGTCTAGTTTGAGATCTCTGGCTTCTCCTATATTATCAGTACAGGATCCTCACAGGGACTCCTCTCAAATAATCTGTTGGTGTCCTGTGTCATGGAGATCTTACAGCTTTGGATCTGCAGGACTTACACTTCACATGCTCCAGTAATTCACAGATAAGGCAGAGGTTGGGGGTAGGCCAACTCAAAGCCCTGGATCTCTCCCTGGGTGGTACCTGAGCTGGTGGGTCACCCAAATATGACATACCTTCACCACCAGGGTATGCTCTCCAGCACTGTGTCAGCTAGCTCATTTAGTGCTACAGCTAGCAAAAGGGAAGCTCATCTTCACCTTTGCCAGCAGGGCCAGCTGTACTGTTCTGCCCAGGAGTGTTCCAGAGGGATAGCACTTCCATTTTGTCTTGTGAGAACATGCCTGGATGAACCTTGTCACCCACAATAAGATTGCATGGTCTTCAACTTGATAAGGAACAAACCTTTGCTTTTGAATCATTTCTAAAATGAAATTTATTAGAACGATTGAGTGTTTCAAATAATAAGGATAACTTCAAATTTCTCCAATAATGATATATGGCATTACATTTATTTCAGGACCCAGAATTTAATCAGGCTGAAGAGCAATTTGATCATTGGTTTCGAAGCACTTAGATGCTAAACTGAATAGTGACCCTAGACTGGCTTTTAAGAGAATTTAGAGAGAAAGAAGAAATGAAGGAGACAGAGAGAGGGGGGAGGGAGAGGGAGGGAGAGAGAGAGAGAGAAGAAAGAAAAGAAGAAGAAAGGAAGGAAAGAAGGAAGGAAGGAAAGAAGGAAGGAAGGAAGGAAGGAAGGAAGGAAGGAAGGAAGGAAGGAAGGAAGGAAGGAAAGAAACAAAGAAATTTGGATGAAAAAATTAACATGACTTAAAATACAATGAAGATCTAGAAATATGTCCAGAAACAGAGAAAGTCAACAAAGCACAGCAGTGACATTCAACTATATTGTGCCATGGCTACATTGGGGAAAGAAGCTTAGAAAATTATCTGGAAATTCTGTTGACTGTGATAGTGTGTCCTAGATGTTTTTGCAACTCTCCTGCGCCATTGGGCCACAGTCCTACTGGCACTGGCAGGCTACAACACTATGTCCTTGCCGGTCCCTGCATGTTCTAATTCTCATAAAGCTACTCTTTCCTAGCTACCCCAGCCCCTCCCCCCCAGCATCCCATCTGTGTTCCCAGCTCTGGCTCACTTTTCCCTGGAGTAACTAGTTCCTTCTCTATCATAAAACCCTGTAATCAACGGACCCACATTCCACTAACCAAGTAAATCAAAACTCTTAATGCTTAATTAACCAATTTTATTTATGTATCAAATATATCACAACTTATAAGACATCAATACAATAATTTTAAAGCCAATTGATAAATTGATAATGATAAAAGCTTTACCCCAACATTTCTTTACTTTTTTTTGTTTGTTTATTTTTGTTTTTTGTTGGTTTTTTTTTTTGTGTTTTTTTTTTTTTCTTCAAGTCAGGGTTTCTCTGTGTAGCCCTGGCAGTCCCGGAACTCACTTTGTAGACCAGGCTGGCCTTGAACTCAGAAATCTGCCTGCCTCTGCCTTGCAAGTGCTGGGATTAAAGGCGTGTACCACCACCGCCCTGCTAGCCCAACATTTCTAAACTTTTAAAATCATAGCTACTTGTGGCTAGTAAATGTCATGCAGTTATACATCCGAAGCCACCTTGGTTCTCTTCCCACACCCTCTGGAACACTCCTCTCTGCAACTTTTAGCTCTGCCCCCTTTTCCCTGACCAATCACAGACCTTCTCTGCACTAATGTAATTGGACAGGAAAAATCCTGAGACATGAACAGACACCGTGACAAAGGCAAGTCTTCTCTTTTCTACAAAATATAATAAAATTCAAGGTCATAACAATGTTAACATAAATGTATTCATACAGAACCTTGACAGGTTAGGATATAGTTCACATTTTTTAAAAAATACTTTTTGAAATTACAAATAATTATATCATTTCCCACTCACTTTACTCCTTCCACCACCACCCCATGTTCAGATTCTTTTTTGTAATTAAATAATAAATATATTTAATAACATTTAATTAATCTCTTTATATGCATGTATACACATTAGACTATTTTTTAAAATTGCTATAGTTACACAAAGTATAACAAAAGAATTATACCTAACACACTGTAACTGTCTAACAATTCCTCAACAGATACAAAACTCAGTTTCAAAGAATGGACACTTTTTGGGTTTTGTGTGTTATATTTATTTATTTAATTATAATTCATTTTTAAGTGTTATTCTCCTCTCTTAGAATCCCCATATCCCATTCCCCGCCTGCTAGAGCTAAGAGACCCTGCCAGAGCCTTACAAATATAAAGTCAGTTGCTCATAGCCAATCATTGCACTGAGTGTGGGGTTCCCAAAGGTAGAGTTAGAGAAAGGACTGAAGGAGCTGATGGGATTTGCAACCCCATAGGAAGAACAACAATATCAACCAGACCCCTCAGAACTCCCAGGGACTAGGCCACCAACCAAGGAGTACACATAGCTCTGGCTGCATATGTAACAGAGGACAGCCTTGTCAGGCATCAAAGGGAGGAGTGGTCCTTGTTCCTATGAAGGTTCGATAGATGCCCCAGTGTAGGGGAATTGAGGACAGGGGATGGGAGTGGGTGGGTGGGTGGAGGAACACCCTCATAGAAGGCAACTGTTGTAAAGGACATGGATTACAGATTCAGAGGTTCTGTCCATTATCATCAAGGTGGGAGCATGGCAGCATCCATGCAGACGTGGCACTGGAGGAACTAAGAGTTCCACCTCTTGTTCTGAAAACAACTAGATGAAGACTGGCTTCCAGGCAGTTAAGACAAGGGTATTAAAATGCACACCCACAGTGTGTACTGTCAATCGACTCCTTACACAAAGTGATGGGGGTGTTCCCTGAGTTCTAGCACTGTCTTCTGTGCGGATTTGAATTGCTGAGTTTGGTGTTAATATAAGTGAAATTGATATAAATATTGTAGCATATTTCTTTGTGAGGATATTTTTAGTTTGCTTTTTAAGGCCTATTGATAGAATAACAAATTCATCTTGAGTAATGTGTAACAGAAGTAAAAGGAAACACTCAGAAAGGAATTCAGTTATGTATAATAGAACATTATGCTACCTTAAGAAGGAGGAAATGCTCCCATTCAAAACATGGATGGCTCAGATGGCTAAGAGTACATAGGAGCAGAGGGGACTTCAAGAAGAATGATACGCATGTTCTCAGCAAGGACAAATTTCAAAGATGTACATTGATCTGCAAACCCATCAAGTATAAGCACTAAATAGGCTATATTGGGAATGTCAATTATTTCTCCAACCGGATTTAAATATAAGAAAATAGGGCTGTGGAATAGCTCAGCAGATAATAATGATTGCCGCCAAGCCTGATCATCTGAGCATAATCCCTAAGATTCACTAGGTGAAAAGAGGGACAACCCCTGGTATTGTCCCGTGGCCTCTACATACATGTGTGTAGCATATACTTGCACACAAAAAATAGTATCCATGTTACTAAAAGTAAATAAAATGATAGATAGTTCCCCTACCACTTCTTCTTGATTATTATTACTTCAGAGGTATCCTTGCAAGTTTTTCCTGTAATTTTGTTATTTAGCATTATATAATTTCATTTTCAAATATTTACGTTTTTCTAAATCTCATTGTTTTTATTTATTTGTACTGTATGCTTACAATTTTCAGAATACATATATCATATATTTCAATCTTTCCTGAAATGTGTACTTTGTACTTGTTTCTGGTTTGTCATCTGCATGACATGCCTTAAGTAGTTAGACAGTCTCCCTTTTACTATTGGGTACTACATTCTTTATATATTAATTAGGCCAGCACAATAGTGTGCTTGTCGACAGCTATTCCATTTATGTATTCAGTCATTTAAGTTGTGTCACTCTGAAAGAAGTGGTTTAGAATTTCTGATTATTATTGAGGAATTATTTTTTCTTATTTTAATCTGACAATATTTATTAGGCACTGAAATGCAGCTACTGGGATTGCAGGCTTTTGTTTGAATGTCTTTGTGATTGATTTACTGTTTATCAAAGTGCATCTCATCTATCTCTAACAATCTTTGTTTTATAAGTAAATGATTCTTGTTTTGTCCAGTGCTATATGTCATATTCTTGCATTCATTTACTATTGATTTCTCCTGATGTATTTTCATTATCTTGGGTTTTAATGGAAAATTTTAATGCATTTCCAGTTCCTGAAAATATTTAAATAGTTATAGTTAAGCGTCTTACCTTGCTAGGTATGGTTTCTTGTGTTGTCACTCAAAGTTCTTTTCTTCTCTTCGGTTAAGCTCAGTAATTGAATATTTTTAGTGATGCATCTTCTTTTATAAGTAGTTTTTAGTCACAGAATTGTATATTATTTTAATGCACCCTGTCAAGATGAAACTGTATTTCCTCATCTTATGAGTGTATAGTTAGAATTAATACTAACAACTTCACAGAAATCATAAGCATCATAAAAGAATAATAATCCTATTACTGTCATCCTTCCTACTGTGGTCAAGTGTTGCGATTCCACATTTATTATAATATCCTTATAAACCATTTGATTATTTTTACTATAAATCATACTTTGTTTCTTAGAAAATAAAGAATGCAATCACTCACCCTTCTGCATTTACCCACAGACTTACTATCTAGAGTCTTCTTGATTTCTTCTTGCAGACTGAGTTTCTGTTTGGAAGACTTCTTATCTACTTCATGAGTTTCCCTCATTATTTCTTTCAGTGAGGGTCTGCTTGTTTTTACTCAGCCCAGTACCTTACAGTGAACTTGCACACAAATATCAGCTCATCCCTCCTTAGAGCTCTCTCCATTCTCTTCCCTTTCAAATACAACCAACTGGAAAGCACCGAAACCCAACATTCAATTATCAGTCCAGAGATCTACTTTCTTTGCCCCTTCCTGTAAAATTCGTCCAGAAAGAAAATAAAGAAATCTAGATTCATTAATTTTGTTATTTTTCAAAATGTCTGGTCAAGGTATGACTTTTCAACAGAATTTGAAATGTAACTTTTGCTTTATGAATCCCACTTTACATGAGGACGCAGGCTAGAGGTCATTGCCTCCATTAGATTCAACTTAAATCTTGCATATTAAAATTTTTACTTGTCATAATACTGCTTCTAGTCAGGCTTGGAGTTTTAAGTCTTTTATCCCAGATCTAGAGTGGCAGAGGCAAATAAATCTCTATGGGTTCAAGAGTATATCTCAGAACAGCCAGGGTTGTACAGTGAGAACCGATTCCCCAAAACAAATAAAACAAAATTATACAAACAAAAACAAACTGAATTAACAGCCACACAAATAAAACCTGTTTACTTAATTAGAATTTCTAGAAAATATCAAAAGTGGATAACGAACATAAGAAGGGGAGAAAACATAGTTCTCAAAAATCATTTACAACACTATTCAAAGAATAAATTTCCTAATTTCATGTAACACGCATGAGAATCAACAACCAAGCGAGAACCTAAGAGAAGTTACTAGCATTCAGTTTTCTTCTTCTGAAAACCCTTTCTGCTGTGTCTCCATCCATGGTGTTGTGTTATCAATCAGAAGCTATTATTTGGTATATTATTTGCCAATGACCTACAGTTCATCTTTTATTTATGAGGCAATGTTAAATAAGAGCAACAGCAAGCCAAATATTGTTTGGGTTTGGTGAGTACTGGATACTAGAATGTGTTAGACCCATGAATATTCCTGTTTAAAAGCTCCATCAGATATTTTGAGAGAAGCCAGAAAGTGTGCTAAGTGTCTATTGTATACATTGTTCACTCATACAAAAGTCTGATTTACTAATAATTTATTCCTGAATGTTATTCAAACTATCTTCATGCTAATAAGATTATTAATTTTAGGAGTTTAGAGTAGTGATTTTCAGTATATACCAAAGCAACCCAAGCTTCTCACTGATGTTGACATGCATTTGAGCAACTTATTGAATTCTTTTATTAGCATACAAAGAATTAACATTTTTGTAGCAATTTTTAAATCTGTTTATTTGTTTATTTAATTCCTGAGTATTGTCATATGCTGAATGTTCATACATTCAGGAGCCACAACAGACCAAAAGAGGACATTGGATCCCTTTCAACTGGAGTTACTGTGGTTGTGAGTTTCCAGATGTGATTGCTGGAAGCTGAACCCATGTCCCCATTAACAGCATAAGCATTTTTAAGTACTGAGGCGTCTCTCTAGGCCCGAAGTGCAGCACTTTTTAAATGAATGAAAAGTCAGCCATATAAAGAAAAATATTTAGACATCTGATGACATCTGAAATATGTTTGTGATCGTGATTTGTTTGTTTGTTTGCTTTTGAAGGACACTTTGAAACAGCTCTCAGGTATCTTCCAATGTGTAATTGTTCTGTTACAGCAACGATTGCTTCCTATTTGTAATTATTAAATCATTCAGCATGCCCATGCTCATTATTCTGTTTATAGAACATCTTATTGCTCAAATCAACAGCATAACATTTCAAAGTGACAGCTTTAACAGGATACCAAAATTTGTCCCAATACATATCTATAATTTTGGAATCTTAAAATATTTTCTTTTCAGACCTTATAGGTTATATGTCTCTCTGTCTCCATGTTTGTATGTCTCTATTTCCCTACCCCCAAGCCAGTAAAATTGCCCGTGATAGAAAAAAAATAGGAGGAAATATGTCACTTTTTAAATACTGTGCACTTAAAGACGAAAAAAGACTCTGAAGAATATTGTGCTGATATGATTATCAAATCTAACGAAAGCTCCAAGTAGACTCCAGGTTTATAACCTCAATTTAAATTCAGACTTACTTTCTATGTTTCTGAGTCTTTAGAAGTCTCAGCAATACTTGCAAAGCTGTACTTTTTCAGTGCATCCATCCCCTTTTTCAACAATTACACTTGCTTAAGGATGTAATATACAGTGTTGGGGGTGTTCAGTTACCATTTATTTTCTGTATGGTGCCACTAAGCAGTCCCCTCTTACTTATAATTCAAAGCCTTAAACATGTATTACAAAACTAGTGCGGGACAAACATATATGCTGCCTTAAAGCAATATCTAGAATACTAAACTACTCTTACTATATAATTTGTCTCCCAAGTAAACACAGAGATCCTTTCAGATGTGCTGACTTAGGAATCACTATCTTAAACAAACACTATGCATCATTTGCTTGGAAGAAACCTGGACCACTGTGCTTCAAAGCACCTGTAAGTTATCAGAATTGACCTAAATTTTCAAATAAAGAAACTGAGACATATAGAAAGGACTTGCTGAAAGCAAAGAAAAAATATGATACAAACTAACATAGAGGCAGTTACCTGTCTCTGTCCACACACTCTACCTTTTCTACATCCAGTGCATCACTACCATGATCATTGTAAGCTATCCTGAAAGCAGGGCATGTGATATGTTCTATTCCATGAACCTGGAAGCATTAAAATGGTAATTATGTCCACATGAATCAAATATTCTTATTCTTACTCTATTAAAAGCTACTTCTATCAATCATGCTCTGTATACAAATGGATGAATGTCCCCATTAAAAATACAAAATACTAGTTTGAAAGATACTCTAATCCTGAAATAATTCAGATTATAATTTAGTGAAATTATGTCATGAATTCCAGTCATTGCTGTTCCTGTTGATGGTGGTGACAATGAGCTTCTGTGTAAAGTGTGTCATTGTCAAACAATAAGAACAAAGAAATTCCTGCTTAACTCTGTTGAAAATGGATCCTTCTATGCACCAAGACAATAATTAGAAAAATAAATTGGTAAATTAAATCCTAGACACTAGAGGGTTAGGTCAGTGTACAATGGATCAAGTCTGCTTATGTGTATTTTTTTCATTGCGGTAAAGTACACATAACATTACACTTATATTTCTAACATTTTATAAACAAATAGTTCAGTGTTGTTAAATACCTCTAATACTGTTACCAGCAGTATCACTACATAGCTCCAGATCTACTTTCTATCCGTGAAAATTAATACTACAAATAAAAATTTTCCACTATCTATCCAGCAATCACAATTATACTTTCTGCATATGGTTCTGCCCTCATTATTTGACATCAATGGAATCTGGGAAAGGGGAATACTAGTTTATAAAGAATTTCATGCACTGTGTTCTGATCATATTGATTTTCCCTCCCACATGTTCTCCCAGATCCAATACATTTCACATGCAATCAACTTTATGTCTCCTGCACTTCAAGGCCAATGTGTGCAACCAAATATCTTGGATATGTGGCCTCCCACTATAGCATGACAAACTTACCAATGGAAACACTCTCCCCCTTTTATTAATAATTTCATTTGTTTACTTCTCAAATGATATCCTACTTCCTGGTTACTCCTCTACCAACTTTCCATCCCCCATCTGCCCTCCCCCTTCCCCTTTGCTTGTATGAGGGTACTTCCCCATCTATCCATCCTATCTGTCCCACCACACAGCATCCCCCTACACTGGGGCATCAAATCTCCCCAGGACCAAGGGCCTCCCCTCTCACTGCTGTCAGGCAAGGCCATGCTCTACTCTAAATGTTTCTGGAGCCATGGAGACCTCCAGGTGCACTTCTTGATTGTTTGTCTAGTCTCTGGGAGAACTGTGTGATCAGGCTAGCCTATGTTGATCTTCCAATGGAGTTGCAATCTGTCTCCACTCTTCCAGTCCTTTTGCCAGCTCCCCCACCAGGTACCCTGAGCTCAGTTCAATGGTTGGCTCCAAGCATCCACATCTGGATTTGTTAGTTGCTGGCCAAACCACCATACCAGGTTTCTGTTAATAAGCGACTCTTGTCCACACCAATAGGGTTGGATTTGGTGTCTGCAGATGTGGTATATGGCCCTCCCTTCAGTCTCTGTTTTTTTGGCAGTGGTCTCCATAGGTTCTATCTCCCCCTTATCTGTGCATTTCGACTAAAGTCATCCCTGTTGGGTCCTGGGAGCTTCACATTTCCCTGGTGTCTGGGACCCTTTAGTGTCTATCTCCAGTTCCGCATCACCCTCTGCTACAGATTTTTGTTTGATTTCCTGACACTCTGTACCTCTCTTACATTCCCTTCAGTTCTTGATACCACCATCCTTAATTTCTTCCCATCCTCTTTCCCTCCCAGGTCCCTCTCTCCCTCTACCTATCACTATCATCCTCTTCCCCACTCAATGCAGAAATGAAACATATGCAACCTCATCTTCCATCCTTCTAAGTTCCATATAGTCTGTGGTTTATATCAAGGACATTGAGAGATTTTGGACTAATATGCACTTATCAGTGAGTACATACTATGTGTATTCTTTTGTGTCTGGGTTACCTCACTCAGGATGCTATTTTCTAGTTTCATGAAAATTTCATGAAGTCATTGTTTTTAATTACTGAGTGTCCCTTCTACCTCCAGCATTGAGCTAGGCTTTTTAGCCTCTTAGGTTAACCTGCAACATTGCTGGCCACCAGCAGCCCCCCTTTCCCCTTGTGTTATTCCTGGCCTTTGTTCTTCAGAGAACAGTACAGCTGCTTTCACCTGGAAGTCATGGCAGCCTCTGGCCAGTCTCATCTGGAAGCATCCTGGACCTGTTAGAAGTGAAGTGCTCTGATCATAGAAGACAACCTGCTGAGATTGGAGCCAACGAGTTCCTAGGATCTCTCCTTGAAGTCTGGGGGCAGGGATTTATTCCAAAGGCTATATATTGACTAAATATTATTAAAGCTTCGATCATGATCGGCTAATGTCATCCTGACTCAGTTCTCTTTTGTCACCTCCCTGTATATCTCCAGTATTCTCTTTCAGGTCTCCGGTTCACCTGTAGCTACAGGCAGCAACAACTGAGTAGTATTCCATTGTACAAATATATCACATTTTCTGTATCCATTCCTCTATTGAGGGACATCTGGGTTCTTTCCAGCTTCTGGCTATTATAAATATGGCTGCTGTGAACATAGTGGAACACATGTCCTCATTACATGTCAGAGAATCTTCTGGTGCCCAGGAATGGTACAGCTGGGTCCTCAGGTAGTACTATGTCTAATTTTCTGAGGAACCAGCAGACTGATTTCCAGAGTGGTTGTACCAATTTGCAACCCCACCAGCAGTGGAGGAGTGTTCCTCTTTCTCCACATCCTTGCCAACACCTGCTGTCTCCTGAGTTTTTAATCTTAGCCATTCTGACTGGTGTAAGGTGAAATCTCAGGGTTGTTTTGATTTGCATGTCCCTAATGACTAATGAAGTTGAACATTTTTTAAGATGCTTCTCAGCCATCCGAAGGTCTTCAGGTGAAAATTCTTTGTTTAGCTCTGAACCACATTTTTAATAGGGTTATTTGGTTTTCTGGGGTTCTAACTTCTTGAGTTCTTTTTATATATTGGATATTAGCCCTCTGTCAGATGTAGGGTTGGTGAAGATCTTTTCCCAATTTGTTGGATGACAATTTATCCTTTTGATGGTGTCCTTTGCCTTACAGCAACTTTGTAATTTTATGAGGTTCCATTTGTCAATTCTTGATCTCAGAGGATAAGTTATTGGTGTTCTGTTCAGGAACTTTCCCCCTGTACCAATGTCCTCAAGGGTCTTCCCCAGTTTCTTTTCTATTAGTTTCTGTGTGTCTGGCTTTACATGAAGGTCCTTGATCCACTTGGAGTTGAGCTTAATACAAGGAGAGAAGGATGGATCAATTTGCATTCTTCTGCATGCTGACCTCCAGTTGAACCAGCACCATTTGTTGAAAAGGCTATCTTTTTTCCATTGGGTATTTTCAGTTCCTTTGTCGAAGATCAAGTGGCCAAAGGTATGTGGGTTCATTTATGGATCTTCAATACTATTTCATTGATCCATCACTGCAATAACATGCAGATTTTAACACTATTGCTCTGTAGTTTTGCTTGAGGTCCAGGATAGTGATTCCCCCAGAATTTCTTTTGTTGTTGAGAAAAGTTTTAGCTATCCTGGGTTTTTTATTGTTATTATTCCAGATGAATTTGAGAAATGCTCTTTCTAACTCTATGAAGAACAGAATTGGGATTTTGATGGGTATTGCGTTGAATCTGTATATTGCTTTTGACAAGATGATCATTTTAACTACATTAATCCTGCCAATCCAGGAGCATGGCAGAGTTTTCCATTTTCTGAGGTCTTCTTCCATTTCCTTCTTCAGAGACTTGAAGTTCTTCTCATACAGATCTTTCATTTGTTTGGTCAGAGTTTCTCCAAGGTATTTTATATTGTTTCTGGCTATTGTGAAGGGTGTCATTTCCTTAATTTCTTTCTCAGCCTGCTTATCCTTTGAATATAGGAAGGCCACTGATTTGCTTGAGTTGATTTTATAACCTGCCACTTTGCTGAAGATGTTTATCAGCTGTAGGAGTTCTCTGGTGGAGTTTTTTGGGTCACTTAATTATACTATCATGTCATCTGCAAATAGTGATATCTTGGCTTCCTCCTTCCTACTTTGTATCTCTTTGATCTCCATTTGTTGTCTAATTGCTCCGACTAGACCTTTGAGTACTCTGTTGAATAGGTAGAGAGGGATTGGGCAGCCTTGTCTTGTCCCTGATTTAGTGGGATTGCTTTGAGTTTCTCTCCACTTAGTTTGATGCTGTCTATAGTTTTGTTGTATATTGCTTTTATATTATTAATAATATTATTTATATTATGAATAGTTAATAAATGTATATTATTATCATATTTAGGTATGAACCTTGAATTCCTGGTCTCTCTAATACTTTTAACATGAATTGGGGTTGTATTTTGTCAAAGAGTTTTTCAACATCTAATGAGATGATCACATTTTTTTTTCTTTGAATTTCTTTAAACAGTGAATTACGTTGATTGATTTCCATACATGGAATCATCTCTGCATTCCTGGGTAGAAGCCTACTTGATCATGGTGGATGATCATGTTGATATGTTCTTGGATTTGGATTGCAAACATTTTATTAAGTATTTTTGAATCTACATTCATAAGAGAAATTGGTCTGAAGTTCTCTTTACTTTTAGGGGTCTTTTTGTGGTTTAGTAGGCATCAGTGTAACTGTGACTTCATAGAAAGAATTTGATAGTGTTCCTTCTCTTTCTATTTTATGGAATAGTTTGAGATGTATTGGTATTAGATCTTCTTTGAATGACTGATAGAATTCTTCATTGAAACCATGTGGACCTGAACTTTTCTTGGTTAGGAGATTTCTAATGGCTGCTTCTATTTCCTTGGGTTTGTGGGATTGTTTAAATGGTTTATTTGATCCTGGTTTAATTTGGCACCTGGTATCTGTCTGGAAAATCATCCATTTGATCCATATTTTTCAGTTTTGTTGACTTGTTAACAGTATAGACTTTTGTAGAAGGATCTTATTATTTTATGAATTTCTTCATATTTGGTTGTTATGTCTCCCTTTTATTGATGATTTTGTTAATTTGAATACTGCCTCTATGCCCTCTGTTTAGTCTGGCTAAGGGTTAATTTATCTTGTTGATTTTCTCAAAAAAACAGCTCTTAGTTTTGTTGATTCATGGTATAGTTCTCTTTGTTACTACTTGGTTGGTTTTAGCCCTGAGATTATTTCTTTCTGTCTACCCATCTTGGGTATATTTCCTTCTTTTTCTTCTAGAGCTTTCAGGTGTGCTGTTTAGCTGCTAGTGTATCCTCTCTCCAGTTTCTTTATGGAGGCACTTACGAGTTTTCCTCTTATCACTGCTTTCATTGTGTCCCACAAGTTTGAAAATTTTGTGCCTTCATTTTCATTGAATTATAAAAAATCTTTAACTTCTTTCTTTCTTCCTTCCTTCCTCCCTCCATCCCCCCTGCTCTCTCTCCTCTCTCTCTCTCTCTCTCTCTCTCTCTCGCTTCTCTCTCTCTCTCTCTCTCTCTCTCCCTCTCTCTCTCTCTCTCTCTCTCTCTCTCTCTCTCTCTCTCTCTCTCTCTCTTTCTTTCTTTCCTGACCAAGTTATCATTGAGTAGAATGTTGTTGAGCTTCCAAGTGCATGTGTCCTTCTGTTGTTTTTGTTGCTTTTTAAAGCCAGCCTTAGTCTGTGGTGGTCTGATATAATTCATGGGATTAGTTCAATATTCTTGTATTTGATGAGGTTTGTTTTGAGTCCAATTATATGGCTGATTTTTGAGAGGTACCATGAGGTTGTGAGAATAAGCTATATTCTTTTGTTTTAGGGTGGAATGTTCTGTTGATATCTGTTAAATCCATTCAGTTCATAACTTCTTTTAGTTTTACTGTGTCTGTTTAGTTTCTGGTCCAAGATGTGACCATAGGTGAGAGTGGCAGGTTGAAATCTACTACCATTATTGTGTAAAGTTCAATGTGGGCTTTGGGCTTCAGTAACATTTCTTTCACTAATGTGAGTGCCCTTGCATTTGCAGCATATACATTCAGAATTGAGAGTTCATCTTGGTGGATTTTTCCTTTGATGATTATGTAGTGAGTATCCTTCCCCATCTTTTTGATAACTTTTGGTGGAAAGTCTATCTTATTGGATATTATAATGTCTACTCCAGCTTGTTTCTTGGGACCATTTGTTTGGAAAAACATTTCTAGCCTTTTCCTCTCTGGTAGTGTCTTTCTTTTTCACTGAGGTATGCTTTCCTCATGCAGCAAAATGCTGGATCCTGTTTAAGTGTTCAGTCTGTTAGCCTATGTCTTTTTGTTAGGGAATTGAGTCCATTGATGTTGAGATATATTAGGGACCAATGATCGTTTTTTTCCTTTTATTTTTCTTGGTAGAGGTGGAATTATGATTGTGAGTTTCACTTCTTTTGGATTTGTTGTGAAATGATTAATTTCTTGCTTTTTCTTGGGTGTAGTTTCCCTCCTTGTGTTGAATTTTCCTTCTATTATCCTCTATATGGCTGGATTAGTGGAAAGATGTTGTATAAATTAGTTTTCTCTTGGAATACCTTGGTCTCTCCCTCTATGGTAATTGTGAGTTTTACTGGGTATAGTAGACTGGGCTGGCATTTTTGTTCTCTTAGAATCTGTATGACATCTCCCCAGGAACTTCTGGGTTTTAGACTCTCTGGTTTTTAAGTCTGGGGTAATTCTGATAAGTCTACCTTCATATATTAGTTGGCCTTTTTCCCTTACTGTTTTAAATATTCTTTGTTCTGCACATTTGGTGTTTTAGTATTATTAATTATTATTTAATAAGTAGTGCAATAATTAATTATTTAATAATTAATAATTAACAATAATAATTAATTAATTATTGTGTGACAGGAGGAATTTCTTTTCTGGTCTTATCTGTTTGGTTTTCTGTAGGCTTCTTTTATGTTTTGGGGCATCGGTTTATTTAGGAAAGTTTCTTCTATAATTTTGTTGAGGATTTTTGCTAGACCTTTGTGTTGAAAATCTTTGCTGTCTTCTATACCTACTATTCTTAGGTTTGGTCTTCTCCTTGTGTCCTGAAATTCCTGAATGTTTTTTGTCAGAAGCTTTTCGCATTTTGCATTTTCTTTGATGTTGTTTCAATATATCTTCTATGAATAGTATCTTCTATCACTGAGATTCTCTTTTCTATCTCTTGCATTCTGTTGGTGATGCTTGCATATGTGACTCCTGTTCAATTTCCTAGGTTTTCCATCTCCAGGAATGTTTCCCTTTGTGTTTTCTTTTATGTTTCTATTTCCATTTTTCTATCCTGGATTGTTTTGATCAATTCCTACATGCATTTGATTGGGTTCTTCTCTTTTCTTTAAGGGATTTATGTGTTTCCTCTTTAAGAGCTTCTACTTATTTATTTGCATTCTCCTTTGTTTCCTTAAGGGAATTATCTATATCCTTCTTAAAGTCCTCTATCATCTTCATGAAAAGAGAATTTAGATCTGAATCATGTGTTGGAGTATCCAAGGCTTGCTATGGTGGGAGAACTGGGTTCTAATGTTGCCAAGTCAGGTTGGTTTCTGTTGTTTATGTTCTTATGCTTGCCTTTTACCATCTGGTTATCTCTCGTGTTATCTGCTCTCCCTGCCTCTGACTGGAGCCTGTCCTTCCTATGATCCTGTGATTCTGGATGTGTCAAAACCCCTGGGGTGTTGATCTGCCACTGGGGTGTGGTCTGTGTAGGTTTAGATGCAGAGCTGAGGCTTCACTCCTGACACAGGTGGAAATAGACCAATGGTAAGACTCTTATAGAAAACTGACTCTCCCTCTCCCAGCAGCTAGTAATTACCAGAAGATGCTCAGGTATGAATGCAACTTCATGCCCAAACTCTCTTCATGCTAGAACTATGTTGAGGCTTAGGCTTCTACTGATACAGTGCAGGCTGTCACAATGCTTTGACTTCATATGTGCAACTGTCTTGCTGTATCTAGAAGTAACTTTTTTCTCATAGCCATTTGTTGACTATGGTTCTCACAATCTTTGTACCGATCTTCTGCAATGATCCCTGAACCTTGGGAAGATAAAATGTAACATAAATATTCCACTCAGGGCTGAGGATTCTGCTGTCTTTTATTTTCTGTGTTTTGGTTAGTTGTTATTCTCTGGTAATTGACTTCTCAAAATTATTTCTATTCATGTGTTGATCTCTACACCAGAATTGTGCTGCTCCTTTTGCTGTAGATGTATAGATAACTTTGAAATCAAGGAGTTTGACATTTCATGCATTTTTCTCCATATTTGAGAAAGCTAGATCTATTAGAGTTCCCCTTAATGCCCTTATAACTTCGGGATAAAATTTTGTATTTCTATACTAGGTCATTGGGATTTTACTCAGGGTTGTGTTGAGTCTTTCTTTCACTTTGAGTATGACCCTAACAGCAGTATCACTTTTCCAGCTCATGGACATAAGATATAACCTATAACCTGAGACTACCTCAGCAGAAATGAAATTTAGAACACCTTGTCCCTTCCTTGGCTATCACACATTTAACAATGGTCTATAGAAAATTAAAATATTAATAGGAATCTCATTATAGAACAGCACTGAAATGACCAGGTACCAACATAAGGAAAAAAACTGGCTTCAAGAAAGATTGCATATAGCTTTATAGCAGCCTACATTGCTGGTAAGAATAGAACCAAAACAATGATGAATCCTTGATTAGAAGGACCATGTATGGAGAACTTTTGGGCAAGCCAATTTGGTCAGTTGGTGGGGTCTCAAGGGAAGGAGGGAGGACTGAAGAGAGAGGAGATGGTTAGACAATATTGTGGTATGATTTCATCAGCCATGCTGAGAACAGGACTTCTTAACTGTGCTTACCTCTAGTACTCTACTTAATTATAAATCTTGTAGAATGGTATACAAGAGAGATAGGACAAGTAACTGGATCTTTTTTCTTGAATCAAATCTTTTTCTGTTTTTAAATATGTCTTTAATTAGATTATTGATGATGAGTAATAATTCTATCTGTTAAGGATACCAGGGCATAGATTCTGAATCTAATAACTCTGGGGTTTTCCATTTTGATACTTCTCTGGCCAAACCATCAACCAGCAGACCAAGGAAAACTTAAGCTATTTACAGGTTGTGCCTTTTTGGCTGCAAGCAAGCTAGGTTCAAGTTTTATAAGAATGCTTTCAAGGTGGCTTGCTATATCAATGCTTGCATAGAGGATAAGCAGCACTGTCAAGACAAACATTCACATCAACTGCAAAGTTGTAAGATGGGCTTTAGGTGCTTCTACAGTGCCTCTACTTTCATTATTTCCCCAGAATTCCCTTTATGCTCATTTTAACAAAAACAAACAAACAACAAAAACAAAAGCAAAAACAGTCAACTCTTTATGGGGCTCATCAGCATGTCACATGATGTAAATTCATGGAGGTTTGGAAATTGTATGGCCTCCTGGACTCACAAAACTTGTTAAAGCTTGTGAAGGAGGGGACAATGCTATTGCATTGCTTCTGAGATGCCACAGAATGGAGAACTAATCAGTAGACAACAATTCTTAACATCCAGGGCTATGCTTCTATGCAAGAGAGACAAGGTCCAAAATTCCTAGAAGATGCATTCGGTGGAAACTACAAATATTTACAAACTTTTTTCACTTATGAATGTATGTATACCTAGGGTAAAACACAATACATATATTAGACATAAGTTGTAAACCACAACAGTAATAAAATATATTAATGATCAAAATATACTGTGATAAAACTTATGCAAATGTTCTATTTTCTCCATTCCTCATGCTTTCACTCAATGGAATCACTTTGTATCTTTAGATCTCTGAAATTCCTGTATTACAGAATTTCAATCAGAGTCCATTAGTGAGTAAAACAAAGGCCATGTGCTTCCAAGCTCTAGAGTATGAAAAGATTTAATCTTATGGGTAAGACAGCTGATAAACGACTGGCCTAAATGTAGTGTGTACTGTTCAGGCATTCTGGAAAAATGGATCACTTACATCCCAGAGTGGTAAATAAGAATGCCAAAACATTTTATCATATCCTAAAGGGGAATTCACAGTTTGAAAACATAAATGTTTACTTCTTGTGTCTTCCATTTAACATTGTCAGACTTGTGGACATCTGTAGATAATCAAATCCTTGGCAAGTAGAATTGTGGGAAATTTCAACCCTGTACCAAAATGTACAACACCAAAGGGTCTAATTGTAAACTAGGGACTCTTACAATGCACGTGTGCAGTAATGTGCTACCAATATCACATTGCACTATCATGAAATTTTCTGAAGAATAATAAAAGTTGCTTGTGTCATTAATAAACTAAGCCACAGAGAACTGTGTCTTCACCTCTATGCTCAAGAGGTATAACAAGAAGCAACTCCTCATAGCATAGAGTATAGTAGAGTTGAATGCACAACTGACTTAGTACTGAGAGACAGACTTCAACTATCCAGGTATGTATTATGAATGCTGTCTTGTTTCCATTTCCTCTGTAGAATAAAGGTTACAATAAATGTGGATAAACCAAAATTGAAGACTATGAAAACCTACCTCAGAGGAACATATTGGTAACACCATATAAAGTTAAAATGCCTTATAGGAAAATACCTTTAAAATTGCTCAGAAGATATTTAATTGTACAATACTATTTTGGCAAAGACTGATTTCAATTTACAGAAAACTATGTATGTCATATGAACATTCTAAGTTTATTTATGTGACAAATAGTGAATCTTGCTCCAGATTGCCTCCAATGTCGTTTAATTTGACAATGAAGGGACTGAAAGTAAAAGCCATTATGTTTTGTAATTAACAGACTATTCCCTACGTACCCTACAAAATGATGCCTAGAAAAAAATCTATGTACACACTATAAAGAACAAGGCTACATTAAGTCCAAAGTTTGAAATAGTATCACTAAGATGGGTTATTTTAATAATATTTTAATTATCATGTTTGTACTATACCTAGTTATTTCAGAAACCATGATAAAAGTTGTTCTATTATGTTTTAATAATAGTAAATATTTACATTTCTATTGTAAGACAAACAGCACAGTTACACTTTGGCTATAGTATATAGATATTATTTAATCTCTTTTTACCCAATATGCAAATATAGTAAAGTAGCAAATGTTTTGAACAATAGCTGTTTTCCTATATTTTATTATAATTATATTATCTTTTTCTTATTATTTATTTTTCTTTCCTAAAATATATTCCAACCTCAGCCTCCCTGTCTCCACTCCTCCCAGCTCATCTTCCCCAGATCCCCTGTTCCTCTCTTTCTCTTCAGAAAAGAACAGTTCTCCCAGTGATATCAACCAAATATAGCATAACAAATTACAATAAGAGTAGGCACAACCCCTCATTTCCAGTCTAGATGAGGCAACTCAATATGAAAAGAGTCCCAAGAACAGGCAAAAGAGCAGAGATACCTCCACTCTTACTGTTAGGAGCTCCACAAAATCCCCAAGCTATGTAACCACAGCATGCGCACAGAGGACCTTGTTCAGACCCATGCAGGCCCTGTACTTAACTGCTTCTGTCTCTTTGAGCCCTACTTAGTTGATTCTGTGGGCCATGTTCTCCTCATGTCCTCGACCCATTATTCCTTCCATCCTTCTTCTCCCATGGGGCTCCCCAAGCTTCACATAATGTTTGGGTATGGGTCTCCTCATCCATTCCCATCAACCATCAGCTGTCAGAGGAAACTTCTTTCATATCAATTTGACAAGGCATGGAACTATGTGTATAGCAAAAAAAAAAAAAATTATTAAGAATCATTTCATTGACTTTTCTCCTCCTCCTCCTCCCCCTCCTCCTCCCCCTCCCCATCCTCTTCCTCCTCCTCTGTCAGTCATGTCAGGTAACCATGTCAGGTACCCTAGGTTTCTGAGACTGGCCATTCAGGCAGTGTTAGGCGTGGGCTCCCTCTTGTGGCTGGGGAGTCCAGTCCTTGGCCACTCCAACAAGCTCTGATCCACCATTGCTCCAGCACATTTTGTAGGCAGGACAGGTATGGGTTTTCTGGATGAACTGGTGTTCCAGTCACATGATTGAGAGCCTTCTCTGGTTAATGAAGAGAGCCAGTTCAGACTTCAAATCCTCCATCACTTGGGATTCTCGCTAGGGTCACTCTCATAATTTCCAGGCTGTTTCCGCTACATTAGCTTTCCACATGACCCCTCAATGCCCCTTATTCCATGCTTCTCCCACCCCCTCTCCCATCCCCTCTCCTCCCCTTCTCTCTCCTCCCCTTCCCCTCCCTCTCCTCTCCCTTTTCCCCTCCCCCTCCCTCTCCCTTCTTTCCATCCTTGTCTCCCAAACTTGTTCCCTCCTGTTTCTATTCTATTTTTCCTTCCCAGAGAAATTCAGGAGCCCCCTAGAGTTCTCCTTGTTACTTTTCATGTCTGGGTCTGTAATTAAAATGTGATTACCCATTACTTAACAGCTAACTTCCTCTTATAAGTGACTACATGTCAAGTTTGTTTTCTGGATATGAGTTGACTTGCTCAGGATGATTTTTTTTTCTAGTTCACTTATCTGCTTAGAGATTTCATGATGTCATTTTTCCACTAATAGCTGAGTAATATACAATTGTGTCAATATACCACATTTTCAGCATCCATTCTTTCATATTATTTTATCTTTTAAAAAACTATAATTTAAACTAAACCTCACCTTCACTTGAGATATTACCTACAATATTTCTATACAAAATAAACTTAATTTTTACTAAATATAACTTAAAATAATCTATTTGAATACTTGGTCCCCAGCTAGGGATGCAGTTTGGGATTTTTAGGAGGTGTAAAATATGTCACTGTTTTGGTTTTTGTGTTTTTAACCTGAGAGGTTTGAAAAGCAGCAAACATTTCCTAATTCATTCTTTCTGCTTCTTGCTTAGAGTGTAAGATGTATATTCTCATCTTCTGCTTTAAACACCATGTTTGCTGCCAGCTGTCCCTGCTAGGATGGACTCTTACCCCTCTAGAACTGTAAGCCAAAGCAAACTTTCATTTGTAAGTTGCCTTGGTCAGGTGTTTTGTTACAGTAATAGAAAATTAACTAACATACATATTGATATTACTTTTATATAGCATTTTAATGCTGCCCCATATAATAGGATAAAAAAGTGATTGAGATAGTTAAATTGAAAAGATAATGCCATCACTTATTATAAAATATGTTGTAAAATATTATAAAAGTATGTTACATATACTTTTATTATTTAAAACAAAAAATACAATATGAAATTTGTAGAGGTACAGTTACCATATTTGAGTACTTCCTTGTATGTATTATGCTTAAGAATTTATATATAATATATAAAATTACTATAATTAATATGCATATAAATTATATATAATATATATTGTATTAATATATATTATTATACTTATCACCTCTAGCAAATACAACAAATACTGCTTTTCATGAAAGAAGTAAGATCTAGGAAAAGTGAGTATTTTGCTTAATATCAGACAACATTTAAAATAGAAGAATTTGTATTTATCCCTAAGAGTTTTTGCTTTTAACCTGTGTTGTCTCTTCCCTAGTGTTTGCATATTCCAGATAGGATTCATATTCCACTTCATTTTGAGGCTGTTTATTGAACTCTATTTGTGTGTTTGTTTTTGAATTTCATGAGTTAAGATTTTAACATATTCACTGTCATTCCCAACTCTTTCCAGATGTGCCACCCCCACCCCCAGCTGTCAATTTTGTTTCTTCTTTTTGTTGTGTTTTTTTTTTTGCTTTTTCTTGTTTTAGTTTTTCATTCATCAATTCTAATTTCTACTTCCCTTATATTCTTGATGTGAGGCCTTCAACTAGAACAGTGGACTTACGATAGCAAACATTCTTATAGAAAACTCCATAATCTCCCAGCATCAATTAATTGTCAATAAAACTCCTTAGCTAGAAGGTAGGACTTTGTGTCTAACTTTGCTCTCCATGCTGGGATTTGCCCTGGCTTGGGTTTGCACAGATATTAAGCAAGATGTAACTACCTCTGTGAGTTCATATGTACAGCTGTTTTGCAGTGTCTAGTCTAGATGATGCTGTTTCCTTATAGTCATTCATGACTTCTGGGTTGTACAGTTTTTCTACCCTTCATCATCAGTGTTTCTGGAGCCTTGATAAGCCTGTATTAAAAATAGAGAGCCACCTAATGTGTACACAATCAAAGCATTGCATCATCAAGTATAACTGTGCCCATAGAAAAAACAACCAGAAAATTATAGAGTTTGTTAAAAGAAGACGATGTCATACCAGTATTTACACTAGAGTCACAGATAACTGGAAAGGCATAGTCATCAGTTAAAAAAGGAACCATAGCCCTACAGATCGTTTTTTGTTCCACATTTAGTTCATAGAAAGAGTGAATTTCCAATTAAAATCTCAGACTTTTTATGATAGTTGTAGAAAGTTTCCTAAGACCTATCTAGTGGCAGATATAAGAAAGTAAAATGTTTGTTAGTTTAAATGGATAATTGCCTTCCTCCATTCATTTGTAAATCTGTTATGTGTATTATAGTACTAGCACCAGAACAGACAAATTTCTGACATTTTGAATACTTGACATGTGCACGTTTCTGTGATATGTATGTGAGATACATCTGCAGTGGAAACGCAAGTAAGATACTTACTTTACAAAGCTAAGTGTCAGTGAGATGGTTCAATGGGTAAAGGAACTTAAAATATAAGCTTGATGACCTACCACTGAGCTCCAAAATCTATAATTGAGGGAACCAATCCAATCCCGAAAATCATCCTTTGGCTTCTGACTATGTGCTGGGAACACATGCCCACATTCACATGAATGCACCAGAGCCCTCTACTCACACACATTACAAGTCTGCAACAGAAAATTTGAGAGAGAGGCAGAGTAAAGCAATTCCCAAAGATAGGAATTTCACTAGATACTGTATTTCAGGAAATCTCTAACTCCCAGAAAGTCCTCTAGAAGAAAGATATATAACCTAGGATCTGAAGACCAAGCCAAATTATTTAAATGAAGGTGGATTCTGATGAGAAACAGTCCATTGATAGATGAAGAAATACTTATGAAACCTGTAAGAAGTATGCATAAAACTAAAAATATGACCAAGAAGGAAAGCAGCAAAGGGGGTGAAGAAGGTACAGATAGAAATGCAGGAGGTGCAAGTCTGTAATGCACTTCCACTTGAGGGAAGACAGAAAGAGAGAACAGCCAGCAGCACCAGTACTAATGAAAAATAGGAAGGGCTCGGATGCAATGTGTGCACTGGGAGCAGGAAGGAAAAAGAATATAGATTTTCCTCAAAAGAAAAGTTTTGCCAATGAAGGGGTAAGTTAAAAAAAAAAAAAGGAGAGAGAACTGAGAATAAATTAATATGATTTCCGAAGAATAGTTTGAATTATTTATTTTTATGTGTAAGAATGTTTCTCTGCATGTATTCATGTGTACTACATGCCTGCCTGCTGCCCTAGGAGGTCAAAAGAAGGCATTGGATGCCCTAAGACACTAGGGATATTCGTGGGCCACTACGTGAATGCTGGCAACTGAACCAGGGTTCTCTGCAAGAGGAACACTTGCCCCTGGCCTCTAAGCAGAGATTCTTGCTTGAAGATGTGAAAGAGGAATATTTATTACCATGGCCCAAAAACTGTCTGTGTAAGGAATGAGAGGTAAGTAGGACCCAGACAGTGACTTGAAATCAAAAGAGACTTTTAAGATAAAATGATCTAAACAAAATGGCTGAAGAAGAAAAATGAGGCTCCAATGAGATCTAATTAGGCCTATCCATTAACTGAAAGAGGCTGGAAGAGACCAGGGACAACTGGGTAGTTTCAGAGATATATCTTGAACCCAAAGGACTGTACTTTACAGGAGAAACAAGGAAAGCAATAGCAAGGGTACCAGCAACTTCATAGAATTATGGCAAGAAACTAGGAAAAAAATCACTTGCTCTATATTTTTCATTTCCTTGTTTTAAAAAAATAAACTAAATAATCTGCTAAGTAAACAAAGACACAAGGTTTGGAGAAAATACAGGAACTTATTATAAACCAAAATGTTGGAAAAATACAGGAACCAAATTATAAACCAAAATGTTGGGAATTCAGAGCACAGATTGAACTGAGGTGTGTCAAAGAACTAAGCACTGTGTAGAGGAAGCAGGAAAGTGCTAGGTTCTCAAGGATGCTACTGAAGTAAGGATCAAAAGGAATTTAAGTAATTCCCAAGGAATGCAAGCAATTTCAACACCATGCATTTAAGAGACTTAACAGTAGCACAAATGGCTCCTGCATGCCCATAATGACTTAGATGAGTACACTTGAGGATACTATATTTATTCTAGAACAGTGCTCATGACGATTCATCCAATTAGTGCCTAACCTACAGAATCCATTTCTATTTTGAGATATGCCGTGTTTTATTACTTTTAAATCATTCTGAAGGATCACATATAAGGTAATGGATTATGCTTTTGTATTTACCCATAGGATTTGTTTAGAGGATGGGGAACAATGCAGTATTTACTGATAAAAGCATTATACATCCATAAATCACAAACTAAAAATTGTTGGAGTCCCAGAAACTCTATAACTTTGAGAATATTTTAAACTTCTATTGCATTGATGCCTCTGTGCTTTTCTCTACACAATCCCACCATTGTATTCTATCCCAATGCACTCCCTGTTAGAAAGGATAGCATGGGTGGCAGAGAAACATGCAGTCTCAGGAACCAGAGAAGTTTAAATTCTAATCCTCATTCCAGAAAATACTAATATGTATTGTGACCTCAGAAATTTTATATATTTTTACTTCAGTTTTGTTTAAAAATGAGACTAATAATAATGTGTCATTATTGTGAAGATTAAATGAAATAATGACTGCAAATGCTGAATTATTGTCAAGATTAATCAATTTGATTTTATTTCTTGTGTTTTTATTAAAGTGTGCTTTACAGTCATCAGGATATGTGAACCTTAACATCTAAGCTTCATACACATTAGCACATGTTCATGTATCTACCAGCCAAATCAGTGAATAGATTTACTTCATCTCCACAAACTGAGAATGTTGCTTTGTTTTCATTCGCCAATATACCACTATCGCTCAAAATACCATCATATAAAATGTCCATTTCCTGTTAACACTTTACTTGCTCATTCTTTACTTATCATTTGTTTTCTGCATTTAAGTATTATTTTATTCTAATATCAAGATGTACCTTATCATTAATTTTATGAAGGAGTTGAAATTTGAACCTCCATCCGAGCCACTATGTATCTTTATTTGCTTTCGGTTTGGGTTTTTAGCACAGAAGATCTACAGGTAAGGTTTCTAGGAAAGGATTTGTGCCATAAGCATTATATATGTCTTTGTTTCTTTTGTTGTGTGTTGTATAACCTCAGAGAAGAGGGTAAGTCTACACACATCAAATAGAGAACAAATTATCACAGACAGGATTATTGTATAATTAACAAATATTACTTTCTACTTCTTCTGTCACATCCAACTTGCAAGGAGTGTATTGTTATTTATTTGGCCCAGAAATCCAGAACCTTCTATGTCTTGCTTTTATCATTGCAAATAACAGCCCGTGAAGTCTTCAAGTCCTCTCTAACCGTAACATTTTTCCATACAATGCCATCATGCTGCTTCCTTTGCCTAATTTATGTTAAGGCTTAATTATTTAGCAGTGCTTATACAATTAAAGTTGAAATCTTTGTTTATGATTATCTTACTCTTATTGTTCCTAACGCCTAGGTGACAAAATGATTGGCATCTAATTTACTAAATCCATTGACTCTCTTGGATATATTCTTACAAAAGGTGAAGCCTTGTGTCAGTTTAACAAGCATTCTAAATGACTCTAAATTGTATTTGGTACTGTCATAAGGGCAACATGCTTACTGTATGAAATCACTAGTGACAGCTGACAGGGAAGTGGTATGCAGAAATAATTAAAATTGCCTTGGACAATTTTGCTCCTCTAGATAATGCGATCTGACTAAGCTGCCTTTCTGTCCTCCTGTCCAGCATTTCTAAGACAATGGAGCATTGATCGTATTGTGGTGCTTTAGTGGATACATCTTACTGTGACAGCAGCTCCCCAGAATTCATCAATATCATAAAAAGCTTTTATAAATGCTCAATAGATATGCTTGTTTCGTTAGTTCACAACTGCAGAATTTGAACTAACTTCTAAAAGCCCATGTAATATAATGGCTTATTCATATGTAGCCAGTAGTTTTGAATTTTGGTTAAAAAGCTAAAGTGAACAGCAAGTGAATTTTAGAGGCTGTGAGTCAAAGTTCTTAATATAATAGTTGAACAAGTCCTGATGTGTCTATTTTTGCTTCAGTGGAGGGAGTGCAGGGACAGAGGTTGACAGAAAACAAGTACCTCATTAAGCAGGTTTTATCTTGATAAATCAAGTTTTGTCTAATATTTTCATACCAGACATTAACTATGTTGTAATAAGCATATTTATATTTACTTAAAATGTTGAATCTACAACATTTAAAGTACTAATTGAGAGGAATGAAAATGGAAAATTCTTAAGATTACTTCTTGATAATGTGCCTAGATGAGTATTTGAGATGAGATATGATTAAGTCATGTGAATAATGTACCATTTAAAAAAATCTTGTCAATGGTTTATAATCGTCTAAGGCTTACTTTGATAAAATACATGCTAGATTTTCCTCAAAAACATAAAAACCTGTTTTATGTTCATAACACAATTCTATGAGAGGTAGAGGGGTTCCAAGTGTCCAAGGATCTACCATAAATGAGTAACATAACTGCATCCTATACCCAAATACATTTGATTTCATTGAGGAAACTCTCATTGTCAGCAAAAGACCATAGTGTATTATGGGCTCATTGTGCATGCTGGATACTTTTACCTTATCTTTAATTTATGATTTTAGTTCCTCAATTAAATATTTTAGTGTTACCCAAATATTGATCACAACTTTTTTTGTTGCTAATGACATTAAAATATGCTTGTAATAACCCAATTAAATTTTATTTTGTATTATTAATATTTTGGGTTTGAGGAATATAGTGAAAATTGAACTGAATGAGGGAAAATTTTCATCTACCAGAAAGAGTAGTTCAGTCAGATTCAATCACAGCAGGTTGTGACCCAGAGTCAGACTCTGGCGTGTGCTCTGGTGAGTCCAGCAGGCCCCAGGTGGGAGCCTTCAGGTGTTTGCTTCAGGATCTTAACAGCCTTGGCCACAGCATTCAGTCTCTAGGAAGTGCAAGAGGCCTACTGTGCACCCGGAGGCAAGCTGGGAGGATCCAGCCTGCTCCAGTGGGTCCAGCCTCACAGAGCTTAGGTTCCAGTCCTGAGGCCTCTGGCAGGAGCCTTCAGATCTCTGCTTCGGGATCCAGAACAGCCTGCGCTACAACACCACATCTCCAGGCCCTGCAAGAGGACAGAGGGGCACCCGGGAGGCCAGCTGGGAGGAGACAGTGTGCTCTGGTGAGTCCAGCAGGCCCCAGATGGGAGCTTCAGGTCTCTGCTCCTGGATCTGAACAGCCTGGGCCACAGCACCCTGTCTCCAGGCAATGCAGGAGGTCAGCTGTGTACCAGAGGCCAGCTGGGAAGAGGCAGCTTGCACTGGTGAGTCCAGCATTGGCAAAAAGACCAACTAACACCAGGCAAAAGGCAAAAGCAGGAATGTCACTAACAGAAAGCAAGGCAATATGGCAGCATCTGAACCTAATTCACCTTTAACAGCATATACTGAATACCCCATCACACCAGAAAAACAAGATTTGGATTTAAAATCACTGGTTATGATGCTGGTACAGGAACACATGGAGGACATACTTAAGGAAATTCAGGAGAAAATGGATCGAAATTTAGAAGCCCTTACTAGGGAAAAAAAAAAAACATTGAAAGAAATTCAGAGGAATGCAAAAGCCAATAAGGAGGAAACACAAAAATCACTTAAAGAAATACAGGAGAACTTTGGTCAACAGGCTGAGGTCATGAAAGAGGAAACACAAAAATCTCTTAAAGAATTACAGGAAAACACAAACAAGAAAGTGAAGAAACTAAGCAAAACCATCCAGGATCTAAAATCAGAAGTAGAAACAACTAAGAAAACTCAAAGGGAGAGAACTTTGGAGATAGAAAACCTTGGGAAGAAATCAGGGGACATAGATGCAAATATCAACAACAGAATACAAGAGACAGAAGAAAGAATCTCAGATGCTGAAGATACCATAGAAACCAGGGACTCAACAGTTAAAGAAAATGCAAAATGCAAAAAGCTTGTAACCCAAAACATGCAGGAAATCCAGGACACAATGAGAAGACCAAACCTAAGGATTATAGGCATAGATGATAATGAAGATTTACAACTTATAGGGACAGAAAATATCTTCAATAAAATTATGGAAAAAAACTTCCCTAACCTAAAGAGAGAGATGCCCATGAATATACAAGAAGCCTACAGAACTCCAAACAGACTGGACCAGAACAGAAATACCTCCCTTCACATAATAATCAAAACCCCAAATGTACTAAACAAAGAAAAAAATATTAAAGGCAGTAAGAGAATAAGACCAAGTAACACGAAAAGAAAGACCTATCAGAATCACAACAGACTTCTCACCTGAGACTATGAAAGCTAGAAGATCCTGGGCAGATCTCATGCAGACACTAAGAGAACACAAATGCCAGCCAAAACTACTATACCTAGCAAAACTCTCAATCACCATAGATGGAGAAACTAAGATATTCCATGACAAAATCAAGTTTACCCAATATCTATCCACAAACCCAGCCCTACAAAGGATAATAGGAGGAAAACACCAATACAAAGAGGGAAACTTCACCCTGGAAAAAGCAAGATAGTAACCTTCTTTCATCAAACCCAAAAGAAGATAACCAATCAAATAAAATAACATCAAAAACAACAGTAAGTAATAATCACTATTCCTTAATATCTCTTAACATCAATGGGCTCAATGGCCCAATAAAAAGATATAGACTTACCGACTGTATACATAAACAGGACCCTACATTTTGCTGCATACAGGAAACACGCCTCAGTGTCAAAGACAAACACTACCTTAGAGTAAAAGGCTGGAAGACAATTTTACAAGCAAATGGTCTCAGGAAACATGCTGGAGTGGCCACTCTGATATCAGATAAAATTGTCTTTCGACCCAAAGTCATCAAAAGAGACTCTGAGGAACATTTCTTGCTGGTCAAAGGAAAAATACAACAAGAACTCTAAATCCTAAACATCTGTGCTCCAAATATAAGGGCACCCTCATTCATAAAACAAACTTTACTAAAGCTCAAAGCACACATTGCACCTAACACAATAATTGTGGGTGACTTCAACACTGCACTTTCCTTAATGGACCAAACAGGAAAACAGAAACTGAAAAGGGACACAGTGAAACAAATTGAAGCTTTGGACCAATTAGATTTAACAGATATATATATATATATATATATATATATATATATATATATATATATATATATATAGAATATTTCATCCTAAAGCAAAAGAATATACCTCTTTCTCAGCACCTCAAGGTACCTTCTCCAAAATCAATCATATAATTGGTCACAAGACAGACCTTAACAAATATAAGAAGTTCGAAATAATCCCATGCCTCCTATCATATCACCATGGAGTAAAAGTGCTCTTCAATAGCAACAAAAACAACAGAAAACCCACATACACATGGAAACTGAACAATATTCTACTCAATGACACCTTGGGCAAGAAAGAAATAAAGAAAGAAATTAAAGACTTTTTAGAATTTAATGAAAATTAAGACACAACATACCCAAATCTATGAGACACAATGAAAGCAGTGATAAGAGGAAAACTCATAGCCCTGAGTGCCTCCAAAAAGAAAATGGAGAGAGCATATACTAGCAGTTTAATGACACACCTGAAAGCCCTGGAACAAAAATAAGCTATTTCACCCAGGAGGAGTAGAAGGCAGGAAATCATCAAACTCAGGGCCGAAATCAATCAAGTAGAAACAAAGGGAACCATACAAAGAATCCATTCTCATCTCCATGTACTAAACTCCACTCCAAGTGGATTAAGGACCTCCATGTAAAACCAGACCCACTGAAACTAATAGAAAAGAAACTGGGGAAAACCCTTGAGGACATGGGCACAGGGGAAAAGTTCCTGAACAGAACACCAATAGCTTATGCTCGGAGATCAAGAATTGACAAATGGGACCTCATAAAATTAAAAAGCTTCTGTAAGGCAATGGACACTGTTAAAAGGACAAAATGGCAACCAACAAATTGGGAAAGGATATTCACCAACCCTACATCTGATAGAGGGCTAATATCCAATATATACAAAGAACTCAAGAAGTTAGAACCCAGGGAACCAAATAACCCTATTAAAAAATGGGGTACAGATCTAAACAAAGGATTTTCACCTGAAGAAATTCGGATGGCCGAGAGGCACCTTAAGAAGTGCTCAATATCATTAGTCATTAGGGAAATGCAAATCAAACAACCCTGAGATTTCACCTTACACCAGTCAGAATGGCTAAGGTCAAAAACTCAGGAGACAGCAGGTGTTGACAAGGATGTGGAGAAGGAGGAACACTCCTCCACTGCTGGTGGGGCTGTAAGATGGTACAACCACTTTAGAAATCAGACTGGCGGTTCCTCAGAAAACTGAACATGACACTTCTGGAGGACCCTGCTATACCTCTCCTGGGCATATACCCAAAGGATTCCCCGGCATGCAATAAAGACACATGCTCCATTATGTTCATAGCAGCCTTATTTATAATAGCCAGAAGCTGGATAGAACCCAGATGTCCCTCAAAGGAGGAATGGATACAGAAAATATGGTATATTTACACAATGGAATACTACTCAGCAATTAGAAACAATAAATTCACAAAATTTTTAGGCAAATGTTTTGATCTCAAAAATATCATCCTAAGTGAGGTAACCCAATCACAAAAGAAAACACATGGAATGCAATCTCTGATAAGTGGATATTAATTAGCCCAGAAACTCTGAATACCGAAGGCACAAATCGCATAACAAATGATTCCCATGAAGAAGTATGGAGAGGGTCCTGATCCTGGACAAGATTGATCTAGCATTGGAGGGGAATATAAGGACAGAGGCAAAGGAGGGAGGTGATTGGAGAATGGGTAGAGAGAAGAAGGCTGATGGAACATATGGGGAGGGGGGATCTGGGAAAGGGGAAATCATTTGGAATGTAAACAAAGAATATAGAAAATAAAAATATTTAAAAAAAAAAGAATATAAAGAAAAAAAAGAGTCAGACTCTGTTTCCCTCATTTAACAGCAGCCTCTTCTGTTGACTAACACAAAGTGTTTTAAGAACAGATCTGAACATATGATTGAATTTGGAATTTTTAGTGCCCTTACCAGTGATCTTTGTGATCTTCGTTCTCGAAAGAGTATTAATGAATTTTCTATTTAAAAATAGAATATAAATAAGTATTTAAGTGGATGGTAGAGACATGGGGAACCACTAGAATGTCCCAGATGCCAGGGATATGAGAGGCTCCTAGGAGCCAATGGAGATGACATTAGCTGAAATCACCAACAACAGGGAGATGAAACCTGAAGAGACTACCTCCAGTAGGTAGACATGTCCCCTGCCCCAAGTGGAGGGATGGGGCCATCCACCTATCTAAAAATTTTTAACCCAGAATTGTCTCTGTCTAACAGACATGCAGAGACAAAAACGAATTATTGATTCTCATTGTCTCCGAAGCCATTAATATCAGTAGCCCTGCAACAAGGGATGGGCCCTTGTAAGATTTCTCCAAGCCATGTTGGCATGTTCACAGTACTGTCATTTTGCTCCTCTTAATTAGAAGAGAATCTTATTGAGATTTCATAACTGTAGCTTTCTTGTCTTTTACATTTTAAATTGATTTTATTTATTTAGCTAAAATATAAAATAATTATTTTCTTTACAAAAATCATAATGTTGGCAACCTCATGAATTTGCATGTCGGCTGTACTAAGGTCTGTGCTAACTGTCCCATGTCTTTCTTGTCAGTAAATGTGTAGTTTTCTTATCACATAGAGAAGACAGAGTCTTGCAGCAGATGTCCTGATGCTCTGGTTTTTTCAATATTTTTCCCTCTCATCTGAAATGTTCCATGAGCTTTAATTATAGGACTTGTGTTACAGATGCAACAGTTTTGGCCAGGAACACGGTGATCAGTTGTTCTCTGAATCCTGACCAGTGATGGATTTCTGTGATGTTTTCCATCTGCTACAAAAAGAAGCTTCTTGGCTGTGGATTGGGGGGCTATACTTACCAATATAAAAAATGATTAGTCCTGAAAATACAGTTAGAGGTTATACTGGTTTAGGCAAGTGGTGGTAGTACAGCCTCCTCTAGGTTCTATGGCCTCCCGAGTTGTGAGTAGTTGGCTAGATTTACCAACCAAGCACAGCTGCACTCTAATAAAGTGGACTTTAAGTCCAATTAGATAGCTGTTGTTTTTATTACCAAATGCTTCACCATTTCTGAATAGCTATTTAAACTAAGTTTAATGATCTTATATATTATTTTTGCATCAAGGTTTCTTTCTGTTCTAAGACCAGAAAAAATATTCTTGTAAATTTGAAGAGGTTTTTACATGTCCATTGTACTTTCAATTTAATTTAGGTCTTTTTTATGTTTTTGTTTTTGTTTGTTTTTTTAATGACTCTGTCATTGACTCTCCATGATCAATAAATCAAACAGAAAAATTAAGACTATTTTTAGGGTAAAAGTGTGATTTCAGAACAATATTAATATAGTCACTCAGCATTTCCTTCACCATAAATGGAATGTTTCAAATTGCATTCATGGACCTTTGATCTCAGGCATTTAATTCCTAAGAATTCAATAAAATCTTCATTATACGAGTACAGAGAGCAGTAAATTTTGTAAGTGGCAACTTCCTTGTATTTTCTAGAAAAATTGTAAGGTAGAAAAATCAATCCTAGAGTACTTTACCATCAAGCATTATCATTACTTTTGCTTTTCCTCATAAAAAATTTATAATTTTAACTGCTTATATGATAATTTTCCCAAGTCATCAGTTAGATTTTATTTTATCATAAAATACGTGTATAACATACTTTTGTATTACTCATCTGTCTAGCATTGCATTATTTTCAATAGAAAATTCTCATTATATTTACTTAGTATTCACAACTGTAATTCTTTGCAAATAATCTGTGTTATTATAGGGTGGGAAATAGAATAATTATACTTTACTTTCCTATTTGATATGTATTCTATTTGCTTAAAATGTTCAGTTCAAAGGCCCATAAACATTACTATCACTTATCACTCAAGTAAATTTTGTTCTTTAGAATTGCATGCAACACCATTAAGGATATTGATTGGATATTTTAGTGCTATATGCACAAAGAAGGTAAACATCATGGGTACATTTGTATCACTTATAAAATAAGCATAGTGATACTAAGTACTTCTTAATTGTGTCTGGAAATTGGAGAACCTGATTATAAAGACTAGATTCTGTGCCTAGGACAATAGCTCACTCAGAAAATAAATGCATTCTATGTAAGTATGCAGTCTGAATTTGAGTTTCTGTGCCCATATAGAAATGGGAGACATTGAATTACAAGTAATTACAGTGCCAGGAACGCTCAGGCAAGAGGATCTTTAAGCTGGAAAAGCATAGAGTCAACATGAATTCCAAGTTTAGTGTAAAATCCTCTCTCAAAACACAAGTGGAGAGCAATAAAAGAGAAAACATAGAGCCAGTCTCCATCTCTGCACACGTGCGCATGCACAAAAATACATGCACACATATATGTGCTCACAAACACACATATATGTACATACCATGTACATGTATACACATACACCAAAGGATCAGTTATGTTATCTGCTCTAATATGTAGCTCAGTGATGGACATGTACCTAGCATGCATTATATCTTGTATTTGTCCCTAAGCACTTAGACAATAGGAAATACTCAGTAGCTAGTATCACGTTATTGTTGGTATGAGTTCAATTTAGGCTTTATAAAGTCTGCTAACAACAAGCATTCTATCACTTATAATATTGTCTCAAAGACAGAATTTTTTTCTAGAATAAAATGAAACTTTGTTTCATGATTCTAATTCACTAAAGATGTTTGTGTCCATGTGTGATGTGTGAATGTCTGTGTGTGTGTGTGTGTGAGAGAGAGAGAGAGAGAGAGAGGGAGAGAGAGAGAGATAGAAAGATATGTAAGATTTGTTAATCACTTGTGTGTATGAAACCCCATAAAATCTAGACATTTTTATATTCTTACACTAGTGAGTAAGTAATACATTAAGTTTATATATGTTTTACAGGAAAGAGGCTAAAAGGATACCACAGTTTTAGGAGCCAGCATTTGGATATTTTCTATTCCTTCAAGGAATTGCATGTAGATAGCCTGAGTCTTCATCTATGGTGATGCTTCTACCCTTGGTTCAGATCGCATTCACAGTGACAGGAGTTGATCAGAGACCATTTCCACAGTCTGAAACAGATCAAAAGTGTTGTAAGTCACAGATCAAGTATGTTTGTTCTCCTGGGCTATTTCTAGCATAGCAAACTCTGAGCATTGAAACTCAAGGGTCACCCTTCTAACAGAAGAGGAATTCGTTCTTTCTCAATACAATTTTTTGAAGCTTTGTTATTATTTCATCTCAATATCACCCATTACATTATAATCAACATTGTTGTCATTAACATTTAAAAATGTTTAGTTATTTGAGACAAAAAGAAGTAATGTAGGGTCAGAATTAGCTGTCAAACTTGGCATTAAAGCAAGATATGGTTTTACTCCACTACATTTGCATTTTATGTAACCTTTCCCTCATTCTTTGTGTTTTCAAAATGTAAGTTGGTTGTACAAATTAGAATTTGTCTGCAAAGCACTGAGATTTATGACTGGTACATTCTGTGCTCTTTGAGCATTATTAATTACTTTTTTTAACTATTGCATTTAGTCTCTTGTTGTGTAGCGATAAAATTCTCAGAAAGTTAGATTCTTTTTTTTTTTTTTTTTTTTTTTTGGTGTTTCGAGACAGGGCTTCTCTGTGTAGCCCTGGCTGTCCGGGAACTCACTCTGTAGACCAGGCTGGCCTCAAACTCAGAAATCTGCCTGCCTCTGCCTCCCAAGTGCTAGGATTACAGGCGCGCGTCACCACCGCCTGGTGAAATTTAGATTCTTAAACATTTTAGTAGTTTGTAGTATTGTAGAGTCTTTAGACTTTACAATATTTATCTAAAGCAAATTCACAAAATTAAATACCAGTGTTTTATATGATAATGTGGAGGTTTTAAAGAATGGCCCCTTCATTCTCCTGTTTTTGTATTTGGGCCCCTGTTGTTGGAATTTTTTATGAAGATTAGAAAGTGTAGCCTTTTTGGAGAAGGCGTGTTACTGGTGCTAGGCTCAGATGTTTCAAAAGTGCCATTCCTACAGTACTTTCTTATCCTACTAGTGGATCTAGATGTGAGATCTCAGCAATTGCGCTCATCATGCCTTTCCTTCCTCATCACAAACTATCACCCTCTGAAACCTTAAGGCAATTTACTGTTTTCTTTTAAAAGCTGCCTTAGTCATGGTATCTTATTACAGCAATAAAAAATAACTAAGACAGGTACCTATCTGGGTAGTTGTAGAATCCTTACCGATCTTAGAGAGGCTTGATTATATGTGTTTTGACTGTTCATTATCATCAAAACAATTTACCAATTGTTCATAACAAATCAAAATTATTTGAAGCCAATGAATCAAACAAAAATCGTAATAAATGGATAGTATCCAAAGGTTTTAGAAACATACATGTACACACACACACATACACACACACATAAACATACACACACAGACACACACATACAGAATATAAATGTCATGTTTCCATTGTGGTTGGAGTTTATTAATTCAGGGTGACATTTAAAAGAGGCAAAGGTAAGTTTCCACCCAAAATTTTTGACAACTGGTTATTAAAGAGGAAAGGATAAAATACAACCTGAGAGTCAGCAAAGGCAAAGGGGTATGTTCTTCCTGAAATGGCTTATTGTCTCATTTTGAAAACAAATGTGTAGTGAGATCAAATGAGATGACAACCCTGTAGGGAATTTATTACTCTGTCACTGTCAATATTACGATGTTGTGACCTACTTGTATCAAAATGATTAAGACTAAGGACTGACTACTATGCGTATGCACAATAGTATAAGAGCCTCTCATGTGCATGCCAATTTTTCTTCTGTTGATAACTCTCCTGAACATTTTTGAGCCCCACATCTTTGTAACCAATGTGAGACAAAGTCAGTCATGTTTGACATGAGAAGTAAAGAACACATGTAAGTGAACAGTCAGAGAGTTAAAAGCTCAACTTGCTCCCTTTACTACTTAGTAGCTCTGTTGACTGAGCTAGTCTCAATTTAATTTCTACCCAGATTAATTACTAATGGTTCTTCTGCTTACTCCCAAGAATGCCAACTTTGTAAAATAAATTGCCCTACTTTTATCTCAGATATTTATAAACAGCTGCTCTTAATCTCAACAAAATATCTGCTTAAATCCAAACTAAGGCTTGTTTGTTAAAGGCCCATCAAAGCTGAGGTTACAATTTTCCATGAAGTTATCATAAAGTAATTTGTCTCAGAGGACAAGGTAAAAAAACACAAAAAACTGTTCAATATGTTTTCTTCTAAGTTTGAATATTTTCTCTTCAGCAAACTATAGTCTGCTACAATAAATTCACATTGATTCTAGTGTGAGGGTAAATAAACAATGGAATAAAGGCTAATCAAAAATCAGTTACTATAATTGTTTTTTTCTACTTCTTCTATAAAATGACAAACTATCATCTGCTCATTGACCTTTTATGAGCAAACTAACACTTACAAATCTATATAATTCAAAGGCTACAGGTGAAGGGGGGATAAAACTGAGGTAGCATGCCTACTGTCAACAAGCCTCTTATCAAGTTGACAGAAATATGTAAACTGAAATAAGTTCATTGACATAACCTCTACTCTCAGTTATCCTTTCATATGTCACCTCATTCATTTTCTCTCAATATTGAGTATAATATTTAATTGTTTTATATACTTTCTTATATTTTGCCAGTGTTCTCCAAATGAACAAGATGCTAGCTTAACCAGTTCAACTATGAAAAAAAAGGTTCGAAAATTTAGGTCTTCTGTTACCTTTTGAGATACAAATTCAGCTTCATTTTTTCTACAAATTGTACTGTGACCATATAAGTAAATATAAAATTTCTTTTTATAATATTTCTATATAATATTTCACATAAATGCTAACATTTTTTATTTATTGGTTCATTTGCTTGAAAATACTGGGAATTAAATTCAGGGCTATCTCCATGCTTGGGAAATGTACTCCCAGTGAGCTATATTCCATGTCCAGAAATGACAATTTTAGAGTCTTAAATAATGCTATGAAGAGTACAGTGCACATCTCATGATGTCTACTTTTTGGGGACACCCCATTTGAGTGTTAATCTATAAGAAAATCAAGACTTTTACAAAAATAGAAGAATGGGGGAAGGCTAACACTGAAACCTGGTACCTATGGCTAATCCACTCAACCTATTATGCATGGAGCTAACTGGAACCCAGTCTTATAACCAGTGATTCTACTAAGTTATCTAAGTGTGAGATCTAGCACAAATATGTCTTCCAAATGCTATACAAATGTATGCAGAAATAGGAAAGCTATGTAGGACTCATACTTATTGACTAGTGTCAATAAGTTTGATTAATGATTTAGTATATGGAAGCTGAAGGAAGGGATGAACATTTTCCATATAAAATATATTACATATCAGATTCAATGAAATGTGGTTTTATGTTATTATAACTCTTGCTTATCTTCTTTAGACACTGAAGAAGTAAATTGGTAAATATAAGTTTTATATTAGAGTATATGGAAAATAAGTTAAGAAAGCAAATGACTTAAGTTGAGTGGAACAGAGCACCCTTCTGTATTTTAGAGGGAAATACGGTACCTTTTATCAACAACCTGAAAACAAATGTCTGTATTTTACTTATGTTGTTTAGTCTAACTCTTTCAGACTTGTAAGCTGGACAATGGGGATAAAAGCCAATGATAACAGGTTAAGACTATATGCTACTTATGTGCTTTTGAATTTCCAAAGAAAAACTGTATATAAGGTAAGGTGCTTGCAGTAATGAATAAAATGATCTTTAGAACTCAATTCACAGTGCAAACTGATCACAGATAGGATTACTCAACTTTCTGAATCATCATTTCAATAATATGAAAGTGTGTTTTTATATCCCTAAAAGGCCATGGGTCTCTATAGAAGGCTACATACTGAGCAACTACTCTTAGATATAACAGGATTGTGAAATTGGATGAGGGTAAATGTTAGATAAGGACACATTCTAATGATCATGTAGAATTTAATTATAAATGTATCATGTAGTTTTATAATAGAAGTACTGAAATAGTATAAAATTTTTTAATTAAATCTAAGAACAAATCACTTCTGTCTGCCCCAGTATATCATTCACAAAAGTTAATTGACAGACAGACAGACAAACACACACAGAGAGAAAGAGAAACAGAGAGACAGAGAGAGAGAGAGAGAGAGAGAGAGAGAGAGAGAGAGAGAGATTTCTGATAGTTGCAGTATATTTTTCATTTGTGGGAAACAGGTTTTTTAAGTAACGATGCCGTAGAAAACATCATTAGAGTGTAAATCTCAAGACATACTTGTCACTTTAAAACATAAAATATGACAGTTTAAATGCTTAACACTTAAAATTTGACTGCCACACTGCCACCTGAATGAAAAGAACGCTGCATGAAATATAGGATGCACATGGTATCATGCAGTCTAACAGAAAATGGTGCCTTGTATGCACTGACTTTTTCAGAACAAGTACATGGAAGGAATAAATTTAGTATAATTAAATTTTAACAAATCAGAATCTAATAAAACCAGAAAAGTTAATCAGAAATACAGGATATATGAATAAAGATAATTGTAAAACTATAGAAATTTTGACATTTCTTTTTATTGTAGTTCAGTTCTAATTAAGGAATAAATTCTTCAATATTCATTTCAGATAATCTTCATTCTTTTTCTTTGACATGAGAAGAGTATTGATTTAGGTAAAATGTCAACAATTTTATCATTTGAAATTGAGGTCTTCAGAATCTGCTTACTTGTCAGTGGAATACAATGAGCCTATAAGCTAACTGCTCTATGAGTAATGTCCTGATAACATGACAGCCATAATAGACCATCCTCAAAGATGCCATCATGTTTACTTTGGTGTTCATGACACTGAATATGTGAATGCACATTCCATATATTATATTGATAATTTGACCCAGCTTGTGAATTAAAATATCTATGACGATGACATGTTCTTTTCCAAACACAAAGGTAGACAGGATCAAAAGCATAGAAATACCAGACAAAACATACTTGATGTTTTGAATATAACAGGCTGTAAATCTCATATCAGAACATGAAGATTTTGCACAACAAGCTCTTACATGCTTTAGAAATAGACGGCTCACCCATTAGAATCTCTCTCTCTCTCTCTCTCTCTCTCTCTCTCTCTCTGTGTGTGTGTGTGTGTGTGTGTGTGTGTATGTGTGTGTGTGTCTCTGTGTGTGTGTGAGAGAGAGAGAAAGAGAGAGAGAGAGAGAGACAGAGAGAGAGACAGACAGACAGACAGACAGACAGGCAGGCAGGCAGGCAGGCAGACAGCTTGGCACAATCCTAGATTCCAATTTAACAAATATTTGTGCAGGAAGTGTTGGACTTTTCACACTCTTCAAGTGCACCTAATCATAAAATCCCCCTCATGACCTAGCAAGCCTTTGAAAGATAATGGCAACTTCTCATTAGTTCCCCTCTCTCTCTAAATGAATGGCACATTAGACTAATGTAGCATTTATTCCCATCCTTATCTATGGAGGATCAACCCAATCTATCTTATGATTTACCAGGATAGAGAAGAAAGCAGCTGTATCTGCGTTTCTTTGATTAGAAGTTTTTATATGCAAATGAATATTTATTTAAATTTTAAAATCAGATTTAAAATTTTGACCTAAAGAAGACATGTGAGGTCTTTTCATTCTATTTTATCTTTTTATGGTTTCCTGATCAAAGACATTTTCATTTTCTCTTTTTTAAATTAATTGGTGAGTATTTTTTCTGCCCTCCCTCCTCTACTTCCAATCTTTCCCTCTCTCCAACTCTTTCCCCATTTCTATTCCCTTTCTCTTCATAGAAGAGGAGGTCATCTATGGATTCTAACCCACCTTGGCATTTCAAGTTGAAGTAGAACTAGGTCTTTCTTCTCCTATTGAGTCTAAACCCACAAACCTAAGGATACTTGATTTCTGACAAAGAAGCCAAAACTGCACGACAGAAGCCATCTAAGTAAGCAAATGGCAAACAAGTAAGTTTCCTAGAGATAGCCCACTGTGTTCCATGACTTTGATGACTTCATTCCTGGATTGCTTCTTGTAGATGATATGCCTTTCCTGCCACTATTACATATACTAATGATTCTTGGGAATCATCTCACCCTATTGGATTAATTTCATGAACATCAACATGAAGAAGAACTTTCCTGAATTAATGTTGTTTAGATGAATTAATTACTATGTAGCATTCCTAATTTGATTTAAATAATTTTAAGAGAATGTTTAAGGAGATAGTTTTACAAGAAAGACATCATAAAGTTAGAATCAAAAATGGAATGTACCCCCTTCTCATAGAATAGTAAGAGAAGACTGCAAAATAAGGATTACAATGATTTAACAAATTTAACAAATTTGACACAGAAGAGAAATAGGCTGGGGACACATTTGTGATCAAGGGAAAGCATTCATTTTATGTCAGGTCCACGGATGATGCCACAGGTATGCACTTTGATCAAGCAAGGCCATGTGAAACTGTTGGTTTAAACTTACAATGAGCTTAGACATGGAATGACACATTGCTTTAACTTTACTATCAACATCCTTCTGTAACTCCACATTTGCACAACATTTTATCCATCCGGTAACTTTATAAAGAACTTTTGTCTAAGAAGGCCAGAGGAAAATACTAAAGTGTGGCTATTATGGCTTTTCTCCATCTACCAAATACATATACGTCTGTTTGACTACATGAATGTACATACACATGTATCTAGGTGTATAGGTGTAGGCATGCACATACTATCATGCAATTGATGAGACAAGTGAAGAAGCCCAATCAGTGTGTGTGTGTGTGTGTGTGTGTGTGTGTGTGTGTGTGTATGTATGTATGTATGTATGTATGTATGTGGTGTGTACCTGACTTTCTTCCTTCCATTTCTTTTCTCTCTAGTTCATGAATAGCTAACTCCAAGCCTCTTGCCTGGTAAATCTCATATCAGAACATGAAGATTTTGCACAACAAGCTCTTACATGCTTTAGAAATAGATGGCTCACCCATTGGAATCTCTCTCTCTCTCTCTCTCTCTCTCTCTCTCTCTCTCTCTCTCTCTCTCTCTCTTTCTCTCTCTCTGTGTGTGTGTGTGTGTGTGTGTGTGTGTGTGTATGTGTGTGTGTGTGTGTATGTGTGCAGGCAGGCAGGCAGACAGCTTGGCACAGTCCTAGATTCCAATTTAACAAATATTTGTGCCAATATTTGCCAGAATCCAGTAGCTTTTGTCTCCAGGACAACAGAGTTAGAGAAACACTTAAATTGCCAAAAGTAAGCAGTTTTTGGCTCTGACCATTGAGTCCATACCTATTTTCACTGCTTCCTTTGGGGAACTTGATGCCAAGCTAGCTCATGGCAAATATACTATGGAAAAAAGAAAGCATCTTCAACAAATGATGCTCATCTAATTAGATGTTTGCATGTAAAAATGCAAATAGATTCATATTTGTCACCCTGCACAAAACCCAAGTCGACATGGATCAAAGATATCAATTTAAATCCTGAAAAACTAAATCTAATAGAGTGTGGAATAGCCTTGAACACATGGGTACAGGAGACAATTTCCTGAACAGAACACCAACAGCTTAGGCACTAAGATCATCAATTAATAAATTGGACTTCACAACACTGAGAAGCTTCTATAAGGCACATGTAAAACAAAACAATATCCCACATAATGGGAAAAGAGCTTCACCAACCCCATATCTGACAGTGGGTTGATATCCAATATGTATATAGAACTCAAGAAATTAGATACCACCAACCCAAATATGGGGTGCATGGCTACACAGAGGATTCTTGCCAAAGGAATCTCTAATGGCTAAGAAGCAATTAATGAAATGTTTAACATTACTACCCATTAGGGAAACACAAATCAAAGTGAGTCTGAGGTTCTATCTTATACCCATCCAAATGCCTAAGATCAAAGTCTCAAGGCATAGCACATTCTTGTCAGCATGTGCAACAAGAGGAAGACTACTCCATTGTTGGCGGGATTGCAAATTTGTACAACCAATTTGGAAATAAAGTTGGCACTTTCTGTGAATAGTTCTACCTCAGGACTTATTTATCACACTCCTAGTCCTATTAGCCCCCAAAATGTTCCATTATATTATAAGGACACTTGATCAATTCTGATTAGAAGTTTTGACGTATACTTTTACCCCAAACCGCAGGCAAGTGTTTGGCAAACAAAAGCCTTAATTTCACAATGTTTATGACTATCCACACTTATACCTTCTCGTTCTACTAACACAAACTAACTTTGTTTGGCATCTGTAATTAATAAAATATTTTAAGCTATATTAAGTTGTTTCAAAAGCTAAGCAGGAAATATGGTTCAGCAAATCCAAGTTAGTCATTCTTGTTCAAAACAATCCTGTCTTGGAACTCAGATAAGAAAATGGCTGTGCAATTGGTTTGTGGTTGTACTCTATTTCTCCAATAGACACTAGATGCTGTAGGACACATACATAATCTACATTTTATAATAGATTTAAAAGTTAAAAATCTATGAATATGATGTTCTATATGTATTTATTTTGTTTAATATATTTACCTAAAACAATATATTTAATATGTTTACCGTTTTACTTGTATATTTTAAAATAGGGCATTTTCTCACAGTATCTTCAAAATCAGTACAAACGTATTCCAGTAGCCACCGGAATCTGGATCTTTACTGACCAAATGCATTGATTAAAGGAAAAAACATTGTAGTTTTCTTAACAAATATAGAAGAAGCAACTTGTATAATAATATTTTATGAGCTAAAACAGCATAGATATGAAATCAAATGATGATTATTTAATTTAAGGCAAAACTTCTATCCAATTCTACAACAGATACTGGGTCAATTGCATATCACAAATACTGTTAACAAAGAAAATTAGGTAAAAGAACCAAGAAATGTTAGATTTGTTAACAAAAAATAATAAATCACCATTAGATAAATGTCTTGGCCCATATAGAGAATCTAAAAAAGGAGACACACACTAGATCTATACACACTATACACACTATACTGATTGTGTGTGTGGCTTTGTCTGTTTATACAGATGTGTGAAAACTCAGTAGAGAACAAATATTATGTCAAAATGAAAAAAAATTAACTGCTCTCAACTTTGCAACAGGGTGGGGTTTTTTATTTTTTGATTTTGAAAAGTTAATTCTAAAATGTAATTAAAAGATCAAAAAGCCAAGAGATCAGCAAATACTACTTTGCTTTGAAACCGGGGTATTCCTTTATCACAGCACCCATTTCCCACCCTCCCTCATCTTACTTGGTTTCCAATCCCTATCAATTACTAGTGGATATTTGCTATATGTGACAATCTGAGTTACTGAGCAATCTCTAGGACAGGCAGGATTACAGAGTGGAATCCTGCCTCTAAAAATAAAATCAGCACACATATACTCACCCGTTTTTTCATGTGTAGGATAATTTAGTCATTTATAGTCAAATTTCTATTGATAATAAGAGATTATTTCACTGATTTTTGTTCTAATTATTTTGAATATTTTGTTTCATTTCTCTTTATGGCTCTCTGTAGTTTGATAACATATTGTATAAATAACTTTTGTTTCTTTTTATTTTTGTTTTGGGAATCCACTCTTCTGCTAGGACTTAGAACTTCATTATTTCAGTTTTAATATTTTAGAAGAATTTTTTTCTCACTGTGGGAAGGATAGCTTTATCCACATTAATCATGGTTAGCAGTTATTTTCTTTGGGGGCTTGGAAAATAACATCCTTCCATCTTGACCTACTATGTATGCAAAGGAGTTACGTTAGTCTAAAAAGGATACTTTAAGTGGAGACTCCTGTTTTTCTTTCAGATATTTAAAATTTCATTCTTTGCCTTAAGCTTTTCACAATTTGACTATAATAATACATAAAGCCATAGATCTCTGGTTATGTCATCTTGAGACAGGATAAGCCTCCTATATACAGATATTTTTACAAAGATTAGGAAACTTTTCTGCTATTGGATCAGTGGCTGGAGTTTTGTGTCCTTAACTTTTATCTGCTCTCCTTCAGGTACTCTAAAAGTGTAGGTTTTTGCTCTTATAATAGTACCTACAAGCCCTCAATACTCCATTTTACTTATTCACGTTTATAGGCTTATTTCATCTTTATGTATATGTATCTATGAGTGAATGCCCCATGAGTGAAATTGTCCAATGGAGGACTCTTAGTTCTAAGAGCACTGTTTACTTTAGTAGAAGTGAGAAAACAGGGGCTAAATAACTGGGCTGTCAGGAAGAACTTTTGTGTTGCCTATTGCCACTTCAGTGAGAGTGTTCTACTAAGGAGTGAGACTTCAGGTGGGCAAATGCACATGTGTAAACTCCTTTGGCTATGCAAACTCAAGGTCAGGGTGATAGCTACATTTTAGGGCCATGGTTGCACTGCAAACAATACTGTGGTCAGGGCTGCAGTGATATTCATGTTCTATCAATCCGAGGCAACCAAATAGTAGAAACTACAGAGGCACCCAACATCAGCTCCAGAACTGGCATAGCTTCACTTTAGGCTGGCCATAGCCTGAGTGTAGCTTCCTTAGTTTATCAGGTCAGACTCATCATTGCCTTCCTTGTCTTAATATTTTCTTGCATAGAACAGTGTAGACTTAGGTCATTTTCTCTCTGCTGAGAAAGGTAGGACTGAGAAGAAAGCTGTTTCCAAAGTTAGAATAGTAAAAGATTCATGAAATTCAAGAACTGGGAGTATTCAGGGAATGGAAAAAGTGGTAGAGTAACCCAGTTCCAGAAATAGCTTACTTCTCAAGATGACTCCTTGATATACCACCCTTAGAGCAGGACCCCGACAGAAGATAATGCGAGATCTATTCCAAAGGAAGCTTAGTATACAAAATGCAGGCTTACTCAAGCCTATGAGAATGGCAAAATTTTTTCCAGTAGTCAGGACAGCTCGCACCCACAGAGATAGGTGGCTGATTTACCTTTACCCTTCAAATAAGAGCACTCTGCCTCCACAGCCACGCAGGGGGCAACTCCATGGAGGGGGATATAGTGTTTCCTTTACTATGTCACCTGGGTCCCTAGTTTTAGTGAGTTTTCTCTCATCTATTTCTACTGTTTTCCTATGATCATTTACCTTAAGATACATTGTACTTCTGCATCTTAGCAGAGCCAACTTTAGGCAGAGCAGGATGTGAGGACTGGCCCTTTGGTTCATCCAAGTTTGAGCTTCAGTATATCACATTCTTGTCTATCATTCTTGCTTATGCGCAGGAAGGATTGATATGTTGTTTATACCTAGGAAGGGCATTTTAAGAACAATTTCCCTATCCGAAGAGCAATTGCTTTTATTGCTGTTTATTGTGAAATTTTAACAACTTTACACCTTTGTGTATTTGGAAGATAGATTGGTTTCTCTGGCAATGGAAGTGCTTTTTCTGACTTCCTGATGATAACCAAAGTCATTTTCAGCTTCTTTACATATATATTTGTGTCTTAGAATATAAGAAACAGATAATAGAATAATCCATACAGTGCAGGAAGTTTAGAAAGAAGTGGTTACCTGATATGTAAAGAATTTCTCTGTAGTAAGTGATATTTTTTAATAAGTATTACAGAACACACCATTTAGAATTATCAGAATTCAATCACCTCATGAGATACCTGGATTTATTATGTACATGATGTTTGTAGAAATTTTATGCAGATGCCTAGATACAAGTTTTCAGTTAACAGAAAATAAAAGTAGCCAGAAGAACAGAAAGGTCCAGTAGGCCAATATGCATTCTACCACTTAGGACCCCAAAATAGTGGAAGAATGTTTTTTTAATAAAAGGCAAGATTGTTTTGATTTGCATTTCCCTAATGACTAATGATGTTGAACATTAATTAATGTGCTTCTCAGACATCCAAAGTTCTTCAGGTGAAAATTCTTTGTTTAGCTCTCTACCCTATTTTTAATAGGGTTATTTGACTTTCTGGGGTCTAACTTCTTGAGTTCTTTGTATATATTGGATAATAGCCGTCCGTCAGATGTAGGGTTGGTGAAGATCTTTTCCCAATTTGTAGGATGCCGATTTGTCCTTTTGACAGTGTCCTTTGCCTTACAGAAACTTTGTAATTTTATCAGGTGCCATTTGTTAATTCTTGATCTTAGAGCATAACTTATTGGTGTTCTGTTCAGGAACTTTCCCCCTGTGACCATATTCTCAAGGGTCTTCCCCAGTTTCTTTTCTATTAGTTTCAGTGTGTCTGGCTTTATGTGGAGATCCTTCATCCACATGGAGTTGAGCTTACTACAAGGAGATTAGGATGGATCGATTCGCATTCTTCTGCATGCTGACCTCCAGTTGAACCAGCACCATTTGTTGAAAAGGCTATCTTTTTTCTACTGGATGGTTTCAGCTCCTTTGTCGAAGATCAAATGACCATAGGTGTGTGGGTTTATTTCTGGGTCTTCAATTCTATTCCATTGATCTGCTTGCCTGACATTGTACCAATACCATGCAGTTTTTATCACTATTGCTCTATAGTAATGTTTGAGGTCTGGAATACTGATTCCCCCAGAATGTCTTTTACTATTGAGAATAGTTTTAGCTATCCTCGTTTTTTTGTTATTCCAGATGAATTTGAGAATTGCTCTTTCTAACTCTATGAAGAATTGAGTTGGGATTTTGATGGGGATTGCATTGAATCTGTAGATTGCTTTCGGCAAGATGGGCATTTTAACTTTATTAATCCTGCCAATCCATGATCATGGAAGATTTTTCCATTTTCTGAGATCTTCTTCGATTTTCTTCTTCAGAGATCTGAATTTCTTGTCATATAGGTCTTTCACTTGTTTGATTACAGACATACCAATATACTTTACACTGTTTGTGGCAATTGTGAAGGGTGTAATTTCCCTAATTTCTTTCTCAGTCTGCTTATCCTTTGAGTATAGAAAGGCTACTGATTTGCATGAGTTGATTTTGTAACCAGCCACTTTGCTGAAGTTGTTTATCAGCTGTAGGAGTTCTCTGGTAGAGTTTTTTGGGTCACTTAAGTAGACTATCACATCATCTGCAAATACTGATAATTTGACTTCTTCCTTCCCAATTTGTGTCCCTTTTACCTTCTTATGTTGTCTAATTGCTCTAGATAGTACCACAAATACTATATTGAAAAAATATGGAGAAAGGGGGCAGCCTTGTCTAGTCCCTGATTTTAGTGGGATTGCTTCAAGTTTCTCTCCATTTAGTTTGATGTTCGCTACGGGTTTACTGTATATTGCTTTTAATATGTTTAGGTATGGGCCTTGAATTCCTGTTCTTTCCAAAACTTTTAGCATGAGAGGATGCTATTTCACCTCACACCAGTCAGAATGTCTAAGATTTAAAACTCAGGAGTTAGCAGGTGATGGTGAGGATATGGAAAAAAGAGGAACAATCCTCCACTGCTGGTGGGATTGCAAGCTGGTACAACCACTCTGGAAATCAGTCTGGAGGTTCCTCAGAAAACTGTGCATAACACTTCTGGAAGACCCTGCAATACCACTCCTGGGCATATACCCAGAGGATTCCCCAGCATGTAATAAGGATACATGCTCCACTATGTTCATAGCTGGCCTATTTATAATTGCCAGAACCTGTAAAGAACCCAGATGCTTCTAAAAGGAGGAATGGATACAAAAAATGTGGTATATATACACAATGGAGTACTATTCTGCCATTAGAAACAATGAATTAATGAAATTTTTAGACAAATGAATGGAGCTGGAGAACATCATCATCCAAAATGAGGTATCTTAGTTTCAAAAGAACATTCACGGTATGCACTCACTGATAAGCAAATATTAGTCTAGAAGCTTGGAATTCCCAAGACACAATCCACATATCAAATGATGTCCAAGAGGTAGGAAGGAGTAGCCCCTGGTTCTGGAAAGGCTCAGTGCAGCAGTGTAGGGGAATACCAGAACAGGGAAGTGGGAAGGGGTGGATGGGGGAACAGGGGGAGGGAAAAGATCTTTTGGGACTTATGGGGAGGAGAGATCAAGGAAAGGGGAAATCATTTGAAATGTAAATAAAGAACATATTGAATAAAAAAAAAGGCAAGAAGCTAGTTGAAAAAGAAAAAAAGAATGTTTCCTGCAGATTGATTTTGTATTTGACTAGTTAATGTGGTCCTGTATAGAAATCAGCTAACAGGATCTAAATGGTTTTCCAAGGCAGAGGCCATCAGATAAGAGTTAAGAGTAACATGGTAGTTTTTTTAAATTGAAGAAATAAAGCATGCAAATAAGCACATACCTGTTCGTTTGGTCTTGAGGCCCCTTATGCAGGTGGGATAAACATAGAGAATCATATAATTATTAGGGCTGGCTATTAGGCAAAATTTAATAGCTTTATTTTTATACATCAATGGAATAACATTTGCAATACTGATATAAACAGAAATAAAAACAGGCTATACAAGAATTCATCAAAATCTGTTTTATGTTTTGTTTTGATTGTGAATTTTCCATCTTCTATAAGTCTATTAAGAAAGTAGATGATAGAAAAGCGACTATTTACCCCAAGCACTATCCTGATCATTTACTATGTCACTGTCTGTGTGTGCATTTGTGTATGTGTTAGGCATCTATTTTGTTTTCCCCACTGAGGAATAGAAAAGGAGATGGGAAGGGAGAGAGAGAGAGGAGAAAGAGAGAGAGAGAGAGAGAGAGAGAGAGAGAGAGAGAGAGAGAGAGAGAGAGAGAGAAGAAGAAGAAGAAGAAGAAGAAGAAGAAGAAGAAGAAGAAGAAGAAGAAGAAGAAGAAGAAGAAGAAGAAGAAGAAGAAGAAGAAGAGGAGGAGGAGGAGGAGGAGGAGGAGGAGGAGGAGGAGGAGGAGGAGGAGGAGGAGGAGGAGGAGGAGGAGGAAGAAGAAGAGGAGGAGGAGGAGGAAGAAGAAGAAGAAGAAAAGAAGAAGAGGTAGTTAAGAGGAAATACTACCATTTTGCCCATCTCTCACTTAGAAAGAAAAGCATACAGCACAGAATCAAAGTCTGAAGTTAGAGACAGAACCTCTGTTTGCTGTTTGGTCCTGTGACCATTGATGTTATTAGCCTTTTTTAATTTTAAGCTTCAAAGATTCAGTGGTGCTTTACTGCCTGATTATTAAAGCAATTTTTAAAAGAAATGTTCTGCTAATCCCTCAGCCAAATCGCCTCACAATCATAAGAGCCAAGGTAGAAAGATGAATTAATTCCAGTACCTGTGAGTCAATCCAAGGAGGTCATGAGTGCTTTTGTTCCTATTTAATCGTTGGGAAACTAGATGCCAGAAACAATACTATTTCTTTTTCAGTAGTCAATTCCTGAAAGCATAGTGTCTGGAAATCTTATTTAAATCTCTTAGTTCACACAAGGGATCACAAGAAAAATAGATGCTGTTGTTCTTTTATCTTTGCTGGGAAACAGCTGACAAGCACTGAAGTGGAAAGGAGGGTGTCTATAAAGAGAACTCACAAGCTACCTTTGAAAAGTAGAATCTCCATTCCTGCTTACTATCTGCCTAAGATGTGTTAGACTTGAAAGTGGAGATTCTGTTGTTTTCCTACTGCTGTGTGTGAGCAAACAGTGAAAGGATGTTGCATTTAGGCACAATAAAACACAAAAAAGGAGTGTATGGGTGTTAATGCAAGGGAGAAAACTAAAAAGCATTCAAGAAACAGAAGAAAACTGTGGAAGGGCCAGAGCATGGTTTTTAATGTGTTTGATAGTGGGTGACACTGCTCAGTGTTGTTTCTACTTCTTAATACACTAACTAAAAAAATCTAACTCATCTACATAACTTAAATCTGAGTAATTATGAATTTGTAGTAGCTGGCTTAAATATACAACTTTATAATGATGACTTCTAGTGAACTATTTATTGCCTTTCTACTAAATGTTTTAGTTACAAATACATGATTCTGAACGCTCAAGACTATGACAAATGAGAGCTATTACTGCACATATCAAATGGCTTCCAGGCCCATTCTTACTGCATAATTCACTGCCAGAAATTACAAAAATTCCTGAGGGCTATTTCTAAACTCCGTTTGCTCTTAGAATTGCTTGAGGGTAGAATTATAATAGAAGATATTTCAAAGTCCTTCATAAATCTGATACTGAGAATCTACTCATTCATTCTTTTAACTTCCATGAATATTTATTGTGATCTACTATTTGAAGACTTGTGATATAACTGTACATATGACAGAGATGATCAGTTCAGGAGACAGGTATGAAAGTGATAAATGTTTATGAACTGTAACTATCATGATGTTTCAAATAACATATTTTGGATTAAAAATTTCCTACAAAGAAGGATAATGCAAAGGCCCAAAAAGGGATAATATGAATGTACAGAAGTTCATATTAAAGAAGTTGTGAAGAAATAATAATTAAATTGAGATAAGAAGAATCAGAATTCATCCATTGGCAACATCAAGAGCAGAGTATGAAGAAGGTTCTGCTACAGTACACAACACTTGTCTTATCACAGGAATACTCCTGGTACCAATTTGTTTTAGTCGGGGCTTCAATTCCTGCATAAACATCACGACCAAGAAAAACCACAACTGGCAGGATTTGCTGAAGGAAACAAGGCAGTAAGGAACATCCCTCCATGGCCTCTGCATCAGCTCCTTCTTCCTGACCTGCTTAAGTTCCAATCCTGACTTCCTTTCGTGATGAACAGCAATGTGGAAATATATGTTGAATAAACCCTTTCCTCCTCAGCTTCTTTCTTGGTCATAATATTTATGCAAGAATAGAAACCCTGGCTAAGTATGAGTTTCTCTGAAGTTTGACATGTAATACACTCTGAAGTTTGACATGTAATACATTCACCCTAAATCTAGTGCTATCCCCATCTGAGGAATCAGCTCGTAAGGGGGTTGGAATAGAGTCCCAAGCTTGCTCTTTTGTGAGGTTTCAGTTTTCTAGAGATAAAAGAAACTTGTAATCTTGGAAGCCTCATGAGGGCAGGAACAAACAGGTATTTCTCAAGACAGAGACTTAGGCCCTTACCATGCTTCAAATGGCCCCATATTTTAAGAGCTGGTTGAATGTTATCATCCTACCATCAGTTTGTGATACATGAGTTTGTTTTATACAAAAATTTTGACACAAACTATAAAACCTTTAAAGAAATAATTTTAATAATTTCACAGTAACAGTATAATGAAATATCCTGGATTTATAATGATAACTAAGTATGAGACACAGAAATACATTCTTTATATTAATTTAGCTAATTAAATTTTATATTAGTGAAAATATCTAAGTGTCCCCCCATTTTATACCTTTTTAAATAATTATTAAATGAAATCTCAAAGAAGTTATATTGTATCCAAGACTATGATAAATGTAAAATTTTAGGAGGGCACTTGAAAGACAGAAATAGTTACAGGATAAATTGGATTCATGTGGTTTATTTTCTAGTTAAAGGATGCAGGTACCAGGTAGTCTTAAAGTTTTAAAGTCCTGTACCTTGCAGTAGTTTGAATTCACACCTCATGCTTTCAGAATGAAATTGAGCATTAAAGGCAAGGAGGGTCAAGGATGAACAAACCTACTATTTTGCCTGCTTTTGTGAAACCTGGCACTCTCTAATTCACACCCCATTGTCTACTCTCTCAGCGGAGGAAAGAGTACATCAACTTCAAACAGACTGTGGCACTGTGTGATCAGGATGCCCTGTGATTTGATTGCTTTTCCTTTCTGTGGCCCTTCTAGACTAGAGTACATACAGGTACACATCAGTGATACAGCACCAGAATAAAGTTTATCTCCTCAGGCCTCTGCCACATTTCTGATATTTTGCCATACTCTCATTTGCACTACTGACTAGCTTGGTTTCTCTCTCATTTTTTCCTCTTCTTTTGAAAATAATCAGATCTGGAATCCAGAGCTCAAGGACTAGGATGAAACCTCAGGCTCAGGAACTCAAACTCCAGCTTTGAAATTCCAGCAACTCAAATTCCAGAATTTAAAAGCTGAATACCATAGGAAAGTTAGTTAACACTCTTTTTTTCTCATTGTGCTCAGCTCTAAAATGGATATATCAATGGCATCTACCATGTAGTATGTGTAAGGAAGGAAGGAGAAAGTACAGATACCACATAGCTCATAAAAATGATTCAATAGGTATCAGCTGAATTGCTGTCTTTGGGAGATGGGGCATCTAAGTCACATGTTTAAGACTCTATGGGTTTCCAACATTGACTTGAGCATTAATGAAAAGATGTGAGACTAGAGAATAGAAGTCACCTAGATAAACGCAGGAGGCGAAGGCTGCTTTCTTTCCCACAGCCATTACCTCTTCTCTTGGGAGATGAGGAACCATGTGGCTCTATATTTACTCTTCAGATTAAGCAAAATATATGATTTTTCTAATCTATGTATTTTTAATAAGTACCTAGGAGATTCTAACATTGAATAATCTTAACAACAAACATATCTGGGGTATGGCTTCATAGTTTTCAATAATTAGATCCCTGCATTAATAGCTGTGTGGACTGTTTCACTCTCTAAATATTTGTTTGTTGTGGAGTTATGTTTTAGTCTGAACCTGTGCAAGGCTCTGGACAGCAACAGCCGTCCAGATGAGGCAGGTGGTCTCCAGACAGCCTGTCAGTTCTGTCTCAGAGGGCTGATGGGAAAGCTGAGAAGGTGATAATACCCCTCATAGCAGGATATATGTGGACTCCTGTGCAATATTCCTTGTATACTACACAGTTTTATACGGACCTAGAATTAATAACTGCAGAAGAAATTATGACAATGAAATAGGAAAATAACAAAGAACAGAGCAAACAAACAACAAAATAAAATGAAATGAAAGCTCTGGTCTGGACAACATAGCAAAATGTGCCCCACTCATCCTCACTAAAGCCCCATTTTACTGTCATCTGGACTCAAAACAAAATGTATTCCACTCTTTAGAAAAAAATGTTATGTAAGAATATGCTTATTATATTTCTTAATCTTTAAGTCTTTGTGATATAACTTGCAAACTTCAATAAAGAAAAGCATAATGTCGCTGAACTAGAAAGCACTCTCAGGAAAACTGTTGCTGTACTTACCACATCCCTTGCTCTTCCTGTCTTGCCTTTGGTGGCATCCAATTTTTCTTGGTTAGTCTGATGGAATCTATGGAAATGCATTCTCATTGTTTATCACCTTATATTATCTAGTATATTGAAGTCAAAAAGAAACTGGTGGTTAAACTGCAGCTCACTCATGCATTTATCCTTTTATGTCAAAAAATATATTTGTACTTTAAGGATTCTTTTCTTCCTGGAAAATGCTCCAAATTCTGGAATCAGCCTCATGGGTCTTCATTTGCGCTATTGTGGTGTATCATCAGGTGACCACAGCTGGGAAGCAATCTTGAGAACCCTCTTAGGAAATACAAAAAGATTAAACTCCAGTTATATAAAGTAATTCTAGTGAAATGTCCTACAATACTGTCTAGCCTCTCTAATTGTCAATGCATTACCCTGTTTAAATGCTACATAGATGTAGGAATACTACATGTATAGGTATAAATTTTTCATTCTCCGAATACTTACTAACAACCTCTGTAGGTAAATTTTCATGAAGTAATTTTGAGATATTTCTTACATGATTTATGTCATATCTAATAATTTCATTTTCAAATCTACATATTTTAAGCAATTTACTTGTAAAGAGATAAAGAAACAAAGACAAAGCATCATGCTTTGAGGGTATAAGAGTTAATTTTCTTTTTAATGTGACAAAAATAACTTACTTTAGAAGGAATATAAATAAGTGTTTATTTTAGCTTACAATTCCAAGAAATGCTCCATAGTGGTGGGAGTTGAGATAGCAGGATCTTAAGGTGTGAGATCATTTAACATCGGCAGGCAGGAAGCACAGACAGATGAGAAGGGATATTCTTTGCTTTCTACGTATTTCACAGTCTGAACCTCAATCATGAAGTGGTGCTACCCATAATTTACAGTAAGTATTTCTAACTCAATTAACCTAATAAATAAAATATTCAGAAAGCATCACATGGAGGTAAATATTGTGGGATACCTTACATAAATCTTTAACAGAGTTTTTCAAGTGATTAACTGACCCACACCATAAAGGCATATCATCAAATAACATGCAAATGCTGTTTCTAACATGTGGATGTTTTATAATGTCATTTTTCAGAATAACAAATGATTTTTATTTTTTTAATTTTTTTTATCATTTTTGCCTCATCAAATGATTATCGTAACACATTAACAAACACATATTCATTGCTTTTTGTGTCATGGGCATAGAAAAGTATAAAATTTAAGATTCTAGTTGTGTATCAGTTTAGGTTGTAAAGGGTGATTACCTGGGGAACCCAAGGCAAGTGAGGCTGGTGTTACGTTGTTCTTTTTAAGGTAGATTAAAGAAATAGGCTGAGTATACTGTAGCAGTTCTAAGTGACCTCAAGGATGTTCCTCACTTTCCCTGTAAGCTCCAGCAAACTTTGCCGGGTCTTAGAATGATCTTTTCATATCTATTCATCCCCATAACCAGTAAAGTTTATGATAATCATGAACAATCACAGATAATTAGCTCTTAATTAATTATCTTACTTACACTGTTGCTAAACAGCAGTGTGGTTTTCATAAGGAAAGCAATATGACAACCTACGGTTAAACTTTCATAGTCTCACATTTTAACATTGTCACATAAACCTTTATTATCGAATAGAGATAAATGAACATTTCAGTGCTGTTATTTCCACTGAATGTTGACTATCTCTATTGCCTTGCTTCTCTCCTTGTCTTCTTTCTACTGCTACAATAAAATACAGACCAAAAGGAATTCAAGAAGAAAAGGGTTCTTTGGTTTTGTTGTTTGGTTTTTCCACCTTGTATATTACAGTCGATCATCAAAAGTCAGAGAAGGAAATCAAGGCAGGAGGCAGTCACTGAAGCAGAAGCCACGGAGTGAGCTGCTTACTGGCTTATTTCCCACGACTTGCTCTGCTTGCTTTCGTATACAAGCCAGGAATGCTGTGAACTGTGCCTTCACATATCAAGCACTAATTAAGAAAATGACCTACAGACTTGTGTCTACAGGAAATTCTAATGAATCAATTCTTCAAAAGAGATTCTATGTTTGTCTAGATATGTCTAGGTTTGTGTCAGATTCATAAACAACAATAAACACACTTAGCCCATGATTACACATATTTTTATTATTACAATATACTATGTTTACACATTTTATAATGAAAAATTAGCATGTAGCATATGTATACATATATATAAATACTGTGGTTCTCAGCCTGTAGGTGATGAGCCCTTTGGTGATTTAATGATACTTTCACAGGAGTTCTTATATCAGATACCCGGCATATCATGGATTTACATTATGATTCATAACAATAGTAAAATTATATTTATGAAGTAGCAAAAAATAACTCTTTGATTGGAGGTCACCACATGAGATACTTACTGTATTAGTGTCAAGGATTAGGAAGGTTTTGAGCAACAACCTAGATGACTGTGATCTATGATGTGAAGAAAATCTAATTCACTTGCTTCCCCCCTCAAAAAATATTAATATGGGACAGGCACATAGTAGGTACTAAATTAAGTGTCCATGGGATGTTGAGCTGAACAACACTTTCATCACAGAGGATAAGTACACAGATGGATATGTATGAGTACACAAGAGTCAAGAATCAGCTTATGAGCTGAATGTAATATACAGGTTGGAATTGAGTAAAATAAATCTGTTTATAGAGAGCATGGAAAATTTCATTTGACTACTCAAATTTTTGTATTGGAAGAAAATGTTCGTCTTGAAAGTTCTTAGTGGACTTCTCAACTTAAATGGTGAATTCCGTAAAATGTGTTCCAGATTAATTGATTAATTGATAGGAAAACTGATTTTTTACATATTTTTAAAATACCCTGATAATAATGAGCACCAGGACCAATCTATACTTAATATTAACATCATATGCTGGACAGAGTTCATCCTGGCTCTAAGACAATCATTGCATCTCTTTCCAGCTCCATGTTGGGTGACCTCACAGTGGTTGCCTTTCTACACCTGCACTGGGAGTACTTCCAAAAGGGAATGGGGAAATACAGCCAACTTACAACACCAAATAATTTACAAAAACAAAAACATTCAGTCTGATATACTATGAAAAATAAATACATTTATTATATGTGTGAATTCTTAGCAAAAGAAAAGAAGCACACGGAGAATTTATGAAGCTAGAAGATATGCATGTATTTAATCCCAGAATTTGAGAGGCAGAGGGAGGCAGATCTATATGTATTTGAAGCCATCCTGGTCTACACAGTAAGTACAGGACAGCCAGAGCTACAGAGTGAGACCTTGTCTTGAGAGAGAGAGAGAGAGAGAGAGAGAGAGAGATGTTTAAAGAGCAATGAGTTAGCTGCTGCAAGATTTTTTTCAATTCTTCCTATATTTAGAGGCCTTTTTTTTTTTTACATCCAGTTTTATTTACACCAAAATTTTCTTTATTTTTACTGTTCTATGTTTACTTGTATATATGTACATACATGAATGTTTTTGGCCTATCACTCCTGTTTGAATTTTAGACTTTCATTTTGGAAGGTTTAGTTTGATTGGAATTATTTTAGCGGGTAGTGTTTGGCAGTGAACCTTAATGTTCTCTTTCAATTTTTATTGCATTTGTTTAACTTTCTCTCTCTCTCTCTCTCTCTCTCTCTCTCTCTCTCTCTCTCTCTCTCTCTCTCTCTCTCAATGTTCTCCATCTTTCTTTGTCTATAAGTGTATCTAAGGAGGTCAGAAGTCAACATTTATGTGTCTGTTCTTTTCTTCAGCCCATCAGTTATAGCGAATAAAGCTTGGTTGTCATATTTGGCAACAAGCATCCTCACTGGCTAAACAATCTCAGTGGTCCTTCTTTCCACTTTTAAAGAAACGTTTGGCATGTATACAATTCTAGGTTGAAAATGGTCTTTTACTGTCAGGTTAGATGTATTACTCTGCCATCTGCATTCCACAGTGGTCATTTAACTGCTGTGAATCTATTAAATGTGTATGTTGTGAATTTTTGCAGCTCTTTGTACCTATTTCTATCTTGGTTTTACTTAGCTCTATTATAATAAAATGGTTGCTCCAGGTCTCTGTTGGTTTTTCATCCCAGTGAATTTGGAAGCCTCTGGATGTGAAATATGATGTGTTTTAACATTCTAAAAGCATTTCCCATTGCATGTATGCTTCCACTTCTCTTGAGGCTCCTGCTTCCTGAAGTACTCAATGGATCTAAGTGGCCCTGCAGCCTCAACCCGCCTTTTTTACACTTGTTCATCTCCAAGCCACAGTGATCTTCTTCATCTAATTTATTCTCTTCGGCCTACATTGCAACTTTAAATCATTCTGCTGAAATTTTGAAGCCCAATAGAGGTATTGTACTTTGTAAACTATCTACTTGCAGTGTGCCTTGTTGGCCTGAGGCTCTCTAGCATCATGCTCACATATCAAGTCTACTGACACACAGCTTCTGAATTTATCTCCGTAGTTCTTTCATCTGGGATGTTTACTTCTTTCTCTGACATCTGGGGCATCTTCCTTGATGCTTCCTTTCTGGTCTTTTCCACAGCTACTTGTATCTGAAATGTTTATCTGGAAATCAGTTGTGGGCCTTATTGAAGTTCCATTTACTTGATTGAAAAGTTGCCATTCTTTTCATAGTTATGGGTAGAACACTCCAAAAAGGGATCTATTTAAATACCTCTCGTGTGCATAGCCTAGGGGTTGGAACAAAATGAGTTCATGAATTCCAGATGTAACTATTACCATTTGGGGAAGTTCTTGTGTTTATTAATTTTCTATTTCTATCTCTGATCAATGCCAAAGTAAAAAGTTACAGATTCCCTCCCTATAGTTTCTGTTTCTACTTTCCTTTAAACCTTGCATAGAGTTGTTGCCCTCAGACCCAAGCTATACATGGAGTCTACTATACTCCCAAAATGGCGACTCTCCGCCTTTGTCCTCTGTGCACTGCACCTTGTTAAAGCCCAAGCTGAAGCAGAGCAAGATTCGTGGACACTAAGAATTGGGTAAAGCTGGTCTTAGTGATCAATAAGCATCTAAAGTTTACTTCTGCTTTCACTCCAATTTTTACCTCTGTGAGTTTATTGTATTAACATTGAATGAAATAACTGCATGTGTGTATGCATGTTTACTTAAAACTAATATAAATCATGTTATTTTATGGGAATTTAAAATATTATTTTACTAGGAGAATCATTAACACTTTAACATTAACTATACTGATAGAAACAAAATCCCAGGGCAGTTACATAATGTCAGTACTTATGGATCATTGCATTTCTTACAAAGAAGATGATTTATACCTAGAATGAACATTTTTTTTCTTTTTTAATCAAAAAGTGTAACTAATGTAATACTTGGTTAAGAAGAATTGCCACTATATATGGCTTAGGTTAATTTCTAATTACATACAGAAAAATTATGTATGCAAACAATTAATACTCTGACATTAGTTTCTAGTGATGTGAATGAAAAAGTGTATATGACTCTCTGTGTATCCCATATGATTGTAGGGACTCTTCTAAACCAAATGTTAGTGACAATACCTCATGGAATTGTCCACCATGATGATGAGTCTTTCCCACTCAGAGTTTATTACTGGTCATGATAGGACTCCCATAATCTCCATTTTCCAGACTTCTGTTACTCATGTAAAACTTATACAAAGTGGATCTTTTCTATCAAATAATATAAAAGCTGTGATTAGGATGAAAATTCAAGTCTTTTTGCATTCCCCACCTTGTAAAAATTTTATGCAAATGTTTATCCTCTCTCCTGGTAAAATGTGTATACAAAAGTCTTCTTCTGCTACATTCCAGGAACTTGATGGACTGAAATAGCGACCCTTTCCTTTTCTCCTTGGAGCACTGACCCCTTTTCCCTACTTTAATTTTTCTGCACCAATTCCTTTCAGACTTGCATATCAGGTAATACTATGAGGTCAGACCTCTTAGCCAGTGGTGAAAATACAATTCCACCACCCGGGTTCAAATAAAAAATAAACTGACAAAGCACTGAATTTCTTACAGTGTACTAAATTTCTCACTCATTAATTTCATGTTTAGGAATATTCTCTCTCTCTCTCTCTCTCTCTCTCTCTCTCTCTCTCTCTCTCTGTGTGTGTGTGTGTGTGTGTGTATGCATGTGGGTTATATGTGTAGGTGCACTTGCATGTAGAGATCATGGGTCAATGTCATTTCTTCTTTTATTATAATCCTCTTTATCTGGTATTTTCCTAAGTCTGGAGCTTCTAGATTTGACTAACCTAAGTGAGCCCTGAGAATTCTCCTGATGCCTCTTCCCCAGTGTCATGGCTGTGGGCATGTGGCATCATATTTGCCTTTTATGTGGAATCTTAGGATCCTTTTCTTTGTGTGTCAACAATTTTACCCACTGAAACATCTCACTAACCCCAGGAAAACTGTTTTAATCATCAGGTACTCTGTTGTTAATTTTGAAATAATCTCGTATTATTATGAACAAGTTGAAATGCTGGACTTGTACATATCAGTGCACCTCAAAATATAACAACAAAGTTTAATCTCAAATTCGTGAATTATATTGTTTCTTTGTGGTAGTCGCTCTGTTTTGTTTTTATTGTTTGCTTTTAATCTGGTGGAGAAAGGAATTCACTGTTCCGGAATTCTGCAAAAGAGACAGTTATTGCCAATGGCAGTATAGAAGTAAAGATAATTTCCGACAACAGCAGGCTTTCCTGCACATTCTTTTCCATTTCATTAATAACATGGTCCATAAAGAGACATGCTTTACGAAGCTGAAAGTGGAAATAGAAATTCTTCAGAAAGAGGAGACATCTGTGCAGATGATTAACATTTTTAGATAAACCATTCTGCATTTTCACTGACGTTTTGACTGAAAGGCTGGTAGGAGATGCAGCAATGATTAGCAGTCTCAGCGATTAAAAACAGTTGTTTGTTTGCTTGTTTGTTTGTTTCCTTTTTTTTAAATCACAACCTACACTACCATATGTGTTTTGTTTTTAATTATTGTAATGAAAAGAATATGTTTTTAAGACATCTTTGATCTGCACTGAGAGTATTTAAGCTGGCATGATCTTACTGAAGCCTGCTAGATGGAAGACCTTTGTACATAAGGATAATCAATTTTATTAATCATTTCCCTCAAGGAAGAGTCCATCCAGAGAGAGTCTATTATTATTACATATGTGCTACTGTTAGAACCAAAGCCCCATGCCCACATGACTCCCAAATAGCAGCACAGATGACATTGACCTTAGCAGAAGGATGTTAACAGTGGAAACTGAAAGAATGTGATTGGATAAATATGCTTGATGGAGAGTTGTTGTTTACTAGAAAAGCATCTAGTCCCATTCATTCTGAGCACATTGTATCAGCCCAAGCACTCCACCTTGCTCTAGTAAAAACTATACTTGATTTCTGACCATTTTGCTGTTCTCTCTTTTCACTGAGAGATTTTTGATACCGAGTAAGCCTTTCTTTCCATGCATGGAAATCCAGTTTAGTGGCTTCACTTCCACCTTGCTTACAGTTACTGACTAAAAATAATTCAACCTTTTCCCTTTCTGGACACACACCACCTATCATATTCTGGTTTCAACAAAACCCTCCCGTTACGACACTCTCACCAATTCATTCCCACTGATGTCACAGAACAGTGAAAAAGGAATGTCACCGTCATCATGCTCCCCTATCAAATGTCTTGCAGGAGAGCCCACAGCAGTGAGAGGGACAGCTACTGCAGTGTGTGCGCATGACCCTGACACAGGGACCTGGCACTACCACTTCTTTCTGTGTCTGCCCAGCAGCAGCACTGACCTCCTCACTGCTTTATGTCATTGCAGACCTCTCACCTTAACTTCAGTTCCTTTAGACTCATTTTTCCCTTTTTCTAGAACCTTCTTCCCCCCTGCCACACAGGCTTCCATTTCATGTTCCTTGGGTATTTATGCCAATATTGCCTCTTCTATGAGGATTGCCATTTAAAATTTAGTGCAGGTATCACGAAACAGCACACACTTTATTTCTTTAACTGGTTTCATATGTTCCCATCACTATAACTGTTGGGATCATGATCTTTATGTTATATTCCTCCATGTTATTATGGAGTAGCAGTTCAATAGTAAACTCTTAATCAATTCTGGAATATATAAGTAAATGAAGAGTCTCATATATATCAAATAATTTGCCAAAAGACACATTTATTCCTACTATTAAGAACTCACAGAAATTAGTAGGTGTGAAGGAGAGAGAGCCCCAGAACAAGTTTAATATACTTTTTTCAGTTTTGAAAATGACTTTAATATTCATATTCATTATTTAGATTTTGCAAGAGTTGATTTTAAATTAATAGCATCATTTTTGCTTAGTGACAATTTTTAAGAATATTAAGTAATTTCAGTCAAGTTATTTTTTCATTTTCATCTCTTTTTGTACTTTCCTCATTGAACTAAAGTTCTCAATTTAAATTAAAAACAAAATAAATTAAAGGAAACAATTCCTTCCTTAAAGATCATTAAATTCAAACTCAGGTTGGAAAGAGTTATCAATGGTTTGATTACAGATTCATTTAAGGAAACAAATTAACATTGGTATTTTTCCTCAGTATTCTGATTCACTTTTCTGCAATATCTATGAGATTAACTCCTTAGCAATCCCTCGTTATTAAGTGCTTATGAAAGACAATGCAAGTTTCTTTCTCTTGCTTATTTCAATATTTATTTATTTATTTGACCCCTTCCTCAGTCAACCCTCTTATAGGTCCTCATCCCATTCCTCATACCCATGTCTCCTAGAGGATGCTCCCACATCACTAGGCATCCCCTCCCCTTGGGGCCTCTTAAAAGTAGAGTTTCCTTTTTCAGACTCTGGTCTCAGGGAAGGGCACAATGGAGAGATACTTTCAATCATCTATGTAGTCTATCCTCAAACTAAGAGGAGACATTGTCATCATGACATCACTAGAACTTGAATCTTTGGAAGGGCAATTTATGATAATACTATAGGATTTTGAGGATGCTGTGATTTAAATGTATGACTAAAGGAATTTGAAGTGTAATCTTTCTCACATGTTGACTTTCTAACTCTAGCATTGTGATTTCTCTAGTTTGGATGACTATTTTAGGGATACCATAAACAAATATCACAATACACACACACACACACACACACACACACACATGCTTAACAATGTCATATATTAGATATAACAATTTGATTCATGATATCATTCTGATATTTTGATATCTACATATTAAATGTTTTGAATATTTAATTCACAAAAATTGTAAAATATAAATAAAAATGGAATTGTTTAAAGGGCAATCATTTGAATTTAGTAGAATTAATTTTAAGTAAAAGCCAATTGCCTTGCTCTTACTTTTCTAATTTGTTTCTAACCAGTGACTGTTCTGTGTCCTTGCACTAGGCAATCATTTCTTACTGATTTAAATGTCTAGACAAATCAAGGCTCTCAATGCAACAATTAATGGCATGGTCCATACCTTTCTGCCTCCAATTAAGCCTTAAAACTTCCTGTAAGTCATCAAAAGAGAGTACTGCCACAAGTATTAACTATCCATATGGTAGAAACACAAAAAGAGAGGACCACTGTTTCAGATCATAAGAAACAATTCTGAGTGAAATGTGTAACAGATGAGTTTTAATGACTGTTGTCCGTTTGAAGAAAGAAACACAGGGCAGACAAATTATGCATCGTAGGTAAGAGATAAGCAAGTGGCTCTGGAGGTGCTGCGTAGACAGAGTTGGAGGGCCCAGGGTGTGATTGACTCAGGTATCACCCACAGGAGTTTCTAGTTGAAAAGCTAATGGCAATTGGAATGCTTCAGTTAAAATTAAGACCAGTATGAATCTTTTCAATTTGTCATGAGAAATATCACTTTGCTACTTTATGTTTTCATTCCTCGTACAGTTCTACTTAATTTAGACGCAGAAATATTTGCAAACAATATTAGAAGATGCATATAAAGAAAAGAAAGCAAAACACCAATTTCAAATTATAGAAATATGAGAGCAGAGATTTAGGCTGAAAAATAGTATAATCAACTTCCATTTAGTATACACTAAAATATCATTCCTAATTTTTTTATTATAGAATAAAGTTTATTCAGGGAATGGGGAGAGGAGTCAAGTGGGTAGTAGAGGCAGAGAAAAGTAAGGAGAAGGAGAGAGCAGAGAAATAGGGGCAGGCCTGGACCAAGTGGAGGTAGGGAGGGGGAGGGGGAGAGAGAAGAGCCCAAGAGGGCAAAAGAGAAGCTAAGAGAGGGAGAGAATAAGAGAGAGAGGAGGGGCCAAGCAGCCTTGTTCCTAATTATTAACCTGACGTTGTACTCATCAAATAGTTGTTTACATTGGGTATAATCTTCAACTATTATAAAATATTCATTTGAAAATTATAAATCCTTTAGTTTGTATTTAGAAAGAGAAAGTTGTTTTATTTTCTCCAGTCAAATGCAAATTTATTAAAACACAATTCATAACAAGTGACACTGATCTCAGCTTCTAAGCAACTGAACCTCACTCCCAAGGCAGACATGTCACAATTTGCAAGTACTGTTGATTATCAAATAGGACAACACTCACTGCAAACCACTGAGTCTAAAATATTCCTAGAGTCAAGCTTTCAAACAGCACCATGGAATGCATCTCCACAAAGTGGAAGATCTGGTCTCATCTATTTCCCAATAGGGTTGTTTTCCAAATGCTTTCCCCCCCTGTGAGGTTCTTTGTTTCTGTTTTTGTTTTTTTTTTCTTCCTAAGATCACTGTGGTACGACCTATGGGAAATATTCCACACTGTTTTGAAAGATTTGTTTTTTCTTACTTTTTAAAGTCGGCATATAATTTGATGGCTCGATTATGGCATTTTAACTATTATTATTTGTTCCACCTCTGTTCCTTCACTGGCCCCTCCCTTGACCCTGAGGGTTTGCTTCCTCCCCACAGAAAGTCCATCCTTCTGCATTCAGGTATATGTAATCTTTTGCCCTCCCCTCCCAGTATTATACACCTAGTTAAATCTTTTCTACATTTCACAGGAGAGGATATTGATCTTTCTAGCCTTATTTATATTGTGCAATAATTTCTAGTACTAGTACCATTCATTTTCTTACAAATATTATTTTACTTGTTTTTAAACCTAAATAAAATTATATCATATGTTTGTACCATATTTTCTTTATTGGTTCATCTGGTGATGCACATTTAGGTTGATTTTATTTCTTGGTATTATAAACATTAAACATGGATTATTTTACTTGCTACTTAATTGGGTAATGATGTATTTAAGGTCATGTTATAAGAGAATAGTAGTTATTAAGCAAACCGAATGCATTCTGTATATCTGTAAATATATGTATGCATAAAGATTGATGGAAAATGCCTATATGCACACATAATGTATAACAAAATCATCCCATACCTCATGGATTTATTAATCCGAAATTATTAGGTTTCTTTATGTTTTTAAATTTATTATATTCTTATATTAATAGAAAGGACATGTTTCTCTATTGAAACATTAGGATCCCCTCAAAAGAAGACTTTTCCAACTCTGAAATCTTAGTATTGGTCAGGAGCATCATTCTCTGTTTGGTGGTGTTTGATCTACAATTTCAAATAAGTTTGGAAATAAACTGATAGGACATCTTTAATTAAACTCACATTCCTGAATAAGTAATAGTCTGTCCTGTCTTTTTATTCTGTAACAGTAACACAGATAACTTGACAGTCTTAATCATTTCAGCTGTTTGTACTTTCATTTGTACAATATTTCAGTCAAGACATTTAGTGGTGTTTATCTAAATTACTATATCTGTTTCTTATCAATTGTTCAAAGCTGTAAAAGAGAAAATAATTTCAAGTGCAAAATAGAATATCTCCTGGGCCCAGACACCAGTAACACTATTGGACCAGGATGAAAAGTCACCTGTCACTAACAGATACTTGTCTTTGTAATGAGCTGAAGCAAAAAAAAAAAATACTATGGCTGTAATAACATTATGGGAGTCTGGTAATATTACAAAATCCAAATTCTGAAAGCACACACAAACTCTGGCACTTAGCTGAAAGTGAGCATTGCTTAATCAGCTATGTCTTGAGATGTGTTAAGTCTGTGTTTTAGGTAAGATGTAAGGACAATCCCAAGCAGAACTAAACATTCTTGTGTTACTAAAATACCATGATATGTATGGATTGCTTTAACAGAAGCAATTTTATCACTTCCAACATTATTCTTTTATATAGCATCGTTCTGCTATTATGTTAAGAATTGCTGTTATGATGAGTGGTGTTAATAGCACTGGATATAATGATACCTTTTTTGAACATAAATATTCAAAGGGACATTCATGCCAAATTTATCCATTTTAAAAAGGTAGATTTTTTTTCAGCATGCACTCTATATTGTTCTCTGGTGGCCTACATGGATTCAGATCTCAGTATAAAAGCTAACATTTATACTTTGCCAAAACAACTTCCTGAATCTAGAAATTCTTTTATAGACAGCAGGGACTGGACCTTTCACCACTAGCCAGCTTTGCACAGGCATCCTTTTGCCTTCTGAAGCCCTTCACAACTTTTGCCATGGGCTATACTTAAGGACTTTGCATATTCTCCTTCTGAGGTATTCCCTTTGCTTCGGATGTTTCTAACATATTTTCTTTCTTCTTCATGGTAGCACATCTGTTACCTTACCTGCTGCCCTCTATTCTTCAGTTTTTAAGACTTCATTATTTCATAGCTTCCCATGCCTGACACTCATAGACACTGTACTATTTCGAGTTACACGGAATCCCACTCACCAGCAATCACCAGTGAAGGGCATCTTTGGTAGGATGGTAATTGTGCAGAGTGACTTCACTGAAGATTTCGTTATTACTCAAACTAAAGAGGATGGTATGGATTATGTCCTTAAGATAAATAAGAATAAAGATATGTTCATTTTGGGCAGTGAGGAGAAGCCTGATTAGTTAGTTAATTAATGCAAATCTTTTAACATCAACTTAAAGTTATGTTATTCATGACAACTGGCATTACAGACCACATACATAGTTGAAGAAATGGACATGGAATGTTGTCCTTTAAAAAACAAAGAAGTTGATTCATAGACATCATTTGTGGTCCTTGAACCATTGTTTATTTATTTGTCAGACTAATTAATTGCCCCTCTCTATTTTCTTATTTCATCAACTAATAACTTAGTAGTTGCAATGACATCAACAATATAGAAAAAGAGGGAATAATACAATAAAGTAAAGGAAGAAAACAAAGGAAAAGAAAAGAAATTAAACTAAAATGTCTTGTGTGGATGTAAATTTAAGAAATACTCCAATCACTATTCCAAGAAATACTGTCAACAAAGCTAAATTTGATAACATGTTAGGAATATGAGTGCTGATATTACTTCTACTTTCTGTAGGGTCAGAGTGATGAGCCTGGTCTAATATTTACATATAATGTTGTTTTCAATGTGCCAAATCAGGATTCAGATGACTTAAATTGACTGGTCTAACCATTTCCCAATGACAAACTGGAACCTGGCCCTCTACTTGTGGTGTAATTATGCTGTAAGCAGGGTAGACAATAGGCTGCCAACTGGAACCTGCTGCTGTCTACAGCCTCCCATTTACTAGCTGTATGACTTTGAGGAATAACATAGCCTATTTGGGACTTGACGTTTATCATATATTAAGTGGGATAATTAGTCTTTATGGAAAGATGGCTCAGCAGGTGTGTAAGGGTGCTTGTAGTCACACTGATGACCTGAATTAAACCTCCGTGGACATGATAATGGGCAAGAACTGCCCTACCTTTCCATGTATAGCCAATAAAAACATAATAATAACAGCATCAATTTTACAGAATTACTGGGATGATAAAGCATGGACTGTGTAAATGAAATGACCAATTTATGATTACCATTAATATACCTCATCTTTGTAGTAAAACTTTTCAGTAGAAGAGCCTCTGATCTTTGCCCAGGTAACCCTGAACGCATGTTAATCTTATTTAGCTCTTGGAAGGTTAAAACAAGCTTGTCAGAATTACTTTGATTACACTGTTGGGGCAGGAAGGGGGTATGGAGGGCCATGGCCATCCCCCATAGGAATCAAAACTGGCAGCCGAAACTATGAAGAGGTGAGAAGGAAAGCCCAGTGCATCCAGAGTTGATTAGTCAGACGGAATCAAAACTTCTAGAGTCTGCTCCATGAATTTATTCTCTTTTACATTTAAACAGAGCAATACTCTGTGGGGAAAAATAACGTCTCAGTGTAATGATTCTGATAACAAAGCTTCATGCAAGGCATTTTTCCTTTCAAAATACCCTCTTATAGAAAATACCTGGGACTTTGTCATAAGAATAAATTCTACTGGCTGGGAAACAGTGGTTACAAAGTAGGACCTAGAAAAATAATTTATAATTAGCATAAGAATGGACTCTACTGATGAAGGATGCAAAAGTTCATGGGGCCTCTTTCAAAGGGGTGAGTTCTGTTCACTGAGAGACAAAGTCCAGGATTCGGGTCCAAATCTTTATCAGAATTTAGGGAAATTCAGCTCCTTATAGAATAATGGATCACCAGCTTGTTTGACCACTTTGCATGCTGGGTAATCAGGCACCACTCTCTCTTCTGATGAAGAAAGCAAAACAGGCCTGTGTACTTAAAAATTCTGGTTTGACCTAGCTTATTTTAGGCTGTGCTTCCTACAATTCTTTTCTGTTCATTTTTGTTGTTGTTGTTGTTGTTGTTCTCCAACTCCTCCCAGAGTCTATGCACACACACTTAATGTTCTACCTCTGTCTCTCACAAAACAAAGAGCAACCAACTGACAAACCAAATGAACAAAGAATCTATTTTTGAAACAAGTTAAAATAAACTAAAAGCAAATATGTAAAAAAAAATGCAGTCTGTTTTATGTTGGCCTGCTATGCCTGTCCTAGGAATTGTCCTGGAATATGGCTAATACTTAATGAAACTTCACTGGAAAACACTGATTTTCCCTTTCTCAACAGGTATCAAGTACATATTTTTCTTGCTTAGGTCAAAGAGATTGTCTACTTTGCCTTCGCCATGCATGTTTTCTCTCTGGTTTAAACCTATGCATACCTTATGAATGCTGCTGCAGCCTCTGTGAGTTCATATGTGTCTCAGTTCTATTGTGCCTGGAAGATATTGTTTCCTTGGAATCATCCATTTCCTCTGGCTCATATGCTCTTTTCATTGCTTCCAAATAGTTCCTCGAGCTTTGGGAGAGGCTTTGATAAAGACATATACCATTTAAGACTGAATAGTCTACAGTCTTTCATTATCTGCACATTGAGCAGTTATTAGTCTCTATGTGAACTAACATCTACTGCAAGAAATTTCTCAACTGAAGTATGAATGATGTAATAATATATGAGACTACTCTTATATCATTGGATCTAACTTTATGCTATTTCCAGAATAATAATAATAATAATTATTTTATTAATTTACATCCAACATTTTGCTCCCCTTCCTAACCCTCACATAAAGTTCTTACACCCATCTCCCCTCCCATTTCCCTCTGAGGGGATGCCCCTCTAGGGTTACCCCTATACACTGGGGCATCACGTCTACAGGATTAGGCACATTTTCACCCACTAAGTCCAAACAAGGCAGCCCTCTGCTACACATCTTCCCAGTGCCTTCATAAAGCTCCTATATGCTCTTTGGTTAGTGACTCAGTCTCTGAGAGCTCCCAGGCATCCGTATTAGTTAACACTTTCATCTTCCTATGGTGTTGCCATCTCCTTTGCTTCCTTCAATCCTTCCCCTAATTCTTCCCTAGGGGTCCCTGACTCCCTTCCAATGCTTAGCTGTGTCTACATCTGTCTCACTCAGCCGCTGGATAGAGACTCTCAGAGGACAGCCATGTTAGCCTCTTTACTGGAACACAACATAGCACCAATTCTTGAGAATTCGCTGTTTCGCTTTATACTCCATTTTTCATTTGGGTTATTTGATTTTTTTGAAATCTAACTTCTTGAGTTCTTTGATTATGAGCCCTCTGTAGGAGGTAGGGTTAGTGAAGATGTTTTCCTAATCTGTAGGCCTACCTTTTTGGGCTATTGACTGTATCCTTTGAATTTTTGTGTTTTCAGTTTCATGATATCCCATTTAACAATTGATCTTCAAGTCTGAGACATTGGTGTTCTGTTTAGAAAATCTTCACCTATGTTGATATGTTCAAGACTATTTCCCACTTTCTCATCAATTAGAGGAATTGTATTGAATCTTTATACTGCTTTTAGTAAGATGACAGTTTTCACTATGCTAATTCTACCAATCCATGAGCGTGGGAGATCTTTCTATTACTGAGGTTTTCTTCAATTTGTTTTTCAAGAACATGAAGTTCTTGTCACACAGGTCTTTGACTTACTTGATCAGAGTTACAGCAAGATATTTTCTACTATTTGTGGCTATTATGAAGGTTGTTCTTTCCCTAATCTCTTTCTCAGCCTGTTTATCATTTGCATAAATGAGGGCTACTGATTTGTTTGAGTTAGTTTTACATCCAGTCACTTTGCTGGATATAAAGTTGTTTACCAGCTGTAGATGTTCTCTGGTAGAATTTTGGAGGATGCTTAGGTATGCTATCATATCATCTGTGAAAAGTGATACCTTGACTCCTTATTTTACAATTTGTATCCCCTTGATCATCTTTGTGTTGTTTTATTGCTCTAGCTGGAACTTCAAGTACTACATTGAATAGATATGGAGAGAGTGGGGCAGCCTTATTTTATCCCTGAACTTAATGGAATTGGTTTAAGTTTCTGTCCATTCAAATTGGTGTTGGCTCCTGTTTTGCTGTATATCACTTTTATTATGTGTAGTTATGTGCCTTAAATTTCTGACTGTACAAGACTTTATTTAGCAAACTATTTATTTTATGTATGTGAGTACAATGTAGCTCTTTTCCGACACATTAGAAGAGAGCATCACATATCATTACAGATGGTTGTGAGCCACCATATGGTTTCTGTGAATTGAACTCAGGACCTCTGGAAGAGGAGTCAGTGCTCTTAACTGCTGAACTATCTCGCCATCCTTCTTCAAGACTTTCAATATGAATGGGAGTTGGATTATGTTGAAGGGTTTTTCGACAACTAATGAGATGGTCATGTGATATTTTTCTTTGAGTTTGTTATATAATGGATTATGTTTATGGATTTTCATATATTGGACCATCCCTGCATCCCTGGTATGAAGACTACTGGATTATGCTGGCTGATGTTTTTGATGGATTCTTCACATCTGTTTGTGAGAATTTTATTGCTTAGTTTTTTGTGTGGATGTTCATAAATTAAATTTGTAGGAGAGTCTTTTACTTTGTTGGGTCTTTTAGTGGTTTAGGGTACCAGGGTAACTGGGGACTTACAGAATGATTTAGGTAGTTTTCTTTCCTGTTTCTATTTTGTGGAATAGTGTGAGGAGTATTAGCATTAGCTTTTCTTGGAGAGCCTGGTAGAATTTTGTATGAAAACCATCCATCTAGTTCCTGTGTTCTTTCAGTTGGGAAATTTTTAATGACAGTTTCTATTTCTATAGGGCTTATGGGACTGTTTGGAAAGTTTATCTGATCTTGATATAACTTTGATATGTGTTATATGTCTAAAAAAATCACCAAATAGATCTATATATTTTCAAGTTTTGTTGAATATAGGCTTTTGTAAATAACAACTGATTTTTTTTTTAATTTCCTCAGTTTTTATAGTAATGGCTCCCTTGTCACTTATGATTTTGTTAACTTGGATACTGTGTCTGTGTATTTTAGTTTGGTTAACAGTTTGTGTATCTTGTTAATTTTCTCAAAGAACCAGCTCTTACTTTTCTTGATTCTTTTTATGGTTCTCTTGTTTTTTTATTGGTTGATTTCTTGCCAGAGTTAGACTATTTCCTGCCTCCTATTCCTCTTGGATGTATTCACCATTTTATCTAGAGCATTGAGGTATGCTGTTGAGTTGCTAGTATATAATCTCTACAATTTCTTTATGAAGGCACTTAGTGCTACAAATTTTCCTCTTAATACTTCTTTAACTGTGTCCTATAAGTTTGGCTTTGGTGTTCCTTCATTTTCATTGACTGCTAGAAAGTCTCTAATTTCTTTCTATATTTCTTCCCTCACCAAGTTATCATTTAGTAGAGTGTTGTTCAGGTTCCACGACTATGTGGGATTTCTGTTGCTATTGTTATTGAAGTCCATCCTTAGTCTGTGGTGATCCAATAGAATAGAAAGGGCTATTTCTTGAATCTCTTGGGTTATGTTTTATGTCCAATTATATGATCAATTTTGGAGAAGTTCTAGGGAGGTGCTGAGAAGAAGGTATATTCCTTTTAGGAGATGAAATGTTCTGTAAATATGTTAAATCCGATTTGGCCCATAATTTCTGTTTGTCTCATTTTGTCTCTGTTTAGTTTCTGTTTCATGATAAAAGTGGAGTGTTGAAATCTCCCACCATTATTGTGTGGGGTTCATTGTATGTTTTGAGCCTTAGTATTGTTTCTTTTACAAATGTGGTTGCCTTTGCATTTGGACATAGATGTTCAGAATTATAACCTCATCCTGGTGAATTTTTCCTTTGATGAGTATGAAGTGTCCTTCCTGATCTCTTTTGATTAATTTGGCTGAAAGTTTATTTTGTTAAATTTTTGAACAGCTTCTCTAGCTTGTTTCTTGTCCGTTGCTTGGAAAACCTTTTTCTTGCCCTTTACGCTGGAGTTGTATATATCTTTATTGCTGACGTGTATTCCTTATATCCTGCAGAATGATGGATCCTATTTTTTGTATCCAGTCTGTTATCCTGTCTTTTTATAGGAGTTCATCATCAATGGACTTAATTGTTTGTTTATTCCTGTGATATGTGTATATGATTATTATTTTGGGGGTTTGTTGTATGTTGATTAATTTATCCTTTGCCTTTATATGTTACTATAACTATTTTCCCTTACAGCTTTCAAAATTGTTTCTTTATCCCATACATTTTGTGTTTTGATTATTATGTAGCAGAAGGCATTTCTTTTCTGATCCACTTTATGTGGTGTTTTTAGGCTTCTTGTTTGTTTATGACCATCTCTTTCTTTAGGAAGTTTTCATCTATGATTTTGTTGAAGATGTTTTCTCACAGTTTGAATCTTTACCTTCTTCTATTCCTTTTATTTTTAGGTTTAATATTTTTCATTGTGTGCCAAATTTAATGGATTTGTGGGGGTTGATTAGACAAATTCTTTGACTGATGTCTGAATATCTTCTATTGTATCTTCTATGCTTGAGATTTTCTATTTTATTTTTTTTTGTATTCAATTGGTGATGTTTGTGTCTGTTTTCTATTCTCTTTTCCAGGTTCTCCATCTTCAATGTTGCCTCCATTTGAATATATATATATATATATATATATATATATATACACATATATATTAGGTCTTGAACTACTTTGTTTATTTCCTTCACCTGTTTGATTGTATTTTTCTATATTTCTTTAAGGTATTTATTTGTTTCCTCTTTAAAGGCTTCTACCTCTTTGTCTGTGTTTTATTGTATTTCTTTAAAGGAATTCTTTTTATGATCTTTAAGACCTCTATCATTTCATGTAATTTAAGGTCAGACTCTTGCTTTTCAAGTGTGTTAGGGTATCCAGAGTTTGCTTTAGTAGAATAGCTGGATTTTAGTGATGCCAAATTGCATTGGCTTCTGTTGATTATGTTCTAGCACTTGTCTTTGACCATCTAGTTGCCGTGGGTTTTAACTGGCCTGGGTGTCTTGGATTGGAACAGGCCTCCCAAAAAGCAGATACAGCTCTGTGTCCTGAGTTAGAGTGAGCCTCCTAGGAGGGAAGCAGGGAGGCAGTGCTGTTTCTGGTTAGATAAGGCCTCCTGTGACCCCAGATAGAGCAGGCCTCCTGGAAGACTGGCAGAGCAGTGGGGTAGGAGAGGTGGCATGCCAATTTACCCTAGTTTTTACTGTTTCTTTAGCAGAACAAAAGTTGATTTCTTTTAACACATCTGACCTATCTAGTTTCAGATTCTTTCCCACTTTACTAGTGTCAAGTATGGATTCCATCTCATTCAGTAATCCAGAACATCAGGCTTGGAAGCAAGAAACTCATGCTGCCCTTATTGGGGCAACTTGAGCAGCATTAATCATCTACAGCAACAGGAATGGGCCTGAAATCCCATTTAAAAATTAAAAACTGGTTGGTTACTACCATAGTATTTATCTAACTATTATACATAATGTTTAATTTTTAAAATAGTAACCTAGCTTTTGGGCTAATAACCACTTACCAGTGAGTGCATACCATGTGTGTTCTTTTGTGATTGTGTTACCTCATTCAGCATATTTTCTAGTTCCATCCATTTGCCTGAGAATTTCATGTAGTCATTGTTTTTAATAGCTGAGTATGTAAAAGTACCACATTATCTGTATCCATTCCTCTGTTGAGGGACATCTAGGTTCTTTCCAGCTTCTGGCTATTAGCCCAAAAGTTTGGAATACCTAAGATACAATTCACAGATCACATGAAGATCAAGAAGAAGGAAAACCAAAGTATGGATTATTTGCTCCTTCTTAGAAGAGCCATTAAAATATCCATGGGAGGTGATTCAGAGACAAAGTGTGGAGCAGAAACTGAAGGAAAGGCCATGTAGTGATCACCTGTGGATCCATTCCATATAGAGTTACCAAAGCCAGACACTATCATGGATGCCAACAAGTGCTTGCTGACAGGAGCCTTAGAGGTTCTGCCAGTGCCTGACAAATACAGAAGTCGATGCTCATAGCCAATGAATGTACTGAGCACAGGGTCCTCAATGGAGGAGCTAGAGAAAGTACCTAAGGAACTCAATGGGTTTGCATCACCATAGGAGGAGCAATAATATGAACCGACCAGTACCCCTCCCCCAGAGCTCCCAGGGGCAAACCAGGAACCAAATAGTATACCTGGAGGAACCCACGGAACCAGCTACATATGTAGCAAATGATGACACTTCCAGACATCAGTGAAAGGAGAGGCAACTGGTCCTGTGAAGGCTCAATGCCCCAGCATAGGGGAATGCCAGTTCAGGAAAGTGGCAGTGGGTAGGTTGGTGAGCAGGGGGAGGGGGAATGGGATAGGGGGTTTTCAGAGGGGAAAGAGAAAAGGGAATAACATTTGAAATGTAAATAAAGCAAATATCTAATAAAAATGCAATTCAATAAAATAGTAACCTAGAATATCTAGAGTTTGCAGTATATAATATCATTTTAATAAAGCTATGCTTCAAAATCCAAACTTAGAAATAGAAATAAGTCTTTATTGCCAAACAAAATATCAATTAACTCATATAATGTACAATCTTATGAATTAATTTTGATAGTTAAATCTTCAAAGTATTTTTATGGCTTAGAATAATGCAAATTCAGAAAAGTCAAAGAAAGAAAAAGAGAGAGGGAGACATTTTGTGTATATCAACAATTAATGCCCTGCACAAAGACCATTAATTTGAAGAAACCAAGGAAGGGTATAATGAGGAGTAAGGTAGGTAGAAATGGGGAGTGTGAAAATGATGTAATCATCTTATAATTTCAGAAGCCAAAAATAAAAAAATTTAAACAGGAAAAATTATATTTTAATAAAATGATTCATAATACATTTTATAATGACTTATTGATAAAATTCAAATCTATTATTTTAAATATATTTGTTTACATTTTAAAAACCTGTTTTAAATATAGTCTGTTTCCTGATAATTCAAGGTTTTTCTTCCAGTTTCATTATTATCTTCTACACAAAGGCTGAATAGGTGTAGAGTATAACAAAACACATATTCAAACTTCCTAATATTAGAATTAATATTTTTGCTTGAAGAAAGGTGCTATTCCTATGTAAGAGAAAAATATGCATCATGTAATGCGTAGTATAGACAATGTAAAAAAGATGCAGAGCACTGGCACAGTGCCTGACAGTCCTTTTCTTTCTCTTGCCCTCAATCATGTGCCCCACATAGGCTTTTCCTGTGTTCATGCACTTATTTGGTTTCCAGGCAGCAATACACAGAATTGCAACCCCCAAGTCTGGGCAATGGTGCAGAAAAATCTGCCTTATGCACTTGCTCCACTGAAAATGAATGCATATGTGCTTTGTAAAATTAATGACTCTGCTAAATATTTAAATGTTCATAAAATATTCCAACTTCTGCTTTCCTCATGTAGATGTTTTTATTTTTTGAAATCCAGTATCTCTGAACACAATACTTTAGTCATATGCCAACCATAAGAACATACCATAATTAGCATCTCTGCAAGTAGAAAATTTATTAAAATAGCTGTATGTCACCAAGACATCTAAATGAAATGATTTTAGGATGCCTTTACATACTCAAATGTTCTAGAATAAACTAGAGAGGTTTTTAGGTATTAACCTTTAATTCAACATTAGCTAGCATTTATATAGGGCTCAACATATCCAAAGTCTGGCTCCTCTGTGTTGAATAGCAGAGTAATGAATGAATGTGCTTATCTATGGGTCTTTTCTGAGGATTCAGAGGACAGGAAACTGGGAAACAATGAGCGAAACCAAGAAGGATAAAAGAAAACCAAATGATGAATTAGTCAGTTAGGTCTGATCACACTGAAACTCTAAAGGTTTAAACACACCTCAGAACTACTTACCCACAGCAGAGGAGAGAGGCTTTAATTTAGAAAATACACTTTGCACTCGCTCTGCACTGCTCTAGGGTGTATATATGCACTTTCGGAGTTGACATAGTTGAATGAGGGGAGAATCAGAACCCCCCCCTTCCCCAGAGAGAGGAGGGAGGGAGGGAGGGAAAATGGAAGGAAGGAAGGAAGGAAGGAAGGAAGGAAGGAAGAAAAGGAGGAAAGAAGGGAGGAAGGAAGGAAGGAAGGAAGGAAGGAAGGAAGGAAGGAAGGAAGGAAGGAAGGAAGGAGGCAACAAACAAAAACCAGCAGAAGTAGTATGCTTCTGGTTATAGCCCTTTAGGAAGCTAGCTGTACAGGGAAGGAGTAATTGTGAGCATGCATGATGGGGGAGTTATGCATTTCTAACCTACAGAGGTATTTTTTATGTCCACAAAACTACTCTAACATCTGATTTCTTTTAGTTTTTTAAAAAAAAAATGGTGCCGTTTTCTAGGTTAAGTAAATGAAAAAAAAGATAATATTCAAAACCACTTATATGGGGTATAAATTATATAAGAGATGAAATGTGAATCAATTTTGAAATTAAAATCCCTGTTGCCCGTATTTACTGACAGATGTATAATGTAATTTAAAGGAATCAAGGAGGAACAAAGGGAGTAGGAACCAATGCAAACTAGCTCAGTCCTGCAAGGTGTGTGTGGCTGCACTGTTTAAACACAGTACCCACTTCTTCATATTAGACTTTCTTCCGTAGTACTAACACTGAGCCTCTGACTCATGGCATCTGTATTTTTCTTTTCTTTCCTTTTTTTCCTTTTTTTAATTTTCTATATTCTTTGTTTACATTCCAAATTCCCTAAGTCCCATAAGCCCTCTTCCCTCCACCCATTCCCCAATCACCCCCTCCCATTTCTCTGTCCTAGTACTCCCCTACAATGCTGGATCAATTCTTTCCAGGACCAGGGCCCCCTCCTTCCTTCTTCTTGGGAATCATTTGATATGTAAATTGTGTCTTGAGTATTCAGAGCTTCTGGGCTAATTAGTATCCACTTACCAGTGACTGCATTCCATGAATATTCTTTTGTGATTGGGTTACCTCACTTAGGATGATATTTTCCAGTTCCAACCATTTGCCTAAAAATTTCATGAATTAATTGTTTTTAATTGATGAGTAGTATTCTATTGTGTAAATATACCACATTTTCTGTATTCATTCCTCCATTGAGGGACATCTGGGTTCTTTCCAGCTTCTGGCTATTATAAATAAGGCTGCTATGGACATAGTAGAGCATGTGTCCTTATTGCATGCCTGGAAATCCTCTGGATATATGCCCAGGAATGGTATAAGAGGGTCCTCCGTAAGTGTCATGCCCAGTTTTCTGAGGAACCACCAGTCTGATTTCCAGAGTGGTTGTACGAGCTTGCAATCCCACCAGCAGTTGAGAGGTGTTCCTCTTTTAAGAAGGGCCCAATCGTGGACTCTCTGTTAATTTAGTTTTTTAACTTAAAGAATAAGTCTATAAAGGTTAAATAGTTTCCAAGCTGATCTGAGAATTGCTAAAAAAAAAATTGCAAGTTAAAAACTCAATATACATTGTAACTATTTAAAAAGAATATTAATAGTAAATGTATTACTTAATTATTTTATTTACCTCCAACATTTAAAGATAATTGCAACATATAAATTCTCTGGAAACTGGAAGTTTGTTGGACAGTTATAATTGGTACTTGAAATTTTAACAAAAATTGTCCAAAGGATGTGAAGTGAAAGGAAACAAACAAAGTCTTACCACTTGACATTTCTTTTTATTAGGGTTCTGTTGTTGTGAAGAGATACCATGACCAAGGAACCTTATAAAAGTAATGTAATTGATGTGCTTACTTACAGTTTCAGAGAATGAGTCTATTTCCTTCATGACCAGGAACATGGCAGCCGGCAGGCAAGCATGACACTAAAAAGTAGCTGAGAGCTTACATTCCTTTTTGTTTGTTTTTTCATGTTTCAGAATTTTATTTTCTATTTAAAAACCAATTTTCTATTTAAAATTTTCACTTTGAGAATTTTATTTTTTGAATTATTTTATTGAATATTTTCTTCATTTACATTTCAAATGTTATACCCTTTCCCAAGTTTCCCCACTCCCAGACAACTCCCAACCTATCCTCCTTTCCTCTGCCTCCAAGAAGATGTCCCTCCACCCAATCCACTCCCACCTACACTTCCTCTATTTCCCCACACTGGGGCATCCAAGGACCTCTCCTCCCACTGATGGCCTACAATGTAAAGCATCTTTAGTTATCAGGGAAATGCAAATCAAAACAACCCTGAGATTCCATTGCACACCAATCAGAATGACTGAGATGAAAAACTCAGGGGACAACAGATGCTAGCAAGGATGTGGAGAAAGATGAACACTTCTCCTTTGCTGGTGGGATTGCAAGCTGGTAAAACCACTCTGGAAATTCAGAAAATTAGACATAGTACTACCTGAGGATCCAGCTATACCACTCCTGGGCATATACTCAGAAGATGCTCCAACATGTAATAAGGACACATGCTCCACTATGCTCATTGCATGTTTATTTATAGTAGCCCAAAGCTGGAAAGAACCCAGATATCCTTCAGTAGAGGAATGGATACAGAAAACGTGGTATATTTACACAATGGATTGCTACTCAGCTATTAAAAACAATGAATTCATAAAATTCTTATGTAAATGAATGGAACTAGAAAGTGTCATCCTGAGAAAGGTAACCCAATCTCAAAAGAACAAACATGGTATGCACTCACTACCCAGGTTCTACCTGGCTTGTAAATCACTAGTAAGACAAAACCATGTTGGCATCAGACTCATAGAGATATGCAGCCTCTACTATGTAGCCTCTACCTCCATTTGTGGTTGTTGATGATATAGGCTGTGATTCCCAAGCTCTGAGTATGAAATCCATTTATATTCTGATATAGAAGGATAAGTATCTTAGTTACTTTTCTGTTGCTTTGACAAGACACCAGGATACACAAAGCTTGCAATGACAAGCGTTTAATTAATGGATTTTGTACAGTTTCAAAAGCTTAACCCATCATCATCTTAGCTGTGTTATAGCATCAGGAAGGCAACTGTGGTGCTAGAGAAGCAACTGAGAGCTCACATCCTGATCTGACAGCAAAAAGAGAGATACACGGGCCTAACATGAGCTTCTGAAACCTCAAAAACCATTTCTAGCAGCCCACCTCTTCCTACAAGGTCATACCACCTACACAATGTCCATACCTCCTAATCCTTTTCACACATTTTCATTCCTTAGTGACTCATGATTGCAAGATATGAGTTTACGGGCAGGGCAAGTTTTGCTTTAGTGATGTAATTTGGTAACATATACCACTCTTTTCTCAGAACATGGCTTGCTTGCAATTTTAAACTCCCACCTTTCCCAACAAAACTCATTTTTCATCTTTTTGCTTCTGTCATTGCTCGCTCTCCCTGAAGACCTTCATGAGAGCAATCAGAAGTAAACATGACACATGAGTAATTACCTGAGTGTCTTCAAGAACAAATTAGTCCATTACTCTGAATTCAGGCTCAGGTTGTCAGGAGCCTAGCTCTTTCTCAGAATATCACATCCATGGCTCTATCTCAGTTCCTAATAGAACCCTCGTCTCTATGACACCTCACGAGCTGACCTAGGACTGCAATATTTGTAAGAGCATTTTGTTCTTCCAAACTACTAGATGTTACTAGAGAAGTTCACCTTAAAGTAGTGGACTTCTCTCACACAAAGTTCCAGACTATTCTATATTACTCCTACCAACAAGTTCCAGTGACATAAGGTGTGCACAATTAGGTTCATCATAGGAATATCTTTAGTGTTTGTACCATTTCTGCACTTGTCACTTTGCTTAGTACTTTGAACAAAATATCTGACAAAAGCAACTTCAGACTCACAGTTTGAGAGTAAAGCTCATTGTAGTTGGGAAAACACAGAGGTAAGAACATGTGTAAGCTTTATCATTGCATATGCAACGAACAATAAATGTTGGAAATTTTCTTACTTTGCTCTTTTAATTCGGTGCAGAAGTCCAGCCCGTAGATGTGTTCTCACTTATTTAAGATATTTAGGGTGAATCATGTCATCACAGTTAAGCAAATCTAGAAACTTACTTAGAAATGCTGTTAGTTATTTTCCTTAAGTGATTCTATATCTATATAAATTTATAATCATTGTATATATTTCTTATACTTGGTTGACAATCAAAATAAAATGTTTTTATTAATGATTTTTAATGAAATTATTTTAAAGGTAGGGACTCTGTAAGACCCTTAAGGTGTTTGGGTTTTGATAAAATGGACAATCCAAGCATAGGCAACATTTCAAAAATAGTGATTTTCAATCTTTAATTGAAGATTTTCACAGGATGATTAAAGGAATCATCATAGTGCAAGGTCATTTTTGTTGTTTCAGCTGTTGTTCTGAGGTAACAAACTTGAGTTTTACTCTTTTTGCTTCCTGTTTCTGAGAAAAGGGATATGTCTCTCTTTTTGCCTATAAAACGATGATTTTAAACCTGTGGGTTGAAACAGTTGTGAGATTAAAATGACATCTTCAGAGTCACTAAAGAATATCAGTAAGCACAAATATTTATAATTCATATCCATAGCAAAATTACAGTTACAAGATAGTAATGAAAACATTTTTATGGTTGGGGTCACCACATGTGAGGAACTTTATTAAAGGGTGGCAGCATTACCAAGTTTGAGAGCCACTGCTCTACAAGGACCAGGTGAAAGGCCAATTTTAGACGATATTCTCAAGAGTGCGCTTCAAGTTTGTGCAGAACCAAAGACGATAAAAATGGCCCCATGAAACATCCTTCTGGGATTTTTGTCTTAACAAATCATGTGGGCTAGGCAAGATTACTAGTGACTCCTCTTAATAGAACTAGGGTATATCAAATGTTTAAGTGGGCAACTTTTGCCAGCTTATTAGGAAAGGGATCCAAACCCTTTGACAAATTAGATTGTCATGTATGCAACAAGTTGGACTTCATCAGACTCAACTTTTATGGACTTTAAAATTTTAAGGAATAATTTTCAATTTGATATTTTTACCTCAAACATAATGTATATTTTGGAATTGAAATTAAAGTGGCAACAAGAAGACATTGATTGGAGTGTTCTGTGAGAGTGTGAAAATATTTGAGAGAAAATAGCATAGTTCTTTTCAAACTGTAATACATGGAGTTCCTTACTTGTTCTAAAACTCTACATTATTAAGTGATATTAGGGATATGGGAAAGCTGATAGACCAAAGGTGTTATTTGCAGATTAGTAAAAATCCATCCCTAGGGACATTTCCCTTTAACATGTATATTTTCTGTCTTCCATTTAGTTATTGTTCAAAGCTAAAACAGATTTTAAAAAGCAAATACTTTGTAAAGAGACTTTCTTAATTTTGTTGAATGAATGGTCCAAGGAAACCTGCCTAAATTTTGCCCTGTAAAGTGGGTCAGTAGTAAATTCTCAACATAATTCTCATCCAAATTTCTGTGTGTGACAGTTCTTGAAGGAAAATGTATTTTCTACTTATCTAGAATACACAATTCTCTAACCTCCCACTGTTCTTGATAGCATTCAAACTTGTTCTAAGCATCTGTGTGCTTCTTCAATTTTTAAAAAATATTAGTAGGAGGTTTAGGAATTTTTAAAACATCTCTATAGATCAGCATGACTTTGCTTTGAAAGTTCCTCAGTGCGCATGCCCTTCATTGCATCTGATTTGCCTGTCCTATCATCTGTGTTTCCCAATACATACACTTGAACTGGGGTACAGACATTTAATTTATTTATTCTGCTCCAGTTCCCATTTCAGTGGCCTCTAAATCTGGAGATTGTCCTTAGTGTGTATTTGAAGGCAAAACACTGTCTGTAACTTTGGGAATTATAGTGATTTTCTGGTCTTGCTAAAACTCTCTTTGTCTCTCCTGGGCATTGACTATAATCCTTTTATTGTTATGCCACAGGAAATATAAGAAATCAAATTAACTTGACTCTTTGAAATGTTGAAGGCTTATTCTTCTAGGTATTAAAGTGGCTTCTTCATTCAGTAAAGAATACGTTAAGATTCCATACATACTATGTAGCACTGTGAAATTCTAAATATGGTAGCTAATATCTATTTGAACAAAGAAGTTCCCCTTAGGTAGGGGTATGGGTTTGCACTCTTGGGTATATATTTCAGTGCTACTGAATAGAATAAAAGATCCTCTGAGAATGCTGCCAAGTAAATAAAAAAGGGCTTTAGTAAATCACATTAACAAATTAACTATTTCTTGCTGGATCAATATTGCCCCTTTTCAAAATGCTGAGGAATTGGGCTACAGTTAATAACAGATAGAAAGTACCCAAAGAAACATCCTTTAAGCACCATAAGTTTGTTATTTACCCACTTTGGCACATCATATTAATTATACTTTAGCACCATGTCCTAACTTTAAAAAGAAAATGGTCTGCCATTACAATTAAGACTGGATAAATTAGAACCTAGCTTCCTTGGACACCATACATCTGCATTTGTGTCTAATACTTTTCTTTCTCTAATGCTAGATTTTAAGAATGCTACCAATATTGACTCCATTTTGATTTGGAATCTCTCTCGGAATTTCAGTTAACACATTATCCATCATGTATTGCTTCTTTATTTAAGTCAATTATTCTTTTTTTAGGTCACTTTGTGGTTTTGTTCACTTTTGCTACATTAACACTACATAAAAACAACTTGGTACCATTTTATATCTTTCTCTAAAGTAAGTGCTAAAGAAATTCCAGATTTATTGCCGACTAAAGATGGTGACCCAGATATAATTGAGTATACTTAGAGAAGTAGTCCCAGAAGCCTTGATGCCTATACTGTGTATCTGCTTTATTGTTGAACTTAATTTCAAATATAAAGTTCAGTAATATTGGTTCACAGCTGGGTTTATTTTTTTCTGCCTCTTGTTCCACATATTTCTCTTTGTAATTTATCAGTATGTAATCTATTTATCCCACTATCATATCATATATAATGTAAAAACAGATGTGTGTGTGTTTAATTTGTTTCAGTTCCAGGAAATCCTATGGATACCAAAATCTGCAAATGATCTGATGTTTTAGGACAAATAACATGGCATTTGCTCATTTGTAATCCCCACACAACATCCATGGGTAAAATCCCATTGGACATCTGAACAGTCTTAACAAGCTTAGTTATAGTTCTTAATTCAATGTAAATGTAAATAAAATGTAAATAGTATATATAATAATCCATGTTGTGAACTTGACAAAATCTAAGTCCACCTGAGAGATCGGGCTATAAGAATGCCCCCAGAAGATTATCTTATTGAATTAATTGAGGTGGGAAGAGCTTTCAACTGTGGGAGGCAGCAATTAGCATCTAGATTTATATAAATGGATAAAGAGCATAAAGAGCAGCATATTGCTTTCTGAATATTAATGTAATTTGACTGGTTGTTTTAAGTTCCTCCTGCCCTAACTCTTCCTCAATTGCATATTCTACTCTTGAACTTGAGCCTGAGTAAATCCCTTCTCTCTTAAATAACTTTTGTCAGAGTATCACAACCAGAAAGAAACTAGCTCTATAAAAGTAGTTGTCATATTGAGTTGAATAGGTAATAATGACTGGGAAATGTCTCCACACTCAATTTTAATGCAGTGCTTTATTATTTGAATAATAGCATTATAATGACTACATGGAATGTATAGTTATGAAGGACTGGCTGTTTATATATACAAATATATACACACATACTCTTTGAACATATATAATACAGGACATAATCAGATACTAATCATATTATAATGTATTAATTACAGTCTTATAATAAGATTTATGTAGGTATACACATGATATTGTCACATCAAAAATTACCCCAATGTTGCTTATATTAATTCTATTGATGATCCTGAAGATCTAGATTTTGTTAATATTTGAATTTTCCCTTTTACAGAAGTTCTTAATTCCTGTGGGTCTTCTGGGACCCATGACATCACCAAAAGAATAAATATCCTGTCTATTTTTGGCATGCTCTGTCATTCATATCTCCCCCAATTCATTGTAGCTTCATTTTGTAGAGTTATTTCCGAAATCTCTACCAAAGATAATTTCAGAACAGCAGGGCTTGAACTCAAAAGTCATTTAACAATGTTCCTGCAATGCTTGGCTTTTACCAGTGTTTGAACTCCTTCTGCCAGGTAGGTCAACCAAATCCAAAACCCTCTTTTAATTTCTGCTACTTTGTAATATTCTTTCCACCAGCTAAGTCTCAAAGAAAACATATCCTGAGACAATGAATTAAGAATGGCTTTCAAGAGCAGCACCTCTGAATAAAGGAAGGGGGAAAATGTGAATAGATTGAGGAGTGTAAATATGCTGAAGGGATAACCAAGAGCTCAGCTATAGGGAGTTACAGTGGGAACATTACAGTGACTCAGAGAGTTATATCTTGAAAGAGGCATGTAAATGTCCTAGAATGAAACTTGGCCTTGGGCAAGTTGTTCTTTCTTTGAATCCCTAAAATTCTAAAGTAGCCTTTTATAAAGAGTCTCAAATTGTCAAAATCTCTACCAGTAGGAAAATGCCTTCCTTCTGAACGCATACAGAAGTTAGCCCTAGAATATAGTGCAGAGGTATTCTGATTGTATTGGTATTGTGTGTGTCAGATATTGCCATTGTTTCCACATCTCCCTTATACTTTTATTTATTTATTGTACCATGGTTTTTCCATTTTATGTTAAAGTGTTTTATGCATCTTTATTTTTCAAAGCATCAACTCTTTCATCAGTTTCATTGTGCATGCTGTTTGCTGTTCAATTTACATATTTAGCTCTTTTTTTTTAATAATTTCTATATTTTAGAGTTTTATAGGGGCTGGAGAGATGGCTCAGTGGTTAAGAGCACCGACTGCTCTTCCAAAGGTCCTGAGTTCAAATTCCAGCAAACACATAGTGGCTCACAACCATCTGTAATGGGATCAGATGCCCTCTTCTGGTGTGTCTGAAGACAGCAGCAGTGTACTGACATAAAATAAATAAATAAATCTTTAGAAAAAAGCATTTTATATTTGAGTATTTTACCAGACTTAATAATTCAGATTAACGTACTTTTGTGGTTGTCTTCAGCATTTTAATCACATTTAGTTTTCATTTTTGTTGTTTCCTATATCTATATTACCTTCAAATTTCATCCTCTTCTTTCCTTAATTCTTATGTTTAAAAATAGATGCACTTATTACCCGTGGTGCCTGTTAATTTTATAGACCATAATTTATCATTGTTCTGGAGATTAAGGAGTTCAAAGTGCTGGCCCACTTGAATCACTAATAGTTCCTCTTCTCTGGAATTACTAAACCCGTATATAGTGAGGAGAAATCCAGTTTGGGTCTGATAATTATCATTTAAAGAATTTTCATGCACCAAAACCAAATCGTCTCCTTTAGGCTCTATTCCAATCCTAACATGGGTTTAGAATATAACTTTTACTATGTCATAGACTATTATTGTATGTCAAAAAATCCTCTGAAAGCTTCAAAGGTCTTCTACCCTGTCTTCTAGTATGTAGTTGCAGTAAGAATGGGGTGGCCTACTCCAAACCAGTGCTTACATGCCAGAAGACAGGAATTACACTCTGGAGTCAACCCTGTCTTACTTTTGATTTCTTCTTACATTGTGTTTATTTCTTAAGGTCCCCTGTAAAGAGCTTAACACATTTTCAAGTTGTCTTCTTCAAAATGGATTCTCTTAGAAACTAGAAATAGCTCCATTTACTTTTTCAGCTGCTAGTTTTTGGCTTTCATATCTTTGGGCCTGATAACAATTTTGAACTGCAAAAGGATCACAAGGAAAAACCTGAGCATGCTGGAATAGCTTCATTATTCTCTCCTCTTTGGTGTTCCCACTTCTGCACACCAAGTTTTAGCTTACTAGCTATTTGGCAGCATACAAAGTTTTTGTGGGCAGTAACATCTTTCTGTTTAGCTTTAACATGCTGGGTGCTTAGCAGAATACTACTAAATGCCCTTGGAACAGAAAAGTAGAATTTGTGTCTGACTAATAGTAAGGGCCCCTTCTCTCAAAATTATCCCTCTTAAAGTCCTAAAATATACAAAAGAAAGGGATTTTAGTGTCTTAAAATGCTTTACTTATGAATTATAGTAAAGAACTGCATTTATTCTGAACAGGAGACTTGAATTAGTTTAAAGTTCTTAATCACTATAGATAGGGAAATGATTCAACCTAAACTTGGAATATAACTGACAAATGATTCTTCACAAAAGTTAAACCATTTGATACTAAGCTGTGAGAACAATTGTAAACAACTTAACCTGTTCTTCGCACTTCAGCTCTCTGTTCTGCAGAGTAAAGGAAAATTGTTTCATCCATCCTGTTGATTGTGGAGAGTGTTAAATCCAAGGAAAACAATGGCCAATGCTCAGTGAGACGCACACATATGCTTAAGAAATGTTTCAGGCACTATTCTCAAGTGTGTGACCAAATTCACATGTTTACACTTCAGAAATAGCAATTATAGCCTGTTCTTTTTCTTTTTTCATTTTTTAACATTTTTTAACATACTATTTTTTTTGAAACTTTTTCTCCTAGATCTGGTGCAGATGATTATTTTCTAATGAACATATCCATGGGTCTTTCTGCACCATCTGAAAACCCATACAAAAAAATTAATAATACTTAAATACCTGTGTTTTTTGCCAGGAAGGTTAAATATGACATCACTGTGGGCTGGCCAGAATCAATTCCAATTAGCTGCAGTGCCCGAGGACCTTTAAGGAAAGAACAGCTGGTTGCACTTCCCAAATTCTTTCTTTTGGGCAGCATCATTTTTACCTTCCCTTAGTTCAGTGTTCACTGTAAAATGCTGTGACAAAGCTTATGAAAAAGAACATAAAATCCCAAGTGAGGTTTCTGGCTGAGAAGCGTGGGGTCTATTTCTGAGCTCAGATTATCTCTTACCCAGAACAAAGAATGAGAAAACATTTTACAGCATTTGAAATTGATAGTACCACAGGTGAAGCACACAATGACATTTCAAGCAATTCAAGTTTTCTAACTCATGTTCAGAAATACTTTACAGTTTATCTAGTCTTAGAGACTTCTCTTGGTTACTAAAATGAATGGAAGCTGAGATATATTCAAATAATGCATTTAGTTTTATTATTATTATTATTATTGTTATTATTATCTTAACTTTCACAATGTGTCTTTTGGGTTTCGATGTGGGGTTTTTTTTTGTTTGTTTGTTTTTGTTTTTTGTTTTTAGTTTTGTGTTTATTTGGAGGCCAGGTATCATTCTGTACACTATGAAGCCTTGGCTGGCCTGGAACTCTCTAAATAGACTAGGCTAGTCTCTAAAACATAGATGCCAAAGGACCAGCCTCAACTTGGAGAGGGGTTCCTGAAAGAAAGGGTGTTTCGGAGCAGTGAAAAGAAATAACTGGAAGTCAAATTGGGGGTCCAAACTGGCAGGCTTGGTTCTGCTGAAATGGGCTTTCCAGACTGTTCTGCTCTCCCTCCCTCCCTCCCTCCTTCTTCTCTCTCTCTCTCTCTCTCTCTCTCTCTCTCTCTCTCTCTCTCTCTCTCTCTCTCTGTGTGTGTGTGTGTGTGTTCTGCTCTACTCTAGACAGCCTCTTCTTGATATTTTAAAAAGACAGAGACAGTTCTGCTAGTAAAAATTGTAAAAGCAGTCTGCAATGTTCATAGGTTTTCTGACCAATGTCAAATCTGCCATAAAAATTATTAGAACTTCCAAGCAAGTCAGAAATCCTATTAGAAAAATATTTGCAGACCTGTTTTTACTCTCCAGAAATCTCCAGAGAGCTCAGCTCTGTAGAAAATTCAAAAAAAAAGTAAAATAAAATAACCACTTATGTTATTAGCTCATCTCAGGCACACCAAAAACCAGAATTTTATTTATGTATCAATTTAGTCATTTGCTTCAGGTTTTCTTTTAATTATTCTATGAATCAGCAACTTGTGACCTCAGTCCATTGACTGTAGAAGACAGCAAGTATGCAGGTTATTTTTTTAACCTTGCAAAAGAATTCAGAGCTCTGACTGCCTTTGTTAAGCATAGAAGATAAGATGGGACCCTGCCCTGAAGTTACCACTATTTCCTCCTTGCCTGGGCCTAACCTAGTTTCATCCTAGGATGATCCTGAACTCAAGAATCCACCTGTCTTTTTAAGTTTAAACAAAAATTTAGCTGGGTGGGATCTCATGCAATCACTATTCCCTAAATCTCTTTATCTCTTTCCTTAGCAATCTCTAATAGTTTGGCTTCTAGAGCAGCTGCATTTGTTTCTTTAAATTCATGATGCCCCTTACAAAATTCATATTGCATCCTTATTTTTTGCATAGTTGAGAAATTATATATTTTTGGATTTATATATTTAGAGTTTTTATTTTTTTCCCATAACCTTAGGGACTGTCCTGAAGGTCCCTGCATTTACCATTTTGCTGTGAAGTAGCCACACTCTTCACTGCTGGACTTGTACTGTTTCTAATTATCATGGAGTCATTATTGTTAACAAGAAGGACATTCCTAGGAAGTTTAGAGTCCTTCCCTGGTAGTATTGGTTTCAGAAAATATGTACAACATTACACAAGCAAGCCTTACTCCCACAGCAGCCATCAGCACTTGTGGAGACTCACACCAGGGCCCTCTAGAGTGCTGGGATCAAAGATAAACACCACAATACCCAGCTCAATTCTGTCTTTTGTTTACGTCCTATATTAACACTGAATAGATGTTTTCATCAAGAAATAATAATATCCATTTCAGAAAAGTGGTGGAAAGACTGTAAAGCCAAAGAAAGAGGAACTGGCTGCAAGATTGTGTCTCCTAGAAATGCTTAGAAGCTACACCCAAAAAGTCTCAGCGACAAGGCTGTGTAAATGAGAGTTAACTAAGCAGGACATTATTACACTTACTAACATGGAAAAAGGAAAACCTTACAAATGCTCTTCAACCCTAGTAAAAGAACTACAGACAACTAAGGAACGTTGAGAGTGTGAGAAATAGTCTGGTCCACAGGAAAGAGATTCCTAATGGGTTATCTAAAACTAAGTGGTTAGACCTGAAATCTTGTATGTATAAGTAATATTATAAGGAGTGAACAGGTTGCATTTACATAATTGATATATAAACATGTGTGTATATTTGTGTGTGTATGTGTGTGTGTAACAACAATTAAAGAAAACAAAGGTATCAATTTGAGAGAAAGGAAAGAAGGTACAGTAGTGTGACTGGAAAGGGGAAAGAAAAGGGGAAAATAATATAACATATTTTCAAATTTTAAAATATTAAAAGAGTATTATCTTCTATGTACAAATATTTTTTAAGAATTTTAATATTTTATTATAGAAATAATATTACATGTTATTAGCTATATAGAAGGACAGGAAGATTGCATGTGATAATGTAGGAAATGTGTTAGGCTGCATTGTTATATGTGTAACATAAATTCTATATATAGAGACATGATTGTCTAGTCAAGACAACAGTTTTCAATAGCTAAAGTAAATTGAAGAAGGGTGCCATTCTTAAAATACTGACAATGTTGGGTATAATCAAAGAGCAGACTTGAAATCACATGAGGTGGTAGCGAAACTATACAAATTAGACTCCTGAGGAAAAAAAAGCCAGATGTAATATTGAATGTTTCATCAAATTATAGCCCTATGTGGAAGAGTCTTTTCCATGTGTAAATTTAAACACACAAGTGAAGTCACAGTTACTTTTTATGAATATGTTGCCAGTACTGAATGTCAATCATCATCTTCAAAATTGTGTTGTATGTCATTCTATGCATACACACTGAAAACTACTTGATAACTTTCCCATCTATGGATAATAAGTCATTCAAAATTCCAGGAATATAATAAACTGGATTTTTGCAGACACATTGTCCTAGTCAGGATTTGTATTTCTACACAAAACATCGTGATCAAGAAGCAAGCTGGTGAGGAAAGTGTTTATTCAGCTTACACTTCTACCTTGCTGTTCATCACCAAAGGAAGTCAGGACTGGAACTCACACAGGGCAGGAAGCAGAAGCTGATGCAGAGACCATAGAGGGATATTTCTTACTGGCTTGCTTCCCCTAGCTTTCTTAGCTTGCTTTCTTATAGAACCCAAGACTACCATCCCAGGGATGGCACCACCCACAATGAGCCCTCCCACCTTTGTTCACTAACTGGGAAAATGCCTGACAGCTGGATCTCATGGAGGGAGGCATTTCATCAAGGGAGTCTCCTTTCTCTGTGATAACTCCAGCATGTGTCAAGTTGGTTCGCAAAACCAGCCAGTACACACATTTTTTTCCCAACCAGATTGGTCAATACAATGTTTCCAAGTATGTAAGATATTAGAAGGCATTGTCCAAGTATGAGATTGGTGTCATAAATATGTTGGCATGAAACTGATCCAGAAGCACTGCTAGGAGCATTAGCAAATGTGGAAGAATCTGCCAAGGTAACAAATGGGGCATTTAACCCCCTTCATGTAACCAAATGAAAAACTAAGATGCTTGCTTTCTATTTTCAGCAACAAAGAAACACGTTTTGTATTAAAGATGCTAACTAAGTGTGATTGGCTCTTACCCAGAGCTAGAGGTATCTTGAAGTGGAAAAATAATGTGTTCCTTTCACCAAATTATTACCGGTGATTAGTTGCTATTTTATTACCCATAGGATTTTTTAACATTAACATTACTTTTTAACAATTAAAGTTAACTTTGAAATTATTACTTTTGCTTAAGAACAAGGAAAAATTTTACTACTCATTTGCTATTACAAATAGATTCAAAGTATTATATAATTTTCTACACATTTTCCCTATGTTTAAGAGTTACTGATAGGTGTTTAATAGATCCTAAATACAAAGACTGTTTGGGTTCTCTTTCATTTTCCTTGAAGTTGTAGTTATGAATGTTTTCTTTATTGTATATGACCACGTTATCTCTTTATTACATGTGTTTCTAAGCAATATATATAATGTATTTTTAAAATATATTTACTGATCAGAATTGTGGGCTTCTTGAAGTTTCAAGTCTATGTGATTGATTTTAGCTTTTCACACAGCAACAATAACATTAGCTTCATTTATCAAATAACTCAAAATAATTGAAAAATCATTAAAAAAAAGCTAGTGAAAGAGTGTAAATAATATTGTGCCCAATAATGATTGGACACAAAATCATGAACTATTTAAAACCATGTACTTGTATCTTATGTATAGGAATAACACAACTGGTTTTGATAGAATTTTGAATTATTCAAAGTATTGCCTCTTTATAAAGTATTTCTTTATAATGGAATTAGGTGTTGATACATTTTTGTTATGTTAGAAGGCACACATACACATGAGTATTAGAATGAGATCGGGAAGAGGGGAATAGGAACACCTGTCTTTAGAGTTTACATGACTAGGCTTATGACAGTACAAAAATTCACAGTATCTTCAGATAATATTTCTTTCTTATTAGAACTCAACACATACCGTCCTACAAAGACAAGCACTGCTGTTAAAAACTTATCTGTAAGTTCTTTTCCTTTCCTGTCTAGTTATTAAAGCAGTCTCACTCATCTACTAAAAGCCTATGTCAAAGATTTCATCCACTAATATTACAGAATTGATCACTTCACCTCTATGCCTTAACTAGCTGACTCAAACATTCCCTTGTTACCACTGATCAGATTACAGATCTAACTTCGCTGTCTATCTTAAACTATACATGCACTGTTTTTTTTAAGCACATCAAATGAGGAAGTGAATAAATTACGATAATAACTGAGAATATAGACTCCAAAATGCCTTACACACAGTGCTCTATGCATGGTCTTCGGTTAAGTTTGGTAATAAAATCCTCACAATATTGATGAGGAAATTGGGAGACAAAATAGCTAGATAACTTTCAAACTTTCTTTGCTTACAACTAGAAAAATCTTAGATGTAACCTATCCAAACCTCTGCACTATGAAGGTGATTCAATGAACACTTATCTACAAATAGGCCTTACTATTTCAACAAATTAATATACAAAAGAAACTTGAAACATTAAGAAATTAATAAGACCTGACTCTTTTGGTGGATTGACATCAGTATGCCTGTCTGTGAGACAGATATATCTTGGGATGAATCAGGATGGTTTAGTAGGAAATTCAGGCAGGTTTTCTAAAGAAAGAATATATTTGTTCCCAAGTTTATTACTGAGTGTGTTCTTTGAAATCTAGACCATGTGGAAATAATTCTGTTTTTAAGGACTTTGGAGATTACAGGTGTCATACCTATCAGGCAAGGGATGAACTTTTAAAAATTCTCAAGCAGATATGAAGTCAGATATTTTAGATGACAGGATAAATTTGAGCCACAAGAATCAGACAGAGAAAATGGATTTTTAGGGAATTCTGATAAAGAGGATGAAAAAGTGAATAGATCAGATGAAATAAAAAATCGAAGTAGAAGAGCAAAGGGAATAAGGTGGAAAAGAGACAGCAGAAGGGGGAGGGGAAAAAGAAGAACTGGAAAGAATAGAAGTATAGTCAAAGAGGAATTGGAGAGGGGACAGAAGGGGAAGGGGAGGAAAGAAAAGGAGCAGACCAGAAAGAAGGGTGAGCAGAAAGAGGAAAGGGAAAAGGGGAAATGGCAGGTAGGACATAGAAAGAAAAAAGGTGGAAATATAAGGAAAAAGGAAAAGAACAGAGCTCTCCTGATATTCTGGGAAGTGCCTTTTCTTAATTGGTTAAAAGAGTTGAAGAAATCCCTTTTCATGACCAAGTTATCTCAAGTGACATGCATGTACAGGTTCAGAATTCTTACATTAGTCTCTGTTTCCTTCTGGCACAAGTTCTTGGGAGACAGCAAAGCTGATATTCTAATTTCATTTTGTAGAAATTGGCCTCCGAAAATCAAAATAGGGCAGTATATTATTATATAGCATTACAAATATTTCTCACTTTCTATACTGAGTTTTTTTCTTTTTTTTTATTCGATATATTTTTTCTTTACATTTCAAATGATTTCCCCTTTTCTAGCCTCCCACTCCCCGAAAGTCCTGTAAGCCCCCTTCTCTCCCCCTGTTCTCCCATCCACCTCTTCCCACTTCCCCGTTCTGGTTTTGCCGAATACTGCTTCACTGAGTCTTTCCAGAACAAGGGGCCACTCCTCCTTTCTTCTTGTACCTCATTTGATGTGTGGATTATGTTTTGGGTATTCCAGTTTTCTAGGTTAATATCCATTTATTAGTGAGTGCATACCATGATTCACCTTTTGAGTCTGGGTTACCTCACTTAGTATGATGTTCTCTAGCTCCATCCATTTGCCTAAGAATTTCATGAATTCATTGTTTCTAATGGCCGAATAGTACTCCATTGTGTAGATATTCCACATTTTTTGCATCCATTCTTCTGTTGAGGGATACATGGGTTCTTTCCAGCATCTGGCAATTATAAATAGGGCTGCTATGAACATAGTAGAGCATGTATCCTTATTACATGGTGGGGAATCCTCTGGGTGTATGCCCAGGAGTGGTATAGCAGGATCTTCTGGAAGTGAGGTGCCCAGTTTTCGGAGGAACCGCCAGACTGCTTTCCAGAGTGGTTGTACCAATTTGCAACCCCACCAGCAGTGGAGGAGTATTCCTCTTTCTCCACATCCTCTTCAACATTAGTTTACATGATATGCTTTTTTAAAAAAAAATGTAACTTTTGCTCAGATTTTTTTTCTTGTCATGAGTGTCACATTGCAGACCACATGTTCTGGTTAATTAGGATGCAAAACCTGTATCTTTATGGTTTTTTGTTGTTGTTTTGTCGAAGCCTAAGTATGATTTTCTAAGCATATAGCTGTTCCAAATGTTTCCAGATTTGCAGCCATCCTAAATAAGTATGTTTGTAATAAAACACAAAGCTCAGAGGTTTTCACTTGAATTTTTTTGTTTGCGTGTAAAATTGGGATTGCTTTCAACATAATAGGAAATTATAGATGTGTGGAGGGAATCTTTACCCATCTGAATTTACTTTAGTCTAAACTTTATAGAAGATTAACATTCCATATAATTTTTATGTGACAGCTTTGCCAAATGCTTTAAAAAAATCACAGTTTCTGCTGCTGTCATTTTAGTTTATAGAAGAAGTAATCTCACATGCAACCAACTTACTTTACTTCCAACAACTGAAATAACACCTGCTTATTTCAGAACTCAGGGGTTTTTGTGGAAGCAGGAGAGTTATTGATAGTTTTGGCTATTGGTTAATTTTATTCATTGATTTTACTTGGCATATGTAAGTTGTGAATAGAAACTCAGATTAGTTTACCCAAAGAAAGGAAAGGATGGAAAAAATTCAAGAGCAGAAGATAAAATGCACATTTTTAGCTACTGTGATTGAACTGTGATTGAACTGGCTAAAAGAAATATTTCTTCCTACAGAATAGAATGGAATAGTGAGAACATAAGTATAGAACGTAAGATCTGTATCAAAGCAAGCAGATTGATGGCTGTATTCTGCTGAGTACCAGGTAACTAACTTAAAAACCTGTTGGGCCACTCAGTGCCTGAGTTCTACCAAGAGGAAATACATAACAAATTAAAGGACTGTGACAAATCAGGGAAGAGGCCTATACATGTAGACACAAATAAGTAAAGAAAAGTTTCCTGGGGATAACTCAGCATGCTCAAATATCAGAGAAGGACAACATGCCAGGTGGCTGACCAACCCTTATAAAAACAAGCAAATTTGATACTAGAGAAGAATTTGGTCTTAAACTCCACAGCAGAGAGAAATGTTCCCATCTCCTGAACAATGACCCTTGCTCTGTATTGATCAGATCCTTCTACCACTTCACACATTTATTCTACTTATATCGTCATTTTATTTAGTTAACCAAATCTCCCCTAGACAAAGGGAATAGTCAGGAAGGCCAAAGAATGCATTTTTATTTTATTTATTTTAATTATTTTATTTATTTTATTTTATTTTTTTAATATTTTTATGATCTATATTCTTTGTTTACATTCCAAATGATCATTTGACTGCACAGCTTGTAAGGTACAAGGGACTCCAGTCCTATACTGATTACAGCACAAAAATCTTCATGCCTGGCCCTATTTCAAAAGATCTCACTCACGATAGTAGAAGGATAAGCTTCTAGTGTTAGAACAGGGTTCCCACTTTCAGGCAGGAAAGCTTATCTTCCGAAGATGCTAGCTGTAGAGGACGAGGAAGGCAGATCGCAGAATCATGGACTGTAGAGAAGCTAAAAGAAAATTCTGGGCCCTATTCAGGCCAGAATTATCTATGAGACTGAATCAAGTTGAGGTAAGAAAGAAAGAAGGTAACTTCTGATAAAAACCAACCAGCATCCCATTTGATTTCTACATATATGTATTACTCAAGGTCATTGCCAAAAGCATTCTGCTTCTCTCCTTTGGGCTTCAGCTGTTTCCTCCTTAGAGAATAATCTCCCTTCACACCAATCCTACAAACCATGAAAATGAAATACACTTGCCATGTTTTAAAAGCTTCCTGACACATTCCTTGTGTATTCTAGGACTTCTGCAGCCCTAGCGACTCAGGGCAGATCTTCACAAGCATTTTTCAGAGCTACTTTTACCTTGGTTTTCACTTCAGATTTATGGAACCAGAACTGTGTCCTTTGAATCTCTCAAAGGGACTCTTATGGATTCTTATATAGAATAGTTGCTAAATCAAATTTGGATGTATTTAATAAAATAGACTGTGTTGACTTTTAGGGAGTGCAATCCACTACTTTATCTAATATATTCTTTGCCCATTAATAAATTAATTCAAACTGGCTTGTTAAATAATTCTAAAATAGCTTTATGACTCATGACCTCTGTGTGGGTTTGTCTGCAATATAATGCACTATTATCTGAACAAAACCAACTGTATGATACACAATTCCCTGTTTACAAAGAACCTTGTGGCTAAGAAGGTAAGAAAAGCACTGATATAAGTGTTGGGCTCTTCTAAAGATCTGGCTATACCCATGGTTTCTGCCTGGAAATGATCTTAACATTTTTCTGGTTTTGAGTTTTAAATCTTTCCTTTCCAAAACATGGGCTGCTGGATTGTTCCTATTAGTCTTCATTACTGATAGAAGATCAAGACTGGAAGATTATCTTAGTCAGGGTTTCTATTCCTGCACAAACATCATGACCATGAAGCAAGTTGGAGAGGAAAGGGTTTATTCAGCTTATACTTCCAAATTGCTGTTCATTGCCAAAGGAGGTCAAGACAGGAACTCAAGCAGGCCAGGAAGCAGGAGCTGGTGCAGAGGCCCTGGAGGGATGTTTTTTACTGGCTTGCTTCCCCTGGCTTGCTCTGCCTGCTCTCTTACAGAACCCAAGACTACCAGCCCAACGAAGGTACCATCCACAAGGGGCCCTCCCAACTTGATCACTAACTGAGAAAATGCCCCACAGCTGGATCTCAGGGAGGCACTTCCCAGACTGAATCTTCCTTATCTGTGATAACTCCAGCCTGTGTCAAGTTAACACATAAAACCAGCCAGTATAAAGATGATAGAACTGGAATATGAGTTTATTGAATAAAAGATATTTTGTGACTAAATTTTGAGAATGTATAGATCAATATCTTGATAGGACCCTTTCCTCCATATAATTGGACAAGAAATTTCAAATCTGTATCATATAATACAAGAATCGATGACAGATATTTAATTATAGAACTAACTCTCTCTATATTGAATAGTTCTGATTATCAGTATGATGGTGATTCCACCTAGTGAATATACCAGGAATACTCAATTACATCCACTCTAAGGTAACCCTTCCTTAAATGTATCTGAGATTCTGATTCCAACAATTTTACAGCTATTGCCACTCATTCTAGCCAGTAACTATTTTGTGACATAAAGACTCTTATTCCCTTTCCCTTCTAATCTTGCTTCTTTCAAAAGCATTAAATTAACTTTTATGAAGGAAAAGAATGAACCTGACTGAGGGCAGGGAGGTTAATTGATGCTATTGTTTCTGTGACATGGCACTATTCTACAAAGAGTGTTAATTTCATCAGATGGAATTCAAAACTTTAGGGAGAAAGAATTATGGCCTTTCAAGCACTCAAAATACCTTTTGAGATGTATATGAAAAAGATAATTGAAGAGTTTGGATTGTCCTTTGAGAGGATGTGGGAAGGGGGTTTGAATCCAATCAAAGATTGTTTTAAATAATAGGAGGTGCATTCTCAATAGAGCTGTGCAGAATACATTTTAAGGAGAAAAAAAAGTGTTACAATAGAAAATTCTGTTTTTCCTAGAAATTCACTTTGTGTTTTAGAAGTGTATATTTGTCTCCTGAAATCCAAAATTGCAATGGTTTTAGTGGTTAGATAGATAGGACAAGCTCAGGGAAATATAATGAAACCTACCATTTAGTAGGTGACCATCACATGTCTGAGAATACATTTACTAATATAGAAATGTTATTTGATTCATTCCTGATAACATCCCTCAGAGACCTTACAAACCAGGAAATCAAAGCTTAAAGAAATCTGATATATATATTCCATGGTCATGATATTAAAAATGACAGCACCAAGATTATAAGTAAAGTTTCATTGACAAATAGGAGCTTTGGCCTCCATAGCTTTTCTCCAGAAAATTCATGCTTGGGATGATTTCTACTTTGGTTTTACAGACAACGATGAATAAACGTTTAACCACTAAAATTTGACCACATAGTCCACTATTAATATTTCATTTACTTTTATTTGTATAAATAATTTCCTTTACAATAATAACCTATCTAATAAAGAATGTGATTTGAAAGTGTTATGTGCTGAGATGTTTTATAGCTGTTGAAATTGATGTTCTCATCCTCACCAGCCACCGGAATTAAACTTGCTTTGAGAATATTAGTTCCATTTGGCACACCACATAGTTTACTGCTATATTTCACTATCCAAAATATGCCTTGAACTTAACCTTGAACTTGAGAACTGAATTCACATCTGAAAATTACTTAATGACATCCCTTCTTTTAGGTACTATTTCAGAACTGTATAAAAGAGTTAGAAGAATGGCCTAAATTTCGCTACCATATCTGCAGAGTTGACTATTGATTTATCATATCAAATGCTTGAAACAATTTGGTGAAAAATAAGTCTCTTCTAAAGCATAGTGAATAAGATAGAGAAGTCTATGTGTTCCTATGAAAGAATTTTCTTAAAAGAACAAAGGTGAGTGTAAAATAGAATAACTTTCTTGTATAAGTTTGGGTAGGATACTGGTGCTAAATACCTTTCTAGTTTGGTGAGGCTAGCATATTAACCATAAAAGCATCACTTAGGACTGAGACAGCAGTTATGAAGAATGTGTTGTGTAACCTTCAAAGTTAGAAGTTCTAAAAGATGAACATGAGATGCCTTTAAAACACTATGTCAGTACTGTTTTTATTTACAAATTTGTTCTATGTTTTTTTTTTCTAGTCAGATTCTCTCTCTGGACTAAAACTCATGACATATAATAGGCTAATCTCAAACTAAAAGTAAACCTCCTTGCTTTTGCCTCCTTGATGTTGTGATTGTAGACACCAGCCTTTACACTTAAGAATAATGTGGATTAGAAAAAGGCACACACACAGACATGCACAGACACACACACAGACACACACACACACACACACACACACACACACACACACACACATATATATATATATACAGGTCTGCACAGATAGAAATGAACCTGACTACCTGATGCTCGGTAGTCTTTCATGATGACTATTATCCCAAATAGCTATGGAAGGCATGGAGGTCTTTTTGCTCATAGACAAGCACTAGTGAAATGTTAAACACACAGGGTCGTTCCTTCAAGGAAAGAATGCATAATCTTTTCCACCCTGAATGCTGGGAACAGAAATGGTTACTAGCCTGGCAACTTTTATATTGTCTGTGAAGCTAGAGAAAGGAATGGAGATTCCTCAAACCCCTTTCATAAGATTAATCTTCTTAGTCCATCTATAGAACCCAGTTATATGGAAAGTATTACAGGTACTTTATAAAGAGTTTCAATGTAGTCACGTAGTCACATCTGATATTTATTTAGCTTACTTTTTTCCTCAAGGAGATTTATGTGTGCTTCATTGCACATATGGGATTGAGTTAATTACCACCAGGAAAGTTTTCATCAAACTGTTCTATGCTAAAATATGCCTAAAATAAACCATGCTCCATCAGATTTCCAAAGTTTGAACCAACACTAGCTATTAGTCATGTTGAACCAAACAACCTTCTTGCCTCCATGGATTACTCTACAGGCAGTGGTGGTGACAGATAACCCCACAAACTGAAAATGTAGAAAATAATTGGATGGGCCTATGTCTCTAGTATAGTTCATCAACTCTCAACCCTAGCTTTTATACCAGTCAGATGAGTGTTGTTTTAGAATTGAGTGTGGATGTACCTATTAGAAGTATAACTGGTTTACTATAAAGTTGATAATTTTTTTTCAATGAATGTGGAGTACATTTCTGCAAAATGATATACTTCCTTGTGCTGGTATGAGTTCTTTGGTTAATTAACAGTATGAAGAGGTGTGTGATATAGGTTACACACAGGTGATCTCACCTCTTACCTATCTCTAGTTATAAGAAAATGTATGCATTCAAATCCTTCTCTCAGACATCAGTTGGCAGATACAACTTCTGCAACTGCAGCAACTTAGCTTTAGTTTTGAAATGCCAGAGATGGTTATGTCATTACAGATACAATGATTTCAATGTTTACCAATATAGTGGGCTCAAATAACATTGGTTATATTCTAAGGTATTTTAAGAAAAAGATTATTGGTATGTTTTTTAGTGAATTATACTTGTGCTTATAGTCTCAGACGTTGCTTCTATACAAGCCCATACAATTAAGATAGTAATATAGCCTTTCAGCTGGGGGCTTCTTTCCTATCGGTGTGGTAATCTTAGCAAGGACTGTTGCAGACACGAGGCGTTGTTCTCACCCTGTCTTGACTGCCATGGGGCCTGAAAACAATGGCACTCTGTGTCCTCAGAGAATGTATTGAACATCCTAATGTATTACTAGAAATTGTTAAAGGAGACAAAATATTTTTTGAACATAGGATATATTATAGCACTTAAAGCTTTTCAAAACTGTTTTGATCAAAATCCACCTTACAGTTCATTTGTTTTTTGGGTTAATGGCACATTTACTTTTATAGACTCTCTCTCTCTCTCTCTCTCTCTCTCTCTCTCTCTCTCTCTCTCTCTCACACACACACACACACACACACACACACTCACACACACATTCTTTAGGCGTGTTAGAAAATAAACACATATACTTGTCCTATTTTTTATTTGCCAAAGGCAAGCACGCAGTCACTTTTTCTTAGCCCCAATTTAGGTCACTGAACATGGCACAGTCAGTCACCACAACAGTTTTTACTAGTGACATGACTGGTCACAGAGGCCTGACATTCCTGTTTCTGCCACGTGTATTTACAAGGAAGCATATGAGAGGACTCACATTGTGGCCATAAAGATTCAGCACATAGTATTAAAATACTGCCATTATCCAAACATACAAGATGCATGTATATAGAATATAAGACTAAAATACAGTGTCTGACAACCAGAGTAAGAGTTGTTTTATGGTGTATTTCTGAACTACTAACCTTTCAGCTTCATGTGTGAAAGAAAGCTTCCCTATACACATGCCCAGCAATCTTACTTCCTTACCCCATTTAGCAAATTAAGGGTCTTCAAAGTCAGGATCCGACTACTCTAGACTTTGCTCTTTTATCAAAATGGTTGTAGGAAATCCAACTACTGTGCCTGAGTGGCAGAGACACAAATCTCTTTTCAATGTATGTCTAGGAAGTATTTCATCTTTAGAGCACATTGATTGCTAAGTTCAAATCTAACTTTTAATATAATTTCTTCCTGTGATTTATACCTGAGCTCTGTACTGAATTCCAAGCACCTCTTATTGAAATATGATGGGGGCTGAGTGCACACGGTACTCTATTGATTTGTGCCGGCCACGCTGGTCAAGACGCTCACTCCATTCATCTCAACAGCTGGCAGTGTCTTTAAAGAAATCTAGTACTTATTGAATTTGTGTAAAGCTGCCTACTGAACCTTCCTATAATTTCCTCTGTGCTGTATTATCTTACAAATTTGTTGGATGAACAGATTTTTAATAGAAAATGAGTTTCATATTTTTCTCCTAGAGGTAGAAAACTCTGATATGTGGGTCAACCAGATACATTCAAATGTTTTAAGATATTTAAAATATTTAAAACAATATAAGATGAAAGTTTATCTTTTCTTTGATTTGACTACATTTTGAATACTAGAAAAAATATTTGAAACTTTAGGAAAATATTTACCTAAAGTACAGATTTCTATATGGAATAAAATCTTTGTGATCTAGCCATCCAGTAAATTGGAAATTCAAGTACTCCCCTGTGACTCCATTAGGATTTGGAAGCAATCAGTCCTGAGTATTCTAGTATTTTTGGAATGTACATTTTTTATGTTTCTTGTTGCTGTTAATATGATATGTTTCTTCACCCCTGTGGCTTGTAAGTTTTACAGCTTGGATTCATCTTGGGCAGCTTTTGCTTGTTTTGTTTTCCTGTTAAGTTTTTGTGTGATTGGAGCAGCAGACTCCCCCTTGAGAGCTTTTACAAAATTGTTTCTATTAGTCACCAGATGTGTTACTATTCTTGAGTTGTTTTAATGTAATGATTTTTTTGGAAACGCATACACCTCTCTCTCTCTCTCTCTCTCTCTCTCTCTCTCTCTCTCTCTCTCTCTCTCTCACACACACACACACACACACACACACACACACACACACACACACACACACACATTAAGACTAAGGCTAGAAAATTTCCACATTGGCTCCAAAGTCTTACTAGTATTTCAAGCACAATTTCAGATTTGCACAGTTTGAAATAAAGCAAAATTCAAACCCATTTTTATTAGATATTTTCTTTATTTACATTTCAAATGTTATCCCTTTTCCTCTTTCCCCTCTGAAAAGCCCCTATCCCATTACCCTCCCCCTCCTCACAAACCCAACCAATGCTACTTTCCTCACTTGGCATTCCCCTGCACTGGGGCATTGAGCCTTCACAGGACCAATGGCCTTTCCTCTCATTAATGTCTGGAAAGTCCAACCTCTGCTACATATGTAACTGGATCCATGGGTTCCTCTATGTATACTATTTGGTTGGTGGTTAATCCCTGGGAGCTCTGGGGGTACTGGTTGGTTCATATTGTTGTTCCTCCTATGGGGCTACAAATCCCTTGAGCTTCTTGGGTCCTTTCTCAAGCTTCTACATTGGGGACCCTGAGCTCAGTCCAATGGTTGACTGAGAGCACCCACTTCTGTATTTATCAGGCACTGGCAGAGCCTCTCAGGAGACAGCTAAAACCTAACACTAGTGCTGGCATTGTGGCTCAGCAATAGAGTTCTTCCCTAACATGGATGGGTCCCTAGGTTCAGTTTCCAAGCATATATATTTAATATAATGAGTGCATTGATAAATATAATTACAGTATCTGTTGTGCATCACTTGAAAACATCACATAAGGCTAGAGTGACAGGTGCATAAAGTAGTGTCACAAATGTCCTTCTTCTGATTATGAGAGTGATGAGTTCTGTGCCTGTATCCATTGTCATACATCTTTGTATTAAAATCAGACAAAAGGGCTGGTAGTTAAATCAGTGGGTAAAATTCCTACTATACAAGCTTAGATAAGAGTTGGAATTATCAGAACTCAAATAAAATCAGGCACAGTAACATGGGTTTGTAATCTCAATTCTACTAAGGAAAGATTAAACCAAATAAACTGAATCTCTAGAACATGTAGGGTCCTTGTCATTTTGCACACAGTAGCACACAGCAAAGAATCCAGCTCACAAGAAAACAAGGTGGAAATTAAAGAACAATGCCTAGTCTTGTCATATGTTGTCATATGACCTTCACGTGCATGCTATGGCAGTCACACATGTGCCCATATTGACACACAAAAATTTATCTCCCTCTCTCCCTCTTCCTCTCCCTCTTACCCTTCCTCCCTCCCTCTGTCTCTCTTTCCTCTGTCTCCATAAAACATACATGTACAATCAGAAAACACGATAAGAGCAATATTCAATTGTCTTTGTTAATCAAGAACATTGTTGAACTGAATGACACAATTCAGAACAAGCATATGAATAATTTGATCTCTGTTTCAGCCAAAGTAAATCTTCTATTTTCTTGATCAGCATATATTTGCAAGCTCTTATTATGTTTTAAGGTATATTGAATGATATCAAGAAAGGCAAAATACCAAATTGAAAATTTTCTATTACGTAAAGGAAAATACTACGAATCAGTTGGAAGAATACTCCAGATTCATTTCCTGCTGGGCAGAGTAAAGATGTCTTCTGCTCATTATCTGCTTTAAGCTTCCTTGTTAAAGATGAAGGTAAAAAGTGAAATTTAAAACTAGTAGTCAGGTTGATTTTGAAAGCTTATGTTGTACATAAGACTCCATGGTAGCTGAGGTTTTACTGTTTTGCTTTAATATTGTATTACATTATTCCCTAAGAAAATTGGAAACTGATGGAAATTACCTTTATATTATGATTTTTCTTAATTGAAATGAGTGCCTGTGTAGAAATTGTGTCAGGAAGCTTTCATATTGCTTCCCAGTTCTATGATTGAACAAATAGTGAAGGTATAGCTGCCAATGAGAATGTGAACACGGTTCACAGTGGAGGGCCAAGGAGAAGTGCAGTAGCCTGACAAAGCACACCTCCCTTATAGCAGCCTTCACTGCTTCTAAATACAGTCTATCTCACTTGTTTTCAAGTTTTACGGGTTTAGTTGAGTAAATTCCTTATGTGAGGCAAATTTGTAAAAGTGCATCCAATTCGTATACATAATCAAGTTTTTCTTCTCCCAAGATGCTTATAAACAAAGATCAAAATAAAGATGTGAGAGCATTAGTGGTGGCTCAGTGGACACTGAGTCCCCACTACAGTGAATCAGTCAGTACTCAGTCCCCTCCCCTCCAGGGTCGACTCTCACTCCCCATGCGCAACAGTAGAGTCAGCTTAATCACCTTGTTGCTCAGATTTCCTTTTCTGCATTATTCATACTGTCCTAAGAATTCTGTTTATGGATATTTCATATCTTAAAATGGCCAGTTTCTTGGTAAGTTTGATACTTTCTCCTTCAAATGTTGAGAAGAATTAAAATATAAATCTACTTTAAGAAAAATCTGCTCTTAAGGTTTTTGTTACATGTAACCTGTCTATTTCAAGTCAGAAATTGCACCGGAGGTGGGATGTTCCTGACAGGGCTTGTATCTGACTGCCTCTAGCAATCTTTCTTAACTCCTTAGACAGCTTGTAACACACTTTCCTCAGTGCACCATCTCTCATTCCTACTTCATGCTCTCTCAACTTTTTCTTCTCTCCTTTTAAGGGTGGTTTTGAACACCAAAACTTTATCAAATTCACCGCCATGTGACTTACAATTGTGCAAAGAAAGACTAGCCACCACTGGTGAAACAAATGGATGCTTTTATAGAATTCCAGATTGTATTCAAGAGGAAAAACACTGAATAATGGAGGAGTGTATGTTCCAGGGCTTCTTGAGGCCTGTGTTTTAACTACTGCATGGTTCTCTGCTCTTGCCCTTTCTACTCAGTATCCATTCCACCATTTGCTTCATTGCATATGAGTTCAGTTCCATGGTTCCCTTAAGTTTACATGCTAAGGCTTCTAATTAGGAGCAAAGGACAAAAACAAACAAGCAAACAAACAAAACCAAAACCCAACAAAACAATTAGAATGAAAACAAGAAAGAATGAAAAGGAAAAGAAGGATTGATTGATTTTGGTTATTACTAAACCAAAATCCAACAATGACCTAAATAATTGGACACAGCAATTTTCAGGGCATAATTTTAATATGTTTTGAAAAGATATTAAAATTTCTCTTGTCTTAGCTGTTTAGATTTAAATATTATTTGCTCCTCTAAAGGGTACAAAAATAAGGTTTATATTAGCCTGTCACATTCCAAACTAAAATTATCTTGAGTACATTTTCCTTGAGTGCAAGGAAAATGGTGGCCAATTAAATGAAAAATCTGGTAATTTTGAGGACAAACAGATTAAGCATTCGGAAATTATGCAAAGCTGTAGTGTTTACAGTGTGTTAGCAAATTACGAATTATCTCAGAAAAGAGAGAAGCCAGAGGACAAACAGCACCATTTTGTACAGATTCATACAAATGATTTTAGAAAATGAAAAGAAAACTTAGATGAGAAAATAATGAAAACAGGAAAAATGTATTTTAGGAAACTGTCTCTCTTTAGTTAAAGAGCATAGAAATCAATTTTTCTACAAGAAAAAATATTGTTTTCTAGAAAGCATGTTTTTCTTACAGCTTTATTTATCCTCAACAAAGAATATTCTGACATTGTACAAATGCATACTGTACCATCACAGATTTTTTAATTTATAATTTATTAGTAGAAATTGAAGAAGTGTTCCACTGGTTAATACTACCAAGTGTGTAGAGATCACAGGTTGCAGTGAGACTTGTTTCCATTGATGTCTTATTTCAGTGATTCTCAACCTTTCTAATTCTGTGACACTATAGTACAGTTCCTCATGTTGTACTGACTCCCAACAATAATATTATCTTTCTTGCTAGTTTACAACAGTAATTTTCTTCTGATACTAATTGCAATGTAAATATCTGGGTTTGTTATGGTCTTAGGCAACCCTTATGAAAGTGTCATTTGATATTCAAAGGTTTTCAAACCCACAACTTGTGACCCACTGATATACATGATCCCTCTCATTCCTTATTTTGTCTTCGTCTATTCTTATTGAATTTGTATTTTCAGCATACACACACAAAAGTTGGACCATAATGGGACCTGAGAGAATATTATGTTAAGAAGCCAATCCAGTTTCCCCATATTAATTCAAATAGGGAACAAAGAAAATAAACCACATAATAATAAGCTGAAGCTATATTGTTAATTATTAGACTTCTTATTTATGAAACATGTAGTTAAGAGAAAACAAACATCATCTTAACCATTCTTTGCATAGGAAAGAAGTAATTTGTGAGTTTTAAAATGTTAAAGAAATTAGATAGAAACAGAGGCCAAGGAACTGCTTCAAAAAGGCATCCTGACTACAGTAATAAAGACTTGGGTATTGCTGGTATATCATTAGTAGGCCCATGCTCAGCCATTATTCCATCTAATTCAAGATGATAAAGAAACATGATTTTATGGAGTTGAAACTCTAGGCCATCAAACTGTGGAACCTCAAGAGATGCATCAGCATCCATACTGGGATATGACTGATTAGATCTTGTGCCTGTCTTATGCACGTAGTAGCAAGCATTGTGGATTCATGTATACATTTTTGTTGTCATATGTAGCAAATGTCATTTTGATGCAGTCATCGCTTCCTTTGGTTCTTGTAGTCATTTCCCTTCTTCTGCAGTGATGACAAAGCCTGTCCTACATGGCGCTAAGGACTACCAAATCTCTTATTCTTTGCATGTTGTTATAGACTGGCTTGTGTTTTTGTACCAATTGTCCTCTACTCAAAAAAAGAAAAAAAACAAAAGCATATCTGATGAGAGTTAAGAGATGCAGGATTCTTTGGGTGTTATGATAAGAATGTAGAGTGCATCTCATTAATTTGTTCATTTGGCAGAAAGTAGCAGATAATCCCATAGAGCCTATGACCTAGTTAGTCTCAGGCTTGGGATCTAGGGTCTGATCTGTGGTGAAGAATTTAAGTATACTTGGTTGCTCTCACACTATTTGTGTCACAATTGCACCAGTGGGCATATATTGCCTTGGTAATCAATATAAGAATTCTAAGGATTCAAAACTAGCTAATAGTGATAATTACTTTTCCATTCTGGGAATGTATACAATGCTCTTCAGCACTATGAAAGCTATACAGTAGGAATGAAGCTGCTCAGTTAGTACCAGACTGGTTAATGCATGTCTTATGACTCAGGTTTCTGGTGTCTTCAGCGACAAGGTCTTATCCTCAAAATCTGGATGATAGCCATAAGCAATGGCAATACCTTGTAATATCTGGAGGAGGGATGAGCAAGTAGAAAAGAGGTGATTCATGCCTAGAACTGGGCCTTTTATCTGATATAATATGGTGAATGGGGGAGGCATTTTCATCATTATAGAGTAAATATATTTAAACCCCTTTTATACATGTTTATGAGTGTATTTTAGGAACACTTTATAGTAATTTTCCATATGGTTTTTACAAAGATTTTTATGCTAGCTATATTTCCTTATAATTTCTTCTCTACCCTTCCCTCCCACCTCAGCTGACTCAGTTTAACCCTTTCTATTCTGTTATTCTTCAATCTCTATTCAGGACTTTGTATTCTAATTTCCTTTCTTTGAATTTCTTCTTTCCCTACACTAGTATTTTTTTTTTAAATCTTTTATGAGTACTACGGTTCAAGCATACATACCTAAATATTCAAAGTCACATATATAACATTTGTCTTTTAGATTACCTCAAGATTATTATTTCCAGATCATTCCAATTACTTGAGAATTTTATATTTCTTTACAGGTGGATGGTATTCTGTTGCATATATGAGCCATATTTTCACTATTGATTCAGCTACTCTTTGACATATAGACTGTTTCACATTCTTGGCTCTTTTGAACAGAGCAATAAGAGTTTTGGCTGAGATAATATCTCCGTAGCAGAATATAGTCCATTTAGAACAGACTGAGATAGTATTTCCATTTTTCTATATTCATTCAGACCCATTTTATTTCTTGATACATGGTCATGTTCAAAGAAATTTCTATGAGCTGCTAGAAGAATATGTATTCTTGGATTGAATGTTCTGTAGGATTGAACTATCTGTTGGATCCATTAGATTTATGATGACAATACCTCCAATGTTTCCTTATTTAATTTTTGTTCAGATGACGTAATTGTCTACTGGTGAGAGATGGGTAGTGAAGTCACATGTTATGACTGTGTTGGGTATGATCTAATTTTTTTAGAACTTCTTTTATGAAATTTATTAAATTGGTAGGTAGCTCTTTTTTGTTAGTTTCTGTATGAAAGGACGCTTCTCATTTCTTTTGACTAGTTTTGTGAGGCACTAATCGTTTTTGCCTTGAAGTTTCCTTTCAGTAGTTCGACTCTTAGGCTGTATGTTTTCTGTATTCTGGCCCCACTTACGTCTCCAATTTTATCATTATTTACTCTCTGAGAAGTTCTAGATACTAATAATATTGGCTGTATTTCTGTTGCTTAGCTGTAAGTTCCTCTCTTGCAAAGTTGCCATGCTCTGTATCATTTAGATCAGATTTCTGACCATCCAATTTAGATATTTGTATGCCAAACCAAATTTCATTAATTGAAATTATCTCACTGTCTTTGTCTGGTATTATATCATTCTCCTGTATTTAACTGGAAATGCAGTTTCTTACTTGACTTCTCCACAGCACAACATTGAAAGTAGGAGACATATATATGGTTATCACCCTCTCCAAGATTTCTACAATTGCACTACAGATGAGACTAGTGACAATACACTTCTTTAATAAACAAAAGCATTCACTCAATATGTGATTAAATAAGAAGTCTTAAATAAATTATCATTTATTTATTTTTATCGCATAATATTTTGCTATTGTTTGTTTATTAGATTTATTACATGGCTAAAGTATATTTCATAATAGAATTATGGAAGTGATTGAAGACAGATCAACTATTACAATTCTTAAAATATAAGCAAAAAGAATAAAAGAGGACAATGAATAAAACTCCAATATTTTCAAATTCTTGAGGCATATGACACCAAGATTGCTGGATAAAAATCTAGCCAAATCCATTTGTTCCTAACCATGAATCAGATGAACCTCTGGCTTGAGATTTCATCTTTCCCTATTTGAATCAGTGTAGGATCTTATAAAATTATGAAATAGCTTTACTTTCTTTGAAAGAATATGGCAGATAATTCTTAAGACTATTTCACTCAGCCATGGGACTGAAAGAAGTAAAACTGACCAGTTGTGACAGAAGCAAAGATTCAGGGAATATAATCTGCTGAATAAGAGAAAAGATGTGACAGAAGCTTTGACTCTGCTAATTATAATGAGTTCTTTAGCACTGGGATTGTTCATATAACTCTAGGTCAAGGTGATATGATGTCATCTCTGGCACTGCAGACACCTGTGTACATGTTCATTCTCTGAATTTGTATACTGGCTCTGAGAGAAGCATAGCAAGAAGTCTTCTGGTTCCCCAAAATGAGCAAGGACAAGACACTAATAATCCTGAATGCAACATAAGATATAATCATAACTTGATAGTACAAAATATGGACAAAACACCTAGAATGAACAGTAATTTCTTCTCTGCCTATCTACTACAAAAATGTTATCTGAGCTATCCCTGTAAAATAGGTAGAAAGAATACTGAGGCAGAGTGTTAGTAATGGAGCAAAGTAATGTTCAAGAAACACAAAGAGAAGGGAAGTGATAAGATAGGAAATAAAGAAAGAAACAAAGAAAGAGAAAAAAGAAAAAGAAAGAAAGAAAGAAAGAAGAGGAGAATAGAAAGTGGAATGAAGAATAATGGAAAAAAGGAAGTAAGATTGTTTTAAAAAAATACAAAATGGAAATAGTGGGATACAGATTCAAGGAGGAGAATCTTAAAAAATTATAGTATATATACCATTACAGAAATACTATGTTAAATACTCTAGCATCTTTTGTATAGCGAATAGCACACAAATAAAATATATATAACATCAGAACTGTATGTTAGGTTATTTCAAGATTATTTTCATGCCTAGACCAATACTGTTATATAGGCATCACTGTGGTTGTACATACTCTTTAATCATAGATGTCAAAAATATCTATATAATATACGTATCCCTGGTATGTTTCTTAAAAGGATTTTGAAAAATTCAACGGGTTATCTATTCTGACTCTAAAATGGTGATAATAGATATTATCAGACCAGCAATATTCTTTACTTGTTTAATTTTGCCCTTATAGATTTGTAAAATGGATTTTAAAACAATTTTATTTATTTTATAGAATTCATGATCACATTATGAAAATAAAATTTTGCTTTGCAGATGATGGTGCCTGTCCATTAACTGAACAACTGTGGTGAGTCCTTCCTTCGTCTACTCATTCTCCTTTTCTCTATTGCCTACTTCTCTTTCCTCTGATCTTCCAACATGTGTGAAGTGTTTATCCATCTAAAAATCAAGGAAATTTATCTGTTTATATTAATTAGGGTTGTGATTTTACAATGAATTTTCCTGAAAGAAACACATAAAGCATTTTAAAATACTATGTTTTGTCTTTTATTTTCTTCCAATTGAAACAAATACTTAGAAAATTTAGATAAACAGAGTCTCAACATTTCCTGAGAAATGTTCACTTACTCAACATATACCAAATCTCTTAGTTAATTAAAAAACTAATACATTGCATGAGAAAATATCAGAATATTTTATAATGCATGTATCAATAACAAAATACCAAAGCTTATGGATACACACAAGTTTTTTCTCTACTAATCTATAAGACAAAAAGCAAAAATACTCATATACCTTAATGTATTTAACTGCTTCCTTATTTAAGATAATTAGTTAACAAATATTAAGATTAGAATCGTAATTTTTTTCGAGGAGGGTTTCGAGACAGGGTTTCTCTGTGTAGCCCTGGCTTTCCTGGAACTCACTCTCTAGACCAGCTTACATTTGCATAGAAGTTGTTAGGAAAGGAAATAGACATCAGGTACATAGGATGCTTTTATGATACATTTCAGAGAAAATATATGTAGAAAAATTATTTATCACATCAGTGTATCTCAATGATGATAACCATGAGAATTACCTGAGTTAACTTTGTAAAGACAATTCTGGTTTGCTGGATCTTACAGTGAGCCCAAGCCTGAATTTCAGTTAATTTTTAAGTGATGTCAAAGTCACTGCTATAGTGAGAACACTGAAAAGAATCACATCAGGTAATTCTTACCTCAGACATTTATTTGAATTCATTTTTGATATCATTATTAGAATACACACACACACACACACACACACACACACACACACATATATATATACATATATATATATATATATATATATAATCCTGATTGTGCAAAGAATTTTGGGTGAGAGCCAAACCAACCTTATTTTTTTTTTGTTAAGCTACACATGAAAAGACTTGGGTATGAGTTAATCACCATGACTACTTCTGCTCTTAATTTTGGTAAACTTAAGAATTCTCAAACATCAATTTCATTGAGTGAATATTAATGTGAGTGATATATAAGACTGTGCTTTAACATATTTTCATATTTTGGTCAATTTGAAGGTAATCATGTCACTGTACTTCAATAGCCAAATTACAAAATGTACAGTGTTCACAAGGTGTTTTTAATCAAGCTGATGTTATTATTATTGGCATGCTTGAGAATGCTTGACTTTTCCCCTAACATATAACATAGTCCTTTGATTTTACATAGCATTTCTAATGGACAAGGACACTGCTAGCCTGGGTGTTCAGCTTGCTTAGCTCCTAAAGGGGGTAAAACAAACAAATTAAAAAAATTATAGTGAATATAATTGTAGATTCACTTTCTCTATTGTGATAGCTACTAAGGATATTTAGAATACACTAGCTTTTAGGTATTCTTGTTTTAGTGTTGACATTGATATTGATAGTTGTGGAACCTTTCATAATGGAAGTAATGACTGTAATAATATAATTAATATAACTATCATCATTCATGAAGTGTTAATCTAATTCAGCTATTTTGCTAAATTCTTCACGTTGATTATTTTATTTAGTTCATTGCAGAGCCTGTGTGATACTACAGTTATTTCTCAGACAAATAACAATTCACCACAGTCCATATCAAGAGCATAACAGATCATGTGATAGGTGTACATTTTATCAATTGGTATTGTTCAGCACACTAACCCAAATGCCCATGTACTGTCCTCAAGATTCTGTAGTTTTACTAAGCAAATAGTCTGTTTTATCAGATGTTGTAGGTCTTTCATGCAGATACATTTAGATCCCTAGGAGGCATATTAGCCTCTGTGGGTTCTCTCTTCCTATATATTTTTTCTATTTTTTAATTGGTTGTTTCATTTATTTACATTTCAAATGTTATCCCCCTTCCCAGTTTCTCCCTCACAAACCCGAATCCCCTCCTCCCTCCCCCTATCTCTATGAGGGTGATTCGCTAACCACCACAGACTCCCTTTTTTGAGTGATTTATTTTTCTAGCAGAATAACCTGGCTATCATATAGTGTACAGGTCAGTTCAATTAATGGTCTAAAGAAAAAGTTTAATGCAAGTGCTTTTCCTTGTGAAATATTTGTTCAATATTAGGTACATAGTTGAGCTAAAGATCAATACACAGAGAGAGACTATACAAGGACAAGAATACCAGGAGACATGGTTCACTCTGATACTAGACACGGTCAGACTTCTGTAGCAGTGGGAACTGCATTTGAGCTATAATTGGTTGAGTGAAATTATTTTTTTAAAAAACCATACTGTAACTTCCCTGAAGACATCCAGGCTTTTTCTTTGCCATTATTCCCTAGACAATTCAGTAGAAAAATGACTTCAGTATATACTGAATACTTATATATACTTGTATATACTTGATACTAGTATAATATATGCAAATATTAGTATACACTTGATACTAGTATAATAAATGCAAATATTCTGAATTTTATCTAAATGACTTGAGAATCTGTAGGTTTTGGTTTTCACAGATATTTGAACGAGTACCCTGAAAGTAGCTCAGAACAATAGAAGTTTTTGTCACATTAGTGCATTCTCTCCCTGGGGGAATTAAAAGCGAATCACTATGCAAGCCTTTAACCATCTCAGCTTACTGGAGGTAGAGTCCCCCACCCCTCAAGAGCTCTATTTCTTTAGGTCCATGGCCAGGTTAGTCTACATAGTGACTTCAGGACCACAGGAGCTATGTGGAGAATCCCTGTCTCAAAACAAACAAACAGCAACATAAAGCAGAATACAGAGAGACCACAGGCAGTTTGGCCTATGAATGAGAAAGCATTGAGCCATCTCATACCCAAAATGAAATATGCTATAGAAAACTGAATATTGATAGGGACAGGAAGTTAAAGAGCCCAGAGCATTCAAAGGTTTCCTTTATAGTTTGGTTACAAACTTTCTTGAAGTCAAAGATGCTAGAATGAGCATTTATAAACTAGTTTTCTATTCGTGTCTCATTCAAAATTTTCTTTCATGTACATTTTTACCTGCAAGTATGGAGAAGAGAATCCAGTAATGTGTTATAGTGTCACATCATGTCTCAATGAAATCCTCAGAGTCTGCGAAAAATATATAAAGTCCTTTTCTGAAGATTCAGAAGACAATATTCCTGCTTTTAGCAATGGCCCATCTGAAATGTTGAGCCATTTTATGGGATAGTGAATCACTTTGCATAGGAAGCAGACCATATTTTCAGTTGTTCTGCCCTTATGACATAAATAGAGGGCAATATCCCACTTACCCAGAGCTCTGTCTTTGTGAACAGGTGACCCAATTTATTGCACCTCGTTTACAGAGAGCCAAGGAGATTCTTGATTGTCCAGAAAGACCACAAAGAAATGCAGTTCTGCCTCACTGCCTTGCTAGGCATTTCCCAGCATCTCCACAGAGAACATCTGTCTTTGGGACTATAAATCTGGTATTTTACCAGCTCTAAAGTTTCTCTATTGCTTACAAGTGGCAGGGATCAACAGTCTACTCCCATCATTTAGGGACTAACAATGTGGAAAATTGAGTGAACTCAGTATTATTGCCACTAAAGTCTTCTCCCTGTGAAGCAGAGTTGTCTTCAAATTATGAACAAAATTCCAAATAGGAAAAAAAAACAAATTGCATGAGAATAAAAGCTCATATTTTTGCTTTCTTAGCAGAGAATGGAAGTAAAACAGAATTCTGTTATAAGTAGAATAAAGATGTACTTCCTAAGTTGACCTAGTAAGTTCTGTTTTTGAGTTAAGCAAAATTGCTTCCATACTGCTCTAAATGCAAGAGAACCAACACCACAACACATCAAGGAGGTGTTTCAAAGTTGCACCAACACAATAATTGGGTACGTGTATAAATGCAGAATCACAAGGACAGAATTCACATTTCATGTTGCAAAGCAGATAATTGTACAATCAAATAGGTGCTTTGATTAAAAACATTGTATATGTAAATTTTCATTTGCTGGAGTACTCATACTTTGGCATGTGCATACATAATTAGAGATTTCTAATTAAGGTTCTCTAGTGGTAGAAATAGCCTGACACAGTGGATTTCAAATTTTACTTATTAGACCAAAATTGTAGATTATTTCATTTTCAATAATCACATTGATGTCATTTCAAGTATGACATTCCCCCTTTATAGACATCATTTAAAATCAGAATGCTCTTTAGCCTTGTTTTTGAAACTAGTTATATGAATGAATTTTTTATAAAATATTATGACAGATTGTTGAACCACTTTTAATTTGGATACTCATGCCAAACAAAAAGTTAGAAAATTGGTAGCATATATAGAGTGTACTAGTCATCTCTCTATTGAGTCACTATTTTCAGGAATACGTTAGCATTTCTGGAAGTAAATCAATTTGTGCACTTAAAGTGATCTATTTACCATTCAGACAACTATGAATGGTACATTTTGAAAAAAGAAAAAGACCATCTGGTTATCAAGATATTTCGATAAATTCCATCCTACAGTCAATACATTTCATCACAAACCTCATCATTAAGGATGCTTCCATTGGCTTACTATGTGCAAAGCAGCAGCCACTTATAACTAGCTTGTGAGTAGTTACTGCATTATGAATGAGGAGACTGAGAGGCAGATTGCATGATTCTCCATATAGCCTCCATATAGCCTCTCCATATCAAAACTTGAAAGGTCTGTGTCTGTGTCTCTGCCTTAGCTCTGTGTTTGTGTGGCTTCCATGAAATAGTTGGTGATTGACAGCAATGCTAAGACAAGAAACATTCTAGTAAAATTACTTCCCCTTTATTTGTTCTTTAAACTGTCTTAACACAAAACAATACTCATTAGACAGAGAAATGAAACCTAAAATATCATCCTTGTCTCTGACTCAGCTGCTTACCTTCTACCTCCCCTATGAGGACCACAGGATCTCAGAGAGATGGTTACAATGTTCAGCACAGCAGGATGGCAGAATCCCCATGCACATGAGGACTTTCACCTACAGTGTAGAATTGTTCCCTGAATTTCCTGATAACTAAAGGAAAAGTAGAATTTTGTTTATTACGGTTCATATCATCTTGGCTCCATAGTTTACAATGTCTTCTTGGTCTGCAGACTGTGGTTCTCAAATTTTTCATTCTGGATCAAAATGACCTGGGCCTCTTCCTTCTCACTCTTCCATTACTTGAGTTTTTAAGGTATTCTGGCTTCTGTGCCCTCCCAGAAAACTTGAGGATTTAAAGACTCCCAATGTCTTCTTTCTCTGTCTGTACAGATTTCCCAAAAACAAGTTACGTTCTCAGTCTAAGGTACTGCTCCTGGGTCACCCAGCAGGATGGACTTTAGAACCTTGCCTACTTACCTTACACAATGCTCTTAAGCTACCAGTTTCTGCTTCTCCTTTCTTTTGAGCTCTTTTTGTAAAATCTGTTTATGTGCCCAACTCTTTTTATGAAAAGCTTAAAAGCTAAAATTGGCATATTGGCTAGAATATTCCCTTCTGTATTCCTAGATCCTGTCTGGTATAGACTAAAAAGGATGTTAGCTACAGGATATATAAATAAATAAAGAATCAAAAGACGGAAACAAATGAACACTGTGGGTTTGCTAAATATGGCACTAAGTGGTTTTGTTTACAATATAATAATATACATAATAATGTATAAGTATTTGCTAATGACACTTATATGTCACTGTATACAATCCAAACTATCTTAATTAGGGTTAGTTTTGCTATTGCTGTGAAGAAACACCATGACCATGAAAACTCTTATAAAGGAAAACATTTAATTGAGGCTAGCTACCAGTTTCAGAAGTTTAGTTAATTCTTCTCATGGATGGAAGCATGACTGCCTGTAATAAACATGGTACTAGAGAAAGAGCTAAGAGTTATACCCTGAGGTCAGCAGACAGCAGTAACTGAACTCTGAGCAACTAGGTGGGTTTGACCTTCTGAGACCTCAAGGCCTGTCCCCAGTAACGCATGTCCTCCAATGAACCATACTCCAACAAGGCCACACCACATAATAGTGTCACTCCCTTTAGGGCTATGGGGCTGTTCTCATTCAAACTACCACACAAGCCATGGGAGGTAGAATTGGAAGCTATTTCTGTAAAGGTAAATTATCAGGAAGTATAATTTTCTATTTTCAGCATCACAGTAAAAAGCAATGACTATACATCATACTATGTGATTATATATTGTTCTTGTTTTATACATTATAGAAGTATTAATTTTTGTACTTTAAATAATGAAAATTATATCATTTTATTTACTTCTTATTTGAGAAAGCTAAGGTAATTAAAATGTATGTTTCTTGTTCAATATTACAGAGAATCCCATAGACTCCCCTTTTAAATGGAATACACACACACACACACAAATATAAGCATACACATGAGTAAGTAAGCACAGACTCACACACAGGAGCATATACTCCTTTTAGACCTTCATTTTTTGTGAAATAGTGATAAAAATATTGACTCTTTTTTACTCATTATTTCATAATGCCATTTTTAATTTATAGTTTCTGATATATTATTTTGAAGATATCAAAAAACACGTTAGTACACATAAATGTCCCGTATGGCGATTGATCTACTTCCAGTTTCAAATGAGTAAGTTTCTTAATCATATAGCAGCAAAAGCTAAAGAATAAACCTGAAGTAGCAGATAGATCAATAACACCAGCCAATTCAGTTTTCATCATGGAGTAGCAAAGATGAAGGAAACCCTACTGAAGCAGGTGTTCCGCTCAACTGACTGAGAGTTGTCCAGGCTGAACAGAAAAGGCTCTCCACACAGGAACTTAGCATTTCTCATTCCCACTAGAAATATTCCTCCGCTGTGGGATAAACAATAATAACCTCTGATGGAAATAGTTCTCCTTAGAGTTATTCTCCAGGGAATGATCTTTTTTAAAAAAAGAATAATTTCAATTTGAGATTGATTTTTCCCCTGTAAAAGGACCGGGATCATGCTCCTCTAAGACAGGGAGTTTTGAAGGGCTCTTGAAATAAACATGTTTGAGACAGAGGTTGAAGAAAGAGAGGAGAAGTTGACTGGTTCAGGCTCTCAGACTCTGTTCTCAAGGAAAATTTACCAATATAGTTGATACTACAGTATGTCATATACTTCCCTTGCTATATGAATAAAAATTATGTTTTAAATTTCATGGCATTTATTTTATTTTTTCATGTTTTACTTTAAACTCCAGATTTTATTCCCTTTCTGGTCCACACTCTTGACTGTTCCACATCCCATACCTTCTCTTGCACCCTTGTCTCCATGAGGATGTACCCACCCCCAACCCCACCATATCTCTAAACTCCCTGAGGCCTTCAGTCTCTTGAGATCAGATATACTTAAGAATTTTTTTATTATAATGCAATTTTGAATTATATTTCCTTATAAACTTGTGCTTGGGCCAGTGAATGATTGAAGGCAGCCTTCCCCTTAGTGTATGACTCACATTTGAGAAAAAGATATTGTCTGTTGTCCCAGTATCTTATTAATGCATTTTATAGAGAGTGGGATTACTAAGAATAGCATGAACTTTTGCTCTCAAAAAAATAGCCAGCACAGACAATACATGTTATATTCATCTATTTAAAGCAGATATTTACAGAATGCCTGAAAGGGCAAAACAGTAGAAGGACATTTTAGGCAAGAGTGTCATGAGGCCACTCTACAAAAATAAAGATTAAAGAAAGACATTTTTTCTTCCTTTAAAAAGAAATAAAGCAATCATACAATATGTAAAAAGGAATCAAAGGTTAAATGTCCTCAATAATTTTACTTTAATTTCTAAATGAATCAGTTTATTAAAATCCATTGGGGAGGGGGATAACATAGTCTGAGCAGCATGCATGTGATAGTATTTCTAAACTGTGCTTATTAGAAATGCCCGCAACTAGTCTGAAAAACAATCTTGACTTAAGGTAATAAGTCTTTGCTAGAAAGAAATGGCATGTATTTCTCCAGCTCTGGGATTTCACATGAGCACACAGACTGAAATCATAAGGTAGTGTAGCTGAGACTCTGATCAATTTCAGCTGCACTTCATTAGTGTGGATGTTGCAAAAAATTCCTTTAAATACAAGTCTTTGCTGCCATGATGGTAATTTCAGAACAGAAACAAAATTCCTAGACATATGATCATACCAATTGTTTCCTACCTCCTGGCATTGGCCAGACACACAATTGAAATGTCCTGTGCTCCTCCCTAGCTGAGCTGAGTTAGACACAAGTTTCTGAAAGATTCTGATCTATGAATTTGACAAAATTGGCTGCTCCTTTTGTCTTGAATATGAGGTGAATCAGCTTTTCCATGCTGAACTCAGGAGGTCAAGGGAGTCCTTGCATTTTCTTTGATTTCTTAACTTTTATACAGTCAATTGTCAAGAAATTCAGATATCCAAAACTTACTTTTGAATTCTTTTATTAATTTTTCCTTTAAAGATTCTAGTCAGGAAATGAGCACAGGAAAACTAATCACAATATTAATAGAGTTTTATTCAAATATTTCAACTTTTAAAAATTGGTGTTTTCATTTTGTTTTCTAATACTTTGCTGTCTTCCCATCTTACTAGTCACACTCTACCATGAAAAACTTCTTTTTTAAATATTTTTATTTTCTATGTTCTTTGTTTACATTCCAACTGATTTCCCCTTTCCCAGATCCCCCCTCCCCATATGTCCCATAAAACTTTTTCTCTCCACCCATTCCAAAAAACAGTTTCTTAGGAATCAGAATCACTTCAGAGAACTGTACCATGTCTTTATTCTGCCTCCAATGAGTTTGTATCAACAAGCACTCATTTTTCCAGGGTACATTATCACTCTTATTTCTGTTTTTTCTTCTAAAATTTGTTGCTAGAGTTTCTAGAGAAGATTCAAAATCTTTTCTTAGTGTCAGAATTGCTTTGGTTCTGTCTGAAAGATGTTAGGAGGTTGTCCCAGGGATTCATACCTACATTGTTTATGACTGTCAGCTCTTTGCCAGCAGGTCCAGGTGAAAGAAGAGAATTCTGTCCAACATGGTCTGTCTGGAGCTGAGCAGGATGGCAAGTGTCATCAGCCCAAAAGCAACACAGGGCCAGGAGTCTTGTCAAAACTGGAACTTGTGTTATTAAGTCAGCCTCTTGCTTATATAGGTATTAGGGAGAAGGTGGGGATTTTTAGTGGGGTGAGATTTTTTAGGAGGCAAGGGTGGGTGATGGAGGGTATGGGGTGACTGACAGGGCAAAGGAAGTTATTCTACATCAGCGGTAGCTTAAGCAGAGACATAGGCTTGAGTAGGTCATGCTGAGTCACTCCAGTATAGAAGCGAGCAAAACAAGTCTCTAAACTCGAACGAAGATACAGTTTGCCCTCAAGGCCCAAACCAAGGTCAAATAGGGCCCAACATCTGACTACTGATGCTTGTCCCAGATCTTCTATTCTCTACCAGTTGCTTATAGATAAAGATAAAAAAGCTAGATGGCACTTGACATTGAAAAAAAAATCATGGTTAGACAGCACTGTAACCAAGCCCATTATCCAAGCTAAGGATACTTTCTTTCTTTCTTTCTTTCTTTCTTTCTTTCTTTCTTTCTTTCTTTCTTTCTTTCTTTCTTTCTTTCTTTCTTTCTTTCTTTCTTTCTTTCCTTCCTTCCTTCCTTCCTTCCTTCCTTCCTTCCTTCCTTCTTTCTTTCTTTCTTTCTTTCTTTCATTATTTCTTTCTTTCTCTACCTGAACATGCTAGCTTCTCCTTAAGGCGATCCTCTAATTATAAGGCAAAAAGGACAAAAAGCTCTGAGTACCCTTTTCCATAAACTCAATCATATGTAAATGCAGAGACTATGGAGGTGGTTAGGGTAGCTTTCTGTTGCAGACAATGTTTAGATGATTAGAAATAAAGAGCAGTATCACATGCAGTATCAAGCTATACCTCTGTCTTATACCTTCTATGAATTTCTGGTTCATTCACTTTATTAACAGTATTGTAACTTCAAGCCAAAAATGGAAATTAAAGGTATTAGCCACTTCAAAGTTTAGAAAAGTAAATGAATTCATATATACAATATATACAGAAAGATAAGTGCCTTCTCTCTCCCTGTTTCCTGCCTTCACTCTAGCCAAGAGCACTCTGTTTTGGGCATCTATGCATGCAGTCATTACAATGGCCAAAGGCCAGCAGGATAAAATATTTCGATGTTAAAAGAAACAGTGATCTTCCTTTGCACAAGATCTTGAAACTATATGTTAGAGGTTTGACTTGTTATGATAGTCTTCAAGGAAGTTCTACTCATGTTCTCAGCTTCCTGTGAGACATCACACACTTTGCTCTTTTATCATTTGTCTCATATTCTCTGTTTTATCCTTAGTCTGTGGAGCCATGAAGGCTTTCACCCAAGGGAGGTGAAAATATTTTCCTGGTGGTGAATTTGTCTGAGGGTTTTGCTGAAACCTCTTACAAATTTACAATGCCTGACTAATAGTAAATGTGTTCAACAAAGGTGTTTGAACAGAGAGCAATTGTTAAAGTCTTCCTTTTAATGGGATATTACATCTGTGTTGTAACATTGTATTGCTCAACCTTTAAAATACAAAGAAGCAGACATCACAATATCAATATCCTAGCTATCACAAGAGAAAAATGCTAAAGATGTGAAATACCACATCTCGAAAGTTCTGTAATTATTGCTTATTTATGAGTCAAGAGTGGTAAGGAATGCACTGCCAACTGTGTTTTGTTTTTAAATCTAGTTTTTACAAATCTGAGAATAAACTTTGGGTAATTCACCTAAGAGATAACTGGTCAACCAGTGAACCCCATACCCAGCTTTGAACAACTTGAGAAACTACAGTACTAGTACAAAGGTATTTTCCATTTAGGATGTACTTCAATCTGAATGTTTCCAAGTTGTCAAATAGGAACATCATTAAAATAAATGAGTGAACATATTGAAGCATGAAAAAGCCATCATAATGGCAGATCTCAATGGCCCTAGTTAGGCATGAAGTTCTCATTTTATTGTATGAGGTCACAAATAGCACCTGCATGTGACAAGAAATTGCAATAATGGTTGTTTATAAAAACAATAAACTTTAAAATGTCAAGGCATCTACTTATTTATGTTCTAGAAGGTAAAATGGTCAGAAAAGTGATCATAAGTCCACAAATCCCTGCATTTTTTAATGTGAATGGAAATGCAATGAATTTTGACTGCAGTTTTAATGCATATACATATGATGCTGCCACAGCAAATAATGTCCTCAGGTTGTGTTGCTCAACCTGGATTTTATTTAAATATCACCCTGCAGCATAACATTTTCAAACCCCAGGTAAGTTGGATAAAGAATACTGTGATAAGTTATATCTAAATGAAAAATCCAACTAAATCCGTGCCCTATCAAAAAACCTTAATCTTATAGTACATGACAATGGACATAGTCCATTGTCATATACATTGGTCAATATACAAATAAGAGACCTTGTGGAACTCAAAAATGACAAGTCTGTGTAACACCTGTCCCCCTTGAGCTTCATTGTGATAGTTTGCTCAGTACCTGCATAAGCTCAAGACAGACAAATATTAAGAATCTGGGGGATGGGTAACACAAAGTCTCACTGTTTGTTTATAAGAACTTGTCATCTGATTTCTTCTGGGAGAAGTATACTTATGTGACTGCCAAAATTCCACCAGAGATCTCCTAAACCCGTTAAACAACTTCAGCAAAGTGGCTGCATATAAAATTAACTCAAACAAATCAGTAGCCTTCCTCTACTCAAAGAATAAATAGGCTGAGAAAGAAATTAGGGAAACAACAAAAACCTTGATGTGACTCTAACTAAGCAAGTGAAAGTTTTGTATGACAAGGACCTCAAGTCTCTGAAGAAAAAAAATCAAAGAAGATTCCAGAAGATGGAAAGAACTCCCATGTTCGTGGATTGACAGGATTAATATAGTAAAAAGGGCCATCTTGCCAAAAGCAATCTACAGAGTCAATGCAACCCCTATCAAAATTCCAACTAAATTCTTCCTAGAGTTAGAAAGAGAAGTTTGCAAATTCATCTGGAATAACAAAAAACCACGATAGTGAAAATCTATTATCAACAACAACAACAAAAAAAACTTCTGTGGGAATCATAATTTCTGATCTCAATCTGTACTACAGAGCAGTCATGATAAAAACTGAATGGTACTGGTAAAGTGTAAGACAGGTAGATGAATGGAATCAAATTGAAGACCCAGAAATGAACCCACACACCTATGGGATTTGATCTTTCACAAAAAAGCTAAAAATATCCAGTGGAAAAAAGACAGCATTTTCAACAAATAGTGCTGGTTTAAATTAAGGTTAGCATGAAGAGAAATGCAAATCAACCCATTTTTTTTCTCCCTATACAAAGCTCAAGTCCAAGTGTATCAAGGACCTCCACATAAAAGCAGATACACTGAAACTAATAGAAAAGAAAGTGGGTAAGAGCACATGGGCATAGGGGAAAATTTCCTGAACAGATCACCAATAGTTTCTGCTCTAAGATCAAGAATTGACAAATGGGACATAATAAAATTGCAAAGCTTCTGTAAGGCAAAGGACATTATCAATAGGACAAAACATCAACCAATAGATTGGGAAAAGACTTTACCACATTGATCTTTATATAAGGAAATGTAAATAGTTCTTCAGAAGGAAGTAGAGGAATATAGTTTTCCCATCATCATATAAAATTAAAAAAATAAGTCAAAGTAAGAAGAAAAAGTTCTTTGTTCTTAAGTTTAGAACAATTAGAATATTTCATGCAACACTAAAGCAATATTTTGCTTAAGTATAGATGATGACACATATTAATTTAAAACAAAATGAATATCCCTGACACAAGAAGCATAGGATGGACCGTTCAGATACATAACAACGCATGGTCCACGACTTATTAATAAGGCCCATTTCATGAACACAAAATCTCAGAAACAGGGAAGAAAAGATAAAAACATAAAAAATACTCACAAATAATATACCTAATGACAAATTATTTTCCATAATAATGAACATTATGAAATAATAAATAAAGCAAAGTCCTCAGGTAGGAGGACACAGTGCAGGTAAGTAACCTTAAAAAACCCTGTTTCACCTTCACCAAGAATATGTGAATTAAATCAGAGGGACTGTTTGCCAAATGCAGCTGTTAAAACATGCAACTTCTAGACTAGACACAAGAAGATGCTGGTGAGGCAGGGAATTGTGCCACCTGTAGAGCTGCCTGTATGAACTGAGACAATGTGGTGAATTTCTCAGCACTGAGCCTTCCCAGACTAACTGTCACCATTATTCTTCCTGCTCCTCAGTACATGACACATACAAACTTTTAAAAACCAGGGCCTTCATGAGGACAGTTTACTGAGAGTCACGTGGACATATTTTGTGTCATTTTTGATACCAGGAACAAATTCAAATGAAAGGTACTTTATATATATGGGGAACTTCTACTTCATCCTTGAGTGGTTTTGACTCATCTTACTTATGCACAGCATTTCAGATTTGTTTCTGTATATGAATGCATATGTACATGTGTGTAGGAGTCATTTCTAGAACTGAATCAGTTTGCTGAAAAAGTTATGTTCAGACTTGAAAATATCTTTATGAAACCAGAAAGGGGGATAAAATTTGAAACATAAATAAAAAATATAACCAATAAAAATTAAAAAAGAAATGGCTGACATCAATTTTATCAGATCAGATATTTAGTTTCCTTTTAAATCAGAAAGGAGATTTTGATTTTCATTATGATTTGGGTGCAGATCCAAAATTTGGTCTCAGTCCACAGTTGTGCATTTCCTTATTATTTAATGATATGTGATTACTGTGTTTCTTAGGGAAAATTAAGAACATCCATTCCACGCTCTGTGCATGACCCCATGTTTCATTAGTGTTGGCCTTTTTAGTTTTGTTTTTAAGATTTGAGTGAATGCCATTTCCTAATAAAGGACCCAAGGGGTTCTCTTCCCGTCTTATGGCACTGTTAAAGTTTTTGAATAATCTATTAATGTTTCCTTCTATTAATATTACTCATTTCTAAGCCATGGACTCTTTCTCTCACAATCTTAGCAAACATAAAAAATTTAGTATAGTTTACAAATTACTTGTATTCATGTTGTAATTTAAAACATAATTTGCTTGATAAATGAGGGATTAGCTGTTCAAAATCCTAGTGTAAAAACAAGCTTGAACTTCCTGTAACACTTCTGTGGTAAAATAATCACAGCCATGTGCATAGGAAACTTTCTTGCACACCTTACACATTACTGCAAAAATGTGAATTTATAGTAATATTTTGCAAAACTATATACTGAACAGAGAAATTCAGACATTTTGAGGACTGAAATATGTAATGTAATAAAAATGAATCAGTATAATAAAATGTTAGAATCTAATGATAAGCAGTTTCATTATCCTTAAGCTTTGTATCATGAAAATGAATGAATACTATCACCATAAGGATACCCCTTCAATTGTCACATTCCATTTTGTTTTACTATAGAAAAATATACATTGCATAAAATTCAGCATTTTAACCTCTTTAATTCTGCAACTCACTGACACTGAGTGCTTCAGCACCCCTGCATCCTCATTTTCACAGCTGAGCTCCAGAATTATGTCCATGCCTAGATGGAATTCTGCACTCACTGCAGAATCGCCCTTCTCTCTTGTCATTGGCAATCATCACCCTGCTTCTTGTTTGTGAATTTGACCTCTTTGTAGGCTTTAGACAAATAGCATGTGAAACATTTGTCCTTTCTTGTTTTCTGTATTTTCTACAGCATATTGTTCTGAAAGTTTACTTATATTCTGTGCTATTGTAAAAACCGTATTTCATTTTAAGCTCAGTAATATTCCATTGTATGTGTGTATCCACCATATATAACTACATAATTATATAAGTAACTATATAGAAATGGATATAGATACAAATATGGGTATGGGTATGGATATGGGTATAGATATGTTTATGGGTATAGGTATGGATATGGATGTTTATATAAATATAGATAAATAGATAGATATAGATATAAATGTAGATATAGATATAGACATAGATACAGATATATGACTTACAGCTTTGGCTGTTATAAACTACAATAAACATAGTGTTTCAGATACAATATTCTTTTCATCAAGATATAGTAATTTTCTAAAACAGCAAAATATTTCTTAAAGGTTTTATTTAAAAGATATATTTATTTGCCCCACATGCACACAGAGAGAGTACAATCATGTCTTTTCTTATACCTGTGTTTTATCTGAAATACTTTTTCTTAAATTTCTAACAATCAAAGATATCACTTGATGTCTTGAGGATGTGTTTATTCTTTGACAATTTCATGACATTTGCAATGTATCTTGATCATATCTGCCAAACACCCATATACCCTTTCCCATATACTCCAGAGCATCCCTTCACACCATCACTTATTCTCATTATGGAATAAATAATTTCAAAATATGCAATTATTTGCGAAATCTTTTACACTAACCACATTCAAGTTTCTTTAATGCTTCTTCTATGAACATTTTAGTGATTGTACACCATTATGTTGGTAGCAACAGTTTGATAGTCAGTCTTAAGCCCATGAAAGTAGATAAGACAATCAAAAGGCAAGAACAAAGGCATCCGAGGCCATGCCCAGTGCACTATGGGGCTTGCCTACTTTTTAGGCAAGTGCATTTTTGAGAGTATAGAGTTCTTAAGTAAACTGGATCACACTCCAAATGGGCAGCCATCATCTACCATTTAATATGATTTAAGACTCTTAACCTAGGAGGAATAAAATTACTCTATTTTTGTATTAAGAACTAAGATCTAATCCAGATGAAATTCTTCATTTTTTCCAGTCTTATTAGCATTATGGAAATATTTACAATCGCTCAAGCTATGAGACAATTAAAAAAAGGACCAATTTAGAATAATATTTGCATTATAAATGATTGAACACTATATTCATAATATGTATAGAGTACACAAACAGATGAGGAATTTATAAATAATTTAGCATAATATTTAAGAGGCTGTATGGGCTGAGAAAAGGCTTCAAAGATACTTTAGTCCTTCATAAACTTTAGTGTCAGTAACCTCTAACTTAAACAATCATTACAGTTGTAATTAAATATAATGAAGTAGAGAGAATGCCTTACATTATCTAAGTAAGCCTTCCATCGCACATGCCATTATCTGACGGAGGCAGAACATCTAAGCAGAGAAAAACAGAGGTATTGTGATGACAGGAGCATATATGATACTGTGACCTCACAGTGCATTTTCCCTCTTTCTGTTCATACTTTGATTGTAGCCCTATATAGCTTCTTTTCCACTTCTGCCCTCCAAAATCTGTAAAACATTTCTATTGTTCTTTCTTACTAATTGTCAATAGTATATGTCACAGGCAAAGAGAAACAAATGCAAACAATAAGGACAAAGAGTTCCATAAAGTTTGTGGGCTTCAGGTAATATTCTGCATATAAAATTATCTACACTAGGCTAGATGTGTTGGCATGCACTCTGACCCCAGTGCTAGGAAGGCCAAGACATGTAGAACCATGAATCTCACTGACCAGCCACCTCAGTTTATTTATCAAGTTCCAGGCCTTTTCTGAAAAGAAGAAAAGTGTATACCTGAGACTTAGGCCTCCACATATATGCTTACACATGTACACACATAGCTGAATATACATGAACTCACATACATAAATACATATTAGTACATGCACAGAAAAGTTTCCAAAACCCTAATAAATTCAGGAAATTTTCACATCAATTAGCCACAATTCTGAATCCTAAGGCTATACCTAACTTCCCAATAATATATGACTACTGTGTAGTTCTGTTTCTTACACTAAAATGCTGTGGTTATGTCCTGTTCTTTGACCACTGTACTGAGCAGCCTCTCTGGAAGCAGGATCTCCAAAAAAACAAATTTGTGGCTAGAAGCACATACCAGGAAGTTGGTTACTAGAAAGAGAATAATGGCAAATACAGTAAAATTTGAGAGTTTACAAAGACATAGAGGGACTCCATGTAACATAGGTAAGATTTCAGGCTGGGATTCCATTGGAGAGTAAAACAGGCCTTTTCCAAGATTTATCCAAATTGAGGGTGCGCATTAAGTCATTCCACTAACTTTCTTTCCATCAGTGTCATAATTCCTAAAGGCAGGACTGTTTTTTTCCCTTTATACATCATTGATTACATTGTAGTCACAGTGTGATTAGCACCAATTCACGCTAGTCCAGGACTCTCAGGTTTCTATTGCTCCCTGTAAAATAGGATGTTAGGATTTTCAATGTTCTCACCCTTCCTCCACTGTTCTAACATTCCTCCCCAAAGGCTTTAGTTCTCAGCTGGTCCGTGTGAAAATCACTGCTATGGTGACTGGCTCAGCCTAGGAGCAAATAGCAATATTGCTCAGAATGTCACAGTAGATGGAAATCAATAAGGATGAGGGAGCTAATACTGATTGCCCTCTGTAGCTTGTCCATGCCAGATTTGTGCTGTCGAATTACACTTTGGTTTAGATCAATCTCAGAGTCGTATGCAGCTTCAGCCAGAACTTCCACAGCTGAAGATGCTAAGGCTCAAGCAAGTTAAACAAACTCAAGAGGACACACAGCAAGTGGAGGAGTGATTGATATGCATACACAGGTCTAATCTGTAGTGTAGGGACTTTGATTGGTTGTTTTGTTCTGCATTGATGAAACATAAAAATAAAAGTTGGCAAAGAGTTTGGCAAATATAATTTCAAACTGAAGCAGGGTATGTGGAGCATGATTCAGATCCTAAATAAAGGCTGGGGATGTATTTTAGGCAGTTTAATAACTCAGGTGTACCTCATCTTAGGTCAGTGTCTGGAATACTAAAAAGTTAAGCATTAGGGTAGGTCTCCAAATGACAGATTGGAGAAAAACAGAATGTCGACCTTATTAGGTTATGCTAGGACCCCAGAACATGTGAAGACTGGGCTAGACTAACATCACATCTCCTTATGACTGCAATTTAGTATTTTACACGTTGCTTTTCAAATTATCCTTAATTTTGATATGTATGTGTGAATGAATGATGTCCTCTCTGTTCCTAGATAATAGTAGCTGTTTTCTTGTCTGAACTCTTCTATGGCAGTTTTAATGAGAATAGCTTCCCTCTGAAAAGTCCTAGGATATGATTTCTCAGCACGGAATGTATTGGTTAGAACGTTTCCATGTTATTCATTCAATAACATTATATTTTAGAACTCTACTAAATTATACAGACTAGCCAAAGAAATATAATTTTTAAAATTTCCAAAATTGATAGTAAAATTGCATATTTGTTAGTATAATTTATATTTGAAGTGAACTTTGTTATATAAGAAATAATTTTAGTCTAAAGTCTCTATATAGTTAAATTGACCATTTTCTTCCCTTACTACTTTGAAATTTTTCACATTTTTTCACGGTTTCTTGTTCATGTGTCTTTTTGTTCAGTTCAAACTGTTGAATAATCCAATGACGTCAGATAAGGGACATTGCTCAGTCAGTAGAGAGCTTACCTAGCATGCAAGAAGGCCAGAGATAAATAATCAGCATCAAATAACCTAGGCATGGTTGCACAGGCAGTTATACCAGCAATCAGGAGACGGACAGCCTTGGTTACAAAAATCACCTATTACATCATTTTCTTGAAATGCTATGTTTGTCTAATGTCATTTGTTTTCCTCCTACTAAGTTTATCACATTGTAATTTATACAAACTTTCTAATTCTTTCTTGTGCAAAAAGTTAATATCATCTTATCAACATATAAAATTGTGTGTAAGGCTACATAAATTGCTCCAAATCCACTGGAACAAATCAGGTTTCTTAGTTTCTCTCTCTAAAATAGTTTCATATTCTTTCATTATTTCATCTTATCCTTAATACATTTAGCTGTGTTTTGCTTTTATTGAATGATCATTTACTGAAAACAAAATATCGTATTTTCTCTCTTCTTGGTTTAATCTATTTTTATTCACCTAAGAAGTATTTTCATATTCTTAATAATTTATTTAAAGCTGTATAACTTTACATATTAGAATCATCACTACATAAGAAATATAGTTGATATAGACCATGGTTAAACGGCTCTGTGTCCTGTGAACTTTGGGTTATAACATGTCATTTCCTGTAAAATTCTAAGAGTGCCTGTTTTCTCATACCTGCACACCTTCTATACAAATGCCAAATTCTAGGAATTGCAAGTGGCATTATAAATTGTGTGTTCCCTTTCTTTTGCTTTCTCATCAATACCAGTCACCTCCAGGAAATGGAAATCATTTGATGTTCATGGGCAGCCTGCTCTCAATGATTCACAAACAGATAGGTCAGAGCTGTTTATTTATAAGGTTTCAAAATCAATACTTTTCAAAGAGAAAATAAAACATCCCATAAATACTCACTCAAAAGGATTCCTGTTTAAAAATACCCTAACACTTTTAGCTAAAGTTTCAGAATGAGGTATAGATCTGATGATGTCTTTGGTATTTTTATTTTTTAGTGAAATTGTCATTCAGCAATTATTTTACAGATTTGTTTTCATAAATATAATCTCATAGTTGTCTGTAACATAGTTATTCCTAGAAATTATATCCTCAGATTACAACCACACTGTTTGCCAATTTTGGTGCTTGTGAGAATGTCATTTTTATGAGTACTTCAGAAATGTTACATGTCAATATCATCAAGGGTCAATGCTACATTAATATCAAAATGATATTTATTGCAACAAGATATTTATTATAATTCTAATTAGTAAGCTAGGGATTTTTATTGTATTGTGTTTGAGACAGGGTCTCACTACATTTATCAAATGAGGTGGGTTGTTTTGCTCCAATTCGGAGATGATGATGTGAGTCTTACTGCTTAACTCTGACTGGTCTATATCTGGAACCTATATGGACTAGCCTGGCCTCTAATTTGTGGCCATCTCTTACCTCTACTTTCCAAACACTAGGAATGAGCTTTATATGCATTTCCTCCCAAATTATGTGGTATTAGTTCAGAGTTCAAACACTCTGCTAGATGTGCTTTATGAAGACCAGAATAGAGTATAGTTTGGTGCAGTGGGGGGTGGTGAGAGTTAAGAAGTGAGTAATGGCAGAAAAAGAGAGGGGACAGAGAAGGATAGAGAGACAGAGACAGATGGGAGGGGAGAGAGAGAAGGGGAGAGGAGTGGAAGTGAAGGTGAAGAGGAGGGAGAGAGGGAGAGAGGAGAAGAGGTCATCCAGGAGCATGGAGAGAGAGAGAGAGAGAGAGAGAGAGAGAGAGAGAGAGAGAGAGAGAGAGAGAGAGAGAGAGAAAGGGGAGGGAGAGGAGAGACCAGGAGAAGTGGGTTAGAGGGAAGAATCAGTGAATCAGAAATTCAGAGAAGCCAAACAGTACCTTTTATAGCAAGTCAGTCCTATCTGACTGTTGCTAGGTAACTGTTGGGTAGAGTGTAGAAGGAATGCCAACACCACTCCAAGAGTTATTTCTTGGAGGCCAAGGCTATCAATGACACAATTGTGTCCATTTGAAAAACCCTCAGGGAAAGTGAGATGAGTAGAGTTCCAGACAGAAACAAACAAACCACAAACAAAAAACAAGCAAAAAGGATCCAAAGTTTTGATGGTTCTGTCTATACTGTTTTTTCAGGATGATTTCAGGAAAAAATTCTATGATTTTTGCTGTAGAAAAAAGTATACTTGTCAATGAAGATCATTTGATTACCATGACTTCTCTACACTGTGAACAGTAGTGCACTTGGTTATAGTCAAGGTGCCATACTTTTCTAACTGGGATTTTGAGAACTGCCTCAACAAAGTTAGAGTTCAAGTAAACATTCACTATAGATAAAAGTAGAGGAGTAATGAAGCAGACAACAATTAAAAACATCATTGTATTTGAAATTCTTCAGGTGAAAATTCTTTGTTTAGCTCCGGATCCCATTTTTAATAGGGTTATTTGGCTCTCTGGAGTTTAAGTTCTTGAGTTCTTCATATATATTAGATATTAGCCCTCTGTTGGATGTAGGGTTGGTGGAGATCTTTTCCCAATTTGTTGATTGCCGTTTTGTCCAATTGAGAATGTCCTTTGCCTTACAGAAACTTTCTAATTTTATGAGCCCCCATTTGTCAATTCTTGATCATGTCGCATAAGCTATTGGTGTTCTGTTCAGGAACTTTCCCCCTGTACCAATATCCTCACGGGTCTTCCCCAGTTTCTTTGACACTTATGGAAGGCCTTGTTATACCACTCTTAGGCATATACCCAGAGTATTCCCCAACATGCAATAAGGACACATACTCCACTATGTTCATAGCAGCCTTATTTATAAAAGCCATAAGCTCGAAAAAACCCAGATGTCCCTCAATGGAGGAATGGATACAGAAAATGTGTTGTATTTACACAATGGAATACTACTCAGCAATTAAAAACAAGGAATTCATGAAATTCTTAGGCAAATGGTTGAAACTAAAAAAATATCACCCTAAGTGAGGTAACCACAAAAGAACACATGTGGAATGCAGTCACTGATAAGTGGATATTAGCCCAGAAGCTCTGAATACCCAAGACACAATTAATGTATCAAATGATTCCCAAGAAAAGGAAGGAGAGGGTCCTAGTCCTGGAAAGGCTTGATGCAGCAATGTAGGGGAGTACCAGGACAGAGAAGTGGGAGGTTGATTGGGGAATGGGCAGAGGCAATAGGGCTTATGGGACTTATGGGGAGGAGGGAACTGGGAAAGGGGAAATCATTTGGAATGTAAACAAAGAATGTAGAAAATAATAAAAAAAATCATTGTATGATGAAGTCATTATTGTTTTTGTTGTGTAAAGCCTCTTCACTATTCCATAGGGCTAATTCACATTACAAAGTAATATTTGTAATTGACATTTTTACAGCATGTTTCAAACTTTCCTAGTTGATTTGAGGCTAAGTGTTTTCATCTGTAAAGGACAGAAGAGTAATACCATGTGCTAACTGGTTGCCTATTCTTACTGCTTGCATCCCACCGTCACTGCTTCCATAGGAGTATATACAGCATATCTCATTCTTCATCTTCTACCCGCTGCCATTTCCTTTCTCTCATTTACTAACTTTCCTTGTCTGTCTATGCCAAGCGTAGTCTATACTGTATCTCTGCCCCAATACCTGCCAGTCCTGGTCTCTTCCTTTCTCTCATCTATCCTAGAACCCTGTTGCTGTGGATAAATCCATGGTAATTCTCCTCAGTTTTTCATTAATTTGCACAACCCTCTTCTCAATTGTCCTTTTCAATGACTTTTTTTTTTTTGAGCCATATCGCCAACAGTTTAGAATATGCTTTCTTCCCCAACATTTAACAACAGTATTAGAGAAATTTTCTTTGTCTGTTTGGCATATTTATATTGTCTTATTGGTTGTTTTAGAATGTAAAAGCCTTTTGGGGACATTCCTTTGATAGCTCCTTTATTGCTATAATCTAATATGTGTAGAATAAAGCATGCCACATAAATTATTAATGGCTGCATGTCTATGAAATGTTCATATACATATAGATATGTGCTGTTGGGCTAAATCCACAATAAAAACATGCTTATTATTTTGGAACCTATATATGTATTATCAAGGTAAAGTTACTGCCAATTTAAGATATATTTATCAGGCTGAATCTGAAATGCTGCATGTGAAAATTTAGGCATCAAACTGGCAATGTTTAAGATATCAAATACTGACAGCATTCAGTGACTACTTTCTACAAAAGGCCCATGTTAAACAAAAGGAAGATCTACTGAATTGCAAAGAACAGTGTTTGTAGTTGAGTTAATGAGACAAGAGTTCCTAAAACTCTCATTCATATTGAATAACTAAACATCAACATCAATCAAGTCATTTATTAACTCTAGATGTAAGTTCTCTTAACTGTTACACGAGCAGCCAAACAATGCTTTTAAGCTTTTGCTTGTGGATATTTTAAAGATTCACTGGCCTGTGCAGGAAACCTGGATTGATCTGTATTGGAAAGGCTGCTGAAAATCTCTCTTCAGGCCTGGACCCTACCTGCCTGTCAATACATTTCCCTTCATCTGGAAAGCTCTATGTAGTTCAGCTTTATCAGCTGTGCTGACATCTGCACTCTAAGCAGAGTAAACTCTGCCCACAAAAATTTAAGGCCAATATTTTCAATGTTCTAGCAATTTGTTATTGACAGGATGTTTTTTTCCCATAATCTTCAATTGAAGTCTTATTACCATTAGTAAAGTACTTTTAATTTCTTAGGAAAACAGTGTTCTTTGATGGTCCGTGTGTTTTGGATGCCTTAGTCTGGAATTCTGTGCTGTCTATAACTGCACAGTACAGACTTCTTATCAATGGACTTTGTGACTCATTATAGTATACAGATATATATGAGCCTTAGTACTGATGCATAGAACAGCCATTGCTATGGTCTTCTAATTTTCTGGTTTGTAATATACACACACAAACACAAACACAAAGATGTGCTTTCCATCTATTTATGCATCCACTAGCATGGCAGAAACAGAGAAGTTAAGGATGATTGACTCATTGTTTTTCTGCTCATTAATATACTCTTAGAACACTGGAGGAAAAGAATTAAGAATGAGAATGGAAAATAGCATCTAATAGAGTAGATCTGTCTGCTCTTGTTTTAATTCATTTACTTATTAAAAGTGGGCCAAACACATCCGCCACAGTGCTTATGGAGTAGTCAGAGGATACCTTGAAAGGGTTACTTCTCTCCGCCAACACTTGGACTCAGGAATCAAATTCAGGTCATCAGGCTTGGATGCAAGAGCCTTTACCTGCTGAATGTTCTGGATAGCCCAGAAGGATTTTATTATTTTGTTGTTGTATTTTTGTTCTTGTTTATTTGTTTCTTTCAAGACAGGGTTTCTGAGTGTTCAGCCCTGGCTGACCTGGAACTCACTTTTTAGGCCAGGCTGGCCTCAAACTCGCAGACCTCTGCTTACCTCTACCTCTTTAGTACTAAGATTAAGGTCATGTAACAACCATCCAGCTGAATGATTGTCTTATACTTAACCAGTTTTCATAATTTTCACATAACTGTATATTTGCAAAAATATAAATTAGAAAGTATAACCAAATTGTAGTGTAACTTTAAAAGACAACATATTAAGCTTGATAATGAATCATTTATTTCATATTCTATTGAGAAAAGAATGATATATAGTGTATAAAAGTAACATAGAGCTTTACAAAGCTCACTGACAAGCTGTGCATATGCCTAGTCCACTGAGAATCAGATACCATTTTACCTAAGGTGGGTCTGAATTTCATGAACATAAAGTGTGCCCTTTTTTGTCATCTGAGACAGATACATCTTTTGGAAATGAAGTTACACAAGACACATTAGTTGATGTTTTTCTGACAATGTTAACAATGAAGGTTCACAAGGGACTCCAGTCTTTCTTTCACACATGTCATCCATGAACCATATCATTCTTGAACTCCAGCTATCATGCTGTGTCACTATTTGCAGTTGTTATATAATTTTTAATACAGTCTCTTTGAAAAATGTGATGAAAACTCATCAATATGTTTTGTGAGTATAATACTTTGTGTGTGTAACATACTTTGGATTCATATGTCATATATTTACTTCCATTAAAGGCAGAATTTGTAGTTATTGATCTGGTGCTATTGATTCATAATTATAAAATAGTTTGAAAAAGATAATATCTGATAAAATTATTACCAATTATATATCTTCTCTCCTTTTCTGTTACAAAATTGAAATATTTTTCCAAGTCACTTAAAGACTGGATTTTAATTTTACTCAGTATTCCAAAACGAAAATAGCATGCACTATGTTCATAGACAAATTTTTTTGAGAATGAACACAAGAATGGCTAATGTTGGCTCTTCTAAAAGGTTTTGTGAATTATCTTGTTGAATGGATAAGTGTTGAAGACACTCAAGGGAGACCAAAATGGCAGGATATTTGATTCTTATTTATTCCTATGTGTTCATTTCTAAAAGAACTTCACAAATGTCATAAACTCACATCAGATTTACATCCAGTTGATATTGCAATTATTATAAAGAAAGTACCATAGTAGAAATCAAATATTCTAAGTTGGTATGAAAAAATATTTACACTTGAGCTTGATTGCAACATCAAAACCAGAATGGACTTGGCAGTAGATAGGCAATATAAGTTTGGAGAAAAAAAATGTGAACAAAAGTTATCAGGTATAAGATTTTGGCAATCAAGGGAAGGGTAAATATAGGATATGCAAATTGATATAAATTCAGGAGGAAAGTTTCATCTTTCTTTTTAAATTTGATTTACATTTTTTATATGTATAGGGTGGTAGTAGCATGTACATCTGTTTGTGAGCACCTACACCCAGCAGGAGGATATGAGGTGCTTACAGTTTTCCTTTTCTTCTGATTTTTATTCAAAGTCTCTCACTAAACCAGAAACTCAGCTCTTTTGCAAGGCTAACTGGCCAGGACTTCCTGAGACCCTGCCCTGCCTCTGCCTCCAGAAACTAGCGCCCTAGGTAGGCACAGCCATGACCAGCTTTTACATGGATGTTAGGAATTCGAAATCAGATCTTATTGCTTGCATAGCTGATGTACTCACTATTGCTACAGACCCAAGTTTCAATTAAGTTATAGAACTTGAATAAACATTAATATAACTTGGCTAAATACACGTATTTGAAAGTATCTCTCGTTGCAATGCATTATGTGAACTGAATGAGAATATTTGACATTTTGACCTTTAAAAATAAAAAAAAAATACATATGGGCATTTTAGTTTCAATTATGCTTTTGTTTGAAGCATTCAACCCATGGTGACCCTCAATTTACCTTTATAACTATAAACATAGTTATAAATGTATCATTATACATCAAAGTTTTATCAGCTATATATCCATAACCACGCCTTGTGCGATATATGGCCCTGACTGTAAACCTTGCAATCGTGGGCCAGGTAATGTTTTAGTTATTCTGCTTTCTTTTCTTGTTTTCTCTTTGGAGGCCACATTATGTATGTATTAATTTATACTTACATCATCTCATGATGTTGTCAAATGGGTAATTGTCCATTATTTTTCACTTCCAGTCTGTTTCTCAAGAGATCTATTCAGAAATGACACCAGGAGACTCAAATATACTCACTGGTCCAGTCACAGTCACTTGGTCTAATGAAGTCACTAAGTCACTTCAAACAGTTATTCCAGGAAATTTGCATTAGAAATACTATTTCATAAATGTGCATACAGTAAACTTTCTTCATATTGTTCAGATCCAAGCTAATTTTTTCACTATCTAATCTGCCTGCCTTTCCTTGTTTTTATTTAACTTGAGAAAACTAGCCTATTTTCATTTTTTTCTGAATGGCTTTGCCGGTCCTCTGTTTCACCTTCTATGGCACAACTATCAGTCTACAGGCAATAGTGTTCTATTGCTAGCAAATGTCCAGAATGGGAAATATCAAATTGTCTGATTTTTTTAGGCTTGCTTTCATTAAGGAAAGACTTAAAACCTAAATGCTGTGAACTGAACATAAATATTGCATATGAAAAAACGTTATTGACTTAGTTAAAAAATATGACAGCTAGAGTAAAGACAGACAATTTTTACTTTTTGGAAATGAGTGGTAACTGATTGTTGAACCACTGTCAGAAGAGACTACCTGAGAAGATATGCAAAACATTGCTGCAACTATGGGATGCCAAAATGCTCTGCTCTTTATAGTTTATAAGATGTGGAACCGGACAGGAACCTTGAGAGTTCCTTCCTGACATCAGTTGAACCCAATGCACTGCCTCCCCATACTCAGTATACCTGCTGAGTAAACAAAAACATAGAACCCTAAAATTCAAACTAAGTCCAATGCCAATCCAGGCATCCAATCAGCATCAAATACAATCTGATTAGAAAAGCCATCTGAAGCAAATTAGCTTAAAACAAAGCTGGATAGTTCCCTAAAGAGTAGAATGGGGCCAGGAATTGAAATCACACTTTCACGTGAATAGTGATAAGGCTTAGAGGGCTCTGATTTCAACTTAATTTGGGCAATAATAATTGCTGTGCACCAGCAAGGCTTCTGGAAGCTTCTTCAGCTGCATGTTTGCAAACAGCACAACTACAGAGTCAGGACTGAGACAAACGGTGATTTTTGCAAAAATCTTTACAACCTCCCATCAAAGGCTATTTTTACAGAAATTGAATGTGAAGTCATGCATACCATTAAATCAATTTATTTGTAGTCTCCAAAGTGTCCTTTCTTCTCCTTTAGAGAAATCATAAATAGCTTCATCTAATATAAACAGCCCAAAGCCACATTTAGACTAATGCAGTTTAAATGAGATTTTAACCCTAGACCTCACTTTTTAAAAGCTTATTTTCTAATTGGATCGTGCGTTTTATAGAATACTGGAAGCTACAATGTTGATTAGGTTCATGCAATGAAGGAAAAGTTGCCACCTTAAGGTCGACATTTGTTGACTCTCAGATGACAACCAATATTCACAGTTTGAGTTAATGGCTATCTACACTTGGATCCTTGCAAATTCCATCTCGTAATTTCCAGAACATGCATAATGAATGCAAGTACAGCAAAACCTGAAGGAGACGGTGTTTCCTACTGTGGAGCTTATATGTTCTTCCTACACAACTTGTGGATTAATAGAGATACAGAGGTAAGGTTGGAAGCAGTTATCTTTGAATAAGGGCAACTAGGAACTAGAGTTTTTCTTTGTTTAGCTTGCCTACATGACAATGCAATTAATCAAATAGCAGTTTATTCATGCACATGAGTGGTACTCAAGACAGAGTCATTGGATCACTCACAAAGTCTAAGTCAGATGCAGGCAATGGCCTTTCTCTACCTGTTATCCTAGGCCTCCTGGCTTCTGCCAGGACTCTTGTGATAAGTATGGCTAAGCCTAAGAACAAGTGGGATTTCTGGGAAACTCGATGATGAACCAATGAATCTTTTGTGACAAGAGGTGTGTTCCATGGTGCTGTTTTCAGAAGCACATGGAGAACTGGAAGTGTTCTCTTTGGAAACAAATAATTGGCACTCCTTTAAATTCTTAGCTCACTGCAATGTCAAAATAATTTTCTAAATTCACCTTGTTTGAACTGAAACTATTGTGTTTATACTATTCAACTATATAGGAACTGGAGAGATGGCTCAGAATTTAAGAACACTGGTCTTTCTTCCAGAGGACCTAGGTTCAGATCCCAACATCCAAAGAGTGAAACAGCCATTGGGAGCTCCAGTTCCCAGGGTATCTGATGTCCTCTTCTACACTCCATTGCTACAAGACATATACATTTTGCACAGGCATACAAGCAGGCAAAGTACTCATGCATATAACTTAAATAAACCTTTAAAATGCAGATATAAAGTTCTTTTTTATTATTATTTTCTGGTTGTTTTGAGTAATTTTTCCTATATCTCCATTTATTTGAGGTTTGGTGTTTTGTTTTTTTCCTTTTAAATTTTTTATTTTTACATTTTTATTAGATTACATTTCAATACATTTTAATATACATTTCAAATAATTTCCCCTTTACTGGTCCCCCTCCTGTAAAGTCCTATAAGCCATCTCCCCTCCTCCTGTTCCCCAATCAACCCCCACCTGTTTCCCTGTCCTGGTATTCTCCTACAGTGCTGTTTCCAGACTTTCCAGGACCAGAGGCCTCTCCTCCCTTTGATGTCCAACAAGTCTATCATCTGCTGCCTATGCATCTGGAGCCATGGGTAACACCATGTGTACTGTCTGATGATTTGTCCCTGAGAGCTCTGGGAGTACTGGGTGGCTCAAATCGTTGTTCCTCCTATGGTGCTGCAAACCCCTTCAGCTCCTCAGGTTCTTTCTCTAACTCCCCTATTGGTGACCAGATGTAAATTTCTATACCTTAACATCGGTATAACTATATTCCTTACTATAATATAATTATAGTAAACACTGAATCACCAAATATCATATATACTGCTTAAAATCTATTAATGTAAGTACCTGGGAAAGTAGAACAGCATTGTATATTTAGATTATTTTCATCTACATTTTAAAGGTGAAACAAGACTGGATATAAAGAGTTTACAATAATGAAGAAAATGAGCATATCAAATATATCTACAAAATCATTTTAATTACAGGTAAATGAGGATAATATGAGTTGTGGCAGAGCAGCCAAAACTCCTTTTTTAAAAAATCTTTTATTGTTTATTCATTTTATTTACATTTCAACGTTATCTCCCTTCCAGGTTTCCCCTCTGCACACTCTCTATCCCACCCCTCCCCCTGCTTCTATGAGGGTGTACCCTTACCCACTAACCCACTCCTGCCTCACTGCCCTAGCATTCCCCTATGATGGAGTATCAAGACTTCACAGTATCAAGGATCTCCACTCTCACTGATCCCAGATAAGGCCATCCTCTGCTACATATGTAGCTGGAGCCATGGGTCCTTCCATGTGTATTCTTTTGTTAGTGGTTTAGTCTCTGAAAGTTATGGGGGCTCTGATTGGTTGATATTGTTCTTTCTATGGGGTTGCAAACCCATTCAGCTTCTTCAGTCCTTCCCCTAGCTTCTCCATTGGGGTCCCTGTGCCCAGTTCAATGGTTGGCTGCAAGCATTTGGCTCTGTATTGGTGAGGCTCTGGCAGAGTCTCTCAGGAGACCATTTTATCAGGCTCTTGTCAGCAAGCACTTCTTGGCATCAGCAATAGTGACTGGGTTTGGTGGCTGCAGATGGGATGAATCTTGAAGGTGAGACAGTCTCTGGGTGGCCTTTCCTTCAGTCTCTGCTCCACTCTTTGTCCCTGTATTTCCTTTAGACAGGAGCAATTGTGAGTTAAATTTTTTGAGAGGGTTGGGTGGCCCCATCTCTCAACTGGGGTCCGCACCTAATCGCTCCATATAGTCTCTACAGGTTCTCTCTTCCATTTGTTGGATACAACAAAATTTTTAAGGCAATGTACTCAGGAAACAGTTTTATTTGTTTCTAAAATGAAAAAAAATTATAATTTTCTCTGTACCATTTGTGTGCAGAAAGAGGAAGAAGTCAGTTCACCTGGTTCCCCCAAAATAGCCTTTTTTCTTAGAAAAGTATGCATTTCCAAGGCTCTAATAATAGAGCTAACTAAGCTGGGTGGTGGTGGTACATGCCTGTAATCCCAGCACTCTGGGATGCAGAGGCAGGCAGAGTTCTGAGTTCGAGGCCAGCCTTGTCTAAAGAGTAATCTCCAGGACAGCCAGGGCTACACAGAGAAACCCTGTCTCGAAAACACCAAATCCAAAAAACAAAACAAAAAAAAAAGAATAGAGCTAACAGAAAATTGAACACAGAAATAGTCATGGTTGATAAAATACAAGTACAAAATACAAGAAAGATATATATGTCAAGTTTACTCTTTAAATACCTTTTAAAGTGAGTATATAATGCTAGTTGTTTAATATAGGGTTGTCATTTCATTTTTGCTTGCTATTTTGGTTTCCAATTTTGTGTTTTTATAGGTTTTTTTTTCTTTTGGGTTTTGTGGGTGTGGGTCTCTCTCTCTTTCTCTCTCTCTCTCTCTCTCTCTCTCTCTCTGTGTGTGTGTGTGTGTGTGTGTGTGTGTGATGAGAGACAGAGGCAGAGATACAGAGAGAGACAAGGACAGAAAAATGGAGTTTTTGTATTATTTGTATCTTATTTTTAAATATTTTTAAAGTGAAAGAGAAAATTGAATGAGTAGGGTCGATGGAGGAGTATCTGGAAGGAGGTGAGAGATGGGGAAAGTGGGAATAGAAAATATTGTATAAAACTTCTTGAAATAAAATTATTAGTATACAAAAGGAAAGAAGAAAGGGAGGGAGGAAGAAAGGCAGGAAGGAAAGAAAGAATGGAAAGAAAGAAAGAAAACAATGAACAAGGTCATTATAAACAAACTCCGTTATTGCCCTCCTGACTGACTGTGGGATTTATTCTTTTTATTTTAAAAACAGGAGAAGTCAGCTTCATTGCACTGTGGTATTGTGATGTGTCTGGTAGTATTACCTGTGTCTTCCATTTCTCTGCCTCTTCCTCTCCTTCACTTGTAACTTAAACTACTGTCTGATTCTTACACTGTCTTCTAAGGTTATTGGCCATATTTCAGTCTTTTAGAAGCAGCAAAACGATCTATATGTTTCCTCAGGCATATTAACTAAAGCCATTGGAAGAACCCACCAAAGCCTGACGCTTTTCTTGTTTCAGACCTAATGACGCCATGCACTTTTACTCTCATATTTGCTTTCTTTGGTCACAAAAAGAGCATACACTTTTAGGAGAAAAAATTAGGAATAGAAATAAGTTAGGGATTTTTTTAAACTATGGCTTTCATTATTATGTATTGGAACAGAACTTGGATATGATCCAGGAAGATTCACTTAAGTTTATAATGATGAGGCCTTCCGAATACCTATTAGTGATACATGGAGCTCAAACCAGGTTTTCAATCAAATTACTTCCCTTATACATACTTTCATGGTAAAATTGCATATGTGATTTATATATTATTATTTCATTAAGATATTTTACCACATTTATATAATGTAGTGCATTGGAAGTGCCTCCTTAAGATCTAGCTGTGGGGCATTTTATTAATTAGCAATCAAGTGGGGAAGGCTCCCTCCTTGTGGGTGGTACCATCCCTGGGCTGGTATTCTTGGGTTCAATTAGAGAGCAGGCTGAACAAGGCAGGGGAAGCAAGCCAGTAAGAAACATCCCTCCATGGCCTCTGCATCAGCTCCTGCTTCCTGGCCTGCTTGAGTTCCAGTCCTGAGTTCCTTTAGTAATGAACAGCAGTGTGGAAGTGTAAGCTCAATAAACACTTTCCTCCCCAACTTGCTTCTTGGTCATAATGTTTGTACACAATAGAAACCCTAAGACAGGTTGCAATCATTGTGTTGTATATTCTCATGCACTGACACTCCTGTTGGTCTCATCCTCTCTGAGCTCATCCTATCCTTTATTTCCATGGATATTCTGTGCATAGATGATCTGATTTTTTTAAGTGAAGGTTGCTTTCAGAAGCACATGAGGGATATTATTTACAGAAGCATGCCATCTGCCCATGGCTATAATCACTAAAATAAATGTCTTTTATTTCCCAGCAATCATTAACTGCTCACAGCTCATAAAGGAAGAATGACCCCATGGTTAGAAGACAATGTCCATCTTCCATCCATGATGGGATGTTAACAAATCCTACACAAGTAATCATAAATACTGCATCTTAAGAGTGACAATAATCTGATGACCTGAAATGTAGCTTGTTTATGTTGTGATCAAATTGTCATAGCATAAAAGGCACATAGTGGTTTTGCTCAACGGTGGTCTCCCTAGATCCCCTTCAACTGCCATGTTAAATGTGTCTTTTTAGCAGTTCTACCTCTTCATACTTTTGTCTGGCCTCTAGACTATTTGTCTAACCATGCAGATAAGGTTTTATTTCTCTGATATTAAAAAGAACATAATTTCCCATTGTCCACTGTTATCTGCCAGTTACACCAACCCCTTTCTTCGCTGCTCATTACAGCTAATGCCTTGCATTATTTGTATTACATTTCTATGATTCTTCTCATGTTCTGCCTTAACTTGTTTCTCTTCAGACCTTTGCTTCTATCATTCAGCCAGCAATTGCCTTATTCATGTCACCAATGTGCTGAAATTGCACAAGCTAATGACCCATCTCAGAATCATTTTATTTCATCTTATTGGTGGCATGTGACATAGTTGATCACTCTTTTCTCCTTGATCCATTTTTCTCATGATGTCTGTGATATCATGCATTCTTGCTTCTCTTTTGGTATCTTGGCTTCTCATTTTTCATCATACTTCTGATGTCTTAATGTTGAAACGCTCTAGTCTCAGTCACTGCTTTCCATTTTAACTTTGACTCTGCTTTGTGTTTCTAACTAGTACCTTGGCTTGGGTTGCTTTCCATGATAGTGACTGCCAAAGGTGTAACTCCACATTACGCCATTGTCTTAGAATTCATAGTTAGATGTCTAGCTGCCTACATGATTTATACATGTATCATATGCAACATATCTAAAGATGAATGTCTAAATTTCATTGCTTACCCTATCTCAGAAAATAGTAATTACATGTGCTTGGTCACTTAAACCTATGCCCCAAAGTATCTCTTAAATCTACTCTTAATCACATATATCACAATTCATACACTATTAGTTCACACACACACACACACACACACACACACACACACATTCAAACCAAAAATAATTTCCTTTACTTTAAGACCTTGGTCATCTCTAGTCTACATTTCATTAATTGGGTCTTAATAGGTTATTATTGCTCTGCTTCCTTTATATATTTTTGCTTTGACATTCTATGTATATATTTGCTTTCTCTAGTTTATTTTAAGCATTTGTTAACTAGGAGCTTTCTTCATCTAAAATTCAGATAAGAAATTCATGCCAGACGGTGGTGGTGCAGGCCTGTAATCCCAGCACTCTGGGAAGCAGAAGCAGGTAAATTTCTGAGTTCGAGGTCAGCCTGGTCTACAGAGTGAGTTCCAGGACAGCAAGGGCTATACAGAGAAAACCTGTCTCAAAAACAAAACAAAACAAAACAAAACAAAACAAAACAACCCCCCAAATAAATTCATTAGTTCTAGCATAGAAATGGAATTATTTCAATACCTTAGTGTGGAAGCAAGCTTCCTCAATTTGTATAGCATGACCTGACTCAGCCTGGAACTTGGTTTCAATCTTCTTACATCCCAAGAGAAGAGCATGGCCTGAGCTTTGGCCTAAAATGCTACAAACCAGTAAGATATCTTTTGAGATGATGACTTTCTATGAAGCTATTGTGTAGTCACAGTTCTTGTTTTGTTTTGCTTTTTGAAATGTTTACTTTATGACCTTAGCCATAAAATAATTATGGGAGTTGCTTATCTTCTTCTATCATAGTAATCAAACTGAGGTTGTACTTGGCAGGAAGATCCTTTACCAGATCAACTACTTGCTGGCCCTTGGTTGGGTTTACTTTTAATTTCTCCATTTTCATTTAAACCATACACCAAGTTTTAGCTTATAAATAATTTCTGAAGCAGTAACAACAGTAAAAAGCAGAAACCTGGCTAAGATGAACGTAAGTAAAAAGCCCAGTGTAAAGAAAATAGGTACGATAAACTGATAGAGATCACTAACCCTGTGTATCCAGATCATCTGTCATTCAATATTTGCAAGTTATTAATGACTGGATCCTTCCCTCCCCCATAGTTGTACTACAGTGACAAGGAAAGCAATGAAACCAACCAAACGTCTTGCTTTGAATGGTGTCTGGTTGGCTTCAATAGCCTAGTCCAATAGCCTTGCTATGTAATGCTGAGTCAACAACCTGTGGTTTTAAACCAATCTAGGATTTCCCCAGGTGCACATAGAAATGTAACAATTGTTTATTTGTTTGTCCTTTACTTGTATTTTGTTTTGTCAGTTAGCCCTGGCTGGAAGCAAACTTTGGTTCCTCCCATTTCTTCCTCTCAAGAACTGGTATTAATAGTTTGCCCCCATATCCAGCCTAATACATTTTTATATAATTTAAATACTGACTCCTGAATATGAAAAATAGAAGTTTGATGACAACTATTGAATTAGTTTTCACTTTGCATGCTATCAATTCAGTCAGTATGTCATAAAATATCAATATGAAATTTAGGAAAAAATAAAGTTTAACTGTGCAAGAAGGGTTGACCAATCAAGGCTGAACATTTTGGTTGAAGGATATGCTGTATCTTTGACCACCAGAGGGCACTCACACAACCTCTTCCAGCATTAACATTCCTCCAAGCAATTCAGGATTTATAACTGAATGATATGTGAGAATACAGAGAAAGAATGAGCATGTCATCAAGCCAAATAAGGATGTGTTCCCTTTTGTATAAGTTTTTATTGTGATACATTTTCTACTTAGTATGAAGCAATTGGATGGACACCCAAGTCCCAATCAGATAGTTAATGAGGAAATCACCTCATGGTCTCTCCATACATGACTTAATCTCAGCCCTTTCCTTAGACACAAAAAGCCACACTCTGCTCCCAGAATTTAGTTATTAAAGCACTGAGAAAAATCAGGATTTTTCTGCGACTGTGTAAGTCACAGATATTCACATGACTGATAGCTATGATTTATTTCCCATGATTATATGACATTTTTAACTGTTTGGTAAGTTATGCTAAGTTGATTTTTTTAAAATGTGTTAGAAGTCTACAGATTATTTTCAAACAAAATTTATCCAGATGTTTTGTATAATGATAACAGTGCAAAAGAGTTTCCCATTGACTAATTCTAGAATCCAAAGAATATAAAATTTCAAAAAACAAATCAAGTATGAATTTTTTCAGTATCGCGAAACTTTAATAAAAAATTTATTCTATATATTAGGTATAGTTCACTGGAAACATTTTAAACAATAGCCTCCAAAGTAGAATCCCCGTGGACCCACTTAGGAACTACAAATATGATGTAACTCATATGTATAGGCTTTAGTCTTACCTTTGTAATGGTTCATTGAGCATTCTCAATCATGGTATTCAACTATACTTTGTCCTAACTATGTGTGACATCCTTGCAAGGAAACCTGAAAAATGTAGGAAATTTAGTAAATACTATATGTGTATAAGCATATATATACATGTTTGTTTATGTGTATGTGCCTGTGTGTGTGCGTGTGTGCATGTATGTTTATGTATATATGTGTGCATATATGTTTATGCATGTGTGTGAATATGTGTGTATATATGCATCAATGTGTGTATGTTTTATATTTCAGTCTTTGTCATCTTAGTATATATATATTCATTCTAGAAAGTAAGAACATATTTTGAAAGAAGGGGATAAATTTTTAACATTCAGCATGTGAGCAACTTGTGAGTACAAACAGAAGATAAGAAAATGGTTTAGAAGTCTTCATGTGAGGTAAAAAATATCATTTTAGAATAACTATTTTTTCATGTTGTTATAAAGCTCACAATATATAGATTATGTTATCATTGTATTTTTTCCCAAAGGAAAGAGAAAAGTCAAGTTACAGGGCCTGGCAAGCTAGTGCATTCTATCACAGACCTTATGGCTCAGACAATAGAATCATCATGGCTATATACTCAACAATACCAAAAAAGAAAAGATGAAAGAGAGAATAGCAAAGTGTAGTTGTTGGTTTTGTGTGTCAACTTGACACAAGCTGGAGTTACCACAGAGAAAGGAGCTTCAGTTGAGGAAATGCCTCCATGAGATTCAGCTATGAGGCATTTTTGCAATTAGTTATCAAGGGGAGAGTGCTCATTGTGGGTGGTACCATTTCTGGGCTGATAGTCTTGGGTTCTATAAGAAAGCAAGCTGAGCAAATCAAGGGAAGCAATCCAATAAGTAACATCCCTCTATGGCCTCTGCATCAACTCCTGCTTCCTGACCTGCTTGAGTTCCAGTCCTGACTTCCTTTAGTGATGAACAGCAGTGCAGAAGTGTAAGCTAAATAAACCATTTCCTCCTCAACATACTTCTTGGTCATGATGTTTGTGCAGGAATAGAAACCCTGACTAAGACACAAAGTTTAGCAGATTAATGAAGTTTCTCTGAACATCCATGGACAATTTTCAAAATGTAGAACTGGAAAAGTACTCAGAACTAGGTTCATGGGAAGTCACTTGGTAATGTTGAAAGGGTTCACCACACTATGATTCTATGAAAAGTACCTTGAGAATTATTCCAGCTACTAACATGTTCACAGATGTTTAATATGAAAGAAGATATTAGAATAAAATCACTATGCAGGTACAGATATTGTTTGCTTTTGTACTTTAAAATTTGACCACTCAAGTTTCTAACTGGTCAAATGTGAACATGCCTTAAAAATCTAATTTGAGATTTACATTTTTAATTAGATATTTTATTTATTTACATTTCAAGTGATATCCCCTTTCCCAATTTCCAACTGGGAAACCCCCTACCCCTGCTTCTATGAAGTCATTACCCCCACCTACCCACCCACTCCTGCCTTCCTACCCTCAAATTTCTCTACACTGGGGCATCAAGCCGTCAAAGAACCAAGGGTCTCTTCTCTCATTGATGCCCTACAAGGCCATTCTCTGATACATATATGGATAGAGCCATGGGTCTTTCCACGTGTACTCCCTGGTTGGTGGTTTAGACACTGGTAGCTCTGGTTGTTTGACATTGTTGTATCATTGTTATATGTTGGTACATCTTCTGGATATATGCCCAGGAGTGGTACAGCTGGGTCATCAGGTAATACTCTGTCTAATTTTCTGATAAACTAGCAGACTGATTTCCAGAGTGGTTGTACCAGATTGCAATTCCACCAACAATGGAGGAGAGTTCCTCTTTCTCCACATCCTCCCCAGTATCTGCTATCACCTGAGTTTTTGATCTTAGCCATTCTGACTGTTGTAAGATGGAATCTCAGGGTTGTTTTGATTTGTATTTCCCTGATCACTAAGGATGCTGATCATTTCTATAGGTGTTTCTTGGCCATTCAGTTTTCCTCAGTTGAGAATTCTTTGTTTAAATTGGTAACCATATTTAATAGGGTTATTTGATTGTCTGGAGTCTAATTTCTTGAGTTCTTTATATATATTGAATATTAGCCTTCTATCAGATGTAGGATTGCTAAAGATCTTTTGTTTGTTGTTTTGTCATATTGACAGTATCCTTTGCCTAACAGAAGCTTTGCAATGTTATGAGTTCTCTTTTGTCAATTCTCTATCTTAGAGCATAAGCCACTGGTGTTGTGTTCAGGAACTTTTCCTTTCTGCCCATTTATTCGAGGGTCTTCACCACTTCCTCGTCTATTAGTTTCAGTGTGTCTGCATTTATGTGGAGGTCCTTGATCCACTTAGACTTGAGCTTTGTACAAGAAGATAAGAACGGATCGATTTGCATTCTCCTACATGATGACTACCAGTTGAACCAGCACCATTTGTTGAAACTGCTGTCTTTTTTCCACTGAATGGTTTTAGCTCCTTTGTCAAAAGAGATCAAGTGACCATAGGTGTGTGGTTTCATTTCTCGATCTTCAATTCTTTTCCATTGATCTCCCTGCCTGTCTCTACCAATACCATGTTTTTTCTATCATGATTCCTCTGTAGTATAGCTTGATGTCAGGGACAGTGATTCTGCCAGTAGTTCTTTTATTTTTGAGAATAGATTTTGCTATCCTGTGTGTTTTGTTATTCCAAATGAATTTGCAAATTGTTCTTTCTAACTCTATGAAGAATTGGGTTGGAATTTGGATTGGGATGGCACTGAATCTGTAGATTGCTTTCAGCAAATTGGCCATATTCTTCTGTATCAATCCTACCAATCATGACCATGAGAGATCTTTCCATCTTCTGAGATCTTCTTTGATTTTTTTCTTCAGAGACTTAAAGTTATTGTCACATAGATCTTTCATTTATTTGGTTAGAGTCATACCAAGGTATTTTATATTACTTGTGACTATTGTGAATGGTGTCATTTCCCTAATTTCTTTCTCAGACTGTTTATTCGTTGAGTAGAGGAAGGCTACTGACTTGCTTGAGTTAAAACCATTAGCTAGACTAACCAGAGGGCACAAAGACAGTATCCAAATTAATAAAATCAGAACTGAAAAGGGAGACATAACAACAGAAACTGAGGAAATTCCAAAAATCATCAGATTCTACTACAAAATCCTATACTCAACAAAACTGGAAAATCTGGATGAAATGGACAATTTTCTAGACACATACCAGGGACCAAAGTTAAATCAGGATCAAATAAACCATCTAAATAGTCCAATAACACCTAAAGTAATAGCAGCAGTCCTTAATATCTCCCAATCAGATAAAAAACAGGACCAGATAGTTTTAGTGCAGAATTCTATCAGACCTTCAAAGAAGAGCTAATACCAATTCTTTTCAAACTATTCCACAAGATAGAAACAGAAGGAACACTACAAAATTTGTTTTATGAAGCTACAATTGTGCTTATACCTAAACTACACAAGACCCAAAAAGAAAAATAACTTCAGACCAAATTTCCTTATGAATATCAATGCAAAAATACTTAATAAAATTCTCCCAAAACCAATCCAAGAACACATCAAAACAATCATCCATCATAATCAAGTAGGCTTTATCCCAGAATTGCAGGCATCATTCAATACATGGAAATCTGTCAACGTAATCCAGTATATAAATAAACTAAAAAAAAAAAACCCACATAATCATCTCATTAGATGCTGAGACAACATTTTACAAAATTCAACACCTCTTCATGGTAAAAGTCTGGGAAAGATCAGGAATTCAAGACCCATACCTAGACTTAATAATAACAATTTACAGCAAACTAATAGCTAACATCATACTAAATGGAGAGAAACTTGAAGCAATCCCACTAAAATTAGGGACTAAACAAGGCTGCCCACTCTTTCCTTAGCTAATAAATATTGTACTCTAAGTCCTAGGTAGAACAATTAGACAAAAAAATGAGTCCAACAGGTTAAAAATTGGAAAAGAATAATTCAAATTATCACTATTTGAAAATGATATGATAGTATACTTAAGTGACCCTAAAAATTCCATCAGAGAACTCCTAAACCTGAGATTTACTTTTTATAATATAAAAACTAACATACTCAAAAAAGTAAGTCTTTTTTTGTGATGCTAAGAACAGATTGAGGTTATAAGCATGATCTTCATGAGAGTTAGCATAGGGTTGGTAGACCATGCCAAACCTGTGATACTGCTTTGGAATCCCTTTGTCCTTATCTTTTTAAGAATTTGCTTGTCTTAAAAGAGCCATCAAAGAAAAAAAAAACAGTTACAGGGACCAGAGTGACATCATCAAGAAAGCTGGGTCTCCGAGACCTGAACATGCCTGCGTGACAGTTATTCCTGCCTCCTCATGATCTGTGATCATGAGATGTCCAGGGCCTTGGCTATGTTCTGCAGATTCAGTGACATCTGTGATATGCAGACCTTTTTCCACGGGCCACATGCTATTTATGTGGCCTAAACTATTTGAAGCATACTTTAGAAAAGAGAAAGATTATTACCCCAGAGCTCATTACAAGCATTCTGTGAAGGCAAATAACATTGAACAGAACTATCAAGCATGGTTCTCTGATAATATTCTTGTAAAGAAAGAAAAAATCCAATTAGGATATTACCCTACAGAGAATTGAATTTGCTATATTTGGAATAGAATTTTAAACTTTTGAAAGTAAACACGCTGGAAGATATTTCTATACCTGTCTTATTAGAAATCACAACTTTTTCTCATATCTCAGTCAGACCAGGGTTTACTAGGTATTAGCCTCAAACCTGAGGTCCTCCTGCCACAGTCTTTTGATTGTAAGGACTGTGGACATGAACCACCATGCCTGGCTCAATGGCACTTGCAGTACATCTCTTTTCCAAGATCCCATATTAGGAAATAGACATTTATTGCCTGCTCATCATCTATATTCCAAGTGCAGGATAACAAGAGGCATCCCTTCCCCAAACAGGAAGAGGCTGGGGTTTAGCTCGATGTGATATGTTGCTAGTCTGGGCCATCTATTTTCTATCAAAGAAGTGAGAAAATATTCAACTGACAGAAAGGGATCCTGAGCTTCAGATATTAGGGACAGAAAAATCATCTGAAGAACCTGCAGAAGATTCTTTCTATCTATCTTTCTTTCTTCCTTAAATGTCTTCCCTTCCATGGTGATCTATTTATTATAGGATTGATATTTCCCAGTTCTTGGGGTCACTGTCATGTCACCTAGCATAAGGGATAACAAAATACTGTATCTCTGATCATGAATCTGTCCACTTAGTCACCAGTGAATTCAGGCATGACGCACATCAGTTTCCCAATATTGCCAAATTAAGGAAGAACAAAATCCCCACTGACCTGGGAATAAACGAAGAACACAAGCTGCCGTGCTAGAGAGTAATGGTCACATAAAGAACAGCTTAGCTAGAGTTAGCAAAGATCTTCACAGAAAACCTGAGGCACGTCCACAGCAAAATGTTCGAGAGAAGCCATGCAAGTTACCAAATACTGTGAGAGGCTTGGCTATGAGAAAGAGAGTAGGCATGCCATTCACTGAGGAAAATGCTAGAATCTGTGCTTTCTACATGACTTTACCCTAACCCCTGTCCCCAAACCCCATTAACACAGTGGACTAAAAACTACAAAGGAAAAAATGTGCTTTTTCTACTTTCTGTGATGATTAAAGGGTGATTTTCACCCACAGTGTTTGTTCAAATGTGCAGCACACACACCAAGCCTTTCAATCAACATGTCCTCTTTTCTTAACGATACTGTTTTACTTAAGAGATAATGTCAAAGGAATTGGGCATTGTGACTGGATAATGGTCTCCTGCTGCAAGATAAATGTATCAGCATTTATGGAAAATAAATGTTGGAGAAAAGCCAAGACATTTATTTTAAAGTACAAAACTATTTTCTAGTCACAATGTTCAGAGGTAGAGATGTGGCAACTACCTGAAAGGCTTTTTAAAAATACCAAGATCATCCGAAAAGAGGAGCAGAATGCTGCCGTCCTCTCAGGGTAATGGAGGCTTCAGCTCTACAGACACAAAACCTGATTTCAAATGTGCTATTGATTGACAACATTGAATAAATGCCTGAGCAAACTGAGCCACCTCTTTACCTCTCTAAATTCATTATTTAAATTTGCTGTGCTCTCATCAACAAAGTGGAATCTAGTACACACACTGACACCTAAACATAGACTTGGGTCTAGTGACCTTTGCTGCATTCAGAGCATACCCTAGGAATTGCTGCTGAAGCTGGTCTGGAAGAACAGAACATGCCAGGCACTTGGGAAGGTGCTAATAGCAACAGTAACACTCAAGGCAAGGGGTTTTCATTCTGAGTCCTTTTGGAGTGTGTACAAGTTTGAGATCACTAAAAGTGAATTTCATTAGCTGCAAATCTAAAGAAACTCAGAGTAATATGAATAGTTGGGGGTGAATTTAGATGCTCAGCTTAGTGTGCCTTCTTTTCTATACATGCTGCAATGGATCTCAGTTGCATTTTTCTAGGTATAGAAAATGACTCTGAATATTACCTTTGATTTTTCTGTTACTGCTATTGTGTGTAGCTGTAAAAAGTCATCCATCTTCTCAAGCTTTGGAAATAGGCCTCAATAATTAATCACCACTTATAATTACAGCATAAACTTATTTAATATCACCAGTCTTTATAATGATTATGGTTATAGCTATGTAAAGTTTTCATATATTTCTTTCAATTAATTTTCAGTTGCTTTTATAAAAATTATTTCTCCTTAAGATTGAATATAGAGATATATAAAACCAAATATTCCATGTTATTTACTCAGTTTTCTGTGTTAGCAACACAGTAATCTTCCTTGACAACCTAAAAACATTGTATGCGATGTGTGTGTGTATGTGTGTGTGTGTGTGTGTTTTCTATTAGAAATTCTCCCTATCTGAGTTTAGTGGTTGGATGATTGGTTGCACAAGGCCATAAGATCAACTCCCAGAATCTCACAAATCTCAATGAACATGGTGTTAGTAGAACACTGAATGGAATCCTTTAGACACCTTAAGAGATAATAGTGTAAAAAGACATGATACATTTAAGATTAATTTTTTTTGGAATATAGAATATAAAAATATTAAAAAAATTATTTTTTTGGTAAATTGCCATCTGCCCATGTTCTTACAACTAGAGTTGAAGGGCCAAAGCTCTGATCTGGAAGGTCAAAGAAAGTTGCTCAGACACTCATTTACCCAATCCACCAATTGAAGAGATACATGATGCTAAAAAGCACAGGAAACAAATTTGATCAATTTGTATATTCCGAAGAGGAACAAAAGGCCCCTATGATGCCAACTTCAACCTTCTATATGAGGTTCATGTTCAAATAGAAGCCTCAGGGCAAGCATCAAAAAGCATGCATTATTGAGCACACCCTACTCACAGTGCTGCTTAGTTTATTCCAGTTTGACCTCAGTTCTGGTTCTATGAAGTGATTCTATGAAGTCCTCATTAATTAAGGAGAGCTATCTACTTCCCAAAAGAAGATCACCTTTGCTTCAGAGTACAGCCTCACCATTATGCATAATTGTTCTTCCTAGAATCCAGAGAAACTGAATTTTCAAGGGGAAAAACACACATACACAACTGGAGGCTCTTAAGTGCCTTCTGGCTGCTCTTTAAGGTCACTATAAAATCGGTAAGAATAAAATGACTCCATTACTATTATCTTTGAACCTCTGATTTTGAAGGGAAATAAGTTAATTCCAGTTGGTTTCTAAACAAATATTCCTCTATAGTCAACATGCCTCCATGAAGATGAAAAGCAGTAGCTCAGTGTGAAGGATAAACATGCAAAATACAGCCAGAGATGCAAGGTTCAGTCTGATTCAAGTTGCTCTGTAAACCCAGGAGGGCCAAGTGACTTTTTAGCAAAGGAACTTCCTACCGTAGATTAGGAGGAGTCAAGAAATTCTGTCACCATGCAAAAGTAACTTCCAGAGTGTAGCCTTAATCAACTTTCTTCAATTCAAGACTTAATTACATTGGCTTGTACTTTCATCTGAAATTTCACTTTAATAAAGAGTTTTACTGTCATGAAAATAGTGACCATGAATATGGAAAGTATTATATATTCCAGAGGTACCACAGAGATGACTCTTTGATGTGTTATATTTGATTGTTTATATTTCCTGACCCATGCAATGTTCCTACTGCCATTTAAGGGTGGTCCTACAATTGTCTGCTTCATGGCAGGGAAAAGTGTGCAGCTGAGCACTAACAATATCTCTGATATTGTATGTAGATGGCATACCTCTAAAATGTATAATGTTCTATCTTGAAGGTGAGTCTAACAATATGGGGGCAGTTACAATTAAGAGTCCCATAATTAATCTCTATCTTCCAGGGAAGCAACTTTAAAATAAAGTATTAAATTTTTTTAAAGAGTTTATGAGTAAATGACCTTTAAATCAGAATAACCAGCAAAGGCCCATTCCTGATGTGTGCCTCCATCTGGACGTGAGCCTTTGTTGTCATGCTTCATGGCCCATGCCTACTCTAATCAGCTTAATTCAGATCCATTGCAGCCAGGTCTGACCTGAGCAGAGGACAGGATGAATGCATTATGTAACAATTTTAACAAAAATTACTAAATTAAAATCTTGAAATTTTAATAAAGGGTGTATCTCTACATGCAAGCTGTTATTAACAAGAAAATATGCTTCTGTTGGATTGGTGGACATGGCTCTTTGACCTCCAGTTGGTTCAAAGCCCTGTAATATGAGGCAAAATGTGCTGAAATCATTTGCTCATTAACCACTTTTCTGTATGGAAAATCAATAGTTGCTTGTAGTTCTTAGTAGGTTGTGGCTGAATGTTGGGGCAGCATCTGTTTTCATGAACTTTTAGCTACCCACTTCTCAAGTCTTCTTATTAGTAACAACGTGTTTGTTTATGATAGTCTTGGTTTATTGCATAGTTCAACTATTTCTTGCGGAGCTATTTCTCATGAATAGAATAGAACAAATAAAGCAAAACTGCAGCAGCAGCAGCAGCAGCACCACCCCCACCCCCAGTAGCAGCAGCAGCAGCAGCAGCAACAACAACAACAACCAGATCGAAGTCAGGCTATACTCAAACACAAATAAGCAGATTCTAGATTGGCATACTGCATCATTCCATACATCAGAAGACATGCACCATTCTCAACTGGGTGCTGTGCATGAGTGCATGTTTATAGGTCAGGAACTGGGTGCCTGAGATTTCTAGCAAAAATCGTATTCAAAGCAAGCAGAAACTAAACTGAAATTTTTCTGACATTGGTTTCTATGGAAAGTAGCTCTTGTCTCAGGCCAGCTAAGTACATAGGTAGGGGTTAAAGGAACCACATCAAGAGACTAATTATATCTTGTGGACAGACAAAATCCCTATTCATATTTATTCCTATAGGTAAGAGTTTTATTCTGTTTTCCTTTGAAAATACTGGCAAAGAATGCCTAATGTTTCGTTTAAAGCATTTTACTATCTATTAAAAGAAGCCTGAACATCTGAGTTCATCTTTTGTAGAAGGCAGCTGTGGACTCTACACTGCTAGAAGGTAATAATTATTTAGTCTCAAACACTGTTCCTAATATCACCATTTTTGTACCTAGTGATTTCCTCTCATGATTAGTTAGATTTTAAAAAATGCACTGTATTTCTGATCCAGCCACCTTTAAGCTTAAAAATAATCATTTATTCATTAGTAAATTTCACATTTATTTTAAATGATATTTTTTGCTACTTTTGAGTTTCTGTATGAGATCTGTGTTTTTTCTGTGTCATTAATTTCTATTAATAAGAAACCAAGATGATTTCCCATGGTATCTCATAGCTTTCCTGCTGAGCCCAATTCTATTTAATTCATAAATTTATAGTCCTAACACATATTGGATACTGTCCTATGTCTTCATTCTCAGTGAGATTGCAAATCAACTGTTCTGTTTTGTTTTGATTTGATTTTTTGTTTTGTTTTGTTCTTTTGGACACAAAGTACCAGTAGTCTATGAAGAGAAACTTCAGTGAAGGAACAAAAACTAAATTCAGGTATCAGATTGCTTCCTAGCATATCAGTGGGGTATTGCTGTCGTTAATTATTGATGTGGGAGGGCCCAGCTCAGTCATGGTGGTGGTACCCTGGGCAAGTTGCCTGAGTTGTTAAAAAAATAGTAGGCTGAGCCAGCAATGAGCAGCAAGCAAATAAAGAGTATTCCTCCATGGCTTCTGCTGTAGCTTTTAGTTTCTACCTCTAGGCTGCTGTCTCTGTTCCTTCCCTAATGTTTATCCATAGTGGAATATAAACTATAAGCTGAAAGAGAACCTTTCCCCTACAATCGCTCTAGGTCATGGTGTGTATTACAGCAATAGACACCTTAAGTCTCCCACTAAGACTCCTCTAGTCCTGAATACATAGCATGAGAAAATGCCATTGGCTGAGACAGTGTTAGGGTCACTGCTTCTTGAGGCATTGCTGGCATGGTGACATTTAATATATGCATGCTAAGTACAATTAGAGGTTAATATTTTGGAGAGTCATAAAATAGCATATCCTTCTTCAAAAACAATATTCAGTATAAGGAAAATAAAGTTTTTTCCAAACCACTGCCTTGGTTGTCATTCACTGACCCATTTGCAGGAAACTGAAGGCACAGCTCCTTTTTCCTCACTGGAAAGGAGGCAGCTTTCTGTGAATTGATGACTGCTTGTTGATACCTGTCGGTTATCTATGTACCATGTTTAGTGGCTTCAAGAAGAACTTCTCAAAAATCACGTCTATTTTCTTGACTGAGTCTTTTCTACTGTGCAATCTGTGCCTCTCCCTACCCCTATCACTGTCACTTTTTACATCTCTTCCCTCCAAGTTTTTATTTTATTGATGACTTCTTAATCTTCCTTTTATCTTAAAGTAAATTTTCATTTAGCCACCTAACTGAGGATATGCGCTGTTGAATGATAAAGGGTTTTCAAAATAAGTTGGGACCACCTTTTAAAATTGTCTTATTTGTGTGTGTGTGTGTGTGTGTGTGTGTGTGTGTGTGTGTGTGTGTATAAATTGTAAACTGTCATAAAATGATAGTATTTAATTATTGACCACTATTATATCTACTACATAGCACTTTGGTCATGGCGTCAAAAGCTATGACAGAAAGAGGCAGAAGGAGGAATTGTAGAAGTGAAGGGAAGAGGGGGAAGAGAACTTAGGTCAGAAGGAGGAGAAGACAACAATACGAATGGATATATGCTGAGGGGTGCTTGCAGAACATTTTACCCAATGCTTGTCTATTAAATACTTCTGAGTATTAGAAGATATGCAATATGCTTGTTTTCCAAATTAGTTTATCCAATTCCAATCAAATGACTTAACAGGCAATCTGAATTGTCTATTAATCATTTATTTTCATGAATAAAATACAATTGCTTAAAATAATACACTCTTAGGCACCTTTATTTTTTTAACCTAATCATAACATCATGAAATTAAGTCATGAAAGTAATTAAATGCATTGTAGAAAGATAAGGAAAGTGTGAGACTGAGCTGTAAGAACTATGCCTTCTACTCATGCTCAGAGCAGAATTTTTATTCTCTTGTCAGATTGTAGAATGACTAATTTTTCTTTGACCATTCTTCTTTTATTGGCAGAAAGTTGGTTCCATACTGTCTAAGGGTTTTATTGCTGTGAACAGATACCATGACCACAGGAATTCTTATAAGGGAAAACATTCAGAAGTTTAGTTTTTTATCATTATGACAAGAAGCATGGTGGCACTCAAGCAGACATGGTGCTGCAAAAGGAAGTGAGAATTCTACATCATTATCTGCAGGCAGCATAAGGAGACTGTGAGCCCCACTGGGTATTGCTTGTTTATATGATATCTCAAATTCTGGCTATACTATAACATACTTCTTCCAAGGCCCTAACAAAGCCACACCTCCTACTAGTGACATTCTTTGTGGGTGAAGCATTCAAAAACTTAAGTCTATGGGGACCATACCTATTCAAATTCCCACACATACCTTGGATATTATATTTAAGACATTCATAAATGTGAATACTCAGATGTATCTTTACTATTAGATCTGGGTGTTTTGTTATGTTTTGTTTTGTTTTGTAGGACTCCACACAATTCTCCTGCAAGGCTCAACGAGAATTTCTTAAACAGTATCCTACTGATGTGTGGCAATAATTCATTTTGGTTGCCATCTTCAATTCTCTAATACCAAATGAAGCTGAACATATTTTCATTTATTTGCACATGAAATGTTTGCATATGTGTACCTATATATTCAATTGCTAATAATTTGAGAACTCTGCCTTCAACTCATGCTCAGAGCAGACTTTTTTTTTTTAGATTTAGTAAATGTGAAATTTTTTCTTTTTTATTAGATGTGTCCTCTTTTTTTGTTTTTGTTTTTTTTTTTATTTTGGTTTTTTTCGATATATTTTTCATTTACATTTCAAATGATTTCCACTTTTCTAGCCCCCCCAATCCCCGAAAGTCCCGTAAGCCCCCTTCTCTCCCCCTGTCCTCCCACCCACCCCTTCCCACTTCCCCATTCTGGTTTTGCTGAATACTGCTGCACTGAGTCTTTCCAGAACCAGGGACCACTCCTCCTTTCTTCTTGTACCTCATTTGACGTGTAGATTATGTTTTGGGTATTCCAGTTTTCTAGGTTAATATCCACTTATTAGTGAGTGCATACCATGATTCACCTTTTGAGTCTGGGTTACCTCACTTAGTATGATGTTCTCTAGCTCCATCCATTTGCCTAAGAATTTTATGAATTCATTGTTTCCAATGTGTAGATATACCACATTTTTTGCATCCACTCTTCTATTGAGGGATACCTGGGTTCTTTCCAGCATCTGGCAATTATAAATAGGGCTGCTATGAACATAGTAGAGCATGTATCCTTATTACATGGTGGGAAATCTTCTGGGTATATGCCCAGGAGTGGTATAGCAGGATCTTCTGGAAGTGAGGTGCCCAGTTTTCAGAGGAACCGCCAGACTGATTTCCAGAGTGGTTGTACCAATTGGCAACCACACCAGCAGTGGAGGAGTCTTCGTCTTTCTCCACACCCTCTCCAACACCTGCTGTCTCCGGAATTTTTAATCTTAGCCATTCTGACTGGTGTAAGGTGAAATCTCAGGGTTGTTTTGATCTGCATTTCCCTAATGACTAATGAAGTTGAGCATTTTTTAGGATGCTTCTCCGCCATCCAAAGTTCTTCAGGTGAGAATTCTGTACCCCATTTTTTAATAGGGTTGTTTGGTTTTCTGGAGTCTAACTTCTTGAGTTCTTTATATATATTCGATATCAGCCCTCTCTCTGATGTAGGATTGGTGAAGATCTTTTCCCAATTTGTTGGTTGCCGATTTGTCCTCTTGATGGTGTCCTTTGCCTTACAGAAACTTTGTAATTTTATGAGGTCCCATTTGTCAATTCTTGCTCTTAGAGCATACACTATTGGTGTTCTCTTCAGAAACTTTCTCCCTGTACCGATGTCCTCAAGGGTCTTCCTCGGTTTCTTTTCTGTTAGTTTCAGAGTGTCTGGCTTTATGTGGAGGTCCTTGATCCATTTGGATTTGAGCTTAGTACAAGGAGACAAGGATGGATCAATTCGCATTCTTCTGCATGTTGACCTCCAGTTGAAGGCACCAGCACCATTTGTTGAAAAGGCTATCTTTTTTCCATTGGATGTTTTCAGCCTCTTTGTCAAGGATCAAGTGGCCATAGATGTGTGGGTTCATTTCTGGATCTTCAATCCTGTTCCATTGATCCTCCTGCCTATCACTGTACCAATACCATGCAGTTTTTAACACTATTGCTCTGTAGCATTGCTTGAGGTCAGGGATATTGATTCCCCCAGATTTTCTTTTGTTGCTGAGAATAATTTTAGCTATCCTGGGTTTTTTTGTTTTCCAGATGAATTTGATAATTGCTCTTTCTAACTCTGTGAAGAATTGAGTTGGGATTTTGATGGGTATTGCATTGAATCTGTATATTGCTTTTGGCAAAATGGCCATTTTAACTATATTGATTCTACCCATCCATGAGCATGGGAGGTTTTCCCATTTTTTGAGGTCTTCTTCCATTTCATTCTTCAGAGTCTTGAAGTTCTTGTCATACAGATCTTTCACATGTTTGGTAAGAGTCACCCCCAAGATACTTTATACTGTTTGTGGCTATTGTGAAGGGGGTCGTTTCCCTAATTTCTTTCTCAGCCTGCTTATCCTTTGAGTATAGGAAGGTCACTGATTTGCTTGAGTTGATTTTATAACCTGCCACTTTGCTGAAGTTGTTTATCAGCTGTAGGAGTTATCTAGTGGAGTTTTTTGGGTCACTTAGGTACACTATCATGTCATCTGCAAATAATGATAGTTTGACTTCTCAGCTAAGTATGCTGATAATATTAACAAGAACTTTTTATTCATTTTTAGCCAAGGATATCAAGTTGTTCAGAACCACAGAAAATCAAACTCTACAGTATTTCCAATGAGAAAATTAAGTGCATTCTCCATTTACAGCCTGATAGAAGTGAATATTAATTTCTTCATTGTGGCATGTCATCTTCAACGTGATGGGAAGCCTGGCCTTTGTCTTTGACTAAGCACTGTTGAGTTAGACGTTTTGAAAACGGGTAATCTAATAAGAAATTATCCTAGTTTGTTTTCCTGTTTCTGTGAAAATAAAATACCTTGAGGAAAAACAAGTGAGAAATGGCTTTCTTCAGCTGATTGTCCAAGGACCTAGCTCATCATTGCTGAGAAGTCCAGGAAAAGGCTGGCTGACTACATCATCCACATGCAGGAAGCAGACATGTCTATGCTTCCAATTTTTCCACTTTCTATACAATATAGAACATAAGCCCAGGAAAGGGTTCTCTCATTTTGAGTGTGAGTCTTCCAATCTCGGTTAATCTATCAACAGAATCCCACCCAGGCATGCCAGAGGCTAAATAGTCCTTCACAGGCTATCCCACAGCTAAGTATCCCTCTAAGATGTATGCTTCTCAAAGTGATGCTTCTCTGCAGGTGATTCCATATCTTACCAATTTGACATAAAGCATTAACCATCACAAGTGGTTTTATATATTACACAATTCATCTAAATTCCAAAATGCCTGAAAATTTGACACTGTGCCAATGGTTTTGCTTGAGATGTTAGTGAAAGTGATATTTCTCCAATGGTCTACAAGTTTCTGCAAAGAACATTTTCTAAAATTAAAATAGAATTCCAATGAAAGTATAACAGTTTTTCTAAAATAGTTTCGTTGAATAGTTTAGGCATTAATATGCAAATTGCTTGACTGTCAAAATTATACATTACTAGTATATACTCCAAATATGTACTTTTCTACCAAATGATGAGAAACACTAAGTGTAGTGGAGAATGGAGTGCTAATAGGCTATGCCTGTGCACTCCCTAGTATTGTCCATTAGGTAGACACTGCAATTAATTAAACACCAAAGCTAAAGCTGAAGCTATAGCAGTGAGAGGTCCACTTTATCCTGCTGAGGTACACTTAAGGGTCAGTAAGGTACTGAGTTTTATTACCTGTTTTTATGGGGTTGGCCTACAGAGTATTAGTATTCTTTGAGGGAGATTTGTGTCTTGTGCATTGGGACATGGTGTTTTGATGAAAATGGTCTGCTTTAAGTGAGTCCTACTTTTGTTTTTTTCTGGTTGTTTGTCATGGAAAATTCACTGGGAGGAAGAAAGAAGATGTCTAATCATTAGAAAACTAATGCGGTTCTGTTTTATTTCATTTCACCAATATTTATATAGATACTACTGGTTATAGAGATAACCCCAAAATCTGAAGTCAACTTTACCTTGATGGAGGCAAAGGAATGCTTCACATGGAACAACCACGATTAGATGTGTCACCTAGGGAGACATTTATTCTTCATTAAAATCTGTTATCTGTCCAGAATGTTTTTCAGATGGTGTGTTTTTCTTAGCATTCACCTGTTTGCCCACAACATACAGGTTGATTCATATTAATCCGATTAGCAGAGATAAATTTATAAAAAGGAACACTTTACCAGCTTAAAATAATAATATAGCTATCAAGCAAAACAAACATGGCCTAGCTGCAGCTGGAATTTTCTTGTATAAAAGCAGGCTGTGTATTGTGGTGATGAGACCGCCCTGGTGCTCCTGTGTAATCATTTTTTTTTCAGGACATCTGTGCCTCCCCCCTTGCTGCTGATGAAGCCCACATTGCTAAGTTCAGCCTCTTAGGTTTTGCCTATGTCCATTTTTGAGTGTGTATTGATTCTGTTTTGGTGGATGGTGTTGTAAAGAAGTCATTCTCTGAAAGACTGCACATCCTACATTCTGTGCTTCTCTTGGACTCATGGGGGAGGGGAAGTAATGTTAGTTCTCAAATATTTTTATTCAATATACTAACTTATATTCCCTATTTTTACTGTCAATTAGAAAATAAAATTTATAATATAAAAAAATTTATAATATTCAGCCTTTTAGAGGTTCAATTTAGACCTTTAAAATTTTGAAATTGTTTTCTAGGCCAATACCAAAATATTATATTAATACGATTTTAAAAATATTTTGTGTTGTGTTTGTTTTCTTTACAAGTTTCATTCTTTATTTCTTATCAGTAATGAAAGGTTCAAAAACATTGCACTTAAGTGTCTGTTTATGTGTGTATGCACATATGCACATATAAACATACGCCTCACAGAATGCATTAATGTCAAAGGTATCTTTCAAAAAATTTTCTCCTTCATTCCTGTGGATGAAGGAGAAAATCAATCCTGAGGAGCTGGAGAGGAAGTTTCATTGGTAAAGTGTTTCCTGTACAAATATAAGGACCACAGTTACATCCCTAACACCTATGCAGAATTTAGAGATAGAGCCATGAGGAGGACCCAAAAGGTTCACTGGCCATGCCGTCTAGCAAAAGTGGAAAATGCAGGTTCAATGTGAGGCATTGTCTAAAAACATAGGGCAGAAGGAGATTAAGAAAGAACCCTGATGTGTACCTCTGACCTCCACACTTGCAGACACTCAGATACATGTGTATACCATGTGTACATAAGGAAGGAATTGGAAGTTAAAGGAATTTCAGAAGGAGTGTCAACTGGTAAATTGATTGCCATCAAGTGTAAGGACTTGAGAACCCTCAGAATCCATACAAAAATATCTACATGTACCTGAGTTAGTAAGGTCTAAATAAGACTCTCAAAATCAGCTTTTGGCCTCCATATGCACACGCACACACAAAACCTATCTCTCTCTCCGCTGTCTCTGAAAAGAAGGTGAAAAACAAAACAGTGAACTTGTCATTACTATGTATAATAAATGATCAAAAAATTACTTGAATTTGTGGTAGATTTCATGGGCCTCTGTGCTAATTATTTGATTTAAACTACATGCCAAATTTTGGAGGCTGTTTTGGAGTAGACTTGATCAAAGAGACTTAGCAAGAAAAAGACTAAATACAATAAGTGAAAATATAGATCAATTTTCATGTATTGTAAGTTTTCAGTAAGAATATTTTACGGGGAATGATTTCTTTTTTTAGGAAGTATTTTATTTAAATGAGTAAACTACAATGAGAACATCCAAAAGAGATGCTCAGATTCTATTACAGACGGTTGCTGTTGTGGGTGCTGAGATCTGAGAACCTCTGGAAGTGATCTTAATGATTGAGCCAACTCTCAAGCCCCCACGAAGAACAATTTCTAGGACTACAAAGTTAATACCTGCAATCACCAACAGATAACAGATCCCTCTTGTACTCAGGTTTTTTTCTAAGTCTTCTTTACTGGAATTAATATTCAGAGTCAGTCCTCTGCCAGTCTAATTATAGAAGAAAGATCATATTGGCAATGTATTGCAACTGGGTAAAAAGAATTCTAAGATAATTGTGAGAAAACTGCATCAGCAATAACAAGGACTTTCAAAAGTCTTTTTGAGCTGCTTATTTAGCTTAAAAATAAAAAGCAAAGACAATACCGAATATCAGGCTGAGGTCAAACTGTCAGATGACACACTTTGACCATCTCTTGAGATTACTAGTAGACAGAGCTACAGTTAACTACAGGACAAGCATATGTGTAAAGCTCATTGGCTCACAGAGTATTAGTTTAAAGCTGAAACTTTTTATTCAATAATAAAGCCAAAGAAGAAGGTTTCCAGTAGCCGTGTGTTCACGAGGCTTGAAAATAAATAACCTCTTTTGTGTGTATGGTCAAATTAATACACATATGATCTTGATCTCTTTCCTATAAAAATTTACCTTGAATGATTTGTATCTTTCTTTCAATTAAAAGGTTCATTTATCATGGTTGAGAGGATGATGATGATAACATGATGATAGTGATGATGATGATGATGATGATGATGATGATGATGATGATGGAAACTGGTACATTTAGTACTTTTTAACTTATCAAACTGTGTGATTAATGATATGCATGCTACTCTTTGTTTTTAGCCCTGAGAAGGGCAGCATGATTATATCCATTTTACAAGTCAAGTGCACAAAGACAAAGGGGAATAGCAATTGTTAAACACCCAAGAGAAATATCAGTTAGTGAATAAGCTGAATACCCACGAGAAGCTACAATTCAATAGCCTGCTCTGCTCGTCCCTTTAACACAGGGACGTGGCTCTCTACGGCATAGGAAATTAAGCTACATTTCCACTAATTGTTGTTGTGGTTCTTGACTGACCACTAGATCAAGTCCAAGCTCATTAAGGTTTCCTGAGATTAGTTACCAGGGTCATGTCTGTTTTATTTTAAACATCTTTTACTCAATTGTCTTATTGGAATTAGTTTATGTAAGTTTTACTTGTTGAATAAGATTGTATTTCTATTTTGTTAATAAAAGTTGAATTGTAATAGACAGAACATATTAGCTTAGGCATTAGTTTCCACATGCGAAATTCTAATTACTGTCCAGAAATCAGGTCTTGTTGAGATTCTAGATGGTTAGTCACCATTCCACCCTTTCACAGAGATTTTTATTGAGGAAAATGAGGAATTTGAGAATGATAGGCAATTTGACTCCAGCCTTTAGCATCAAATGTTTATATATGTACTATCTAGACACTGTTCTTTTAAAAGATACAGATTTCAAAAACTTAAAAATTGCCCGTTTTAATCACAACTATCACTTTTAAAACACACAAATTAGTGTTATTATTTAATTTAACTTTGGCCTCATGAATGTATTATGAAATAGTGTACTACTGAATGTCAAAAAGACAAGTAGCATGATGAAAATTACACAGCGTATTAGTCTCACTGCTAAAATGGAGCTCCAAATCTTTATGCAGAGCAGTGTTTTCAATTTATTCTGAAGTGAGTTGTGATCCCTATCTTATGTCCACTCTGAGTCAATGGGAGTGTGTGTGTGTATGATTTATTCTGAAGTGAATTGTGATCCCTATCTTATGACTGCTTTGAGTCAATGGGAATGTGTGTGTGTGTGTGTGTGTGTTCATGTATGTGTTTGAGGGGGGATTTCTAAGTAGTCAATAAAGGGCCAAAGTTATCTGTTTAAGCCCAAGGCCATAGTTTTTAGTTTCCCAGGGGTCTCCACCACTCTCCATGAACCCATCAAGCATCTCCCTGTATCCTTACTCTACATTCTTGCTACATGGCTTTGTACACATATGCTTTGGAAATGCTTTGCTCTGATTTTCTGATATTCTACATCTTCCATTTTAAACCTTTATTCTCTCTCTCCTACAAAGCCTTTTCTTATTATTTCAGTTCCTGCTGATTTCTTTTTGGATTGTCCCTGTATTCTGTCACCCTCTTTCAAATGTGCTAATCTCACCTTCCCAAGTATATTTCAAATATATTTAAAGCCAGGAATGTGGTCTTAACATCTTTTGTGTTAGATGCTGCATGCGCTGAATAAATGCTTGAAACGCGCTGTGTTACACTGAGTTCGTTCTTACATATTTCATGATACAAAAATACATAGAGCTCATTTCAGGTCACTTGCTTCCTTAATATGAACATTAGGGAATAAGATAAGCTTTCTTCTGAGGATTAGCATAAGAGTTCTTTGGGAAATCATAACGAAAGGATCCACCCAGTCAAAGTATCAGAAACTGAATTTCCACATGTAATTTATTTTACTCACAGCAGTTTGGGTTTAATTTGACAACTCTCTCATTACAACTCAAAAAGAAAAAAAAAAAACTTCTTCCTCTGTACAAATGTATTTCCATATTTCCATCTCAGTATAAGCACAGCTGTGAACCAATTACTTCAAAGTTCAACAGCTGGTTGTTTCTATCCTTAGCATCAGAGAGAACGTTGAGCTTAATCCTAGAGAGACTCTGAGGCTTAGTACAGAGGTGGTTTTTTATTTTCCTTACATGTTATTTTCTTACTTTGTTTTCATTTCATGCACAAGTAGGGCATGTTTCCTTCTGTCTAACATATTTATTTTCTGTATTTGGTACTGAGAGATAATAGATATGTCTTAAATCTTAATATAAATAAGTTATGCTATAAGTTACTAGTTACTGAGAGTAGCTAGGAAAAAAGGACATGCACTTTATGGTACAAGTCAGTATATTTGTCTGAGAAAAAAATATTTCCTCGAGCCACCCACACTGTGCTTGTGTGAAGTTGAAAAGCAAGCAAAATTTTATGTTTACCTGTGCCTGTGATCTCTGGAGTTCATTACTCTCTGGACCCTCTCCATCTGCCAAATTGCCTTATAATATCTCACAGAAAGAAAAAGAAATCAGTGACTAAAACTTATTTTCATGATCTCTCTGCTTTCCAATGTGCCTTTTAGCATGGGTTTTTCTTGTATATGGTGTTCTATATGAGCTCTTGGTGAATCTCCCCTCCTCTACTTAAGAACAGACTTATTAGTCATGTTTAAATGTGTTACACAGAGAGGGAACAGGCTCATAATTAACACAGTTTTATCCCTTCCATTGATAGGAAGAACAACAATGGACAATCTGTGCTCCAGCTACAGATAAAGGTCACATTCATTTCCCAAATTCCGCCAGCACTCTCCCCAGGACAAGTGGCTACCATGCTGGGCATATCAAAATAAACTAATTGCTATGGAGGCATCTCAGCCCTGTTGCTTGTGCTGGGCTTCTGTGAAATCATTGCACTTTCTAATGATTACATTCAGACGACACGACATGGGAAAGAAGTATGTGACAGAACAGGTGGGGAATTCTGTAAGTGCTCTAGGTAGACATAGTTACTTAATGCAGATTAGAATTTTAGAGAGAGAATTTTCTCTGCATTGTGATCCCCAATAACTCCTCGGTTGCAACCTCCATGCACAGTAATCCGCTCTTTCTTGAAGAGGAACTACCCGTCTGGAGAACACTATTTGAAGGAACAACTTCCTTCTCATAAAATATCTGCTTTATCTGAGGGCAATTTAATCATAAATTTGTCTATGACCTACTTATGAATTTCCCAAACAAGAAAACAACAGAAACGTATGAGTTATCCAAGAACAAATGCCAAGAAATCATATTGCTTTTAAAGAACATTTTACCGGGAAAACATAAAGCTCAGTTGAGAGCATGGTGGAAAAGTGCAGGAGGCATGAGAATTGCAGTGGCCACAGGGCAGAGACATACCTGCAGGCTGAAGAGTGGTGTGGAAGCTGGACGTCAGTAAAAGGAAAGGAAAACCTCTGTGTAATCTGTAGGGAGAAAGCAAGTTTGGTCTGTTCTGTACACATCTCAGATGCGACTAGATCCCACCAACTTGGGTCTTTGTGTTTTTCTCAATAACTGCTGCCTAATAGTGTGGTCAGGATTTTTCTGCATACAAACGGAAGTGATTTAATCTGTTCATAATATTTGCCTAATATTTATTACAGACACAAATTTCTTTTAATTCCTACAAGAATATCAGATTTTTTCATTCATTTTCTATCTAAAAAATAAATCTTAGTGAAATTTTCTATAAATTAGTGTTATTAAAAATTCCCATATATTTTTAAAATGTATTAATATTTCTCAATATTCCTGTTATAATATTTTTTGTTCCTCTAAGCAATATTTTAATGACTTTTCCTGGCTCTAAATCAATATCATATATGAGTTTTGTTCTGTTTAAAGTTATTGATTATCCTATGACAAAATTAATTGTCAAAATTTAATAAAAGTATGCCAATATATTTTATTAATGGCCTTCTCATACATTTATGTAATTAAAGATTAAGTATGTACTGAACATATTTTAATAATAGTATTTGGTTTTGAATTGAATATAGTTTTTTCTGAATATAACCATATGTTAAAATTCCTTGATGTAAATTGAGAGTTTTAATTACACAGAAAGGCTATAAATCATTGTGGTTATTGTACTTGATTCAAATCAAAGAAGACCTTATTGCAAAAAAAAAAAAAATAGTAGCAGTCATCTGAAAAGTGAGAAGTTAAGCTTTTTCTTTCTAAAACAATAACAAAAAGTTTGAGTTTGGTGTGTTGTCTCACTCCTCTAATGCCAGAATTTGGGGAAAAAGCTCAGGCACATAAACTGCCACGGACAGATTCCATGTCAGCCTGAACTACAGTTGAGATCCTATTTTAAAAAGAAGATAAACAGCCAGGTGGTGGTGGTGCACACTTGTAATCCCAACTCTCTGGGAGGCAGAGGCAGGCAGATTTCTGAGTTCGAGGCCAGCCTGGTCTACAGAGTGAGTTCCAGGACAGCCAGGGCTTTACAGAGAAATCCTGTCTCAAAAAAACAAATAAAAAATAAAAAAATAAAAACGAAAAACAAAAAACAAAAAACAAAAAACAAAACAAAAACAAAACAAAACAAAAAGCCAAAAATAAAAGAAGTTAAAGTAATTTGATTTTTGACTACATATAATTTATATATAATTTGGGAAAAACTGATACAGTACTTGTTTCCCATATGAATATATGTGTATGCTAGGTATTAGCAGATGATGGAGACAGGAGGAAGGGAGGGAGGGAAAGGGTCATCAGTATGAGAGGCAAAATAGTATGTGAGCCCTTGCAGATAACCCTAGGGTAGCAGACGACAGTGTGGCTCATGGTTTCTTGCTGTGGCTTCTATGAGATCAACAGATTTTCCATCCTTATTAACATACATTTCCTTTTTAAAACATATTGAGGGAAATAATGTAACGTCTGCATCATGTAATATATAGAGGGAATGTGGAAGTGTTTCTAGACCATAGGACTTTCTCGGTGACAAAAATAGCTTAGAAAAAGATGACTGTGAGTAACTGGATGCCCAAGTCTTATCTACACCTCAAGGGCCAAGAAAACCTCTCTGAATACCACATTTCTTCTAAAGTATTAGAAGTCTCAGTGTTAAAATTCAACAGTGTTCTAAAGATGTTGCTAACTGCTCACAAGGAAAGAGACTTTAAATCACAATGGAATTATAGTTTATTATATAATATATATAATATATTATTATAAAATAATAATATATATTATTTTAAAAACCATTTCATTAGTATCATTATAAGACTGCCCTACTTCTCTCTCCTCATACTCTATTAGAAGACAAAAGGGTTTTATTGTTTATTCTACTATTTTTATTAATTATTTTATTTATTTACATTTCAAATGTTACTTTTCCTGGTCCCCCCCTCCTCAAGCTCCCCCACCCAATTACCCTCCTCTTCTCTACTAAGAGGGTGCTCCCCAACACACGCACTCACTCCCACCTCACCCCTCTAGCATCCCTCTTCTCTGGGAAATCTGGCCTCTATAAGACCTCTATGCATCCCCTCCCACTAAGGCTAAACAAGGTAGTCCTTATTTATATGTAGCCTGAGCCAATGACAAGCCCCTGTATGTTCTTTAGTTGATGGCTTAATCTCTGTGAGCTCTGAGGGGTCCTGTTAGTTGTTATTATTCCTACTGGATTGCAATCCCCTTCTTAATCTCCTGCAGTCCTTCCCTTAACTCTTCCAATGAGTCCCTGGGCTCATTCCAGTTTTTGGCTGTATATGTCTGTATCTGTCTCAGTCGGGTTTTATTGTTTATTCCACCTGGGTGGATGGGTGGGGGAGAATTCTCAAAGAAACACGAGGAGGAGGAATAGTTTCCAGAGGGGGAAACATTTCCAGAGGGGAAACATGAAAATGGGATAACATTTGAAATGTAAATGAATATCCAATTAAAAATGGCAAATCTAATCACAATAATAATAATAATAAACTTGCAAATTGAATCCAAGAACACATCAAAATGAATATTCAACAAGATCAAGTGACTTCATTCCAGGGATGCAGGGATGGTTCAATATAAGGAAATCCATCAAAGTAACCCACTTTATAAACAAACACAAAAAATAAAATCACATGGTTATCTCATTAGATGCTAAGAAAGCATTTGACAAAACCCAACACACCTTTCATACTAAAAGTCTTGGAAAGATCAGGAATTTAAGACCCATACCTAAACATAGTAAAAGCAATATACAGCAAACCAGTAGCCAACATCAAACTAAATGGAGACATGGAAGCAATCCCACTGAAATCAGGGACTAGACAAGGCTTCTCACTCTCTCCCTGCCTATTCAATATAGTAATCGAAATTCTAGCTAGAGCAATTGGAACACAAATGGAGATCAAATGGATACAATTTGGAATGGAGGAAGTCAAGGTATCACTATTTGCAGATGATATGACAGTATAATTATGTGACCCCCGAAATTCTACCAGAGAACTCCTACAGCTGATAAACAAATTCAGCAATGTAGCTCAATATAAAATTAACTCAAACAAATAAGTAGCCTTCCTCTATACAAAGGATAAATGGGCTGGGATAGAAATTAGGAAAACAACATCCTTAGTCAGAAATAATATAAAATATCTTGATGTAACTCTAACCGAGCAAATGAAGATCTGTATGACAAGAGCTTCAAGTCTCTCAAGAAAGAAATCGAAGAATTCAGAAGATGGAAAAATCTCCTATGCTCATGAATCTGTAGGATCAACATAATAAAATGGCCATCTTACCAAAAGCAATCTTCAGATTCAAAACAATCCCCATCAAAATCATTCACTTTTATATTTATATAGGCAATGCTGGCCTTGTTTTCAATAGAAATTCTCCTGACTTCATTTGCAAGGACTTAGATTTTAGGCATGAACATTTGACTTCTTGTTCCTCAGTTTTTATGGACATACCTTATTCCATGAAGGATTATCACAGTTGATATTTTTCTAGGAAAAGAAATGAACTTTCTTTTCTTTTCTTTCATGGTACAAATCCCCTTTCTTGTTTTATTATTATGTACATATTTTATGTCAATATACTTTCTATAGGAAGAACTTTGCTTGAATGTTAAAACTGAGATTTTTTTTAAGACCACTTAATTCTTCTTCTTAAGATGACAAAGGGTTCCATCAAATATTTACTTATTCACAATTTAGTGTAAAGTATATATTCTTGGTGATTACTTCTTACAACAAGAGGGGAAAACAATGAATATAGAAAAATCATGATTGGCTTTTTCATTTTTTTAGCCATATTTAAAGCATGAAACAACATAATATTAAATAAACTTAGAGAATAGAAAATTGATGATTAAATTGTATATAAAGAGAAACATTGAAGAAATAATTAAAGGTATATTATAATTTTTATTTTGTGATGGCAAATCTAGAAAGTCATCCATTTTATGTACCTTTTCCAGTTATGTTGAGTACAGGTTTTTGTAGTAAGATGATTTTTCTTAAATTTCCTCAGTTTCTGTTAAATCCATTTGGTTCATAACTTCTGTTAATTTCACTCTGTCTCTGTTTTGTTTCTGTTTCAATGACCTGTCTATCGGTGAAAGTGGGTGTTGAAGTCTCCCCCTATTATTGTGTAAGGTTCAATGTATATTTTGATCTTGTGTAAGGTTTCTTTTATGATTGTGGCTTCCTTCGTATTTGGAGCATAGATGTTTAAAATTAGGACTTCATTTTGATGGATATTTTCTTTGGTGATTATGAAGTTTCCTTCCCAATTTCTTGTTATAACTTTTGGTTGAAAGTCTATTTTATTGGATATTAGAATGGCTACTGTAACTTGTTTCTTACAAACATTTGCTTGGAAAACTTTTTCAGCTTTTTACTTTAGGAACTGTCTGTATTTGTCACTGAGGTGTGTTTCTTGTATGTAGCACAATGCTGGGTCCTGTTTACTTCTCCAGTCTTGTAGCCTATATCTTTTTGGAGGGGCGGGGAATTGAGTTTATAGATGTTGAGAGATAGTAATGACTAGTGATTGCTGATTTCTGTTATTTTTGTTGTTAAAAATGCTATTATATTTGTGTGGTTATCTGCTTTTGGGCTTGTTGTGAGGTGATTAACTTCTTCTGTATCTAGGGTGTAGTTGGGCTTTTAGAGCTTTCCTTCTAATATCCTCGATCAAGCTGGATTAGTAGAAAGTTATTGTTTAAATTTGGTTTTGTCATAGAATATCTTGTTTTCTCCATCTAAGATAACTGAGAATTTTGCTGAATATAGTAGCATGGGCTGGTATTTGTGTTCTCTTAATGTCTTCATGACATCTGTTCAGGATCTTCTGGCTTGTAGAGTCTCTGTTGAGAAATGTGATGTAATTCTGGTAGGTCTACCTCTATATGTTAACTTGGCTTTTTTATGTTATAACTTTTAATATTCTTTCTTAGTCCTATGCACTTAGAGTTTTGATTATTATGTGATGGGAGGATTTTTCCTGTGATCTGTAGGCTTCTTGTATATTTATGGCCATCTTTCTCTTAAGTTAGGGAAGTTTTTGTCTATGACTTTGTTGAAGATGTTTTCTGGCCCATTGAACTGGAAGTTTTCATGTTCTTCTATACTATTACTCTTAGGTTTTGTTCTTTTTATTGTGTTCTGAATTTCTTGGATGTTTTGCTTTAGAAGCTTGTTTTGCACTTTGTATTGTCTTTGACCATTGTGTCAATATCTTCTATGGTAACTTCTATGTCTGAGATTCTTTCTTCTATCAGTTGAATTCTATAGGTGATGCTTACATCTGTAAATCCAGATCTCTTTCCTAGGTTTTCCATCTCCAGGGTTGCCTGCATTTGTGGCTTCTTTATTGTTTCTATTTTCATTTTTAGATCTTAGATAGTTTTGTTCAATCCTTTCACCTGTTTAATTGTGTTTTCCTGTAAATTTTCAGGGATCTATTTCAGGATTCTGTTTCCTCTTTAAGGACTTCTACCTGTAGTAAAGTCCTCTATCATTTTCATGAGATAAGATTTTATGTCAGAATCTTGTTTTTCAGGTATGATAGAGTATCCACGGTCTGCTGTAGTGGAAGAAGTGGATTCTGATAGTGCCAAGCGTCATTGGTTTCTGTTGCTTATGTTCTTGTGCTTTCCTCTCACCATCTGGTTATCTCTGGTGTTAACTGGCCTGGTTTTCTCTGACTTACAGGCAGATAGAGTTCAGTGAGTTGGGTTAAAGCAGGCCTCTTGGGAGGTAGACAGTGCTGTCTCTGGTTAAGGGGGTCTCTTGTGTTCACAGTCATGGCAGGACTCCTGTGTCCCTACTTATAGCAGATCTCCTGAGAGACTGGAAGTCAGTGTTTCAGGTTGCAGCAGAAATACTGCTGGTAAACACAACCTGGTAAACAGGCTCTGGGGTGTGGGCAAAGTTCAGGAATGCATTGTCTGCCCTGGTCAGAGTTGCAGACAGGAAAGAAAGTGTGGCTCTTTCAGGGCAGATAGCTCCCTTATCTGAAGGGCAGCGTGGTAGTCCCAGCTAGGGCAGGTATTGGGATGGGGGTCTCATCTGTAATTCTGGTTATTGCAGACTTCCTAGGAGACAGGCATATCTTTGTTATGTGGAAAGGGGGCAGGAGCACCCAATCTGCACAGGGCAGAGTTGCAGATGGGGAGCTTTATTTTGTTTGTAGTGGCACTAAGAGAATGTGAGTTTGACGTAAGAAGAACTACCTTGAATTATCGCCACTTCTCTTGTGTAAATCTAGCTATAGGATAGCCTTCATTGATATTTTAATTTAATTTTATTATTTATTTATGTGTACGTCTGTATGTGTTTTGTGTGTGTGTGTTTGTGTCTGTTTGTGTGTGTGTCTGTGTGTGTCTGTTTGTGTGTGTATGTGTGTATGTGTGTGTGTCTGTGTGTGTTTGTATGTGTATGTGTCTGGGCATGTGTGTGTACATGTGAGTATGTGTGTATTTGTGTGTGTGTGTGTGTGTGTGTGTGTGTGTGTGTGTGTAAGTATATGCACATGCACATATGTGCTTGTAGAGACCAGAGGGTGTGATTTGATACTCTGGATCTGGAGTTATATAATTGTTACCAACATGCTAATAATGAAGCTTGGGTCCTCTGGAAGAGCAGCAAGTATTCTACATCACTAAGTTCTTTCTGTATTTTGGAACAACAAAAAATTTGTCAGAGTATCAATTTCTCATAGGCATTCAATATTATTATTTAAAATTATTTTTAACAAACAATGAGTTACCTGCTAGCTGAAATGATTTCCTGTCCCATTATCTCATGGCAAGTGGTATACATGCAGCTGTTAGCTTTTATAATACAAGCTTTTATATGATATTCACACATATGAAAAGATAAGAGGAGTTCTACAGACTTTAACCAAACAATGAGCATTGTTTTATCTCAAAGATAATAATGTTGTGACTGTTGTGACTTTTTATTTCTTGACAGGAACTTATACCAAATTTACCAACTTTAACTTTGAGATTTCAAGCTGTAAGGCCTCACCTGTGACTGTTAAATCATCCTGACATATTTTTCTTAAACAGTATGGGGGAAGATTGTGACATGAGAAAGGCTTAATTTTCCATGAGCCACTATTCACAATCTAGAAAATAAAGAACAAAAACATTGTTCTCAGGCTGGGGAGTTTGTTCAGTTCATAAAGTACTAGTAGCACATATATTAGGACATGAGTTTAGATCTTCAAAGTCTATGTCAAAGAGAAGCACACAATGCATGTGTTTAGAATTCCACCCCCGAAAAGACAGAGACAGGCAGATCTGAAAGTTTATTGACCTGATAGTGTAGTTCTTTCATTGAGTTAAATGAAAGGCTCAGGGAATTATCTGTCCCAGAGGATAAGGGAATAGTGTGATTGAGAAAAGAAAACTAATGGTAATGTCTGACCTACACACACACACACACACACACACACACACTTATACATGACTTTTTAAACCTTGACCCCATTCTAGCTGAAAATATTAAATTATGGCAAGTTTTGATAATGGTTTTTCTACTATTGCAATGCAGATACTAAATCAGGAGATTCCAAACTACCCCTTACTGACAGTTAAGTACTGAAGGACAAAAATTCATGTTAAACATGTATAAAGTTAAGAATACACAATTAAGAAGTGCTAACATATGCTAATTTTTCCATGCATGAAAACCTGTTAAGCCAGCCCCAGCTTAAGGAGTGGGGGAGCAGTGGCAGCACCATGGGAGAGGGATCTCTGAGTGGAGGATCCTCAGCTCCCAACTCATGAAGTACTTTGAGCAGGAAAGCTGTGTTTGCTGCAGCTCCTCTTCCTTCACCATCAGCAGTTTCTTTAAATAGAATAGAACTGCAGTTTCAAGGCAACATTTGCGCTTATTTTGGTGTTCTTAATTGTTCATGCTCCATTCATGCACCAAATTGACTATCCATAGATATAAGTAATAGTACAAGAGATCATCCAAACCAGCAGCCTTTTCTGACTCAATGAAAATTTGTGGGGAGTGCTTATTGAACATAGTCTGTGCTAAAGCAGTTTTTTTAGGGGGGGGCTTCATATGGTCTGTGAGTTGTGTCTTGGGTAGTCTGAGCTTTTTTCCTAATATCCACTTATCAGTGAGTACATACCATGGGTGTTCACTTATGACTAGGTTACTTCACTCAAGAGGATATTTTCAAGTTCCATTTTTCCCATTTGCCTGAGAATTTCATGAAGTCATTTTTTTTAATAGCTGAGTAGTATTCCATCATATAAATGTACCACTTTCTGTGTTCATTTCTCTGTTGAGAAACATCTGGGTTGTTTCCAGCTTCTGGCTGTTATAAATAAGGCTGCTATGAACATAGTGGAGCATGTGTCCTTGTTAGATGGTGGAACATCTTTTGAGTACATGTCCAGGGGTGGTATAACACTGAATACCTGTTGCCACCTTGATTATTTTAGATAGCATTGTAGCATATTTTATACTTCAGTTGCTTATCAAAAAATATTAATAGACTACAACAGTAATATTCTATAAGAAGTAAAAGCAAAGAAGGACTTTCTATGGATATATTAATTACATTTTTTATTCTTCCCAGGTAATTCTTTTGTTTTAGTCTTTTTGTTTTTAACTCAAAATAAATCACCCTATGCCAAATATTTAATAATTAACAAGCAATTCAGTAAACAGTTCCATTTCTGCCAAAGATTCTATGTAACATCACTTTAACTAAACTACATAACAGCGGTTTGGCATGAAATCACTTGCCCTCTTCAGGGACCCTATATGCAGTGTCCATTACTTTGTCTGATTCACTTTGTGGCTTATCCAGGGTGCTATGTGTTCTTCCAGCCTAGTAGAGACTAAACTACTAGTTTATTAGGATATCTAGAAGCTATTCTATCAACAGCTAGCAGCTTCTGATTGAACACCTAATCCTCATACCTCCCAAGTGTTGGCATTTCAGGTTTGCCTTTTACAAGTTTTATAAGCTTACATAGTTTCATTCTTTTCTCTACCTTTTCAAAAACCCGAATATTGCCTTTCTGGCATTTCTACCCCTCTTTCTGGTAGTTATTTTGTAATGTACTATATTTTTCAGAGTCATTTTTTATTTTACTTTTAATTAAAATGTACAGCATTCCTCCCATGTCCTCCAGCCAGCTCATTTCATTTCTTGCCTGTACTTTTGTTTCTTCCAATTGCATGGCATCTTTTTCTCTAATTATTATTGTTACACACATATATATAAATGTACAGCCTTCTGGCTGACTCTGCCTAGTGTTGCCAATATGTGTAAGTTTTTTAGGGCTGTCCAGTTGCTTTTGGTTTTATATCTGAGGAAAATTAATTCTCCTTTTCTCAGAAGTTAATGTTTTAGCAGCTTATAGCATTTATTTGCTTGTAGCTTTTCATTTAAGGAGGACTTCAGGTGAGATTTCTCTGATTTGTTTTAACAGAACAACTAGTTTTGGATTTGTTCAGGTCTTGTATAGACAGCCATTGTTGAGATTTTATAACTATACACTTCCTTGTCATATATAGAAGACACAATATTGCACCAGAAGTAGCTGGCAGAAGTAGTGGCAGAAGTAGCTTCTCATCTAAGAACTGTGATCTCCTAGCCACAGGCTGTTGGCTAGGCTTCCAAAGCCAGCTATGATTTCCCTCTTTTAAGTAAGTCTTATGTCAAGTAGACAGTTGCTGCTTAAATGTCATTGGTAAGCAGTGAGGACGTGCTTAACTGTTTTTTGTTTTGTTTTGGTTTTTTTTTTTTTTTTTTTTTTTGGATTTGGTTTTTTTCAAGACAGGGTTTCTCTGTGTAGTCCTGGCTGTCCTGGAACTCACTCTGTAGACGAGGCTGGCCTCAACTCAGAGATCCGCCTGCCTCTGCCTCCCAGAGTGCTGGGATTACAGGCGTGCGCCACCACCGCCTGGCTGTGCTTAACTGTTTTTAAAGTCTGTTTACCTGCTTTAGAATTTGAAACATTGCAATTTATCATCCGTACATGGCTGGTTCTGAAATGAAATTAGATGAGTAATGAAAAAAGTTCTGTAAAACTGGAAATCTAGATTGGGCTTCTAGGCATAAAGCTAAGTACAAATTTTCTTTTTCTATAAAACAATATTTCAATGTTTGGTATAATTAGGAAAATCTTACAGAAAGTTTGGTCTATAAAGCAACAGCAGTTTTACAAAGATATTATTGTCACATAATCTTAAATGCTCAATGTATTCAAAATACTCTTCACTAATGTCCTTGTTGCCCAAATAGTGCAGTAAAGAATGACTACAATTTCTGTGTCTTTTATCTAGTATTAATATTTAGTTCTCCTGATAAATTTATATTCTAATCAGAAAATAAAGTGTAATAGAAATTTTAAAAAGTTAGCTGATTTGAGTAACTATATTAAGAAATTGTAAAATCAGTCAAGATAAAATTTTGGTTTAGGTGAAATCTCCATACTTCCTAAGTTCTTCATTTTTACATACAAATATGGGAAATATGCTCAATGTTTTATGTCAACATAATTGCAAATTGCCAGATGCTATACATCCTCAAGGTATTTATATAACAACTGGATGCTTATATGCTAAAGTCTTTTTTGCCAATGACCTAGTATATTTGGCATTTGGCATCTATTGGTTTGTTAATTTAATATAGCAGGTATAGTAGGAAATTGTTAAAATATAATACCGCCCTGCCAGACCTCTGCTCCAAGTCCTGGCTGGTCCCACTTTTCTGCACAGCATCCACTACTTCTAAGTATTAGGAAAAACATGACCCTTAAACTTGAGTTGCTAACCAAATATATTTAAGTATATGTAACTCCCAATTACACAATGCCAAATTACAATGATAAAGTTTTATCCCAATATTTCTAACCTCTCAGCACACCAGAAACACATCTGAAGTGTTCTGGATCTGTGTCTCCTCCTCTGCTCCCTCCTGCAGCTCCTAGGCTCCCTTTGTCTGTGTCCCTCCTTCTCTTAGCTCCTCTTCCTCTCTCCCCTCCAATCACTGGTCTCTCACAGCCTCAAAGTGAATGGATAGAAAATATCTTGCATCAAGCAGGACAGCTTTTTAAGCTCTATGACCAAATTCTGGCATGCCAGTCAAAACAACCCTGAGATTTTACCTCAGACCAATCAGAATGGCTAAGTTCAAAAACTCAGGCGATAGCAGATGCTGGCGAGGGTGTGGAGAAAGAGGAACAATCCTCCACTGCTTTCGGGATTGAAAGCTGGTACAACCACTCTGGAAATCAGTCTGGCGATTCCACAGAAAATTAGACACAGTATTACCTGAGGACCAAGCTATACCACTACTGGGCATATACCCAAAAGATGCTCCAACATATAACAAGGACACATGCTCCACTATGTTCATAGAAGCCTTATTTATAATATCCAGAAGCAGAAAAGACCCATATGTCTTTCAACAGAAGAATGGATACAGAAAATGTGGTACATTTACACAATGGAATACTATGAAACTATTAAAAATGATGAATTCATGGAATTCTTAGGCAAATGGATAGAACTAGAAAATATCATCCTGAGTGAGGTAACCCAATCACAAAAGAACACACATAGTATGCATTCACTGATAAGTGGATATTAGCCCAGAATCTTGGAATACCCTAGACACAATTCACAGACCACTTGAAGCTCAAGAAGAAGGAAGGCCAACATGTGGATAGTTTGGTCGTTCTTAGAAGAGGGAACAAAATACCCATAGGAAGAGATACAGAGATGAAGTACGGAGCAGAAACTGATGAAACAACCATCCAGAGAGTGCCTACCTAAGGATCCATCCCATATACAGACCCCAAACACAGACACTATCGGAGATGTCAGCAAGTGCTTGATGACAGGATCCTGATATAGCTATCTCCTTAGAAGGCTCTGCCAGTACCTGACAAATACAGAAATAGATGCTCAAAGCCAACAATTGGACTAAGCACAGGGTCTCCATGGAGGAGCTAGAGAAAGGACCAAAGTTGCTGAAGAGGATTGCAGCCCCATAGGAGGAACAACAATATGAACCAACCAGTATCCCCAGAGCTCCCAGGGACTAAACCACCAACCAAAGAGTATACATGGAGGGACTCATGTTTCCAGCTGCATATGTAGCAGGAGATAGCCTGTGGGGCATCACTGGGAAATGAGGCTCTTGGTCCTGTGAAAGCTTAATGCTCTAGTGTAGGAGAATGCCAGGACAGGAAAAAAGGAGTAGGTGGGTTGGTGAGCAGCAGGAGGTGGGAGGTGATAGGGAGTTTTCAGAGGGGAAACCAGGAAAGGGGATTGTATTTGAAATGTAAACAATGAAAATGTCTAATAAAAAAGGAGGAAAGAAGTAAGAACTTAAAATGATTTGCTTTTGTTGCTGAGAATAGTTTTAGCTATCCTGGGTTTTTTGTTATTCCAGATGAATTTGTTAATTGCTCTTTCTAACTCTGTGAAGAATTGAGTTGGGATTTTGATGGGTATTGCATTGAATCTGTATATTGCTTTTGCCAAAATGGCCATTTTAAGTATATTGATCCTGCCGATCCATGAGCATGGGAGGTTTTCCCATTTTTTGAGGTCTTCTTCCATTTCCTTCTTCAGAGTCTTGAAGTTCTTGTCATACAGATCTTTCACATGTTTGGTAAGAGTCACCCCAAGATACATTATACTGTTTGTGGCTATTGTGAAGGGGGTCATTTCCCTAATTTCTTTCTCAGCCTGCTTATCCTTTGAGTATAGGAAGGCCACTGATTTGCTTGTGTTGATTTTATAACCTGCCACTTTGCTGATGTTGTTTATCAGCTGTAGGAGTTCTCTGGTGGAGTTTTTTGGGTCACTTAGGTAGACTATTATGTCATCTGCAAATAATGATAGTTTGACTTCTTCCTTTCCAATTTGTATCCCTTTGACCTCCTTATGTTGTCGAATTGCCCGAGCTAGTACCTCAAGTACAATATTGAAAAGATAAGGAGAGAGGGGGCAGCCCTGTCTAGTCCCTGATTTTAGTGGGATTGCTTCAAGTTTCTCTCCATTTAGTTTGATGCTGGCTACCGGTTTGCTGTATATTGCTTTTACTGTTTAGTTATGGGCCTTGAATTCCTGTTCTTTCCAAGACTTTAAGCATGAAAGGATGCTGAATTTTGTCAAATGTTTTTTCAGCATCCAATGAAATGACCATGTGGTTTTGTTCTTTGAGTTTGTTTATGTAGTGGATTGCATTGATGGATTTCCGTATATTGAACCAACCCTGCATTCCCGGGATAAAGCCTACTTGATCATGGTGGATGATCGTTTTGATGTGTTCTTGGATTCGGTTGGCAAGAATTTTATTGAGTACTTTTGCATCGATGTTCATAAAGGAGATTGGTCTGAAGTTCTCTTTCTTTGTTGGATCTTTGTGTGGTTTTGGTATCAGCGTAATTGTGGCTTCGTAGAAGGAATTGGGTAGTGTTCCTTCTGTTTTTATTTTGTGGAATAGTTTGAAGAGTGTTGGTGTTAAGTCTTCTTTGAAGGTCTGATAGAATTCTGCACTGAAACCATCTGGTCCTGCGCTTTTTTTGGTTGGAAGACTTTCTATGACTCCTTCTATTTCTTTAGGCATTATGGGACTGTTTAGATGATCTATTTGGTCCTGATTTAATTTTGGTATTTGGTATCTGTCAAGGAAATTGTCCATTTTCTCCAGATTCTTCAGTTGTGTTGAGTATAGGCTCTTGTAGTAGGATCTAATGATTTTTTGGATTTCCTCAGTTTCTGTTGTTATATCTCCCTTTTCATTTCTAAGTTTGTTAATTTGGATACTTTCTCTGTGCCCTTTGGTCAGTCTGGCTAAGGGTTTATCTATCTTGTTGATTTTCTCAAAGAACCAGCTCCTGGATTCGTTAATTCTTTGTATGGTTCTCTTTGTTTCCAATTGACTGATTTCAGCCCTGAGTTTGATGATTTCCTGTCTTCTACTCCTCCTGGGTGAATTGGCTTCTTTTTGTTCCAGGACTTTCAGGTGTGTCATTAAGCTGCTAGTGTATGCACTCTCCATTTTCTTTTTGGAGGCACTCAGGGCTATGAGTTTTCCTCTTAGCACTGCTTTCATTGTGTCCCAAAGATTTGGGTATGATGTGCCTTCATTTTCATTAAATTCTAAAAAGTTTCTGATTTCTTTATTTCTTCTTTGGCCAAGGTGTCATTGAGTAGAGTATTATTCAGCCTCCATGTGTATGTGGGCTTTCTGTTGTTTTTGTTGGTATTGAAAATCACCCTTACACCATAGTGATCTGATAGGAGGCATGGGATTAGTTTGATCATTTGTTGAGGTCTGCCTTGTGTCCAATTATATGGTCGATTTTGGAGAAGGTACCATGAGGTGCTGAGAAAAAGGTATATTCTTTTGCTTTAGGGTGAAATGTTCAATAAATATCAGTCAAATCCAATTGGTCCCAAGCTTCAATTAGTTTTACTGTGTCCCTGTTTAGTTTTTGTTTTCGCGATCAGTCCATTGAGGAGAGTGGAGTGTTGAAGTCCCCCACAATTATTGTGTTAGGTGCAATGTGTGCTTTGAGCTTTAGTAAAGTTTCTTTTACAAATGAGGATGCCCTTGCATTTGGCGCATAGATGTTCAGAATTGAAAGTTCTTCTTGGTGGATTTTTCCTTTGACCAGCAAGAAGTGTCCTTCTGTGTCGCTTTTGATGACTTTAGGTTGAAAGTCAAAGAAATTCTGGGGGAATCAGTATCCCTGACCTCAAGCAATACTACAGAGCAATAGTGTTAAAAACTGCATGGTATTGGTACAGTGACAGGCAGGCAGATCAATGGAACAGGATTGAAGATCCAGAAATGAACCCACACACCTATGGCCACTTGATCCTCAACAAAGGGGCTGAAAACATCCAATGGAAAAAAGATAGCCTTTTCAACAAATGATGCTGGTTCAACTGGAGGTCAGCATGCAGAAGAATGCGAATTGATCCATCCTTGTCTCCTTGTACTAAGCTCAAATCCAAATGGATCAAGGACCTCCACATAAAGCCAGACACTCTGAAACTAATAGAAAAGAAACTGGGGAAGACCCTCGAGGACATCAGTACAGGGAGAAAGTTTCTGAACAGAACACCAATAGCGTATGCTCTAAGATCAAAAATTGACAAATGGGACCTCATAAAATTACAAAGTTTCTGTACGGCAAAGGACACCATCAAAAGGACAAATCGGCAACCAACAAATTGGGAAAAGATGTTCACCAATCCTACATCAGATAGAGGGCTAATATCCAATATATATAAAGAACTCAAGAAGTTAGACTCCAGAAAACCGAACAACCCTATTAAAAAATGGGGTACAGAGTTAAACAAAGAATTCTCACCTGAAGAACTTCGGATGGTGGAGAAGCATCTTAAAAAATGCTCACCTTCATTAGTCATTAGGGAAATGAAAATCAAAACAACCCTGAGATTTCATCTTACACCAGTCAGAATGGCTAAGATTAAAAATTCAGGAGACAGCAGGTGTTGGAGAGGATGTGGAGAAAGAGGAACACTCCTTCACTGCAGGTGGGGTTGCAAATTGGTACAACCACTCTGGAATTCAGTCTGGCGGTTCCTCCGAAAACTGGGCACCTCACTTCCAGAAGATCCTGCTATACCACTCCTGGGCATATACCCAGAGGATTCCCCACCATGTAATAAGGATACATGCTCTACTATGTTCATAGCAGCCCTATTTATAATTGCCAGATGCTGGAAAGAACCCAGTTATCCCTCAACAGAAGAGTGGATGCAAAAAATGTGGTATGTCTACACAATAGAGTACTATTCAGCCATTAGAAACAATGAATTCATGAAATTCTTAGGTAAATGGATGGAGCCTGAGAACATCATACTAAGTGAGGTAACCCAGACTCAAAAGGTGAATCATGGTATGCACTCACTAATCAGTGGTTATTAACCTAGAAACCTGGAATACCCAAAACATAATACACACATCAAATGAGGTACAAGAAGAAAGGAGGAGTGGCCCCTTGTTCTGGAAAGACTCAGTGAAGCAGTATTCGGCAAAACCAGAATGGGAAAGTGGGAAGGGGTGAGTGGGAGGACAGGAGGAGAGAAGGGGGCTTATGGGACATTCGGGGAGTGGGGGGACTAGGAAACGGGAAATCATTTGAAATGTAAATAAAAAATATATCAAATAAAAAATGATTTGCTAATTATGTATAGCAAATACTTATAAGACCATGATAGTAACTATAGTATCTTGCCAATAAATATTAGCTAATGGATTAATATATATTTTTAATGAGGATAATAAAATGCATCAATCAAAATCAAGTTAATTAGCTATTACCATAAAGATAATAAGTTTGACTTAGTGTTTTTGGTGTGATAAGCATCTTATGGCAATTGTCTGATTTATTCTTCTAAATTAGCATATGACTTAAATCCTGTTAGTATTCCCATTACAAAAATGTATAGAAGAAGACAAAGTAGGTAGCCCTGTTGATGTAGAACTAGATTCTGGAAACCAGAATGAAGGTGGAGATAATCAGTTTTAGAGGTATAGATTCAACATTTTAATTGGTATTTTACAGTGATTAAGTATAAGCTTAATCTGATGCTTGCATTTGCTTTCTGGGGACAAAAAAAGGCCTGCTTAGTGAATTTCAGTTTGTGGGGAAAATTCTGTCTTTCTTCATGTACAATATGGTATATAGAACATACATAGTCAGATTTATAAGAAAATTAAAAATACGCAGATTGAGTGTTACACTCTCATTTCATAAAAGTTATACAAGATAATAGTGCCTACCATGATATTGGGGTGTAACTTATGATTGGACTCTTAGAAGTTATCAGTAATTCCTATTGCTAATGCTAACAGTATACTGGGTTCAGCTCTGTAAGCATTAACCTGCTTTGTTTCCTGACACACTGTGAAGATGAGCAAAATATGATTGTTTTCTTGTTAGTAAAGAAGCCTGCTTAGATAGCTTAGACAAAAGTCTTTATTCAAAATACGCCTGCTTTTAAAAACAATTATCCTCTTGATAAAATTGAAATCTAAGTACTTTAAGAGGAACTAGAGTGTTCTGATTCCTTCTGCCAAATGCGTGTGACATAAAATGTAAAGTCAAAAATTCAGAGGTAAAGAAATGTGGCCATGGAAATGTTTCTCTGAGATACTGAGCAGATGGACACAATATAAATTTGTAAGTTCTGGCGATTCCACTGGGTCAACCAGAGTATATGGTCAAATTTATCACAGCATAGCTGCCTTGACACTTAAAGTCCAACAAAAAGCAATAGAGTTGCATCATGAAGTGTAAACTATTCACTTATGCACCATTTTACTGAAATGTGGTCATATAATCATAAATTGCTCATAGTAAAGCTAATGTTGCTCATTGATAACTAAAATGAAAATGATCACTAAAATATACAATGGAGACATTATGAAATTAAATATAAACCTTCCAAGAAATTTAAATATGTAGGAAAATTGTTACACAGTTCTTGTGTTTCTCTAATTTTATTTATCACTAGTGCTAGAAATACTTAGAGAAACACTTGCTGACTAAAGTCCAAACTACCTTTTTGTGGATTTTACTAGGATTTGAATGCAAGGCCTATACCTGTTAGGCACATCTTCACCCATGAGCTCCACAGCAAATTTGTTAATTGTGTACTTCACAGACTTTTAAAATAATGCAGTAAGAAATATTTCCAATATACTGTATGTTTAAAAGAGATTCAAGAACAGAAGACATATTGGGAAATGAGCCTATGAGCTCTTTTCACCTATTTTTTTGTTTATTGTCTTTATTAAGCCTGTTATCCAAAGCTGAAATTCGAAAACTTTCTCCTTGTTAAGAACCAATCAAAATCTTTATCTTTGAAATGCCACATTGTTCATTTGCAGGGTTTTCATCTTTCACTTTTATTTTTGACTAGCTAATAGATATTTCAGTCTTAGCTTCTCCTAACAACATAACAAAAACTGTTGATTTTAAAACAAGTCATGGCAGGTTCAGTTCCAGTGTTATTCATGGAGAAAACAGGCTGAAACCACAGGCACTCTCCTACCTTAGCTAACTTCCTAAGCGGAGAAAGCACTCTCTCCTCCTGAGTGTGTTGAAAAGGAAGACAGGCAGCTTCAGTACATTCTGCTTTCAAGGGTGAGTCATTCACCCTGTTCCTCTGCTGAAGGGAGGCATTTTTATTGATTTGCAGATTAAGAATCTATTTAAAAAGAAATAAATCAATCCTTGTCGCAAAGCCTACTGCAACAAGCTCAGGAACTTGAAAGTAATCACTGCTGTTTGAGGAGAGCTTAGTTAACTGTGTTTCCCTAATGACAGAGAAAACCATAGCTCATAATGAAGGTGCCGAATATTGAAGATCTTGATGAAAAGTTGGAAGATTGAGCTGGCATAAATCAATGCATGCATCCAGAAGCCTGCAGGTGGGAGGAAGAGCAAACTCTTCTGCAGTATGATTACACTGCATTTGAAAGTCAACAAGGACCTCACCTCTGCTCTGAACTCCTCACACATGGATCCATTGTCAGGATTTATCTTATGCTCTGATAAACAATTATAAGATTAAGGGCATCAATAGACTAAATTCAGAGATAAAGATATTTTTTATCAGGTGCTTGTGCTTGCTGGTTTAGATCCTATAAATTTGTATAAAAAAAGATGTCAGGGTGTGATAGATTTCAAGACAAAAAAAATTACTGGATACCAAAACATATCCATTTAAATGAGGCCTTAGCTACTTTCACGACAGAGAGAGAGAGAGAGAGAGAGAGAGAGAGAGAGAGAGAGAGAGAGAGACAGAGAGAGAGACAGAGAGAGAGAGAGAGAGAGAGAGAGAGAGAGAGAGAGAGAGATTAAAGGTAGGAGAATACAAAAGAATATTTTGCCACATAGGGTTTTTTCAGGGGGTTAGAATCTTACTATTTACCTTCGTTTGTGCTCATGAAATGTAGTAAATTCAGACACTAATAAAGAAGTCTTCTCTATCATCTGTAAATAGCACATTGCAGAATTCCACAATAATTGTGAATTTTCAATGTGCTATCTTGGTTTTTAAAAAGCATTGAAGTAATATCATGTTATTCCTTAAATCATGTATTGTTTTCAGTGCAATAAGTACCCAATGAAGATTAGTAGAAATATTTTTTGTTTCTAAAAAGTTAATATTTACAATATAACATGATGGTGTTCTTTTAGGAAACAGGACTTTTCAAAAAATTAAAATATCATAATTTGTGTAGAAAATGGAAATCAAGTCTAAACTTAATATAAAAGGTATTTACAAGGTATTTATCATTAGCATCATCTTTTCAAAGCATCTAAAATATTTGGATTTGCTAGTAAACATGTCTGACTTAAAATCTCACAAATGTACCACTAGGAATCAACTCCTTTTTTTAAAATTAAGTATATTCTTTATTTACATTTCAACTGTTGTCTCCTTTCCTGGTTTCTCCCTCCCCCGAAAATCCCATAAGCCACTTCGCCTTCCCCAATCAACCCTCCCCTGCTTCCCTTTCCTGGTATTCCTCTACACTAGGGCATCAAGTCTTTCTGTCCTCTGCTGCCGATGTGTCTGGAACCATGGGTAACTCCATGTGTACTCTTTGGCTGATGGTTTTGTCCCTCGGAGCTCTGGCAGTACTGGGTGACTCATACTGTTGTTCCTCCTGTGACTCTACAAACCCCTTCAACTCCTTGGGTCCATGCATTGGGGACCATGTGCTCACTTCAATGACTGGCTGAGAGTGTCCCCCACTGTATTTGTCACACACTAGGAGAGCCTCCCAGGTGATAGTATCATATATACAGTTACAATGCCCAGATACAATTGTGGATGCCCATAAGTGCTGGCTAACCGGAGCTGGATATAGGAACCAACTCTAAGAGACAATGAAATGACCCATTTCCTTTTCTTTTTAAACTAAAATTTAACATCACCACAAACAACCCCTTGTTTGATTACATGAAAAGTTTTTTCATGTAATGTATTATAATCACTGTTTCCCCTTCCCCAATTGTCTGCAGATTTTCCCCACTTCTCTTCCCACCCAAGTCCACACCCTTGAGTTTTTCTAAAAATAAACAGGCAAGTAAACAGTAACAAATAACTAAACCAGAATAAGAAAGAATAAAACCCAAGAAACACACACAAACATGCATACACAAGTTAAAAAAACATATAAACAAGGAATCAAAAAACATAATACACAAGCAAGGAGGGGGGGGGTAAAAAAAAAGACAAAAGCTACAATGCCCAAGGAAAGCAATATGAGAGAAGTGAAAAACTACCATTGAGTTTGCTTTATATTGTTCATGTACTGGGGGTCCTGGGACCTATCCTTAACTGTGCTTAAAATAACCCTTGAGACTACACTGGAGAAAACTAACTCTACCTTTCTAAGAGAATGATAATTAAACCTAGCCTTTTAGCTAGAGGTTTAGGGGGTGACAGCCCACTTTCACATTTCAGTGCTGCAACCCCAGCTGGCTTGAACCAGTGAAGGCCCTGTGCATGCTTCCATGGTCTGTAAGTTCATAAGTCCTTTAGTCCTATTGTGTCTAGAAGATACTGTTTCCTCAGAATCCTCTCTGGCATTAAAAGTCAATGTCTAGAGATATGCTACTAATCAAGTCTTTATAGCAGATCACACAACAGTATTAGACTAGACTAATCACAATCTCACCCTTGCTCCACAGTCCTCTGCAAGGAAGCTAGATTATGTAAATTTCATAGACTACTCTATGCATCTAACCTGAGCAAATTTTTATTGTGTTTCATGATGAAAAGTTTGAAGTGAAATGTTATTATGAAAGTGCACTTTACGCTATAGGTAAATTGGATAGAGTTACTAAATACTAGAATGTCTTTATCAAAACAAAAATTCTTATATGGTTAAGTTGAAAGCTTCCAATTGGAAGGAATTCACTTTTATGACTCATTTTGTACCCTATATTTGTGTTACCCTACTTGCAGTACATATACTCCTAAAATATCAATAGTAGGGCATGGATGTTTTAAGTAACTCCTGTTGCTAGGATGATGTTGTTGCCTGGCAGTTCTTCAAGCAGTGTCTCAGCGTCTTAGTCTTATTTCTAGGGTATTTCTTGAACATAGTATCTTATTGTTCTTGGTTCCAGTTAAGGGGAGAGAGAAATGAGAGAATATAAAGGAAGCATAAATGATTTTTCTGTCATCTTATCTCTAAAGTGATGCATTAAAATTTGTCTGTAATCAACCAACACCTATAACTTGTGCACACTAAAAGCAATGTGACCTTTCTAATCATGCCTCTATGCTTGAGAACAGTAAACAAGTATTTTTGTAGCAAAAATTAATTATTTCTGCTGCAGCTCTCTTCAGTGTACTTGATTATTGACTGAACATGTTCCTTGCAGACAATTCCTTTGGACGTTGCCTGGAGCAGCTTAAGTCTTCAGAAGTCTTGCTTGAAAAGGGGTCTGAAAATTGAGGCAGACACGATTACAAAGAGATTGTGGCTGAATAAATGGGTTGTCACTTGAAACAGTGGAAAATGAAGATGTGAAGTTTCAAAATGAGGAATATCATAATTGAAATGTGTTTTGCCACAAATATAATGCTGATAGTACTGTACCTTTTAAGCTTTAGAGGATCAGACTAAGAGGAGGAGACCCATTACAGGACTAATGACTGAGATGACAAAGGCAGTTAGAGTGGTCCATGGGAGCAGGGGATGCAGTGGGACTAAGAAGTGATGTTTAGGCAGCAGTATAGAGAGAACTAATGCTCACCTGAAAAGCTTTTAAAAAGAGACATATAGAATATTACATTTTTGTTTAAAGTCTGAGCAACTCCCTCTCAGAAATATAGATATTTCAGAAGGAAAAGCAGAATTTCAGGGGAAATAATAAGTTGTATGTTAGAAATACGAAATTTGATGCACCTGTGCATCTTGTGAAAGTGGAGGCAATCAACCATGGTTGATGGAATCGGGATTTTAGATGAAGTTAGTGACTTAAAGCTATTAGGTTACATGAGCCTAAATGATGCCATCTTCAAGAACTGTATAGTGTAGACAGAGGGAAGAATCTAAAGATACACAGCTTGGGAGATTATGTAAGTTACATATTTTATATATTTGAAAGAAAACAGAGCCACAGAGTCAGGCATTTAATAGCATTCTGACAGGACAGCAGCCTTGGGTCTAGATGAGTACTTGTAAGTGAGAAGAGACCACAGTATCATAATTTTTCTTGAAACTGAGAAGGATTACCTGACTTTTCAGCATTTCAGAGGCCATGAAGTGTTCTCACATGTATCATATATTTATTTAAAGTTGAAAAGGTTATTCTTAATGGCCTCAATATTGTTTATAAAGTAAAAGGCAAATGTATTTGCAGAGTCACAGATCACTTAGCAAAGACAAAGGATGACTGTGTGGACCCTGGGATCCCTGAGGAAATTATTGACCTTGCAGTGAATGTAATTTTGTAAATGCACATTTGATTGATTGTATTACTTTAGTAGATAGTTTATTTAATGCTACATTGTGGTTATGCGGCTGTCAAGAATGCTGAACTTCGTCACATGCATGCAACTTTGCTCATTTAATTTCATGCTAAAACTCTTGGGAGATGACTGGCAGAGTTGACTCTGCAATTTGCACATAACTTATTCCTCCTCTACAAAACCTTCTTAGAAGAGTAATGAAAGAGTAAAATTCAGTGTGGTGTTTATATGTCATTTGTAGCTAATAATATCTTCAGTTCTTTGTTTGGGTCAAGCAATGTCTGGTTTACCTTATCCATAGACCATCTTAATAAAAGTCTTGAGTTTTTAAGCTGATAACTTTTCATGAGCTACACATTATTCATACAGTATTTTATACTATTTTATTAGGATTTATTAGTTTTAATATGGTAGGAAGCCCTTGAGCCAGGCAGTTGATATTTAGACAACCACTTACTGTAGTAGAGACAGTGAGAATGAAGATAGGGATGGAAAAGGGGGAATAAAGTATTTATTATATAGGAAACCTACAGTCTGAAAATTCCATAATAAATGTGAATCAAGAAATAGAGATGTAGAGGAAGAGCACTTGCCTAGCAGGTATAAAGTTCTAGAACCAAGTTCAAGAATGACAAAAGACACAAAGAATGAATAAATGAATATAATGAGATTTATATTGATATAAAACAATGAATAGAAATACTTTAATTGGTCTCAATTTATACAGATTTCTTGGGACTTTTATCAACTGAAATGTGTAGTTTAAGCATAAAGCGCTGTAATACAAACCATATGATGCTGAGCCTTATTTTGCCTGTATGAATTGTGTCTCTGTATAGGATTCTTCTGAGAAATCAATTAAGCAACCTATTATTGAATTTGATCAAAGCAACCTCATTTTCTGATATTTAATTCTTCCTGTGCTTGTGTCAAGAATTCTTTCTAATTTTTGTGTCATTTGATAAGTCACATATTTATTACTATAACACATAAAAGTATATAAAAAGACAAGAAAATTCCAGAATTCAATCCGAGCTTCAGCTACTATAAAGTAATGGATATTTTTTTTCATTTTCTGACAATTATGAGTTAAAGATAGGTGTGTGTGTGTGTGTGTGTGTGTGACTAAAATATAAATTCACAAACTCATTATATTTAAAGATGCCTTGTAGGGCATCTGTAGGAGGAGAGGTCCTGGGTCCTATGAAGGCTCAATAGATGCCCCAGCATGGGGAAATCGATGGGGGGGGGCGTAAGTGGGAGTGGGTTTGGCAGAGGGCCATCTTCTTGGAGGCAGGGGGAGGTAGGATGGGTTTGGGATTTCTGGGAGGGGGAAAACAAGGAAAGGGCATAACATTTGAAATGTAAATGAAGAATATATTCAATAAAAAAATAAAGAATAAACTTACTATGCAAAAAGTGAAAACAGATGTGGCCTTTACAAGGTCAAATTTTTAACTCACCTGTGTCTCAAAACTCTATCTGGAATGACTAAAAGATTAGGCACACACATTTTAAAATTCTATTTCAACAGACTTTTATCTGCTGATCATAGACAAATGCTTAGCCTAGTTTGGGTTTCTCAAATAATACTACTTTGCAGAAATATAAGGAGAAAATACATGCAAACATATTTGCACTCACTATGACAAAGTATTCCTGATGGATCTCAGTCCCCGTCCCAATTTACATGCATGTCTAAGATCAAGAGAGTTTTCTTCACAAAGATATGAAAGGTTTTAGTTACCTAACACCAAGAGTGGGCAAGACTACCTTCTAACTCTTTTTCTGATAAAAAAGAAATACCAAGAAGGAAAAGGGGCGAGGATCGCCTTACTGTGGGACAATACAGTGAAAGTTCTACTAAATTAAAAACTTCCATTCAATTGGCCTTACCTAAAATGTAAGAAGCATGTAAGTGGGAGATTTCATATGGAGTTAAACAGCCAAACAAGAAGAATGGGGAAGCTGCGTTTGACATTGCAATGAATGCCACACCTGATTGGTACTTGAAGACCCAGGAGCACATCAGCACCATCTGAGCTTCATCATGCTGTGTCTCTTTAGTCTACATTTCACATACAGAAAAATAAGTAGATGAGGTGCTTCTTAGCTCCAGAGTCTTCAAACTCCTCTTTCTAAATTAGAGAAGAAAGCAAAAGTGTTTCTACTGATTCTTGGTCAGGGTTTATGGACAACCTTTCCTGCCACACTTATAGCTCAATCCCACGGCATCACCAATATATTTTCTTTAGTTCAACAAGCACTTACCACATTTCCATTATAAACAAAACACATCACTAGGCACCAGAGTGATGAGTTAGAAACAGCCTTTACAACTCTGATGTTACCTGCTACTATATATTAATTTGATTAAGATTTCTGTAGCTAAAACACCCACCATGATATCATGGAAACTGAATCATGGAAGCTGAAAACATAGAAGCAAAAAAATCACTTGTATTCCATATTAGCTATTTACTGTTAATTTATACTCACTCCATCCATGCATTGACACCACAAAACTAAATGTTTCATATACCCGCCACCTCGTTACACGAGGGATGTTAAAAACAAACTTGTTTCTTCAGCTCATTCAGTTTCTAATAAACCCAGAATACAAATTTTGTTCCATTAAAAATAATGGAATCTCACTATCCTACAGCCATTTAAATGCTTTAGAAAAGAACAGTCTGCTTTTTATTCCAGAAGGTGTATACAATAAATCTCATTATGAAAATTACCATATTCAGACTATCTTAATAATGCACATGCCCATATCTCTACTACCTTCAAACAAACAAATAATGGTAGGAAATTTTGCAGCACTGACAATAGCCAGGAAATGTTATTGAGAAATATACTTTTTTCTCTTATTTGTCAGAGTAAAACAGCATCTTTCCTCATTTAACTAGCCAAAATAGATCTACACTTTTAACATTCAAATATATCTAGTAAATGGAAAATGCCAGTGGACAAAGAAATTAATAAATGTCTTATTTTCAGTTGTTATGTTGGTTTGTGAACCAACATAAAAATATTAACATGTAAAATCAAACTTCAATATATTTTATGATTACAGATGTACAGAAATCTACTGGAAGCACCTTGTAATTTGACATGGTTAATTACTTCTTACTGCTGCGTGTTATTATATTGTCTTTCTTTGTCTGTGCATAGAGATGCTATTCTTAGTAGAGGCCCTTTAAAAGATTACCTAAGTTGATGGCCTACATCTCTTAGCAAAGCATTATTCCAGGTAAGAGGTTGGTGCCCACCTTTTCTCACTGAGAGATACAGAAGCCATTATGCACCAGGCAGATACATTCAACTATTGTCTAAAACAGCAAAAGGCAGATACAGCTGGAATATACATTATATCACAAAACAGTTCTTAGGGTTCTCAGCCTTTGCTGAGTGTACTGAATGTCTGTGTTTTTACATTAATTGCATTCTGTATTATTTCCAGGTAAAGCTAAGATAATGCAGAACTAGTTATTGTAAAGGGCAAATGTATGATCTACCAAAACAGTCCCCTTCTGGATTGACCCTTGGTCCCTAGACCTCCAGTAGAAAGATGTCCTAAGAATTCCTATGTGTTTCCCTTAATGAGTTGTTCTTCTCAAATTCAAGGTGGAGCCCATCCTCTCTGCTGAGCAGATTCCAAAACCTACTAGAAGTTGCCATGCTTCTGATGTTAGTATGGCACCCATGTGGTTCCAAGGTTGCATTTAAATTTCAATCTGAGATCTTCCCCACTCCAGTTTACTTGTTTAATTCTCAGAATTTCACTTTTAAATGGAGGCATTAGAGCTGATTCTCCATATCTTACCCAATGCTATAGAGATCAAATGAATGCTTTTGATGTGATGGAATCAAATGGAATGTTTTTGAGCTCTGAGGCTTTAATTAAATTTAATGATTAAAAAAAAACTTTAAATTGAAACCACATTTTCAGGGTAGAGCTTTTACTTTCATTTTTGCAAATAAGTGAGTCTCGAACTACAATTGGATCCATTTGCATTTAGCTACCATTCCTAATGTGTCTTAAAATCTTGTATTGACACGGGGGTAGAAAGTTAACATGCAAGGTTAGGGACATTGTTTACTGATTACTGTTTAATTAATTATACATTCTACTATATTTTCATAGGACACACTCAATGAACATCATTCTTGTATAGCACAGGTCAATGGGCTTAAATGAGTTTTCAAATGGAGAATGAAAGCTTTGATTCCATAGCCTATTTAAAATAATAGTGGATATAAGCTGAAAATGCCTATGATTACAGCTTAGATTAAGGAATGATTTGGTTGTGAGAGTTAAGAGTTTCTAATCTCATTTTCACAGCTAATTATGGGGTAAGTTTAGAGAATCATATGCAAGAAAGAGCATCTGTCTTCTAAATTCTCTTGATGTAAAATGATAATAACCCTCACTTGTTTCTTCTGCATCAGAGGTTTCAGAGTGTTGCTAATGTAATTCAGGATTTGAAATTAAGAGTACAGAAAACAGTGGCATAAGAGCCATGCTTCAGGAAACTTTGGGGGATATTTCCATGTGTGTTTAACATTTATTAGCATTTTGTTTAGTTTATACCAAAATGTGCCAGTAACTGTCTAGTACGTGTGCCTCTCTTGAAATCCTGCACTCACTCTACTTTTTATGATATAACAACACAGCATAGTGACTTGATATTGAACATGTGATGAGTTGCCTGGCCATCCTCTCCTTGACTTTGTGACCTCTGTGCTTTCCTAATGTTACTAAACCTAGATTTTCCTCGAAACTAGAAATATCATTGCATCAATACATGTTTTGCAGTAATTATATAAAAATAAGTAATGTTTCCAGAGATTTTAGGCTCAGAATCTGGGACCTGGTAGGACTGAGAAGCTAGGCTTGGTCAGCTATTTTCAAATAACAACTAAAAATGAGAATAATTACAGAGGAAAAGGAAACCTTGCAATAAATGATAGCATAGAGACCCACAAGTGGACAACGGGCCTAAGTTGAGAGACTTTGGAGGAGCCATCTCTAAATGTGATGTTTTTATTATATCTTTCCCTCATGGATCTATGTAGAAGAGAAGACAGAAGGATTATAAATGCCAGAGGTGGTAAATAACTCCAAGAATATAGTGTCTTCTGGAAACAACAGGGCTGAATCACCACTGAACTCACAAAGACTGTGCCAGTATAAATAAGACCTGTACAAATTTAAGCAAGATAAAATATGAACATGGAGAAGGAGTAATAAATAGGTGCAAAGTCCTATCCCATCCAAGAAGCAATTTTCAGTTAATATCTCTTGAGAGGGGGAAAACCAATTGTCCTCAATGAGATGACAGTAGGTATATTGGCCACACTTCAAGGCAAGTGCTGTGCTTCAGAGTATCTGGCCAGCAAAAATGAACTCCATGACTTTTGTATGCTTTTTTTATTTGCTTTGGTATTTTTATATATTTTTATCTTTTTATTTGCTAGTATTAACTGCATTTTTGAGTGAGACAGAGAGAGAAAGGGAGAGGGAGAAGGAAAGGGAGAGAGAGAAAACCTGTAATTGCATGGCTGGGAATGTGGGGAGAATGTGTAGAAGGAGGGAAATATGAGGAAACTCCAGAGGCTGAGGTGGATGCTCATAGCCAACCGCTGGACTGAGCACAGGTCCCCCAATGGAGGAGTTAGAGAAAAAACTGAAGGAGCTGAAGGGGTTTGCAACCCCATAGGAAGAACAACAATATCAACCAACCAGACACCCCACAGCTCCCAGGGGCAAAACCATCAACCAAAGAGTACACATGAAATGACCCATGGCTCCAGCCACATAAGTATCAGAGGATGGCCTTGTCAGACATCAATGGGAGGAGAGGCGCTTGGTCCTGTGAAGGCTTCATGCCCCAGTGTAGGAGAATGCCAGGGCAGGGAGGCAGGCATGAGTGAGTGGGTGGGGGAACACCCTTATAGAAGCAGGAGGAGGGAATGAGATTAGGATTTTTGGAAGAGAAACCAGGAAGGCAGATAATATTTGAAATGTAAAGAAATTAAATATCTAATAAAAAAGAAAAATAAACAAAAACCCAAAATTATTTAAAGCTAATAAATAGGAAAAAATAAAATAAATCTCTATTTAAGGATTTGAGTTCAGTTATATTGCTTCAAGCAGTCTTTCTTTTTTTTTTTTTTACTTTTTTTATTCGATATCTTTTTATTGATATATTTTTTATTTACATTTCAAATGACTTCCCCTTTTCTGGGTCCCCACTCCCCACAAGTCCCATATGCCCTCTTCTGTCCCCCTGTTCTTCCATCCACCCCTTCCCACTTCCCTGTTGTGGAATTCCCCTATACTCTTTCACTGAGTCTTTCCAGAACCAGGGGCCACTCCTCCATTCTTTTTGGACACCATTTAATTTGTGGATTATGTCCTTTCATTTGGACATTAAATAATCTTTCCAGAAAATATGCAAGTTACAACACATTTGAAATATTTGAAGACAAATATTTTATAATTAATAATAATAATAATAAAATAATAATAATAATACATTTGAACTTCAAGGGCTAATTAACCAATAGTGCTTGTGAATTTTAAAGCATTTAAAAACAAATTTGTGGAAAAAATTTTAACACAAACTGTTTTAAGATTTTTTCACATTATTTATTTTAATAACCTTTTAATATAAATATAACATTCTATATTTAACCAGGTATAGAAAAATAGGTGATAAAGATGGATTCAATGCATTCTTCACATTATTTCCATTGATAAAGCCAAGATCCTGAATGGCAATGCTAGGTGACAAAATCAGCTGACATATAATTTGACTGTACTCCTAGCAATAGAAAAATCATAATAAAGGTTCCTATTTCACTCTATGATTTGTCTGAAGAAGCATTAGTGTAATGGGAAACATGAAATGATGCTGAATTATAAATATTTCTACCCAAGGATAGTTAAATGCACATTAAACAGGTTACATATTTTCTTGATTCTTATTATCTCTGATATCAGTTGTTTGTTAACACGTACAAGCTTATTTCCTTAAAATATAATTCTGGAATTTATATATGAAATGATGAAAGTCCACAAAATAAATGGACTGAACAGAAAATCTAACAGTAATAATATTACTGAATTACAGTGGGAAGCTTAGAAAATTATTAGGTTCAAACCATATAGCCAGCAAGTAGGGACACTGGGATTTGTAAATGGAATGACTGGTTCCAAAAGCAATGCACTTAAGTTTTTAAAACTTGCCTTAAAATCAGTCTAATATGAATTATATCATACCATGTAGGAGTAGTATTTACATCAGAGCACATACTCATAATCAGGTGTTTCTTCTCAGTTAAGATCAAAATGTTCAGGTAGCTAACTGCATAGGCTAAAATTAGACACTTGAGAAGTTATAAGGAGAAGATTTGTGAAAGTTGTTTTACAGAATAACTTTTTTATTATTGAATATCGTCTTCATTTACATTGCCAATGGTAAAACCTTTCCTAATATCCCCCCTCCCCTAATACCCTCAACCCCTCCCTTCTTCCTTCCCCCTGCCTCCACGTATATGCCCCTCCACCCAACACACTCCCACCTTTGCCCCTTTCCCTTTGTTGGGGCATCTGTTGAGCCTTTACTGACCAAGGACTATTCCTCCCACTGATGATTCCTCCCATGGGGCTGTAAACCCCTTCAGCTCCTCTGGACCATCCTCCAGCTCCTCCATTGGGGACCTCATGCCCAGGCCAATAGTTGGTTGCTAGCATCTGCCTCTGAATTTGTAAGGCTCTGGCAGGGCCCCTCTGGAGACAACCATGGCATGCTCCTTTTGGTATGCACTTCTTCTCATCCATAAAAGTTTTGGGGTTTGGTGACTGTTTATAGGATGAATCACCAGGTAGGGCAGTCTCTGGGTGGCCTTTACTTCAGTCTCTGCTCCACACATTGTCTCCAGAATAACTTAATGTCCATGTATTTTAGTAACAAGAAAAGTCTATGTAGTGGAAAGGGGAAAGGTATCATAGAGATAGAATGTGTCCCAAGTAGAATGGGATCTGATGGTTTAGTGCTTCTAGAGTAGAGAAGGGGAGATAGAGTTTGAGAAATAATATTAGACTATTAACTTGTACTTCATAAAAGGTTTTTTTGTGTTAAGATGAGAATAGTGGATTGTATTCTGAGTAAATTTGTAATTCAGAAGGATCACTCTATATTAGTACAGAGAACTGAGTTCATTAGAAGAGCCAGTGGTTAATTTTGTCAATAGATTCTACCTACAACCTCACCACTAGGGAAATAGGCAATGGCAAATGGCATTGAAAAGGAAAAAACAAATAAAGACTTGGCAAACATGTTATGGGTAAGTGGCAGCTAAAACCCATTCACAGCTTTCTCTGTCACCATAACTGCTTCATGGAGCTACAAGTAAAGAATAGTGAAAGAGGCAGCTTGGAAGCTGAACTCATTAGCTGATGCCTTTGTTGCTGTGATAAAATACATCATGACATCCCCTCAAATACAGAGATTCAGTGTTTTCAGTTCATCAGAACATGGAGTGGCTCAGGCTGTGCGAGCATAGTTCACCTAGTCCAAAACCAGGAGGCAGAGAGGAGAGTGGTCCAGGATCAAGTGTAGCCCCTGGCTGTCTACTTTGGCTAACAAGTCTCTACTTCCGAAGGTTTACAGGAACCTTCAAGATTATACCACAGTTGGGAAGCACGTGCTCAAAGTGTGAACCCCTGAGTCACATTCCAGACCTGAACCATAACTAAAACTAAAGATTTATTTTGGAAAAAATAAGCATTCATTACTTTCAAAGCTCAAGAGAAACCACTGCTAGTATCTTCCTCACCTCCAAGAAAAAAAAATGAGCCAAACTTTTATTACATATTGTGAGTTACTCAAGTGGAAACCTTCGATCTTAGAAGTGATGAATGAAGTCATTTCCTCTCCATCCAAACAAAGCTTAGCGAACTGCTGAGTATTTGCAACTGTTGCTGGTTTTACCAGCTTAGCTTCCTAAAAGGTTTGGTTAGCTTTTAAAAAATGAGATTGCAAAGCTTATGTGCAATGTTTTAAGAGCACATCTTCTGTATTGATGAGCTGGGTAATTTCTGTGTAATTGCTGAATGAAGGTTAATGATTTGAATCTTAACAGCAGCAGTACTTTTTATTTTGTTGAGAATGTCTCTAGAAATTGTCAAATAAGATTTTTTTCTTCCTAGACTTCAATTTCTTAGCCATTCATCTCACCATTTTAGACATTCAAATGTATATGATAAAACACACTGCTTTAGCTAAGATTTTCATGGTAGCAATTTTGGATAAAATAGTAACATATGTCCTTAAAATTTACACTCAGTATTCGTGAAGTTAGAAAATAAAATTTAAAATACCGATGAATCTGACAATAGCAACTTAGGTTAACTTAAAAGATAAGGAATGAGGCATGAAGCTTCGTCAAAGTATTGTTTTCCATGAAATAGTGATTACACGATGCTGAAAACTTATGCTTTTGTTGTCTAAAGGTATTCAGAAGATATTATTGACCTTTTTCTTAAAGTAAAAGGTAATTTCTAAAGTGATCTTTGTTTATCAATTATCATCTCTTAAATAAGGAAGAGTCTGTGTCATACACCTTAACAAAACCAAACACATTTTTACTCATACATTTCCTACATTTCTCTGTGACTACAGAGTTCAACATTTTCCACATCCCTGTGTCCTTATCCATGTATTGTTCATATTCTTCTGCTACATATTGCATGGGTATTATGATAGATGCCTGCTTGTGTGCTCCCTACTTTCTCCTGTCATATATTAAAGGTACGGCATACATTGATATTCTAGTGCTTCCATAATGAAATAGGAGAAACAAAGAAGCTGACAGAGAATTGAACTATCCTCACTAATTATGGCTGCTAGACAAGGTCAAAGTTTTATCATAGCCATGTTCTCTATGAAAAATATAGGGGAGTATTGCCCAACTCTTCTGCTACCCTTCCCTGGTTCTTTAGTTTGTCATATGTTATTTGGCTTTATTCTTTATCATTACTACATCTCCTCTCTTAGGGTTCCTTCTATGTATAGTAATATTTTTGTGGAGATTTGACCCTACTCTATCATGTTTAGCTCCTGAGCAAATGACACAGAGACATCAGATTTTAATAATAAGTTGTTGACACTATGCTGGGCAGATTCTGAGCTATTCTATCTAACCTGACTAGTCTGTTAATAACCAGATAAATGTGCAAAATCTTCCAAGTGAGCTTTGTTCTACTCCTTGTGTGTCCTTACAGCAAACTTTTCTTGGCCACATGCTCATGGTCCATACTGCCTCAAGGTGACCTCCTTCTTACCCTTTCATTTGCCTTTTTCTCTCTGCACCATCACAAAATGAGAGTTCCTTATTTGATTCAACATCCCATCGTCCTTACTCCCCTGCCAATTCACAGGCTCTAGCTTTTTATTTACCAATCCAGGATTATTGGAGAGCATTCTTTACAGCACATTGATCAATGCAATGCCCATGTCCATACAGCTACCTGACCTTGGGGTGCAGAACTAAGCATCTGAAAACACAGCACAGAAAACCAACTCAACACCTTTTGATCCAATAAAATGCTATTACTCCTACAATAATAAACTATGTATAATAAAGCTATTATGAAAACTATCATGTAAGAGGTACATTCATAATTTTCAGTCAATTGATATATGGCAATTTAGGAAAAGTATTCTATGATCTTTTGTATCTATTGATTTTATACCTAAACAAATTTTATTATAACTTGTATTACAATCTTAAAATGTCTTTTAATGCCCAAAATATTTTCTAAAATCCTAAATTTAATTTTAATACTTATGGTAAGCTTTTATTGTGACTATAACTATCTAGTCTTTAACCCTGTCAGAGACTTGAGAAGGAATAAATATTACCTGAGTATGCAGGAAGTACAAAATAAGCAGCTTCCAAGAACTATAGAAATGACATAGATGCTTGGCTTCATGGATTGTCCCCCAATGTTAACCTATAATTTTAGAGCATAGATCTTCAGTCTTCCACTCTAGAATATCAGTCTGGCATTTTTTCCAAAGCAGGAATTATGAAAGGTTTGCATACCTTATTCTTACAAAGCTTGGCAGTAGACTTTCCTGTGTCACATTTTTTTTGGTCCATATAGGACAGCATACTTTCAGCAGTTGAAGCAATATCTCTTTGATTCTATTTTATTGATTTTATCCCTGAGTTCGATTATTTCTTGCCATCTACTCTTCTTGAGTGTGTTTGCTTCTTTGTGTTCTAGAGCTCTCATGTGTGCTGTTAAGTTGTTAGTGTAGGATCTCTCCAATTTCTTTACCCAGGGCACTTAGTGCTATGAATTTTCCTCTTACCACTGCTTTCCTTTTTGGCATGCTATGTCATCATTTTCATTGAATTCCAGGAAGTCTTTAATTTCTTTAAAACCCCTTTCCTTAAGATACAATTTATTAGGTTTACAATGTAAATTTAACTCCAACTGTAGAAGTTAGGCCCTGTTTTGTTCTCTCAGCCACATGCTCCCAAAATAAAACTCAGACTCAAGATATACTTACAAATACATTAACCATATAGCTAGGCTCTTCTCTGACTACATAATAACTAATATAAACTATTTATTTTAACCTATATTTTGCCATGTGGCAGGTTACCTGTGCTCAGGTAATATGCATTGCTCTTGATACATCTTCTTGGTGAGTCCCCCACCTCGCTATATCCCAGAATCCTTTCTGCCTCCCAGAAGTCCCAATTTTCATTTTTTGCCTAAGCAATAGGTCATAGACTTGTAAACTGGCAGGTGATGCATCCATACAATACACCAGATATTCTTTCTATACTCAACAACTACAAAGCACTACCCATTCACAAAAGACCAAGCATGTTTTTAATTCTCTCTCTTAAAGCCAAAAGGACAAGACAGGAGGAACATAAAGTAATGTAGTAAATGCACATGGTAAGAAAAGGAAAAAATTCAAATGGCTGCTCCTTCACCATACTTAACACTTTGGTCATGTGGAGTTTTCCTTGACTGCCTAACCTAATTGGCATAAACTGCAAGGGCCACTTTCCTCTAGTGTGGCCAGAATAGCAAATGTTATGATGCCTGTAAGAGAGACTTTCAGGCTTGGCAAAGCTTACTCTTGCCCTCTGGACAGATGATAAGCTGTCTCTGAGTTCCCTGGCACTGGTGATATTCTAGTTTCACACACTTTTCCCTCCTCATGTATTTACTGTCCAGCAGATGTTTCAAACTTCCCAACACTGCTGAGTGTCACCAAGTTTCCAATATACAAAGGCTGCTTAGTATCACTAAGTTTCAAACATACCAATGCTGTTTAGTATCACTGAGCATTCATATCACTGTTTGGTTTGCATTTAACTTAAAGGTTAATACTGAACGAAGAATTAGCAGGATTCGGGAATGTACAGATACCATTCTACAGTAGGAAGTATGGGCACTCTTACAAAAGGTGAATGCATGCCACCGTTTCCCTCCTGTAACCATCACTATCATCTTATCCTAGATTTTTTTCTCTTTCAAAACTTCATTTTAGTATGTAGTGTTAATTGTTTTCTACTGTTTTATCAGACTGTTAACTCTGTATAGGCCTGATCTTTGCTTTGGTGACTGAAAATTTATTCCACGTGTTTAGAAAGGTGTATGGAATAAACTCATTAGTTGTTGAGTGAATAATCGTGGTGGTAAATTTCAAATATGGAGGTAGAAATTGAGTACTAGCTACAATAGTTAAAAGGAATTGCCTCCGTGAGATCATTTTGTTACATTTGTGAAATTACATAAAATCCTATATTATTGCTGCAAACTATTTAGTACTATCCATTCTTGAATTATTCACAAATATTCCTTACAGCAAAATTCAGTTGAATCATTAAATGACAAGGAAGACTAAGTTATGTTTTTCTGATAACAGACAAACAAGGGTTGAGGGAATGAAAGAACTCTTATTTATATGCTTATTTATTCTATATAACATTTTTGGTTTTTGTCTGATCCCATCATATCATGTCCATGGCTTAGATTTCCTTTGGGACCAACATGGGGAGTTCAGTGCTGAGGCGGCATAAACACTTGTTTCCAACTGTCCACTATTGTGTTTTCTTTAAAATCTCTGTCATTTCACCTGCTGACTGTTTCCATTTCTCTTTAATCTAATTACAAATAGTAGAACCCATTTAGAACATTTGGGAAAATCCATATAATCTATACTGCAGCAGGAATTTTTTAATTTTGTAAATTAATTTTTAAAACATGGAAAAGTGCATTGAGCTACTGTAGAATTTTTCATTATGATTAATGAAAAATTTTGTTATAAGTATTTATCATTGAAAAATAAGAAACAAAATTCATCTTGACATACATATGTAATAGTTTAATAAGAGAGTATGTTATTGTGTTCAAATTTATTTAACTTTTCCCATGCTTGAAGCTTTCAACATTTTTTTATTATTTTTAATTAATTTATTTATTTTTTACCCTCCATATTTTATTTCCTCCACCTCTTGTCCACACTCAAACTGTTCCATATCATGTATCTCCTCCCCAAACCCCTTTCTCCATGTGGATGTCCCTACCCCTCACCCTACCTGACCTTTAAACTCCCTGGGGCCTCCAGTCTCTTGAGGGTTAGGTGCATTATCTCTGAATGAATACAGACCCTGCAGTCCTCTACTGTATGTGTGCTGGAGGCCTCATATCAGCACCAGCTTTATGGTGCCTATTTGGTGGTCCAGTGTTTGAGAGATCTCAGGGTCCTGATTAAACTAGACCGCTGGTCCTCCTACACGATTGCTCCTCAGCTTCCTTCAGCCTTCTCTAATCCAACAACAGGGGATAGGAGCTTCTGTTCATTGGTTGGGTGCAAATATCTGCATATGACTCTTTCAGCTGCTTGTTGTGTCTTCTGGAGTACAGTCAAGCTTGGTCCCTTTTTGTGAGCCCTCAGTAATTGTGTCAGGCTTGGAACCTCCCCTTCACCTTGCTCCTAATTTGGACCTGTCTCTGGACCTTCTTTTCCTCAAGCTCCTCTCCATTGCTATTCCCATAATTCTTTCAGAGAGGTATAATTATGGGTCAGAGGTATGACTGTTGGATAGCCCCCCCCATCTCCCTTATTTCATGCCTTGTCTTCCTTCTGGAGGTAGGCTCTATAAGTTTCCTCTTCTTACTGTAGGTCATTTCATGTAAGGTCCCTCCCTTTGAGTGCTGAAATTCTCTCACCTCCCAGTTCTCTGCTGTATTACAGAGGGTCCCCCCCCATCCTCATATCTCCAGAGGTTGCAAGTTTCTATTCTTTCTGCTAGCTCTCAGGGCTTTCTCACCTAATTCTCTCTCTCTCTTTCTCTCCCTCTCCTTCCCCCCCTCTTTCTCTCTCTCCCTCCCTCTTTTCTCTCTCTCTCTCTCTCTCTGTGTGTGTGTTTATGCACGCGTGCGCGCATACTCATGTGTGCATACAAGTGTGAAAGGAGTTGCCAGTGGAAAGCAAAAGAAGGTTTCCTCTGTCCTAGAACTGTTTACAGATCCCTGTGAGCAGTTCCTAACCACCGAGACCTCCACCTTTCATATCTGTATTACTCTTGAGATTGCATATTTTGTATGAAATCAGTCACATTTTATGAAGGATGTAAGAAAGCTAATCTGAAGTCATGAAAATAATGGGGTAACCTTTTTACGTGTTATTTTAATTTATTGGCATTTCAAATGTTTTCCCTCCCCAAACCCCTTACCCCCTCTGCTCTATGAGGGTGCTCCCCCACTCATACACCTACACCTGCCTCAGTGCCCTAGCATTTCCCTATGCTGAGTCATTGAGCCTCCACAGGACATTCTTATTATTCGTAAAATAAATTAGATTCTAAAAATCGGGAATCAAAGTTTTTAACTAAAACTGAAACTCTAATAGGCTTATAGATATGAACACTTGCTACCTGAGTGTGGAACCAATGTGACTGGGAAAACAAAGAGCAACTTCATGGGTTTGCCATCTTGTATGCTCTGTAATAAAAGACTATACCCTGAACTTAGAAGCTGCTTCCTCTCTTCCATCCTTCAAATGGTTTTAACAGGTATGTTGTCTCAGCAAGGAGGAAAGTTGCTCACATATTAACGCTAAAGTCATTAAAATTAACACACTATACAGCAATCAGTTTGCTATTTGATTGGATTTGCTGCACACCTCTCTACATTTGCTAGAGACAAAATTAGTTTTTCTCACCATCCATAATCTTCATCTGCCAATAGTCATGATCTACATTATAATTAGAGTCGAACCTGAAGTGATTAGGGTAATAATGAAATTGGCACAGAAAGTGTGAAGCTTATTCAAAGTATATTAATTAGCAAACACATTTAAGTCTTTTATATTAAGAAAAATAGACTCCTTCCTAATTCATATTCATTATAATTGAAACACTTTTAAGTAGATATTGCTAGCAGAATTAATAACAGCCTTCTGGTCTAATCAATTTTATACATTTTTATTATATACAAATTTATAATGAACTTCTATTGATCAGTGAGTGGTTTGTCTTTAAATTATTTGATATGCAAATAATTCAGAACAAATTAGAAGGTGAATTAAATATAGAAAGCCTGCACTATTGGATATCGTCTCACATGTTCTTGACTTCTCTTCAGTGATACCTTTCTCCTAATTCAGTATTGTTAATGCTTTGCATATTCTTTGCAACACTGAAAAAATATTTAAATTTCTTTCTTAAATCTCCCATAAATGTCAATAAAAACGCTAATGTCATCTTATAATAAAATGGTCCTTTTATTTTTATTTTCCTTTTCATCCAGTATCTTACTCTATTACAATGTGTGGCATTTTAAAATGTGTACTTCCGAATGTGAATACAATGTCAAGTTTAGTTTTCAGCAAAAGAATATGAAACAATTATGTATCTTGAAGGATCATAGAGAAACAAAAGAAACAATCAGTGTGGATTTGAATGCATTTGTTATAATGGATGCTTACATTGTGAGCAGCACAAAGAATTAAAAAAGACTTGGCTTTAATTTCCTTTCATTTCAATGTTATTTATGCAAACTTTAGGTTAATAGCATGTTTAATAACAAATCTATTAGCTGTCTATATTCAACCTTCTTTCTCTTATGAGATCATTCTTTTATTCAATAGCACAGTACTGTCCACAATTTTACAAACTTAAGGTTTTGAAATTGCCTTCCCCTCATGTGCTGTTCTTATGTTATAAACTACAAATTACTCATCTACTAATTACCTATTATACAGAAAGCACGATGCTAGAAGTAATCTATGTCTTTCTTAGAATAGTTTTTAAACTGTCCAAAGTAAGTGTTGTCACCTTATTGCTGTACCAAAATTTTATGATTTACAATATGTAATGTATTAACTTCAAATGGCACTATTTCAGCACTATAGAATTTACAGTGGTTAACATCATAAGATAACCTAATGTCTTATCTTATGCATTTTGCTTGGCTTCATTTCTCTACATTAAGTTTTCTAATATTATTTCTTTGTACTTAATAGTAATAAGACTTTCAAAATTGCCTTCCCTAATCTACAGCTAATATAGTGGCTACACAAAATGTAGTCTTTTCTTCAAAGGCAAACCAAGGATTCAATTGTGTCCTTATGATTATACAGTTTCTGGAAATAGAGCTAGAGCAGCAAGGTGAGAGAAAGGAAGCAGACATTCAAATTAACGAAGTTAAATCACCCATGTGTTCAGATGATACATCCTTACATAAAAATGTGTTAGTCAGAGTTCTTCAAAGGATTGCATAGTGTGTGCCTGTGTGCCTGTGTGTGTGTGCCTGTGTGTCTGTACATGCATGCAAACATACACACACACACACACACACACACACACACATTTATTTAAACAGGACTTACTAGAGTGGCTGACTGGCTGTAATCAGAGTGGTTCAAGACTTTTGTGTCTTGATAGAAAGACTCTAAGACTGGATGTCTCAGCAGTTACAATCTGTTCTGAGGTCCCCAGGAAGTCTTAGAGAGCTGACAGCTTTTAGTCTATGTGTGAATGCTGAAGTAGGTTCTAGTGCCAGTGAAGGAATGCCCCAAGCACACTGAATAGATGAACTTTCCAGTGAAAGTAAGGGAACGCAGGGTAAAACATTCAGGGCCCTTCTTATATGTTCTTAGTATGTGGACTGCTACTGAAAAGCATAGCTCAGATTTAGGGTGCATCTTACTATTTCAGCTGACCTAATCAAGGATGTTCCTCAGGTGTACAGATTTAGTCAGGATGACAACTCAAGATGAACCATCCTTACAGAAAAACATAAAACCCACCAAAAATATATTAGAACTAAGAAGCAGCATTAGTAAATACTTAGGATGTAAAATAAATTCACTTATTTTTTATGAACTAGCAGTGAACTCTCCAAAAAGGAAATTGAGAAAACAATTTCATTTGTAGTAACATAAAAACTGTAATGAAGATAACACACATGTTGAACTATAAAGAGTGCCTTTTTAAAAAGTTAAAAGCTATAACAATATAGAATATTACCTTGTGTGCATTGGTTGAAACAAGTGATACGCATGAAAGTATCTATATGGCCTGAAAACCTAGTGTTCTCTCTGTCAGAATCCAAAGATGTTCTTAACAGAAACAAACAGGCAAAAAGTCTTAAAATCCATTCAGACAAGTCAAGGATCCAAAATAATTATGAGGGAAAAGTAATTAAAATAGAAAAATCAAAACACTTAAGTTCAAACTAGACCACAAGGCAATAGCAGCAGAAATACTTCTAGACAAGAGAAGATAACAGAAAGCCCAAAAGTATATCTATGTAATTATAGATTTGTAGTCAAATAATTTTAAGTGAAGACACTATGAATGGCTTTTAAGTTACAGCTGTGCCAAGATTATACAACTGGCATACTCTCAACTATAACTGTCATAGGATCAGTGTTACAGAATGTAGGACAGAAAGTCCAGTATATTATAATAGGAAAGATATTTATACTCAAGAGGGAAAAATTGGAGCCTTACATCACAGAATATGAAATAATTGAATCAAAATCAATTAAAAGCCTAAATTGAAAACCTGAAACTACAACTTACAGAAGAAAATACATAGGAAGCGCCCTTAAAATTCTAGGCAACAAAAGCAAAAACAAATGAATTTAATTATATTCTTATAATACATGGAAAACTAATCATATCTCTAATTATTAAAGAAATGAAATTGAAAGCACATCTTCACTGTAGATTTACTACTATTAAAAAAACAAAACCAGAGGCTATGCAAGCATAGAGACCCAAGTTCAGATGCTCAGAACTCGAAAAAGTCACTGATAGAACAAGCCCATCAGCAAGTGCTTGCCACAAATCTCAAAATGTCAGGTCACTTACCAAGACCAGAATAAAATAATTAATTAATCAATTAATTAATTGTTTTAAAACTGAGTCAGGCAGCTTGTGCCTGTAACACCTTCCATTGTGGTCAAGGGGTGCAAGGTTATTGATTTCTAAAATAAAATACAAAAAAGTAAGGAGGAAAGAAAGAAAGAAAGAAAGAAAGAAAGAAAGAAAGAAGGAAGGAAGGAAGGAAGGAAGGAAGGAAGGAAGGAAGGAAGGAAGGAAGGAAGGAAGGAAAAAGAAACAAAGAAAGAAACAAACAAAGGAGGAAAGAGAGAATGAGAGAGAAAGAGAAAGACAGAGAAAGAGGGAAAGAGAGAAAGAAGGAAGGAAGAAGAAAGAAAGAAAGAAAGAAAGAAAGAAAGAAAGAAAGAAAGAAAGAAAGAAAGAAAGGCCTCAAGGCATCCAGTGTTGATCTCTTACTGTCACAGGCGCACACACACACACACACACACACACACACACAAGATGGCATGACATGATGGCATGGTGGAGAAGAAAATTGTACACCAAGGGTAAAAATGTAAAGTACTAAAGCCATATGGAAAACAGTAGCCAAGTTTTTCAAACAATGAAAAATAAGAACTAGAATTGTGTGATTCAGTATGTAGGTTCAGTGAGAACAGAGTCCAGATAAAATGATATCAGTTTTCTGAAAATATTTGTATGCTTAATAAGGATTTTGTGTGGTTGCCAACAATACAAAATTAACTGTTGTATGTATTATTGGGTGAATAGATTTATTTTTTTTTAGATACAAAATGTTAGGTCTAAGTGTGTGTGTGTGTGTGTGTGTCTGTGTGTGCAAGCATGTGTGTGCATTTGTATGTGTGAAGTTGGACATATAGGAGAATTGGTGCACACTACTGTGCCTGAATTTTATATTTTTTCTGCGGATTTGAACTTAATTTTTCATGTGTTCATAAGAAGCTCTTTATGCATTAAACTTTCACCATAGCCAATATTATTAAAAATTAGTTTATAGATTATCAGGCTTCCTTGTACGATTTCATAAATACTTAGTTTTGTTTGACATTCCCCAACTTTCTCCTCTCCCTAGCCCTCCAACCTTGATTAAACCATTCTACCAACACTGTTGCCCTTTTGCTTTCAAATTGTAAGTGTTCCTGACCATCCTGCCTATCTCCCTTAATGCCTTAGTTTTCTCCTCTCCTGTCGCCCTTTTGCTTTCAAATTGTAAGTGTTCCTGACCATCCTGCCTATCTCCCTTAATGCCTTAGTTTTCTCCTCTCCTGGGTCTTGTGAATGACTTTCTTATTCTGGTATATAATACTTTCTGAAATACTTTCAACAAGAACAATCTTCTTATTAATTCTATTGTTAACAATTCTATTGTTTCAACTGTGTGGATAAACCTAGAGGAGCATGGAAAAATGAGTGAGGCACAAAAAGTCAACTAAAGCATGTTCTCTCTGAAACGTAAAGACCAAAGAAGTGGAACTCTATAGAAAGGTTACAAAGGCTGCCGGCAATAGTACAAGAGGAAGATGAGTGAGCTATTTTGTGAGAACACAGAATTTTATTAGGAATGGACAGTGTCTGTCTTCTTACACAGTGTGTGACTATAGCTGATATCAATGTATGTTATTTTTTAGAAAAATTAAAACAAGATCTTTATTACAAACTTATAATGAGTGTGAAGCAATATGGTAGTTGCTTTAATTGTGTGTTGTATAATGTATTAGGCCATAAAAGTATTACATTGTACCCAATAAACATACATTATTTTTATAACTTAAATATAAAACCTGAAGGTTAAACATAACTGAAATTTAGAATCCATTATGTTGTATTATATTTTATGATAATGAATAGTTTGATAATATGTAGTTAATAAAATGAATGCCTGTGGATGGGGAAGGATTTCACAAAACACTCCTCCTAGATGATGAGATGCTGATAACTAATAGCTGATGAGAGTCAGTTATCTTAGGGATGTGACCATTGGTAGGTTGCATTCTATAATGGATGGCCCCATACTCAGGAACATATGGCTATTGCTAATTGAACCTAATAAGATGCTAAAATAGCGAATGTGAAGTTCAAAGGAAAAAACTGAGAGGAGCTGGAGTGGATTGCAGGTGATATGATCAAAAGACATTGTATAAGTATATGAGATTGTTAAAGATCAAATAAAAATATATTTTCACAAATGAATGTCTAAATATAAGTTTCAAATTCTTGAGGTTAGTGTTATCTATATGTATTCCAGAAGAACCTACCACAAATTCTAATAATCTCGAAGCCATTTGGATGACAGTAAATATTTAGTGAGTGAAAGAAAGCATTTCACTTTAGTTATATGTTTGTGCATTATGTGTATGCATTGTTTCCTTCTTCCATACCATGTCATGGATGCAAAGGCCCTTGTAAGAAGCAAGTGAATGCCAGTAAAGGCAGGTGACAAACGCTCTTAGCACTCCTTTGAGTTTCTTTCTTTTTAATAAAAAGATTTATTTATTTATTTATTTATTTATTTATTTATTTATTTATTTATTTATTATATGTAAGTACATTGTAGCTGTCTTCAGATGCACCAGCAGAGGGCATCTGGTCTCATTGCAGATGGCTGGGAGCCACCATGTGGTTACTGGAATTTGAACTCAGGACCTCCAAAAGAGCAGTTAGTGCTCTTAACCTCTAAGCAATCTTTTCAGGCCCTCCTTGGAGTTTCTAATTCTTAATCTACTTCATGATATTTATACAACACAAAATCCTATACCTACATCTGCGTGCTGTGTCCTATAAAGAATGATAGATAATAGTTTAATATTTTTACCCTACCTCAAATTTTAGTCTAACTCAATGGTGGAAATCAAGAGTTCCATACTGTGGGGCAAAGGTAGACATTTATGATAAAGGGTAGCTCCCAGAAGCACTTGGGGTTCTTGACTGTAGCATTACTATCTGAGGCCAGAAGAAGCTAATTAATATGTGATGGAATTTCTGCAAAGTTATTTCAGGAAAAAATGAATACTGAAATCAGTCTACTTGGTAGAGCAGAGGTTGAAGCAGGTATGAAAGTCTTTAAGCTGCTACTGATTTTCTGTCTCAGCACTAATTGCTTCAGATGGAACTGTCTCAGCCTTGAGTCTCTTCTAGAACCTCCTCTATCACTTCTTCTAGGATTTGCTTTAGGGCTCCTACTAGGATAATCAAAGGTAATACAAAATTTGTTCAAATTCATTTCTGCATTGTCTTGATTCATCTCCACAAGTCTGTTAGGAAAAGGGAAGATAACAGAAAAGCTTCTTAATTTAAAATGTCAAAGGCAATCAGAGCTAGATTTGAAGGCTTTAATCCTCTCTACTCCACATCCTAGTGATTCTCTGACAATGGCATAAGTCACAGGGGATGAAGACAAAATATATCCATAACACGTAGATGAGTCAGTCTTAAATCACCATAACTCTATCCTTGTCACACCATTATCTGCCCAAGGTGGAGAAGCAGAAAAGGAGGAAGAAGAGGAAAGGACTATAGTTTGTGTGCATGTATAAATTTCTAAATTAAAATAATGAACTATTAATTGCATAGATTTGAACATATGGTCAGCTCAATTATAAAACATCTAATTTGTCAGACAGTAAAAAGAAATAATGATGGAGCAATTATCCCTCTGAACTTATTTCTTAATTATCCAGGCGAGACTGCTAATGATGTCCGTTTCCCCAGTTCCACTTGCAGTGCAATAATTAAAGGTCATGAGAGAACATTTGTCCCAAGGAGACATAAAGTCAAATGGTATGCTCAGAATATAAACCTGGAGTCTAATATGAGTACAAGTTCATGGTGCAGAACCAGCAGTCTAGAGATTTTATAGCCTTTGTGTTAATCACGGAATTTATCCTGTTTCATATCTCCAAAGCCCATTAACTGATGGTAATGGGTAGTCTCAATATCTGGATATTGAACTTAAAGCTGAGAATACACTAGATGAGATCATCTGAGTACTCATTACCAAAGCAAGCAAACAAAAACCCAGTATATGTTGGGATAATGTTGTAAATATTTTAAAATTTAATTTCTTGACTCTGACCTATCTCATGAGTAGAAAACCAATCAACATCAATATGTTAATAAGAAGGAAACTAGCACATGAAAACATTACCAGTAGACAGCCTGGAAAAAATGTAATTTATTCTTCACAAACTCTGGCAAGGATCACGTGTCTATAATACCCAGCATCTGGAGATAATTATGGGTACTGCAAGCTTGATGCTGAAGAAATGTCCCAAAGAACCTCTTCCTCTGGAAATCAGAGTGTGTTCTCTGGATTATGGCATACCATACAATGCCATCAGGGTATAGAAGTAACTGTAGCTAGCCAAGAAAGACCTGATTTCAATTGTCTAGGGTTCAAGAAAGGCACGTCTCATTAGTCTTTTGAAATCTGGCTGTGTTTGGAGGCATATGGCACATATAGTATATTGTATATCAAATATCATACATATGTATGTATGTATGTATGTATGTATGTATGTATTTGACTGTATACTCCTAAAAATGTTTTTCTCAAAAGATAACAATTTAAAATATTTGCACTTACATTGCCTTTTTTCTTTCATTGCATATTTTATTTATTTACATTTGAAATGTTATCCCCTTCCCCAGTGTCCTCTCCAAAAACTCTCTATCCCATACCCTCTCCCTCTGCTTCTATGAGGGTGCTTCCTCACCCACCTACCCACTCTTGCCTCCCTTCCCTACAATTCCCCTAAACTGGGGTATGGGGCCTTCACAGGACCAAGGGCCATCATCTGCTGCATATGCAGCTAGAGCCATGGGTTTCTCCATGTGTACTCTTAGGTTAGTGTTTTAGTCCCTGGACGCTGTGAGGCGTCTGGGTGGTTGATATTGTTTCTTCAGCTCTTTCAGTCCTTTCTCTAACTCCTCAATTGGGGACCCTGTGCTCAGTCCAATGGTTGGCTGTGAACATCTGCCTAAGTATACAAAAATGCTTCAAAATACCATTTAAGGGATCTGAAGTATTTAATGTTCAGAAGTTTGTACAGTAAAAGTAGTGCAACCTTGATTCACTTGTTTTCCATATAGTGTTATGAGTGGATGAGTCCTCTACTTCTCTATCTTTACCTACAGCTTTACAAATGTATGAGGTATTGATGTTCCAAATGTCGCTTCACAGAAAGCCAACTTCTATCTTACTCATTTAAATGAAGCAAAAATTTGCCCATAGTGCATTAAATGCCACCAACTGCTCTTCTTACCTGCATGTCACTCTGTATGAATCTCAGCACGTATTCTCGGAAAGGGAAATCTATTGGGGTGTTATTTCTTATTAGGACAATAAAGAAATCACACTTAAGTTAAATAATGTACTTTTCAGTACTTACTATTAACTAATACTAACAATAAACAATAAGTATAAACAAGACTAACACTGATTTTGTGTTAGTGTGTTTTTCTGTTGCGATGTATTTCACATTAATCTTTTTATTTAGCAAATCTGGAGAGCAGGATCATTGAAATACACTATTTCCTTCACTTTATTACAATTTTAAAGCTTATATTTATATAATGATGCCTAAAGACTGTAACTGTATTTGTTTGTTCAGTCTGTGACCACAAAATACTCCTTCAGGCTTCTTAAACAATAGAACTTTAATTCTTCATAGCTGTGGAGGCTAAATCAAGGACCTTGGATTAAAGACCAAGAAAATAAGAGTTTGTGATTATTAGTGATTATCATTAAAAATGGTGAGAACCATCTGGAAACTGAGCTTCCTTGTGTACATCTATGACATTATCACGAGTTCCTTAAGAGATGTTAAAATCCACCAACTGTGGGTGAAGCCATCTCTCTTGCTGGAATCCTGCACTGTACAAGAGAAGAAGGAGAGACGAGGAGCCAGTGTTCTCTCTGCTTCTTATGTATGTGGCCATACTTTGAGCTCCAGCTTGAACTGTGCGCAGAGTAAACCTTTTCTCCCATAAGTCCCATTCAGAGTGTTTTATTGCAGCAACAAGAAAGAGACTATTTAAAGGTTCTATACAAGTCCATGTCTGTTAACTTGAAAGCAACTGCCATTTTGTGTGTTCACCTGACCTCTTTTACAGAGAAAGCCATGTGCCCTTTGCTGCCTTTATTAACATAGGCTCTGGTCTTATCACACTAGGGACATTTTCTTCATGAACCAGTTATACTTGATTGTTTCTTCAGAATTATCATATCTAAATAGAACTCATATCGGATACAAATTCTTCAATGCTAATGTGAAACAGAATATGATCACTTAGTTCATAAAAAAGCCACATAACATCTCCCATTTATGCTTATTACTTTTGGCTGTTAGCTTTTCACAACCTAGAATCACCTGAAAAGAAAACCTTAATGAGGAATTATCTAGATTAGACTAACCTGTATGCCATGTTTGTGGAGAATCGTCAATGAATGTGAGAAGAAGAAGAAATACCCTGTTGCTGGAAGAACCATCCTGTAGTCATAGCATCATATACTGGATAAGACAGAAGAGAGCAGAAGAAGACAGACAAGCACCCGGAAAGGATGAATTCAATTCTCCCCCCTCTTGACTGAAGGATATGATACTTTAAGTTCCTACCTTGACTTCTTTCAATGATAAACTGTAACCTGGGGTTGTCAGCTGAACAAACCTTTTTTCCTTTATTTCACTTTTTGCTGGGGTACTTGTCACAGCAAAATAAATTAAACTAGAACATTTTTCAAGTTTGAAATTATATTTGCCTTGATATACAAACAAATTATTGCAAATATGATATTTGTATGTTAGTATATGAAAGTTACTATGCACATCTATTCACAATGTTGTGCAAATGAGGATGTGTATGTGTGTGTGTGTGTGTATACACAAATTACTTTATGGCCTAAAAGGACCTAACACCAATAACACTTAATTATAGTAGACAGACTTAGCTTTCAGATCCAATTTTTACACACTTTTCCAAATTGAAATAAGCTAAAAAAAAATCTGCTAGCAAAATAACATGATTCCAAAATGATGGTAGTAATTGTGCAATATGAGATGTCTGGTATTATAAAATAAATAAAGAATTATAAGAAATCACAGTAATTGAGTATGTCAAAGAAAAACACACAAAAAAATGGCTGAAAAACCCCTAATTGTCAAAGATGAAATGACTTCCTATAAAATTAGTCAATTTTCAATTTTAACCCTACAGATAAAATATTCACAAGTATATACAGATGTAAATTAATAAGTAAACAAAGGATGGACAAGTTCCCTATGCCTAGATTGTAACTATTTGTGTTAATCCTATATTCACCAGAGAAAATAATAATCTCTACCCTTTCAGCAAGACTTTGAACTAATGACCTGCTTAAAAATGTACACTAAATAAGAAAGAAAATAACTTTAAAGAGAATAAATGTAGCAACCACCTTAACTAGGTGATAAAATAAAACTCGTCATTGACAAATGGTATCATTAATATATGATAAAACTGACACTTCCCTTTAATTGTCCCCATATCCGTCACCTAACCATTCTGGAGCCAGACTCCAAATAAAAAGCAAGGTTTCTCCAAGGTTTCTGATTAGTACTTTTCAAATGAAGCAAATTTACACTGGACATCATTGTAACCAAGAAAAGTCAAAGGCGTTATGACCGCTGAATGCAGTGAGAGGTCTTGGAAGGAATCCTAGAACAGAAAAAGAACATTAGCCAATGACTAAGCAATATGAAAAGGGGTATAATTTACTTAATAACACTTTACCAGAATTGGTTTATTAATTATGAAAAATGTACTATATCAATGTTAGATGCTAATAATAAAAAAGTGGAGAATAGCATATAAATACCCTTTGTTAGTAAAATTCATATTTTTTCTGTAATTTTGAAATTATCCTAAAATAAGTTTGTATTAAGCATTTAAAAGCATCTTATTATACTAAAGGGTAAACTATAAAGCCTCCCAGCAACTAAAAAATAAAATGACAAAACTGACACTAGGTCATTTAAATATTTTGACCTTGAAAGCTTCTATTACAAAATAGAAATAAATGACCTAGACACATTTAGATGAAAGTAGCAACACCAAAGATTTTGTGAAAATGTAAAGCTTTTGTTTATGCCTGTCTCATGCTGTGTTAAAAAATACTTTGGCAAAATCGGCTTGCTCAGATTGTAGCTAAAGTCAGGAAGCAACAAGAGATGAATGCTAGTGTTTGATTCCCCTCCCCCTTTTTATTTATCCAACAGTTAATGTGGATCTTCCCAACTCAATTAAACTACTTTAGATAATTCCATATAGCTATGACCAGACATTTGTCTCCTTGGAGATTCCAAATCCTTCCAAGTTGACAATCGATCACAATGTTCAGGACAGGAGTAAAAGAAGACAGTGACTTAAGCATTTCTCCATGTCAATGTTTTCTTGAATGTATGCTGGCTGGTAACTAGGCCTGCCAGTTCATAGGTTTCTTTGTCTGTCTGTGTGTGTGTGTGTGTGTGCATGTATTTATTTTTTGTTAATCATTTTATCTATTTAAATTTCAAATGATATCAGCTTCAATGCCCCCATCCTATCCCCATACCCCATCTCCTTTGCCTTGGTGAGGGTGCCCCTCCACCCACTCACTCACTCCTGTCTCACCACTCTAACATCCCCCTATGCTGGGACATCAAACTTTCACAGGACAAAGGCCTGATTGAGGAGTGTTCCTCTTTCTCCACATCCTTCCCAGCATCTGATCAGATGAGGTTTTTTGTTTTTGTTTTCTTATGTGAATTTTTAAATTTTTTATTTTATTAGATATTTTTAGACATTTGATTTATTTACATATCAAATGGTATCCCCTTTCCTTGTTACCCCTCTGAAAACCCCCTATCCCATTCCCATCTCCCTACTTACAAACCCCCATCCTCCTATTTTCCTGGCCTGGCATTTCTCTATACTGCATCATCCAGCCTTCACAGGACCAATGGCCTCCCATTCCATTGATGTCAAATAAGGCCATCCTTTGTTACATATGATTCCAGAGACATGAATCCTTCCATGCATACTCTTTGGTTAGTGGTTTAGATCCCTATAAATGGCCATCTTGCTAAAAGCAAAAACAATCTACATATTCAATGCAATTCCCATCAAAATTCCAACTCAATTCCTCATAGAGGTAGGAAGAGCAGTTTGCAAATTTATCTGGAATAACGAAAAACCCAGGATAGTGAAAACTACTCTCAACAATAAAAGAACTTCTGGGGGAGTTACCATCCCTCACCTCAACTGTATTACAGAGCACTAGTGATAAAAACTGCATGGTGTTTTTACACCATGAGACAGAGACAGGCAGATAGTACAATGGAATATAATTGAAGACCCAGAAATGAACCCATACACTTATGGTCACATGATCTTTGACAATGGAGCTAAAACTATCCAGTGGAAAAAAGACAGCATTTTCAACAAATGGTGCTGGTTCAACTGGTGGTTAGCATGTAGAAGAATGTAAATCAAACTATTTTTATATCCTTGTACAAAGCTCAAGTCCAAGTGGATAAAGAACTGCATGTAAAACCAAATTCACTGAAACTAATAGACAAGAAAGTGGGGAAGAGCACATGGGCACAGGGGAACAGGGGCACAGGGGAAAATTTTCTAAATACAACATCAATACCTTATGCCTTAAGCTCAAGAATAAACAAATGGGACCTCATAAAATTGCAAAGCTTCTGTAAGGCAAGGGTCACCATCAATAGGAAAAAATGGCAACCAACAGATTTAGAAAAGATCCTTACCAACCCTACATCTAAGAGAGGGTTAATATCCAATACATACAAAGAACTCAAGAAGTTAGACTCCAGATAACCAAATAACCCTATAAAAAGAGCTAAACAAAGAGTTCTCAACTGAGGAATACCAAATGACTGAGAAACACCTAAAGAAATGTTCAACATTCTAGGTCATCAGGAAAGTGGGAATCAAAACAACCCAGAAATTCCATCTCACACCAGTCAGAATGAATAAGATCAAAAACTCAGGGGACTTAGTCCCTGGGAGCTCTGGGTTTTACTGGTTAGTATATATTGTTGTTCCTCCTATGGGGCTGTAAACCTCTTCAACTCCTTGGGTCCTTTCTTTACTTGCTCTATTGGTGACCCTCCAGGGACTAAACCACCAACCAAAGAGTACACATGGAGGGAACCATGACTCCAGCTACATATGTAGTAGAGAATGGCCTTTTTAGACATCAATGAGAAGACAGGCTATTGGTCCTGTGAAGGCTGGATCATGCAGTAAAGAGAAATGCCAGGCCAGGAAAGTAGGAAGATGGGGGTTTTTAAGCAGGAGGAGGGGTGAATGGGATAGGGGGTTTTCAGAGAGGTAACAAGGAAAGGGGATACCATTTGATATGTAAATAAAGCAAGTATCTAATCAAATACAATTTTTTTTAAAAAAAATTTAACATAAAAAATAAAAACAAAAAACCTCAGGCAACAGCAGATGTTGGGGAGGATGTGGAGAAAGAGGAACACTCCTCAATCATTGGTGTGATTGCAAGATTGTACAACCACTCTGGAAATCAGTCTGGAGGCTCCTTGGAAAATTAAATATCATTCTACCTGAGGACCCAGCTATACAAATCCTGGACTTATACAAAATTTATTCTCCAACATATACCAAGGACACATGCTCTACTATATTCATAGCAAGCTTATTAATAATAGCCAGAAGCTGGAAAGAACCCAGATGTCCTTCAACAGAGGAATGGACACAGAAAATGCGGTATATTTACACAATGGAGTGCTACTCAGCTATTAAATACAATGACTTCATCAAATTCTTAGAGAAATAGATGGAACTAGAAGATATCATCCTGAGTGAGGTAACCCAGTCTCAAAAGAATACGCATGGTGTGCACTCAGTTATAAGTGGATATTAGCCCAAAAGCTCCAAATACCCAAGATATAATCCACAGACCACATGAAGGTGAAGAAGAAGGAAGACCAAAGTGTGGATACTTCGGTCCTTCTTAGAAGGGGAACAAAATACCCTCAGGAGAAGATACAACGTGTGGAGCAGACACTGAAGGCAATGTCATCCAGAGACTGTTCCACCTGGTAATCCATCTTATATATAGTTACCAAATCCAGACACTATTCTGGATGCCACAAAGTGCTTGCTGACAGGAGCCAGATATAGCTGTCCCCTGAGATGCTCTGCCAGTGCCTGACAAATACAGAGGCAGATGCTACCAGCCAACCATTGGACTGAGCACGAGGTCTCCAATGCAGGAGTTAGAGCAAGGTCTGAAGATGCTGAAGAAGTCTGCAGCCCTATCGGAGGAACAACAATATCAACTAACCAGATCCCCTGAGCTTCCAGGCATGAAACTACCAACCAAAGAGTACACATGGAGGGACACATGGATCCAGTAGCATATGTTGCAGAGGCTGGCCTTGTTGGAAATCAATGGGAAGAGAGGTCCCTGGTCCTTTTACGGCTGGATGTCCCAATGTAGGGAAATGCCAGGAAGGGGAAGCAAGAATGAGTGGGAGGGGAACACTTTCATAGACGTAGGAGTTGAGGGAGATGGGTTTTCAGAGGGGATAACAGGAAAGGGGATAATACTTGAAATGTAAATAAAGAAAATCTCTAATAAGACTGAGTATTGTTTACTCATTTTACTTTAGGCAATTTACCAAGACATATCAATTCAGAAAGTACTCATAGATGACAGTTTAAATTAATGGGAATTTAAAATAATGGAATGGATAGTAAATGAGTCATTATGTACATTTTATATGTAACACATTCTCATCATCCATCATAATACATTATACACTCAAGACATATTCATATAAAAATCTAACATATGACACAGGTTTTCAATTTTAGAATCTGAAAATATAACAACTGTGGGGACATTTATCTGAATCCTTAAATGAATGAATACTTCCCCAAAATAAAAGTTTCTGATATTTTGAGAATTGTCATTGATTCCAAGTTATTTTTTATATAGCATAGCAAAGAAGAAAAATCAGGAGAATGTGTAATTAATATATCCACTGCATAGTCATCTAGTAAAGTGTAGCCAAAATTTAATAGTGTGGTATTAACCCATTATTGATATAAGAAAGTCAGGCCTTCAGAAGGGATGTATCTTAGAAAGGGTGTCTTATGTTATTACAATGATAAAATCTAATCAAATTTTCTACTGGACTGCCACAGCTAAAGGTTAAGATGTTTTCCTAATTATTCAAGGAACCAAGTTATTTTCCACTCTGTTGGGGGCTTCTTCTTCAAGAAACACAAAACACAACATCTTAGAATGGCATTTAATTATAAATAATGAAGTTAGTAAAATATGTTTTTTATAAGATACATTTTTATTTACATTTCAAATGATTTCCCCTTTCTGGCTTCCCACTCCCCAAAAGTCCCATAAACCCACTTCTCTCCCCCTATTCCCCCATCCACCCCTTCCCAATTCCCTGTTCTGGTATTGCCCTATACTGCTGCACTGAGTCTTTCCATAACCAGGGGCCACTCCTCTGTTCTTCTTGGACATCATTTGATGTATGGATTATGTTTTGGGTATTCCAATTTTCTAGGCTAATATCCACTTATTAGTGAGTGCATACCATGATTGATCTTTTGAGACTGGGTTACCAAACTTAGTATGATGTTCTCCAGCTCCATCCATTTGTTTAAGAACTTCATGAATTCATTGTTTCTAATGGCTGAATAGTACTCCATTGTGTACCTATACCATATTTTTTGTATCCATTCTTCCATTGAGGGATACCTGGGTTCTTTCCAGCTTCTGGCTATTATAAGTAGGGCTGCTATCTTAGAAGCAATTCTTGGAAAAAAGTAACCCATCTCTCTCTTAAAATTTATCTGTACTATATAGTGAAAGAAAGCATTTCAAGTCTTGCCAGTATTACAATAATACCAAAGTGACAAGCAATGTCAATCATCAACCCATTTGTCTCATAATGGTGTCCGTAACACATATCATTAAATCTGTGTTATCTATAAATTTCATAAGAAATTAGTACCAATAAAACTTAAGAACAAATACATTTTGTAGTTGATGAGACCATTGGCTGGAAAGGTTGAATCCTGGCATTGGATATCTAAGGAATTTATCTTCTAATTTCTCTACATGAATCATTCAATTCGTTATATTTGTCTGATTTTACACTTTAAAGCTGCATACTGAGAACTCACCACTGCTAAATACAATATGCTCTATCTATAGAAGACTATTTGGCATCAAAATAAAATGTCCTTCTTACCTAAATGACAGATAATTCATATCCCTTCATATGTGTTTTGTTTAGATGTATTATCAGAACTACCTTTATGAAACTTTATTCCCCAGACTCATGTGAATAATATTATTTGGAGTAGGAGTTGGAAGAATTCATTATGACTAGAGGAGATTAGGGTCAGCTTCACTGGTAGCATTGATGACATTAAAGAAAGCAGGAGATAGAGAAGTGGGTTGGCAGAATGTCTTCTTATTATTTTTAAATAGTCTCTCCTGTGTTAGAATACATCAAGAATACCCTCAACAGAGAGACAGTAGTTCTAGTCGAGCACTTGAATACACAACCTATCAAACTGTAATCCAAACCAACTTTTAAAATATATATTATATGATCTCACATGTTTTAGGTAAGCAATAGATAATATATTATTAGGTTCATAAATAATTTCCAGGTGTTAAGCTTATTATACATGATAATCATTATGCTTTGATTCAGGGATTTTCAAGTGTAATCATTAACTGAGTTTACAATCTTACCATGAAATACAATATTTATACATTGTTGAACATAATGTTAAAACAAAAATGATTAGTATATGCTTGGGAAATATCTGAAGTTTAAGAACTTAATTATAAATCTCTATCTTTAAACTCATGCAGACAACATAAGGGAGCTATAAAGGGGGTGCGAAATATTCTACAATGATGCTATTGCATCTGATACAAAACAAAAATGCAGTCAAGGAAACTAGTAAGCCACACTTGCTCAAGCCTAGAAGCTACACTAGAAAAAACAAACAAACCAGAAAAAATGTCATCGATGAAAGCTGAAATACTTGTAATCTTTGTGTCCAGAAAAGTGTTCATATTCAAAAATTATAACAAGAAGAAAATCAAGATATAGCTTTCTAAAGCAATGTAAAAGACCCAAATAAACTTTTTGTTCAAAAGAGAACATATAAATAATCTACAGGCATAGAAAAGGCTTCTAAACACAATTAATCATCAGGGCTAAAAATTTTAGAAGCATGATTAAGAATTACCATTTTTAGAATCATTATTTTAAAAAACACCAGCAATAACAAGAATTAGAAATATATGGAAAAATAAAATCTTGCCCAATGCTGAAAAATGTAAATTAGTAAATGTGGCATTTTAGAAAACAATGCAGTTGTCTAAAATCAGAAGCAGAATTTCATAATTTAGTATTCATCAGTTTAATTTTAGTCAGCCAAAATCTTTAAATCAGTATGTTAGAAAAGTTTCTACTTGCCTAACTCCATGATAGTCTGTGTAACAAAAGTCAAAAAATAAAACAGCCTTTGTCCCCTTGGGAGCATACATTCATGAAAGTGTAGCATACATGTCCACATCCATAAACACACATACACACACACACACACACACACACACACACACACACACTAGAATAGTAGTCGACATTTAAGAGAAGATAACTCAATAATTTGTAGCAATTTAGATAAACTTGAAAGATGTAATAACTAAGATGAACAAGACACATAAAAACAAATTATTTCATGTGCAATCTTATAAAAAGTATTTGAAAAAACCAAGATGGTTGTGGGGATCTGTTAATTGAAGAAAAGTGCTGTTGTTGATTAAAAACTAACATAAATGCATAAATATTAAATTATATATGTATAATATATATGAAATTATACTGACATGGTGACCATATTTAATTCCAGCTAACTATTTATTAAAAGTTTGCCAAGAATGATTTTTTATCTTTACATATCATGTATGTGTATACATGTTAATATACACACACACACATAGATTCTATAGAGAGGTTCTAGCAAATTTGATTCTGTAACCATTAAACAAAGATAGGTATGTGAGATCATATTAAGTGCATTCATTTTACCTGATCTTGATTCAACTTTTGGAAGTGGTATCTATCAAGAAAACTGTCCATTTATTATAAATTTTCCAATTTTGTGGAGTATAGTCTGAAATATGACCAAATGATTTGGGGTTCCTCAATTTCTGTTGTTATATTTTCTTTTTATTTTTAATTTTGTTAACTTGAATAATCTCTCCTTGCCTTTTAGTTAGTTTGGCTAAGGTTTGTCTATCTTTTTAATCTTCTCAAAAGAACCAGCTCTTGTTTTTCTTGATTCTTTGTATTCTCTTTGTTTCTGATTGATTGATCTCAGCCCTGAGTTTGGATGTTTCCTGCCTTCTATTGTTCATGGGCTGGATGTGTTTGCTTCTTTTTTTCTAGAGCACTCAGGTGTACTTATAAATTGCTGGTATGAAAACTTTCTAATTTCTTTATGGAGGCACTTATCTCTATGAACTTTCCTTTTAGCACAACTTTCATTGTTTCCCATAAGTTTCAGTATATTGTGCCTTCATTTCTGTTGAATTCTAGAAAGCTTTTAATTTCATTACTTCTTCTCTAACCCAGTGGTTTTTCAGCAGAGAGCTGTTCAGTTTCCATGAGTTTGTAGGCATTCTGTTGTTTCTGTTTTTGTTAAATTTCAGCTTTAATCAATGGTGGTCTCATAAGGTATAAGGAGCTATGTCTATTTGTTTATGTGTATTATGAAGCTTGCTTTGTGCTAGACTATATGTTCAATTTTGGAGAACGTTCCCTAAGAAGAAGATAAGTTCTTTTATTGTTTGGCTGAAATTTTCTTTACTATCTTTCAAGTCAATGTGATTCATAACCTCTTCTTGTTTCATTATTTCTCTGTTTAGTTTGTCTTGATGACCTGTTCGTTGGTGAGATTGGTGTTTTGAAGTCTCTCACTATTAATGTTTGGGATTCAATGTTTGACTGACACTTATGTAATGTTACTTTTATGAATATGGGTGGTATCCTTACACTTAGGGCATAAAATGTTCAAAATTGAGACATCATCTTGGTAGATCTCCTTTGATAAGTATAAAGTGAACTTCCCCATTTCTTTTGATTATTTTTGGTTGAAAATTGATTTTATTGGATATTAGAATGATTACTCTATGTTGGCTCCTGTCCTAGAAAAGCCTTTTCTAGATCTCTACTCTGAGGTAATGTCTAATTTTGTTGCTCAGATGAGTTTCTTGTATACAATAGAAGGGATTTTGACATCCATTTTGTTTGCTTGTTATTAGGGAAATGAGCCCATTGCTGTTGAGAGATATTGATGAAAATTACAGTTAATTCCTGATATTTTGATGGTGGTGGTAGTGGAGGTAGAGGTGGAGGTGGTGGTGGCGGTAGTGGTGGTGGAGGTGGTGATGGTGGAGGTGGAGGTGGAAGTGGTTGTGGAGGTGGTGATGGTGGTTTTAGTGGTGTGTGTGTGTGTGTGTGTGTGTGTGTGTGTGTGTGTGTGTGTGCGTGTTTCCCTTCTTTTTCACTTGCTGGCGAGGAATTATTTATTTTCTTGCTTTTCTTGGGTGTAGTTAGTCTCATTGAGTTGCAGTTTCCTTCTAGTATTTTCTGTAGGGCTGGATTCGTAGAAAGATATTGCTATATTTTGTTTTTTTTTCATAGAATACTGCATTCTCTATCTATGGTAATTAAAAGTTTTGCTGAGTATAAGCAGTCTGGGCTGGCATCTGTGGTTTCTTATAGCCTACAGGACAGCTGCCCAGACCCTACTAAAATTTAGAGTCTCTGTTATAAACTAAAGTATAATTCTGATAGGTCTGCCTTTATATGTTACCTGGCCTTTTACCCTTGCAGCTATCAAATTTTTTCTTTGTTCTGTACATGTACTGTTTTGGTTATTATGTCTCTGGAGGATTTTCTTTTCAGGTGTAATTTGTTCAGTCTTCTATAAGTTTCTTGTACATTTATAGCCATTTATTGCAAATCAGGGAAATTTTCTTCTATGATTTTATTGAAGATATTTTCTGGCCATTAATCTGGGACTCTTATCCATCTTCTGCGTCTATTATACTTAAGCTTACTCTTTTCAGAGTGCTCCAAATTTCTTGGATGTTTTGTGTTAAAAGTTTTTTAGATGTAATTTTTCTTTAACCAAAGTGTCAATTTCTTCTATTGTATCTTCTATGCCTGAGATTCTTCCATCTCAGGCATATGAGTTAGTGTTAGTTAATGTTAGTGTTAATATTAGTGATGCTTGCCTCCCAAGTTTCTGTTCTTTTTTCTAGGTTTTCCTTCTCCAGGATTGTCTCCATTTGCATGCTCTTTATTGCTTCTCTTTCTATGTTCAGGACAATTTTATTCATTTCCTTTACCTGTTTGGTTGTATTTTCCTATATTTCATTAACAGATATATCCATTTCCTCTTTACAGACCTCTATCATTATAACATTGGGTTTAAAGTCATCTTCTTGTGTTAGGATATCCAGGCATTGCTGTAGTGGGATAGCTGAGCTCTGTTGATGCTATGTTGCCTTTGCTCTTGGTACTTATTTTGGTTTTGTTTTGGTTTGGTTTTGGTTTGGTTTTTGTTTTGTTTTTGTTTTTATTTTATGCTTTCCTTTAGACATCAAGCTACCGCTGGCATGGATTAAATATTCCTGATGTCAGCAGCTCTCCTCAAGGAGGCAGGAGCCTAACCTTGGAGCTCAGGGAATAGCATGCTGTCAACCTATGCTGGTAGTGATCCAGGCAGACATGAATGTTCTTAAGGACCAAAAGACCTCTTCTGGAAGGCAGGCAGAGTTGTTAGTCAGATTATGGAGGTCAGGGCACACTACCTCTTCAGATTGTGCCTTAGTTGGACATGACAGGCAAAGGATTGATGAGGAGTGCAAGCTGTATGCTCCTGGTACCCTACAGACATCTTCAGAAAGTAAGACAGAGTTGTAGGCTGCATAATAGAGGTAAGAGACAGCAGGTATCTCTCTGCATCTTACCTCTGCTGGCAGTCCTCCAGATGGACCCCAGTAGTGGGATTCTTATACATTGTCTTTTTTATAGTGAGTCATGCCCTCTCTAAATCTTACTTCTCACAGACTTTGTCATGAAGGGCCATTGGAATTTTCTGAAGACTCAACTATATTAATGAGATGATAGTGTAGTTTTGCCCTTGAGTTTATGTTGTAGATTATGTATAGTGACTTGTGTATGCTCAACCAACCTTGCATTTCTGGGATGAAGCCAAATTGATTTTAATAGTTCTATTTAGTGTGTTCTTGAACTCAGTTTAGTAATACATTATTGAGAATTTGGGAATTAGTTTTTTTCAGAGAGGCTGGTGTAACAATGTCTTTACAAAGAGACTTTGAATACATTCTTTCATCTTTTCTCTTATAGAATACTTTAAGAAGATTTTAGTACCTCTTTAAGGTGTAGTTGAATTTTATGATAAATCCTTCTGGGCAAGTACTTCTTTTATTAGAAGATATTTAATTATTAATTTATTTTTGTTGTTTGAGATGGAATTATTTATTTTTTTATCTCTTCTTGGTTTAACTTTGATATGCAATATGCATTCTGAAAATTTCCATTTCTTTTAGATTTTATAATTTGATGGGGGTAAAGGTTTTAGAAGGATGTCCTTATAATACTCAGGGAACTATTTGGATCTGAACATTTTTGGTCATGTCTTAGAGAAATTCCAGGAACTATCTTAGCCCTTGGGCTGGCTATCACTCTTGGTTAGATAGATGTCATGGTCATTGTTGATTAATGTCCCTTTGTCTGTGTTTTTTCCAAGAAGCCTTGCCTGCATCTGTAGGAAACTAAAATGCACGGCCTAACATTGCTGCCTGTTCTAAAATGGAGTGGTTTAAGTCCTTTCAGTACATTTACTGTTGGAGGCTGACAAAAATATCTATTGACAAAAGTATTTATTGCTACAACAGATGGATTCATCTGTATTTTTATTTATTTATTACTTTATTCAAGTAATTTTGCTCCTTTCTTTCAACAGTTTAGTTGAGTTTTTCAACATTATTATCTTTTTCAAAGAAAGACTCCCCATGTCATTGATTCAGGAGGATTGTTTATTTTTGCCATTTTTATTCAATAAATTATAACATAATTTTAATCATTTCAATTATTTTTGCCACCTAGTATTTTGGCTATTATTAATTCTCATTTTTTCAAGATCTTATGGCATATCACTAAGTTGATGCTCTTTCTGATTTTTTTTGAAAAACCTAAATCATCAGTGCATGAATCATAAATTTTCTTTGTTCAAAATATTTTCTTTGTTCAAAAATATTTTCAAGTATGTGCATATAAATATGCATGCATGTGCACTTGCTTCTCTGTGTGTGTGCATGTATGGGTGTATATGTGCATATGTGTGTGTGTTTATAATGTGTATATGTTCTTGTGGATGTGTGTGCAACTGTAACAGTATATCAACACTTGTGTGACCACATCATAAAGGCCAGAAATCCACAATGGGTGGCTTCCTCCAATTATTCATCACCATATATTTGATACAAGATCTTGTGCTGGATTTTAAAATTTTTGACTCTGCTACATTACCAAGCCAGTACACTTTAGGGATATAAATCTCTCCCTATAGCTCTTCAATGCTGAAGTTTTAGATGCATGTGCCATTACCTGTCTTTTATGTGAGGGCTAGATATTTGAACTAATTTCTTCATAACTGTGCATCAAATATGTTAATGATCTAGTATCTCATGTTTTCCACTTTCTCTTACAAATACCACAGTCATAGTAACTATAGAGGCATTAAGATTTCTGCATAATATTACTATGATAAATATATAAAGAAAGCCTTATCACAATATCTAGGAATTCATTTCAATGAAGAAATTGTGATGAATGTATGTCTAAAATGATCACATGCATAAACATAAGAAATATAATATGCAGATAGAAAGTATGTAACATCGCAGACTAGCAAAGAAACTGTCACTTGTCTAAGTCACCTAATTTAAAACTATAAAGAAAGAATAGTAAAACCTTGCTTAAGGTTATCAAATACTTCTTTTATGCAACCAGAAGCTGGGGGCGGGGAGAAATGAGCATGTCTGTATTCTTCACCACTCAGGTTTGCTCATCTAAAGGAAAGTGTCCTATAGAAATTAAGATGCTAATAAAAAAGACTTTATTTAAGATGCACTTAAAGAGAATAGCACTCTACTAGCATCCTTCTTTCATATCCTACGATTTCATTTCACATTTGAAAAAAACTGGTGGAAAGTCAACATTGGCATAAAAAAGCAAACAAAACAAAAGGCAGATCATATTTTGAAGACGTATTTGAAAATAATATGAACCCATTATTACTGGAATGATTATGCCCTAAGACTGGAAAGACAGGTCAAGACTATTTCTCAAGCTACATTATAAAACTAAAAAAGAAAAAAAAATGTTAATTTTAGTTGTGTTTATAATACAGCATCTTCTTTGACGGAAACATCTTTAAAATATTGGGTGTTGAATTGGGGAAGATAACTCAGTGAATAAGGTTGTTAGTATCCAAACCTAATGTGTGACAATTTTAAAGGCAAGATTCACATGATAAGGAGGAATGAACTCCCACATGCTGACTTCTGTCCCACATGTGTACCTGTACCACCTCACATACACACAGATATAACTAGCAAATAAATACAGGTAGATGTCACTGTAAATCATAATCTTTGTATTTATGATTTGACGCTCTATATGACATGCATTTGCAAATTTATTGACATAGTCTCTTATTTTAAATTCACAAAGTCACTGAAAATATCTCTTACAACCCTAGGTTTTAAAAAATAATTATATGACATGAAAATGCTCCGAATTATTTTTCTCTAGCATGGCCACAATAGGGCTTAAAAGAGTATATTTTATATGTATGTGTAAATTTATTATGATATATATTATATATATAATGATAACTACAATATGAATGTAATTGGATATAAGCCAATAAAATATGTCAAGAAATCACAGAAAAGAAAAAGTGATTTTTATTTTTTTTCTGGGGTCATCAGGAATGAATCCATGGTATCGGATTTGAGTGATATGGAACCAACTTAGGTCACACACACAATACACAAACCCACAGGAACAGATAATTTTTATTTAATTTTTAAGAAAGAGATTTTTCCAATTGAGCAAAGAAGATATGTTAGAAATCATGGAGGCAAGACCCCTCCCATTCCGTAGAAAAAACTACAGAGCAGAGGAGAAATGGAAATAACCATAACCAGGCTCTATCACCTCCCAGCCAGGCCTTACCCTCATCTCCTTAATGCTCCAGAACCTTCAGAATAGCATCAGGGTAGTACAAGCTGGAGAGAAGAACATGCGAAGATGCTGTCTTAGGCATTACAAAGTGAAGCTCTGGCAGATCTCAAAAACAATGCTAACCAGTAATGACAAAAATGTTAGAATACAGTGATGATAGAATGTATATCTGAATTGAATTAATAAACACAGAGCAAGCAGAAGAACAATAAGTAATGTCCAGTCTTCTAAAAACTATCATAGAGAGTGAATATATCCTGACATTACTTTACTTCGCTAAAAACAAATTCTGTGAAAGGGACTCATTTGCTGAAGAAGAGGAATGGAAACAGTGCTATACCCTGGGTTTTGTTTGAACATGTCACATATGCAATGCATCATATCAGAAGTTTCTAGGCACCTCCAGAGGTCATACAAATAGTAACTTCAGCCACCAAAGTTACTCAAAATATGCATCACCATCTTATCCAGTGAGTTATAGAGAGAATAGAAAGCTCATTGCCTGGAGCATCAAAGTCATTTTTTGTAGAGAAGACAAGGAAGGGACATGGCAAGGAAGATAGGAACAGGGAGAATAATATATCAGAGTAATACACTTCAGAGAAACCTGGAGTGAGGCTGAGTAAATCAACCCCTGGATTTAGCACGAACATAAATATGAATGACTTACCCAGGGAAGATGAAGTAGAGCGGGTGTGGAATAAGCCAGATTACTGAGATTAACAGGTGTCTGGAAAAGCAATCATATGGAAACATCCAGTCATTTTTCTTCTGGTTAGTTGATGGTAAAGCAAAGCAGCACTATCAAGTTAGATTGTTAGAGGAAAAGGTATTGAGAGAGTAGACAAGTGGATAGGGTAGTCTCGCTCAATATTGACTGAAAGAAAGCAACAAGATTAAATTATTCAGCATTATAGGACACCATTTGTTAGGGCCCTTTATGAAGCATGGTATTCGATTCAACATAAATGGACATGGTGTGTGGTTCCTTTATGAATGCAGTGAACTGACAGGATAGGCTATGCCAGACAATACCTAAATAAGGAGACAATGAGAAGAGTTTCCTAGTAAAATAACCTTAGGAAGCAATGGTGCAGACTGCGCAATAAATAAAAGAATCAGCTGTTCATGGCAAGTACATGAGGTTAAACACAGTGCACTACGTGGTAGAAATGGACGTGGAGTTCTGCATCTGTGTATGTCAGTCAGAATATGTCTGCCCAACTGCTCAAGGACAAGAGCAGTCAGACTGGCAGACCTCGTGCAGCGGGAGCTTGATGGGGCCTAACCCCCTTTTAACAAACAGATAAAGAACACATCCCTAGTGAGCTTCTCTCCTGTAGCATATTTTGTCAGGTTTTCCAAAAGCAATTTGGAGAGAGCATTACCAGCCACAGTTAATAGCAAATGAAGCCAAGGCTCAGAGAGGTTAATATGAAATGGTCAAGTGCCAATTAATAATAGAGCCAAGATCCAAACTCTACATTCAGTGTGCTCTTCATCTGCAAATCAACTTTCCTCTCCAAGGTTGACTTTATTTTCAACCCCACTTTTAAGTTAAAGTTTAGAAATTACCTTATACAGAATAACTAAGTGTCTTACTTCAATATTTTAGTTTCAAAGAATTTGTCCAAGTCCAAAAGAATGATGATTGTAAGTATTATTGAAGGAACAGAACTGAGACACATTTTTTGTCCCATTAGTAAGTTTCCCTAGCACATGTTAATATCTTTTCATTCAGTGTCTCAGTTCTGAAGATACCTGAAAGGAAGAAAAATAGAACTCATAACCATAGCAGAAGACTATTGACTCTAGAATAACATTAGAAGCAAAAATGTTTCAAAGTGCCATAGACTCTAGAGACTGTCAGGACTAGAGATCCTGAGCCTTGGTACTCCCAAGATGGTGCAAGGGCTACAGAGGGCTACAGAGAGATATGAATAAACAGGAATTCTGCTCTAGGGATCAGGGACTGGGAAAAATCAGGACCATGGAAATACAAGAAGAAATGCGTGGTTAATTACACTGAATGCTTAGTTTCTTTGATACATCATTGACATTATTTGAGAATGAAAACAGGTATAATTTCTGGCATAATAACATTGATTTCAAATCACAAGCCATAACTAGTCATATATTCCATGACTGAATTATTTTCCACATGCATTAGCTACTTGCTTGTAAAAAGTCATAAGACCTAAGAATGCCTTTATATAGGAAAGAAAAGCATAGCAACTTTAACACTGATGAATTCTAACATCATAGTAACACTGATGAATTCTTCAGTGTTGATATGACACAGGATTGATACCTCTAGCATGTTCTAAGCAAAGACAAGTCTCTTTGTAAATAGAAACCATTGTTTCTAGCCTCACCATAACACTTGTCTTCATTCAGTAAAAAAATTCAAATGCAGTTCCTTTAATCAAATCAAATGTCCATGAGAAAAAGACCTGTACACTTACACTGAGCAGATTGTTTTGGGGAATGCTGTCTGAGGGTGGGTATTTCTTAGCTGTTGGATACTATCTGTATATAATAAAATATAAAAGTAAATTACAGAGGTTCTCTGAGCTTGAGATAGAAAAGAAATGAGAAGATATAATTGAACCTGTAAAGGCTTCATTTGTAGATGGGACATTTCCTCCTGAGAAATGAAAGATCTCCCAGTAATACAATGAATGTACTTCTGATTTATGGTAATTAATTCAGAATGTGGTTTATCTACCACATTGCCTACTATAGAAGATGAATTGTACAACAGGATTATCTGAGTCCTGGAAGTAAAATTAGCATAACCTTAGGAGAAAGTGAAGTTTTGCACTTTGTCTTCACATTGAAAGCATAGATCAAGCCATCCTGTCTTATTTCACTGCCCAGAGGTCCAATTATAAAAGGGAAATGAAGCAGAGAAGGAACGGCTTTCCTATGTAGTCTTCCATGTCATAGGTTTTTTTGGACATTACACCAAATTTCAGAGAAGATTGAGATGCATTCACATCGTTAATTCTGACCTCAAGATAAGAGTCACACTGGGCAGATAGTGTTCCTTGTGGTAGAATGTTTCCTCATACTCAAATCTGAAAAAGAAGAGTGAAGCCCAAATCACTGTATAGTGCCTACCACAAATCACTCTATAGTACCTACAGCGATGCTTCATTAAAATTTTGCCTTAGTTTCTGTGATTCCTTTATTGCAGTTTGGATGCCACTTCATCTTGGTCAGAATATTCAGGGATCAAATATAATTTATTATATCATAACAGCGAAGTCACACTCAACATTTAACCTTCAGCTATTAAAGAAAAACAAATTATATTTTTATTATCTCTACATGCTGTTACATAGTTACTAATTTTAGTCTTAAATAGTAGAAACCATATGCTAAAAAAAAGTGAGGTAATCAGTGTTACTTAGGAAACGACTGGGATTTCACTTACATGGTACAATCAAAATCAAATTTAAATAGCCACATAAATGCAAAATAGTATAAGATATTTAAATGTTCTCTAGTACTCAAGATTCCATTTTGCAAAATAATTCCTAAATTAGCCATTTGGGGGAAATTTTGTGGTTTTGCTTTAGGCTTATTTTGTGTCAAACTGAAAGCAAGACAGAGATATCACCTACAGTGCTCTGTGGTGATGGAAACACATCTCTCAAGAATCAGAAGCCTCATTGGTTCAGATAGTTGGTAGCAATGAGCAGTCTACAGTGCCAGGCACCTGACTCCCAGACTACAGACATGATTCAATTCTGTTTGTTGTGTGTTCTACTGGTATGGAAAAATGCAGTCATGACTGTAACATCAGAGTACATTCACTATCTAAAAGATTTGTATGCTTGCCTAGTTATCTTTCCCTCACATCAGCTATAACTTGAACTTTTTCAGATGCTCCTACACGTGGAATTACTAAATATTGTCACTTTATAGATGGAATCTATTTTACTTATTCATGCACACTGAAGGCTTCTCAGTGGCTGATTTTGCCATGGATTCATAGCTTCTTTCCTTATGAAACAGAAACACTTCTTTATCTGAAAAATGTGCTACAGTTTATATATGCTCATTCAACTAGAGAAGGGTATATTTTGGTTGCTCACAAACTTTTGAAATTAAGAAAAATATTTTCATAACTATTCAATTGCACCTTTTATATAAACCTAACCTTTCAACTCACTGGGGGAAACGTTAACTCTATGTGTGGTAGATCCTATCACAAGAACAGTTGTTGCTTCATGTACTGTTATCAGACTCTCTGCCTATTGAATAGGCCATTCTTCACAACTGCTACAGGAAAATTCCACTTGTGCCCACCCTTGTTAACATCAGTAGCATAGATTTGAGGATTGATTCTATTCCAACCTATGTGGTATCTCATTTTTTGTTTAATATTTTACTACCTTAATTATATGGAAAATATTTTATATCTTCTAGTAATATCTTTGACCATTTTGAAATCAGTTTGTTCATTTTTTTTACTGCTGAGTTTTAAAGGACTATTTTGGACCTGCAGTTTGTCAAATGTGCCTTTTCCAAGCATGTTCTCACAGTCTGTGTCAGGCTTCTCATTCTCTCGATGGTGTGTTTTTCAGACCAGACATTTTAAGTTTTAATGAAGTCCAGCTCATCAGTTATTCCTTTCATGGATCTTGCCATTTGTGTTACAACTAAGATGTTATCATAGGCTCAGAATCACTTGGATTTTCTCCTTTGTCACCATTGAGCTATTTTGTAGTTCTACATTTTTAATCTGTGATCTGAGTTGACTTTTCCAAATAGTATACAGTGCATTTCATATAGGTGTTTATATATGCAGGTGATATGCAGGTGATATGCAGTCCATAGTTTTGTCTTTTCTTATCACAGATCTATTGCCTACAAGTACATGAGTCACCCACTCCTTCTGTATCTGTACTATTGATCTGTTTTTACATGACTTGACCAATACCATACTGTCTTAATTGTAACTTTATAAAAAGTCTCAAAGTCAGATAGTATCTGACAACTGTTTTTAGCTTTTTGTTCTGGTGATTTAAAATATATGAATCTGTTTTCTTCTCCACGTGAAATTTGAAATCAATTTACAAAAAATATTGATTAAGTTTTTTGATTAAAAATATTGATTAAAACACATTAGATTGGTAAAACAAGTAAAAAGAACTACATCTTAATAATACGTACATTCTTCTTCTCCATGAATTTAACTTCACACCACTGCTTCACTCTTAGCTTTCATTAGAGATTTCTCATTTTCCTCACATAGTAGAAACAAGCCTTGTTAGACGTATACTTAAACACCATGATTCCTAAAAATGTGTTAATGTACATTAAAAGGTATTAACTTTGAAATATATTTTGCTGATATAGGAAAGTGATGTATTAAGCTAGTATTCTATATTCTTGGTTATTAGTTCAGTGAAGAATTAATCATTTTATAAATTTGGAGCCTGATATGAATTATTGGTCTTATGTATGTAGCTTGATTTATATGTCATTATACATTATTCTTATGTTATATAGAATCCAGAAAGTATGAGAAAGTTGTTAGCTGAACCTCAGGAAAACACTTTACAAAGTTTCCTCTTTAAGTATTCGAATACACCATGAATTTTCTGCATAATACCCAATATCATTCCTGAAGTGAAAACAGTCAGGTATGTTGTATAAGAATGTTTTTCATACATAATATTCTTTAGACTGAACCAAGAGCACACCACAGCTCCTTGTAAATACTGACCATCTTTGAATATTTTATGCTGTGTTAAGACATTATGATGGTGTCACACTGGAAACAATAATTCATCTTTCATGACACTGTATATTGAATCTACAGAATGATAAAATAAGTAAATTTTAAGAATGAAATAGCAATAGGAGATAGCCGAATGAGTTGAGTTCTTGACTTGTATGCATGAGGACATCACATAAATCCCCAGAACCATGTGAAAAAGCTGAACAGGATGGCTCTTGCTTATAATTCTATTTCTGGGGAGTAAGAAGAGCTGGATTACTGGTGAACCGGTGTAGCCTCTTTGCCAAGTTCAATGTCAATAAAAGAACTTGTCTAAAACAATGAAAATAATGGACATTCAAATGTACCTCTCTCTCTCTCTCTCTCTCTCTCTCTCTCTCTCTCTCTCTCTCAAACACACACACACACACACACACACACACACACACACACACACACACACACACACCCATTTCTCCTCTTCTTCCAGTCTGACCCTTACAAATGCTCCCCACCTTTATCCTATCCCCTTCACCTCAGAGAAAGGGAAACCTGGGATCCAAGACTACTAGTTTAGGGAGGTGTGCAGAGAATTCATGTTGTGCTTGAGAAATTAAAGCAGTCACAATAATATGGACTCTCCCACATCAAAAACTAATTAGAAAAATACTCTACAGTGTTGTCTTCAACCCAATCTTATGGAGGCATTTTCTCAATTGAGGATTCTTCTTCTCTGATGACTATACCATGTGCCATGTTGACAAAGAACTAGCCAGCACAAGACACAACAAGACTGATGATAGATAGATAGATAGATAGATAGATAGATAGATAGATAGATAGATATGACTTCACAGAGACTGTAGCAGCAAGCACAAGATGTGCCCAGTTCCAATCCAGAATAACTTCCAGCATTGACAAAGGAAGTGACACAAATTCCTAACACTAACCAATAAGCTATTTACAATTGATATCTCTTGGAAAGGAAAATCAGCTTTCTGCAGTGAAGTGTCTCTGAGTATATAGCCACACTCCATGAAAGGCCCCATGAACAGTAGAAATTGATTAAATGAAAACAGATCACATGTTTGCTTACTTGTTTGCTTTCTTTTATTTTTGATACTAAAATATAATTTCATCCTGTTTTTCTTCGAAACTTTCCATATATCCCTCCTCGTTCCCTTTCAAGTTCTTGGTCCCTTTCATTCATTAATTGTTAATATATAAATAAAGTATACACATAGATATTCATAAATATAAGCTGCGTATCTGTAAAATTTTACTTGCATTATGAATTCAAGGCTCACCATTTGGTATTAGACAAACAATTGGTGTGCTCTTCCCTGAAGAAGACTATTTACTTTACTTTCCCTTTAGTTTTGTGTAGGGTTTAAGTTTTTCCTCCATCTAATTTGGCATGTAGACTGTTGTTTTCCTTGATCAGTTCTTATTTAGGCAGCTCTTTTAGTGAGATGTATAGGTATAGCTTTTGGGATTACTAGAAGACAGTCTTATAGGAAACTTCTTGAATTTGAGCTCTTGTAATCATTCTGACCCCACTTCTGCAATGTTTCCTGAGCCTTTTGGTTGGGAATTGTCTTGTAGATGTATCCATTGGAACTGGGCTCCCCATCTCTCCATGATGATTGGTTATGCTTTTCTGTAATGCTCTCTATCTGTTGCAAAGAGTTGTGTATACACACACACACACACACACACACACACACACACACACAGTCACTATAAGGAAAAGAATGTAATTAAGAATTATGCTAGTTTAGTGCTGGTTGTAGGTTTTTAAAGATCCATGAGTTCAATAGCCTTGAGTTGTTAGCTAGGTTTCATCACCAGGCATTATGATCCCATTGCCTACCAAGACTTAAGTACAATTAAGAGCAATTGTTTACTGACAATGTATACCTGCCACCACTGCACCCTCAGGGTTATTGTGCCATAGAATAAGTAAATAGTCCTAGTAGGACATTGTGGTTCACAGGGGTTTTAGCTGAGGAGGACAGTGGATGGCTTCATTCTTTGGAAGGTTGCACTGTAAATTCTGGTAATATGACAACTAGTTCTCATGGGAAGGGCATTCATGTCAGAAACAGCTCAGATGCTTCTGGATCCTGCATCTGAAGTGCTTGGTGCTTTCAACAACAGCGACCTACCTTACACTTCAGTAGGAAAACAAGGGACATACCATAATTTGCAATGTTTGGGGAGTTGCCTAGGTAACTTTGAATAAATGACTTAAAAGAGGACATTCTCATGTCTATTGTTGGGTTTTTGTTAGTTGTTCTTTAGCTCTTAAAGAAATAATTGTCAACCCAGATGTAAAAATGTAATTTATACTATATATGTACATTTGTATCTCAACACACATGCACCACACACACATACACACACACACACACACAAACACACACACACGCATACACACATATACATATACATTATATATATATATATATATATATATATATATATATATATATATATATAATAGGTATTATAAGTAGATATTAAAAGTATGGTTTTGAAGTGGAAACTTCCAGTGTCTTTGGAAAGTCAGTTATGTCAAATGATGCTTTGCTGGTGCACACAGTTAAAATGATATTTTGCTATGTTTAACACATGAAAGGATGAGTGATGGAGGAATATAAATATGACTCCATAGAAAGTGAGATCTGGAGCATTGGTTTGCTTTGCTTAGCCTCGCTATCTTTCCTTAACAACATACATGTATTGGTTTACCTTATATTGTGTTGCTGTGTCTCTGCTGTGGTGACACCAAAGAGAGAATCACCAAAGAACTTTCGGTATGGTTCCCGAGGCTTCTTACCACTTCCATGGCATGCTGGGGCTGGCATGCAGTGGCAAGCCTTGCAGTTTCTTCTAAGTTGAACTGCACATGCTGGTTCATGTGTGGTGACTGCAAAGAAGACAGGACTGCAGCTGCTGGTTCATATTTTCTGTTTGCTACTGTACTGAACTGCTGATATCCTGACCAAAAAGATTGGACTTACCCTCAAAGAACTATTTTTAAACAGGTCTACTTCCTTTGTATCCCAATAACTTTTTTCTTCAACTACCTCTAGTAGGGTGTGAGCTAGAGGAGAGATTGAACCCTTGTTAAAGTAGGATTGAAAAACTTTATGCCTATCTGATTCCTTGTTACGTTTTCCAAGTCCTTAACTGCTATTCTACACTCCTGTGTCCGTATTCTGTATTTATCTGCCTCTTCACTCACTAATCACACCTCCTTTCCCATTTTTCCCTATTGGAACACTTTTACCCTGCTATCCCCCTCTCTACTGTTTCCTTCCCATTGATTCTCTCTCTCTCTCTCTCTCTCTCTCTCTCTCTCTCTCTCTCTCTCTCTCTCTCTCTGTCACTGAAGGAAGGGGTTCATTTTATTTTGTGATTGTTGTCTTACTGATTTTCCTAGATTTTAGGTTGGTTTGATTGTAGGGTTTGTTGTTGTTGTTGTTGTTGTTTCTTAGTTTCGTTTTGTTTTTGTCTTATAGTTGTTTTCACTTTATTTTTGAGAAAGAAGGTTGTGAAACATAACGTTTGGTGGGTAAGGAGACCAGGAGGAGCTGAAAGGACAAGGTGAAGGAAAATATGATAAACTATTTTGCGTGTAAAACATTAAATAAAATTTAAAATATTTATTGGATCATTAATAAAGAACATTATACCAAAAGAATGGCATATAGACTTTATAATGAACTGCTTATGTTTGTGTTTATCTGTCATCTATCTTTCAATCTATCCATCTTCATCCATCTATTAATCTTGTGAGTAATATGTTATTAATTAGACACACCTGCACACACACACACATGCGTGTATGCTCACACGCGTGTGCACACACACACACACATACACACACACACTGATCTGAAGATCATCATATCATTTGAAATCCAAGGGTTGGTTCAACTTTACTTTTTTGAATAGCTCGAAATGTGGCTAAAATTAAACTTTGCATTAAGTATCAACTTAATTCTGTGGCTATGCCTCACTGGGTAAGCCACTTGTCACATTAGCTGGAGGTTATGGGCTTTGATCTTAGACATTACATGATGCCAGATATATTGGTACATATCTTGTAACGAGATGGGCAGTGAAGACAGGAGAATCTACCATAGCTTGCAGACCAGATAGCCTGGTATGACCCAATGATTACCATGTGATCTTATCTCAAACAAGGTGGATAATAAGAACAGATGACCAGGATCGTTTTATGACTTGCTAGTTAAAATACAAGTTAGTGGTGCATTTGCCCCGGCACTCACACAACATACTTGCTCATGCTTGTATACACACACACACACACACACACACACACACACACACGCACACACACACACACACATTCACACACACATCATCACATCATTAAAACAACACAGTAATGTTTTTGATAATTGTTGGGTCTAATGCATCCTCTTGATTTCATAAATGAAGAGATATATACTTTTTCCATGTGTTGTTAAAATATAAACTATGATTGTATGTGCCAGGAAGAGATCAAACATAAAACAAAGCTTCTGACCTAGCTGAATATTTTTAAAAATTGTTCTGTGCTCTATTTAAAATTCTAAATTGTCAGATGCACATACTAAGTCTCATGTACATTTAATTAAATCAGGACATTGATCCTTTAAAGAAAAATGTGATCATTTTTATATTATGTGCGAGTCTATGAAAGCCGCCAAAATCCCAAGTCTGACTAAAACTGAAGCATGTAAAATTTGTCATGCCTGTGTGTCAGGAGCCTTGTGCAGGGCATCTGCTGGTCTAGATGATGCTAACCTCTATTTTCTAATGTCCATGTCTCTAAGCCAGACAGATTCAACTTGTCTTGGATGACACTCCTGAAGGTTCCCAGTTCTATCATCTCTTATGGAAATTCACATCCTTGGCTTCATGCTGTTTTCTGTTCAGTATTAAATATTATTAAATGTCTGTTTATGAATAATATATGCTTGATGCGCTGCTATTCTAATACTATTTTACTTTTCATATCTTAAATTTTAGCAGGCAGTATATTGAATTTTTCACTATATGGAAGAGTATAGTCAGAAGTAGTGCTGAAATTGGGGCTTCATTCTGTCTAACAGTCGTAAAAATCAACAGAATTCCGTAAACACGGGGTCTATTAAAAGGAATAAAAACTAAATTGACGATTTCAGGTATTTGAGTAAATGTCTTAAACAAATAACAGAGGAACTGGTATCTAATGAATCAAAGAATATTGGAAGACTTCAGGCATGTGAGTAAATGTCTTAAATAACATAGGGACTGGTATCTAATGAATTAAATAATATTGGTTATAATTTAGTTGTTTTATATCATTTACTAACTAAATGATATAAAACACCCTTTGTTGGTGAATTGTATGAAGTGCATGGATGCTGTTTCATTTCATTTTGCTTTCTCAGACAGAATCTGACTATGTAGCCGGGCTGGACTTGTTCTTGCAGAGATCTTCCTTCCTCTGCCTCACAAATGATATGATTACAGGCATACTTCATCACAGTTTTCTTGATGCTGTTTTTACATATATACTCAGGAGTGCCTCAGTGAAAGTTCATGCATATCACTCTTTTTTAATTTATTTTACACTCCACATTTTATCCCCGCCCTACCCCCCTGTCCACTATCCTACTGTTCCACATTCCATGCCTTTTCCTCAGATCCCTGTCTCTATGTGGATGTCCTCACCCCCACCCCACCTGTCCTCTAAACTCCCTGGAGCCTTTAGTCTCTTGAGGGTTAGGTGCATCATCACTTAAAAAACACAGACTCAGCAGTCCGCTACAGTATGTGTGTTGGGGGCCTCATATGAGCTGGTGTGAGCTACCTATTTGGCGGTCTAGTGTTTGAGAGATCTCAGGGGTCCAGATTAATTGAGACTTCTGTTCCTCCTACTTATAAATGCACGTTATCCTCTCATACTCTTGATAAAACATCTTATCAATGGCAAGATATTTCAGAGCTGGCTCAAGACTGAAAGAAACTCATTATTGGCATTTTGAGAAAGATTTATGTTCTTAAGAAACACACATGTCAGGATGTTAGCAATTTTGGCAGTTTAGTAAGGATTAGTTTGAGAACTCAGAATGGTAGTTCCAAATTGTTGGTAATTTAAAGTAATCAAACCTGTCTGAAACAGCCTTCAAAGGTTGGTTAAACATCTTATAAAATTCATTAGCAAATCCATCTGGACCAGTGTCTTCTCCAGATGGAAAGCATTCATTACTGTTCTTCATTGCTTATCATTTATTATAGGTGGAGTTTAATTTTGTAGGGTGATGATAGTTATAGTCAATAAATAAACTAAGAAATCATTTATTACTCATCAATATATATTTCTATATTGCCACATCTAAAAATGCCAGTGTTATATTTATGACATATCTCAATTAACATACATGTTTTATTTTATATGTATATTTAAAATTTATTTAAAGGTAAAATAATTGTGACCTTTTTTGAAATATGCTACCTCTATTGCTATCTTTTAGTGAAATGTAACTTTCTTAATATATGAGAATTCCAGGAGATATTTAATTCTATAAATTGGCATTTTGAGATATTTCTGCTGAATTAAAGTGAAAGAAAATACTCGAAAGCATATGGAATAAGTCATTAGAATATATGTTTAAGTAAAATTCACAAATATTTATGAACACTTATTTTATTGTAGGTATTATATATTCCAAAAATAAATATTAGTAAAATACAATTAATAGTTTAGGAAATGAAAGGAGATAAAAAAGAGGGAATTGAAATTTGTAAAATGAAGAAAACAACTGATCTGAAGAATACAGTAGCAACCAAATCAGGGGAACTCAGCTCTTTCTCGATGTTTAAAAACTTCAGACATGGAGTGAGAAAGAGAACACTACTGATGTGTGTGAAGAGAATCTTCTAGACAGAAGGAGCTGTGTGGGACAGCCTAGCATATTCAGAAATCTGCACTTGTTGTCTTTCCTTACAGTGGCCATAGAGCATTGGTGGTTCTGATTTTCTCAATATATAATTAGATATATATATATATATATATTATGTGTGCAGTCGTTTGCATGTATTTGTGTATGTATGTGTTTCCATAAAAGAAGGACTCTGCTACATCAGCATATCCCCAGGCTATGAAGGGAACCCAGCTGAGCAAATGAATGAGGGTAGAGTTTATTACCCTTATGCCAGAAAGCTAAGAAAATTCTCATAGTTTTAGAGCCAGTTTCTTTGAATATCTCCATTCAGCCAAACAGAGAGAAATGTCACTCAAAATGCAGTAGAGGCCCTGTCGACCTCCACTGTGTGACCCCGTGGAGATTATAAAGAAGATAGTAGAAGGTAGCTGCTGCAAAATCTAGGTATGTCTCAGAGACATGCACTTACCAAGACATTGTATCTCAGTGGGTCTAAACTCTCTCTATAGTTGAAATTGTTAAGGCACCTCAAGGCTGTCCTTGACCACTCATATGAAAGCAATTGCAGTTGGCCTTTGCCCTTGACCTGTGTCATTTAATAGTACTTTGTTCTCACTCAAGATCAAGGGTCATATTGTGTAATAAATCATCTCTTTGGCTTTCTTGAAAAATAAGGAAATTAAAAGAAATGGGTGAGATTTGCACATTAGGACATATGATCCGAAAGTGAATCATCAGCCCAGGTTCAAAAATAAACTTCAGCCAATGCTCATGACAAAATTACTAAACAGCCACCTTGTGCTGCTGGCAGACTTCACTTAGGCTTAAAATGTTAGAGAAGTTCAAACAACATTAGAAAAGGTCATTACTCTGAATACAGCCTCTTTTCCTCTAGGTCTGAAACACTCTTATTTTCCCAAGGAATTTATCATACTAAATACAACTGAGGAGTTCTCTTCCCACAGAGTAAGAGGTGCTATTCATTTGCTCAGCTGGGTTCCCTTCATAGCCTGGGGATATGCTGATGTAGCAGAGTCCTTCTTTTATGGAAACACATACATACACAAATACATGCAAACGACTGCACACATACAGTTGCCATACTCATTCTCATCACAAACAATTTGTCCTGTATCTGTAATAATGTACACCTTAAAGGGTACACAGGTGGAACATGTATTACATTTATTACATATGATTGACTTTCAAATGATAGAAAACCTAGAAGAAGAAAAAATACAATCAAGGACAACATATCTTATTCAAACTTTCCTGTTTCTAAAACACATAGCTCCTACCATCCCAGGCCAGAGGGAAAATGGAGCATTCTAAAACTCTGCTCTGGCTAATGCAAGCCTGCTAACTGGTGAGCACTGGAGATAAACTGAGATTAGGGGAGATCTAGGGACCATACCTAATAAATTTGAGCTGGGACAGAGTTTCATCTTATTTGGTTGGGTCTAAAGGCATGCTCAATCTCCTATATCCTCTGTCAGTGAAACTCATAGTTTATCTCCCATGTTGCAAGAGACTCCAGGTCACTGTTGAGAAGATATATGTCAAACATATTGATTGTGAAAACAAAGTCCTCTTCTGAGCACTTCTGTGATCTAAACTTTACACACTATTTGGAAATGGTAAAATAATAAGTCACTGTAGATCACAGGTAAATACTCACCAAACTTGAAATTAAAAATCATATTCATGGGAGGAGATACAGAGACAAAATGTGGAGCAGTGACTGAAGGAAAGACCATCTAGAGACTGCTCCACCTGGGGATCTATCCCATATAGAGTCACCAAACCCAGACACTATTGCATACACCAACAAGAGCTTGTTGACAGGAGCCTGATATAACTGTCTTCTGAGAAGCTCTACCAGGACCTGACAAATATAGAGGTTGATACTCTCAGCCAACCATTGAACTCAGCACAGTGTCCACAATGGAGGAGGCAGCTACAGCTTCCCAAGTAGCTGAAGGGGTTTGCAACCCAATAGGAGGAACAACAGTAAGAACCAACCAGTACCACCAGAGCTCCCAGGGACTTAACTACCAATCAAACAGTACACATGGAGGGACCCATGTCTCCAACCACATGGGTAGCAGACGATGGCCAAGTTGGACATCAATGAGACCTGGAAGGCTCATTGCCCCAGTGTAGGGGAATGCCAGGTCAGTGAAGCAGGAGTGGGTAGGTTGGTGAGCAGAAGGACAGGGGATGGGATAGGAGATTTTCTGAGGGGAAACCAGAAAAGAAGATACCATTTGAAATGTAAATTAAGAAATATCTAATAAAAATCAAAGAAAAAATCATGAAATATTAGTAGGTCTTGGAGATTCAGATAGGTTTGCAAAACTAACATATGTGGCTTTGTATGTGTATGTGAGTGTGCGTGTTTGTATTTCAAGTTACAAAAAACATATATTTGACATATATTTAACAGAGATAATTGTGCACATTTTTAATACCAGAACTGAAGAAGCATAGAAGACTGAATGCCAAGGTTTGCTGGTTAACCAGCCTCATCTACATGACAACTTTCAGGCCAATGAGAAACTCTCTTAATAACAGAGTGATCCAGCTGAACATCTCAGTGTAAAAGCACTTGTCATACAAGCTGACCACCTAAACTCAGCCCCCTGAATACACAGCAGAGGAGAATACCTACTCCTGTCCATTGTTCTCTGACAAAACCCAATTCTCCTGGAATATCCTATGTACTAGAAGATTACCTTGGAATTTGGGGACTATGCCTCTACTTTCCAGATGATAGGTATATGGGTATATGCCACCAAGTTCGGTTTATGTATAATCTGCTATGGATCAAACCTAAGGTTTCATATTTATTACATAGGCATCATACCAAATGATTTATATCTTTAGCCTCAGCTGCATAATTATAATGTTTTCTTTATTTTCTGTATCATTCTTCAGTGGATCCAAATACAGTCCATGGTATCTTAGAGATTGTTGTACATGCCTAGTGGGACAAAAGAAATGCCTTCTTGTGGTCATCACAGAGAACTTGGCCTCATTCACTCTATGGACATTATTGAAAGCTGTGCAATTCTATGTAATATTGACATAATCAATTATCTCAAGCTTGTTACATTCTATAATATATCTATGTTTTGCTTGAAAATACTAAATGCTTCAGGGTATACTCATGAGCTCTCTAGAACAGAATTTAGGGGAATAGGAGTCTAAGAAGTACATGTGATAAAAGGCCTATCATATGCTTCCAAGTTAAAGAAAGGATTCATAATAAGCAGTAGCAAAAGTAGCACTACATACAATGAGACTTAAAAGGCTTTCCTCGAGAGGTTTAGAGGCTCATACAGAACATAAGATACAGATATTGTTTCAAGAGATAGAACTCACTAGAAATTTGGAATCATACATGGTTTTGGGTTTTTTTTTGCATTTTTTAATTCTTCAATATATTTTACAGTCCAGAATTTGTCCCCCTCCCAGTCCACCCTCCAACTGTCCCACATCCCACACTCCCCCCATCTCCAAAAGGATGCCCCACCCCCACCTCACCAGACTTCACTCCTGGTACCCCAAGTCTCTTGAGATTTAGGTACATCTTTTCTGACTGAGTCAAACCCAGCAATCCTCTGCTGTATAGCTGTTGGGGACCTCATATCTGCTGCTGTATGCTGCCTGGTTGGTAGCTCAGTGTTTGAGAGATTCTGGGAGATCCAGGTTAGTTGAGACTGTTAGTCTTCCTACAGATTTGCCCTTTCCTCAGTGTCTTCCATCATACCCTCAATTCAACCACAGGGGCCACCAACTTCTCTCCATTGGTTGGGCACAAACATCTACATCTGACCCCTTCAGCTGTTTGTTGGGCCTTTTGAAGGGCAGTTATGATAGGCCCTTCTTTGTAAGCACTCTACAGCATCAGCATACATGATTTTTTTAAATTACAGAATGATCAGAAAATATAGAAAACTTCCTAACAACCTATCAACCACAGACACAAGCACAGATACACTTTCTGCTTTCTACCCACCTCTGAATATCTAATAGCATCACAAACCTCCATTTGGCCTCCCTAATATTGGAATCAAATACTCTTTTTCACACCCCTTACTTCAGATTGCCCAGGTTATTTCTGTTAGAATGATCTTTGTAAATTTCTAAGTAATTCTGCTCTAAATGGGTAGAGTTGCTTTGATATTGGGAAATACTATCCATGGTAGAAGAGATGTGTTAGACTCTGAGCTTCGTTTTTCCTATGTAAGTTTTATTTCCTTTGAGCACCTGATCAGACATTTAATATTAAAGTGTACCCACACATCAGTTTCATATTAGCGTAATTTTCCCATTTTTGAGGGCAAAAATGGCTACCTCAAATATACAGTGAAATTAATATAGTTTCTCTTGTCTAATGCAGACTTTTAGAATATTTCACCAGCTTTTGAGAGTTTGGGAGATTGAGTTTCTAAGAATTTAGAGTTTGAAACTTTGCATTCAAAGCTTGCCTGTATCCATCTGCTTCTTCCATAAAGTCCAACCCATGTCCTACTGTCCCTATTGCAATGAATTCACTCAGAAGTTAAAGAGTCATGGACATAGTCATACGGACAGTAGGACATGGGTTGTACTTTATTTTGTTCTTAACAGAGTTTTAAATCTTCACACTTAATACTTAAAGATGATGTAAAGAAATAAACAATCAAATGAAATTTGTTCTTTTCATCAAACATGGATTCTATTCAGTGTCACCACCAGCAACTCATTTTCAGAGAGGAAGTTCTGGATTCCTAGCATATTTTCAACACTACAACTTGGCAGAATGCTTCTAGAAACCCTCAGACTTGCATAGCAACTGTCTTCAATTACTGCTTGATAGGTTGTCTTAATACTTTAGTATTATTATTAAACTTAATAGTTTAGTAATCTTAGTGCATTCTACTTCTGCCATGTTTTAATAGCGATCTTTACATGAAACTCCAAATATGAGGCATGGTTCTCTTCTGTTCAGATGTACCACAGGAAAGAAAATACTTAGTTTGTGTTTAATTAGGGAAAAACTGGAAGAAGCTGAGGAGGAGGGCAACCCCTGTAGGAGGAACATCAGTCTCAATTAATCTGGACCTCTGAGCTCTCTCAGACATTGGATCACCAAGCAGGCAGCATAAACCAGCTGATGTGAGGCCCCAACACATATAGCAGAAGACTGCCTGGTCTGGGTTCAGTCAGAGAAGATAGTCAAGAGACTGGAGGCCTGAGGGAGTTTATAGGTCTCATGCGGTGGGGGTGAGGAGGTGGGACATGCTCATGGAGACAGGGTCAGGGATGTGGAACAGATGGAGAATGGACAGGGAGGGGGACAAAATCTGCAGTGTAAAAAAATAAATAAATAAAAAGAAGGAATATAAAACATAAAATAAAATAAAATAAAATAAAATGTTCTAAATTGAAGGAGAGTAAGAAATCTGGACATGTTAGCATGCTTCCAAATTATACCATGTTGAGAAGTTGGAGGAGGTGGTTCTTTTACAGAGAAGGGGAATGCAATTGAAGAGAAAATTCCATAAGTTGGTCTCGTATAAAATCAGAGCATTATTCTGAATAGAGGTATAGATGGTATAGAGGTATAGATGGTATAGATCCATTCTGATAAGTTCAGAACACTCAGTACCTTCTTGTTCTTCCCAATATCAACATGTCTTTGGGGAGCTCCTACCTATGCTATTCTCTTGTATCTGCACTTCATGGAATCTCCTCTCTACTCCTTTAATGCTTCTGCCACATATGTAAAATATGGACAAGGGCTGTTCATTTTTCTCTTCTTTTCCTGCCATCAACATAGATCAAGACTCTATCCTCTCAAAGTAGTCCCTGGAAAGATGTGTATGCCACTATATTCCTTCCTATACTTAGTGGCCAATGAAATTTTGATGTCGCATAAATTAAGACACATGGCCTTCACCCCTGCTGAGTACCTCTTGGTATCTCTCTTCTCTTAGAAGGTACTTCATTCCTGAGTCTTTGTCCCAAGAAACCCAACATCATGTGTGTGTGTATGCTGTAGTAAATAACACTTGCACTGTGTGTACATATGCTATAGTCAAGAATCTTTGGCTCTCTCCATTTCTGAGTTAAAAACATTTTTGTCTTTCCAAAATTTAAACCATCATTCCAATGTGGTGCATAATTGTGGGAAATCCAATAGCTATGTATGGATGTGTCTTACCTAGCATGTAGCACTGGTGCTTCTTTCAAAATTCCCTTTGTCTGTTACTATTGCTATTTTAATTACCTTATGTACTGCTGAAGTCTTCTTTCATTGAATGTGGTTAGAAATATTTGAGCCTCACACATCTAGATGATCTCAGGAAGACATCAGCCATCATTACTAAAGAAAACAAAGAAACAAACACATAAACATGCTTTTGAGCAGGTTTCTGGTCAAATACATGGAACAATTTATAGGACTGCATATTTGCATATTAAGAAAAGAAAAAGTGTATGAATGTTTCTAGTAGTCTAAAATATTCTTAACAATTGTTAAGAACTTCAATTACTAAGTTTCTCTAAGAATTCATTATAATGCTGAAGAATTAATCAATGGGCAGGTTTCATTTCAGTAAATAAAAGAATATTTATCTTAGTCATTACCAAAATAGATGTCTATTTTCTATGAAAATAATTCAATCATTAATTGATGTTATACTGAGTATCTCAGATATATAATCTATGTGTCATAGCTAGAGACGCCATTGCTTGAATGATGATACCGTACCATCACTGATATCCATAGGATGGTAATTTTTCATTGAGCTATACTGATACCCATTTCACAGACCATTTCTCTTTGAAATGGTACATTTTACACCATTGACAGCCCTGTTGTTCAATAAGATTGCTACTAACTATGTACAAACAAGTAGCACTTAAAATGTGACAAGCACAAACAGTTCTGTTATGTGAGGGAAAAATTCAGTATTGAGGACTACGTGAAAAATAAACATGCAAAATATTATACTAATATTTATTGATTATATATTAAAAACAAGATGTTTGCCATGCTGGGCTTGATAAATATACGTTTTAAATCTTGATCCATTATTTTATTTTATAATGTATTTACTAGAAAACAGTGATTTATATATAAGACTTTATTTCCTTTAGACAATACTGATCTAAACTGTACCTTTAAAGGAGTATTTTCAAGTCAGATCCAGCCATGGATCTACATTTTAATCACTTGGAAGGCTGAGACATAGAATCAGGAGTTCAACGGCAGTCTGGGCTACATACCAAGAGCCTACTTATTAAGCAGCCACAACAAGAACGGGATCCTCTTTTTCTTATTTTCATGAACTACTTATTGATGAAGTACACTCAACGTCATGCTTAGGCAAGTACACTATGTGATGCCATCTGACCATGCAATGCCATCTGTCTTTGCATTTGTAATAGTCATTCTTTGTACATGAAAGACTTTCCTACCTCCTTGAGATAGCTTTGTAAAGCCATATTGTCCATACTGTCCACCAGTGCTTCAATTGTTACCTAATTTGCTTTTTTTTTGTCTACATATAGGCCGAATTTATTAATGCCAAGGCTCATGGGAAAATAAATGGAAGTAATTATAATTAAATGAGTAGCAATAATTAGCTTTTAAAATATTCTTCATCATTTGTACCCCTAAAACAAATGAAAATTAGTAAATGTATTCATTTATTTCCTGTCACTGTGGCCAAATAACTGATGAGTCAACTTAAAAGCCTATAAAGCTTCTTTTAGATAAAAATTCCAAAGGTTTTGGTGCATCATGTTGGTCAGGGTATGTAGAAACAGAAAAGAGCTGTTCACACTTGACAGAGAGAATGCACAGAAAATAGGGAATAGCAGCCATGAATGAAAACACCAAAGACTCATTTTTGTTAGGTAGGCATCATTTGCCAGTTTCCAGGAACACTCAAAAAAATGGCTACTAGTTGTGGACCAGACATTCACAGCAGGATCTTTAGAGGAAATTAGGGATTCAAAGAGCACCAGTGAAAAAGCAAGAAAACTGCAACATTGACAGAGGGATTTACTGATGATTTTACTGAAGTCCAAAACCAAGGCACCTTACTTCCTAGTAAGATTAGATGTTTTAGTCTCCTTCTGTTGCTGTTTTATCTTTTGTTTTTTTTTTCCTTTGGTGTGGTTTTCTTTTGAGATTAGGGTCTCACTATGTAGAACTGACTGGCCACAAAATTACAGCAGACTAGCCTCAAATTTAAAAACTATGCCACTGTTTTCTGTATTGGATGTTGAGATTAAAGACATACACTTCCAGGTCCAAATTCCATTATCTTTATTCAGGTACCTCACCCTATTTACTGCATGCACACATGCACTCACATAGTTATGTTAAAACACACACACACACACACACACACAGAGAGAGAGAGAGAGAGAGAGAGAGAGAGAGAGAGAGAGAGAGAGACAGACAGACAGACAGACAGAGATAGAGAGACAGAGACAGAGACAGACAGAGATAGAGAGATAGAGACAGACAGAGAGATAGAGAGATAGAGAGACGGAAAGGAGAAATGGAGATTGACAGAGACAGAAAGAATTCACGGTTTATAAGGAATTTTTCACTATCTTCCCAGATTTCCCCTCTCTCCATCATCACAGGTGGTCTCTAGAAGTTAAGCTGTATTTTCTTCTGGCAAATCCCAGCTCTTTTTTTCATGCAAAGATAGTCACTTTTATTGTCTCTCCCATTATGATGCACGTATGAGGCTGAAATTAATAGGGCACCTACCACAGGTTTCCTTAGTTGATTGCCAATACGGTTAAGGATGTTAACACTCAAGGATATTAAAATTGGAATAAAAGAAATTACATCATTTCAAAAAGAAAGTATTTTAACGTGAGGTCCCATAAAATAAAGTAAACATTCTAAAAAGTGAAGCCTATAAACACCAGGAAGATGGATAAGTTGACACCTCATTCTGCATATCTCTGTTTAATAATATTATATTTCATTTCCCATGCTATGAAAACAGCCATTACCCAAAGCAGCCACTCGTAAACAGGCCTTGTGAACAGATTGCATCCTTGTTGGTGGTATGATAATTGAAATAAGTTTTCTAGTCTTTTATGAGAAAATACCAGATGTATAAAATACCTATTAATCAACTCTCTTACTTTTGCAAATACAAGCTTCAGTACTGATGGCTATTAATGAATAAATTCTGCAATGGAAAAGATAACTGCAGAAACCCAACACAGAATCAGTTAAGACATCACCCACAGCCTGATTTTGCACTGTTTCTGCCTCAGTAGGGGACCATAGAACCACTCTTATGGACCCTCCGAGGAAACACTAATGTCCACTTACCATCATGACTGGTAATTTATCTGTGTCCTAAAATAAGACTCAATGAATTGAATGGCTTTCCATGGATACTTCCCTTCATAACTATAACGTCAGCCTCCTGCACTATTAAATGAAGATCCGATGCTCAACAGATCCGAGAACCATACCACTGCCAGTCCACACTTTCTAATACAAACACATAATGCTGGGAGCACAGTGCAATTCAATGTAGAGCACTTGCCTAACAAGAGAAGAGCCATTAATAAGTTCCCAGCTTTCACAAATACAAAGATAAATCCATTCTCTGTGATTGTATACGTGTTTATGTATTTGTGTATATATGCAAATAAATAAACAAGATTATTATGAAAAAGTATGGAACCCATAAGAAGGAAGAGCAGAATAGAAAAACTAGCCTAGGAAAGAAATATTGAAAACACAAGTGTTTTCCCTAAAGTGTTACGAAAATTTGCATTTGGGGTGAAACTACACAAACTCTTTTCCTCTTGGGTTAGAGATGGAAAAAAAATAGTGTTCCTAGAAGTGGCAATAGGTTGCTTAAAAAAACTTGCTTTTCATTTTCTTTCTGAATTATGATTCACTGTCTTCCCTGAACAGTGCCTCTAGAGACAGGAGTACACACCTCCCTCTGCTAGGCTGCTTCCAAATTTCAAGTTCAGGGCTTTGCTGATACAGTCTAATTTTATCTTCCCAGTGTTCTTGATTATCTTGCTGGCTTCTTTTACCCCATTTTTAATTTAATTCTGAAAGTCATGGGTAAGATTTTATCTACATACCTAATTTTCATAGGCAACATTTATTTAACATAAATCTTACAATGCCCTGTCAAAGTAATATTTCTCCCTGAATTGCATGGCTCCCATTCTAGTATCTGACTTAAATTCTCAACATGTACACCAAACATCAGGTACCATGTGAGGCACAAAGACTGTTCATGCTTCAAAATTCATTTAGCATGGCCCCTTCAAGTATACAAGTTTGGGAATCCCTTTCTTCCTCTTCCTCATTGCTTTTCCTAAGTTTGTCCTCTCTGGATGTGTCATCATCTCTCCTCCACTGTCCTTTTTTATAAAATCATGGTCATAGTTTTTTTTTTTTAGTTTAAAATACATATGTGCTTTATAATATATAAGTTTCCAAAACTAAGTTTTCTGCTCTGCCATATTCTGAATTTCCTGTTGCAAGGTGCTTATTGAAAAGTTTGTCCATTGGAAGCAAGAGAAACGCCAGTAGCAGAAGCATTAAACTCACTCGAGCACTAACAAAGGATATATTTTCCTATGCAATTGGAGTCCTTGTAGGCTATTGCTGTGTTCTTCATTTATTTAAAGCTTAAAAGAGTTCCCTGTCTCAAGTTAGATTGACTCTTATGTATAATCTGTGTCCTCTATTTAAACTTCCCATTCTCCAAGGTGTCATGGCTAACACACACAGATAGACCTATTGAGGGAGGTCAGGGACTATTTGTATAAAAAGGAGGTCTCTCCAGAAAATGTCCTACTGTGACCTCTTAACTCATCTTCCACAGAGGCTATGTACCCCTGTGGAATGAGTTTTCATGCAGCAAATGTATGTTCTGCTATGTCTACCTGAACAGACTCTGCAAGTCTTCTACTGACTTAGTCTCTTATGATAAAACAATAACAAATCTAGGAACCAAGAATCAAGGCTGTTCTGCCTAAACTGGCAGCCATTGGTTTAAGATTTTTACTCTTTTTGGTCCTCAAGTGTCCGACAAAAAGAAACAAGGACTTTAAGGGGGTTAGTGTTTGAGGCAGGGTAAAAATTTGCATGAATGAATACCTTATACACATCAGAATCATACACCATCAGACATACCATATACACATCAGACATAGCAGAAACATACATTTGTAAGAGAGAATCTTTCAAACTACATCTTTTTTCCCAAGAGCTACCACAATGAATTTTTACCATACCTGCTCAACTATTGAGAATCATGATTAAAAAGAAACAAAGTCCATGATTCCTTTAAGTGGGCCTTTTGGAAATGTTAAATATAAATTCTCTATTCTTTCAGAGAAGTTATTTTACACACAAAGTACTGAAATATTACTTGCATGTTCACACTATACTCTTTCTTCTGTGTGTTTGTGTACACATGTACACCAATGTAAGCATTTATAAGGTATTATTTCTCAGAAACATTATGGGTTTTTTGAGTGTGTATTTGTGTGATAAGGTTTCATTTCGGCCTGGAACTCACCAATTAGACCAGGCTCCATGCCCAGTGAGCTCCAGGGATCTGCTAGTTTCTGCCTCATCGATGCTGAGATTATAGGTGTGCACACCATGTGCAACTGTTTTACATGGATTAGGGGGAACAAGCTTAAGTCCCCTGTAAGCATGGACACAGTTCTTTCTCCAGTCCACATCTCTTCCTTTCTTATGTACATAGAATGGAAACTTGTAATGGTTTCACAGTGATACATTTGGCTGTGGTTGCTGTTGTCTAATATAAGCTCTCTACTAAAATAAGTAAGCTTTATTGTTATTCCAGCATTATAAAATCTTAGCTATGAAACATTTTAAAAAATAAAGGTGAGTTAGAATACCTTCTCAAATTATACTTAGTGGCTATAAAGAGTCTAATGTTATTACTCTGTTCAATAAAATTCTGACTTCTTAATGCTTCTCAGATATAAGCTATCATTGCTGATTCTACAATGTGACATCACCGCATCCCGAGGCTTAAAAGCTATTGCACAGAGTAGCAACTTCAATTGATGTTATTTGTCTTTTTAAAAAAGTAGAAGCTTGCAATAAATTAAATGAAAAGCTAACCAGAACAGCAATACATATTACAAACCATAATAAGCAGATCCTAATGTGTATCCTGGGGTTTCACATGATGTCATAATCTACTACTGCAAATTTAATAGTATTGATGCCTAGAAGCTAGACTATTATAGTATGTTTAATTTCACTAAGATGTAAATTACATGCTTCAGCCATATATAATATTGGCTACAGTCACTTTCAGTTGTCAGGCATTCTAATGTTTACAACTGTTTTACTGATCTACAAGCTTGTCATAGATGTGCAGTTCAATATGGGAATGTGGGGTGTGCACAATAGTTACATGTATGCACATTTATTATGTGCTTCTGTACATGTGTGTGTACATCTCTGTGTGTGCATGCATGTGTTTGCCTGTGCTCTTTTTCTTACTTTGGGAATTTTTTCATTGCCTCTGAAGCAAACAGTCAAGTTATTTTAAACTGTGTTTGTTTTCCTATTTTTCGAAAATCCCTATTTTAAGAATAGATCTAAATGCTCCTAAAACTATATTGTGTGTTCTCTTTGATGGTATGGAGTGTGTTTCAAAGGTTTGTTTCAAAACAACTCTTCTTGAGGTTATTCTTCCTTGATACCACTACTAGCTCATTTTTGCCCTGGCATAAACATGTTTAAATATCAAATAAATTCTAACATTGGGGCATTCTATTGCTCTTGTATTAAGGACCTGACACATTTCATGCCCAATAGTTTCATCATTATACTAACTCTTTCATCCTCAAATCAAGTTTCATTCAAGGAACTTAGCCATTATGCTTAGTACTACCATGACAAATGGAAGCAGAATTGCATGCTGTGTGTACATTCCTAGTTCTGTCAAGACAACTTTTCTTCTAGATTCTGCCTTCTATTGTTTTAGTTTCCCACTACCAAGCACCAAGAAGCCTGGTAATGTTATTTACTTTGCAGAATTTAGTTTTCTGTTTCCGCAAAGAGGGAATTCTGTTAGATATTCAAAAGGTACCTTTTCATTTTGACTGTGGTGACCCACAATCTGCATAATAATCCAGTATTCACTAGTTGTATTAGATTCCTAGAGAATAATGGAGAGACAAAGAGGCCTTTAAAGGAGGAATTTTCTTACATAAGTGGGGTACTCACAAGACCAAGGTTATTACAATTTGGCTTTGCAAATGGGAATAAGGAAAACCATAGATCCAGAGCAATTAACTGTAAGTTATACAAAGAAGATTATGCCTACCATCACCACCCTCTTAAACAGAGAAGTAGACAGAGTCTCAACGCTATAACAAGAACATCATACTTTCAAAAAAAATGAGATTTTTAAGCATTTGTCTTTGTGGTTCCTATAATGAATCAGAAAACTGATTCTAATTTCATGAGACTTAAGAAAATACCTAACCTGGATTGCACTTAACAGGTTTTCCTAGTCTCCTGTTTTCTAACCATTGGTTGAAAAATTTGGCAACTTACTTTTGGAATCTGTTGGAAAATGAAAAGTTTTTATTAGTTTTGCAGGAATTAGATGATAGCATGGGAGTATTTTCAGCAAAAGCACAAAGATTATCAAATGGAGACTAGAACAGGAAGAAAAATGAAAGGAAAGAAAAGGAAAGGAAAAGAAAAGAGAAGAGAGGAAGGGAGGGGAGTAGAGGGGAGGAGAAGGAAGGGGAGGGGAGGGGAGGGGAGGGGAGGGGAGGGGAGGGGAGAGGAGAGGAGAGGAGAGGAGAGGAGAGGAGAGGAGAGGAGAGGAGAGGAAAGTGGGGTAGGGAGCTAAACAAAGAATTTTCACTTGAAGAACTTTGGAGGGGTGGGAAACACCTTAAGAAATGTTCAACATCATTAATCATTAGAGAAATGCAAATCAAAACAACCCTGAGGTTTGACCTCACACCAGTCAGAATGGCTAAGGTCAAAAACTCAGGAGACAGCAGGTGTTGGCGAAGATGTGGAGAAAGAGGAACACTCCTCCACTGCTGATGCGATTGCAAGATGGTGCAACCACTTTGGAAATCAGTCTGGCGGTTCCTCAGAAAACTGGGCATGACACTTCCTGAGGAACCTGTTATACCACTCCTGGGCATATACCCAGAGGATTCTTCAGCATGCGATAAGGACACATGTTCCACTATATTCATAGCAGCCCTATTTGTAGTAGCCAGAAGCTGGAAAGAACCCAGGTGTCCTTTAAAGGAGGAATGGATACAAAAAATGTGGTATATTTACGCAATGGAGTACTATTCAGCCATTAGAAACAATGAATTCATGAAATTCTTAGACAAATGGATGGAGCTGGAGAACATCATACTGAGTGAGGTAACCCAGTCTCAAAAGAGCAATCATGGTATGCACTCACTGATAAGTGGATATTAGCCTAGAAACTTTGAGTACTCAAGACATAATCCACATATTAAATGATGTCCAAAAAGAATGGAGGAGTGCCCCTGGTTCTGGAAAGACTCAGTGCAAGAGTATAGGGGAATTCCAGAACAGGGAAGCGGGAATGGGTAGATGGAGGAACAGGGGGAGGGAAGAGGACTTACGAGACTTTTGGGGAGTGGGGACCCAGAAAAGGGGAAATCATTTGAAATGTAAATAAAAATATATCAATAAAAAATTTAAAATAGAAATAAAAAAGAAACAGCTAAGAAATAACAATGGGAGACAAGTTTGAAGATAGAAAGCCCTGGGGAAAAAAATCAGGGGTCATGGATGCAAATATCAACAACAGAATATAAGAGCTAGAAAAAAGAATCTCAGATGCCAAAGATACCATAGAAAGCATTGAATCAACAATCAAAGAAACTGCAAAATGCAAAAAGCTTGTAACCCAAAACATCAAGGAAATCCAGGATACAATGTGAAGACCAAACATAAGGATTATAGGCATAGATGACAGTGAAGATTTACAACATAATGGGCCAGCAAATATCTTCAACACAATTATGGAAGAAAACTTCCCTAACATAAAGAATGAGATGCCCATGAACATACAAGAAGCCTACAGAACTCCAAACAGACCGGACCAGAACAGAAATACCTCCAGTCACATAACAATCAAAACTCAAAATGCACTACACAAAGAAAGAATATTAAAGTCAGTAAGAGAAAAAGACCAAGTATCATATCAAGGAAGACCTATCAGAATTGCACCAGAGTTCTCACCAGAGACCATGAAACCTAGAAGATCCTGGGCAGATTGCATGCAGACTCTAAGAGAACACAAATGCCAGGCAAGACTACTATGCCCAGCAAAACTCTCAATGACCATAGATGAAGAAACCAAGATACTCAATGATAAAACCAAATTTACACAATATCTTTCTACAAACCCAGCCCTACAAAGGATAATAGGTTAAAAATGCCAATATAAGGAGGGAAACTTCACTCTGGAAAAAGGAAGATAGTAACCTTCTTTCATCAAACCCAAATGAAGATAACCACTCAAACATAAGTATAACATCAAAAGTAACAGGAAGCAATTATCACTATTCCTTAATATCTCTTAACATCAATGGACTCAATTCTCCAATAAAAAGACATAGACTGACAGACTGGATACATAAACAGGACCCTACATTTTGCTGCATACAGGAAAAGCACGTCTGTGTCAAAGACAAACACAACCTCAGAGTAAAAGGCTGGAAACAGTTTTACAAGCAAATGGTCTCAGGAAACAAGCTGGAGTAGCCATTCTAATATCGGATAAAATTGACTTTCAACTTAAAGACATCAAAAGGGACACAGAAGGACACTTCTTATTAGTCAAAGGAAAAATCCACCAAGAAGAACTCTCAATTCTGAACATCTATGCTCCAAATGCAAGGGCAACCTTATTTATAAAAGAAACTTTACTAAAGTTCAAAGCACGCATTGCACCTAACATAATAATTGTGGGTGACTTCAACACTCCATTCTCCTCAATGGACCAATCCGGAAAACAGAAACTAAACAGGGACACAGTGAAACTAATTGACGCTTTGTACCAATTGCATTTAACACACACACACACACACACACACACACACACACACACACACCACATACACACACACACACACACATATATATATATATATATACATATATGTATATATATATATATATATATATATATATATATATATATATATATAAACATTTCATCCTAAAGCAAAAAATGGAAGGGGGGTGGGGAATGGGCAGAGGGAAGAAGGCTTATGGAACTTATGGGGAGAGGGGAACTGGGAAAGGGGAAATCATTTGGAATGTAAACAAAGAATATTGGGAAAAAACTAAAATGTATTCGCAGAAAAAAAGAAAGAAAAGAGAAGAGAGGAAGGGAGGGGAGAGGAGGGGAGAGGAGGGGAGATGAGGGGAGGGGAGGGGAGAGGAGAGGAAAAGAAAGGAAAGGAAAGGAAAGGAAACGAAACGAAAGGAAACAAAAGGAAACGAAAGCAGGGGGGAAAGGAGAGGAAACAGGACAGAAGATTGGAAAAGCATGAATGTAGGTGGTAGAAAAAGAAATGAACTTGAAAGTGTGATTTGTTTACATATTGGTTCAGAGTTCAATCACATTTGCTTGTAGAAGAAGTCAGCCTTGAAATGTATCACCTTTCTTAGTATCCCTAAGGCTGTTTGGAACTATTTGTTGTCTTGGTACCAAGAAACAAGGGAGATACCTCTTACTTCTTCCTGTCATTTTTTCCTTTGGACTACTACACATTTAAATGTGTAGTACACCTTAATTTTCTAATCTAACGTAATCTTTCTCAAATTCAACAATGAAAATACTGATAGAATGAAGTTGGAAACTCCCAGTGTTCAAAGAAGTCATTTTTTTCACCTATGGAAAATTTGCTATGGCTTAATGTCTTTGATTCTATACCCAGCCCACCTTCCTTGAACATCAGTCAAGTCTGGCTTTGGAATGTACTCTGCATCTTAAAGTAGGGACTGGTAGGGACTCTCCAGATCTTCAGCAGAGATGAATGCGCACTGAGCACAGTGAGCTTGTACCTGTGGAATTCTGCTCCTACCTGCAGGAGAAGATTAGAACACATCTTATTCTCAACTCTCATCTTTTCCTCTTAAAACACAGCGGTAAACTTCTTTGATGCTGATTTAATGCTTTCCACTGTTTGTGTTAATAAATCCCATTGTGGTGCTTTCTCTTCTCCTGACAAACCCCTTAGCTCTGAGAACAATATGAACATGTCACTGTAGTGGAAAGACCACTTACAATGGAAGACTGTTGCTGAGTACTAAGTATATCATTTTTATCAGAATCGCACTCTGAGCTTTAATATCCATAGAACAATTTTAGAACTGGAGCATAGTCTTTATTTAAAATAGATCAGCTCCTTTGACCATATAAATTATATTCCATACTTCCCTAAAATTGATATGTAAACATGAAAAATATCATAATGATTATTTTATGTTCAACTTCAAAGATAAAATGTTCACACCTGCTAATTTAAAACTAGTGAGAAAGCTTAAGGTTGAGATAGTCTTACATCCTAGGGGCCACCTTTTTGATGCTGGTTAGCTGCATTGGCCTGCTGCCTAGCTAGCTGCCTTCTCACTGTTTTTATTATACCCACAGACAAATGTTATTTCCAACATTAGCTGGAGAAGCCTCTCTTGAAATGACACATGATAACAGCAAAGACTCAAGGCTATTCACAATCTTAGAGTAAGTAAAGTCATAAACGGGACATTTAGAGCACAACCACTAAAGCATATGGATCACTGAGGAATTGGCGACTAGAAGAAATTCAAGAGCCTTAAGGGAGAAGGGTTGTGCAGCACTGACTTTGGTGTATGGCAGATTCACCACCATCATGACTGAACAGTAGCTATGACTACCTGCAATGGGTCTAAGCAAAAGAGGGTTCACCATTCATCAACCATGAATTGAGAAAGCCATAGTGCCTATTCATCCTTGCTCAACTACTGACTACAGATGGTTTCTGAGGACTAAGCAGTCATATCCCTATACACTGAAGGACAACTGGCCTCTAGTACATATACTCACAAACAGGTGGCCACACAGATAATCCTGGTAAACTCAACAGTTCTCAATAAAAATAAACAAACAAGCAAGCAAGAGGCATTCAAAAGAAATGACAAATAGAAACTATTTCTTTGGGCTCAGCCCAAATATATCAGCAATAATGACAACTGAATTTGAATAAAGCCATCACTGTGATAAAAGCAAATATATTTCCAGTCTTCTTAAGCACCTAAAAGCAAATGAGTGGGCTGGTGGCTTAAACTACAGATGCTCATTGTTTTCTTCTGGATCTCTCAGCACACAACAAAGCTTAGTCTGTGTTTGGTTTGAGCTTTGTGTGTTGACTTAGTACCACTGCATTAGTTAATTAATGTGCTGTCTTTCTTTTGGTCCTACCAAAGCGCCTCTGTATCCTAGCTTTGCATTGTAGTGTTGGAAATCTTTGTCACAAGTTTCCAAAAATATTGTTTTTTGAAAAATAAGTATCTTTGAGTAGACAGAAAAGAACAGTAAGTCAGAAATAGTCTGATAACAGTCAGAGAAACAGTAAAAACTATATTTTCAGGGATAGTTAATGGTTTGAGATTACACAACTGGAATAATTCATTTCCAGAAACAAAGAGTGGAGAGAATAAAAAATGAAGAGATTTATGGTATTTTTCTTAAAATTTGAATTATTCCCCATGTCTGTATATCTCTTCCAAGATTTGTCCAACATGGAACATGTGTTGGTATTTGTCTGAAATTGCTTGCAATGCTTCCAAATGCTAATCCTGCATGTTGGCCCAACCACCTCCACATCCTTTCTGTCATTGGGATTCTTCCATTTCACTGTTGAATGATGTTATATAGGCTGACATAAAATTTATAACAGAAATGGAAAAGGATATTCCATCAATGCTATCCTTATACATTAAATTATGTTATCTAATAACAAACAATTGATTGTGAATAAATCAAAACTCTTAAGTAGGTAAAACAGTAGAGGGAAAAACAACAAGAATTTCTTCACTAAAATATGTTTATTTCTAAAAGTAATATCAAATATAATTCATCAGCATCCCATATATTTAATTAATGTCAGTGATTTTCTATAAAAATTTAAAAGATGTAAAAAGCATACAGATTGACTATACATAAAATGAAGTACTTATGGAATTCTTAAGAATGGTATAAATGCTGGTAGAATTGTGACTCCTCTCAAAGACAACCTCATCTTCAGCCCTGAAGTCTACAAATGTCAGCTACTTTGGAAAGGGGAATAAAACACAGATACAGATAAACTTAGTTTGAAGACCATGTAATAAGAAATGTATCCTACTTTTCCAAGTGGATCCTGGCCCAATGTCAGAGACCCACTAAAGCCCCAGAAATGTAAAGAGACAAGAATATGTTGAGAAGACAGAGGGGAGATTTAAGAGATGTGGCCACAGGTTGGAAAAACTAGCACCTCTCACAGCAGGAAGAACAGGGAGTCCTTTTTTCTTCAAGTCACTGTTGGAGGTTTGCTGACATCCTTACTTTGAACTTTTGGCCTCTAGAACTGTGAAAGGACAAATTTTTTCATTTTAAGCCATCAGAATGTGTCAAATTTTGCCATCAGTCCTAAGAAATAAAAACAGTATGATTTTGGCAAAATAAATTAAACAAAAATAAAAAATATTTTCCAGTAGAAATAATGCTATATTAGTATATTCACTCATTCAAAGTCTTTGTACCTTTATGCCTGAATGTGTTGATAATTTAAGAATCTTAAAGTGAAAAACAATTCAAAATTATTCAAATTAAAGCATATTGAAGTGTGTAGGCAAAATAATACACATAATTAAGGTTTTTAAAATTTAATAACAGTAACTATGATACCTTTTAAAAATCACTTTTAAAAAGAGTACTATATGTTAATACATATACTATAAACAGATAGATAGATAGATAGATAGATAGATAGATAGATAGATAGATAATTTCTTCAGTACTTTCAAGATTCAATGCTACTAAGGTGGAACTTACTAGCATGTGGTCAATTAATAAAGACTTTAGTAACTGACCAAGCAGAATTACTGAGTGGTCATAGATTTCTAATATACTTAAGGTGATTTGTCAGACATGATAATCATTGATTTCCTTTTAAAATGCAACTTATTACCATATTTTATGCATGGTAATGAGTTTTAAATAAGTTGCAATTCTTGTTTCTGTTAAAAAAAGAACATGTGACAAAAGCAATTTAAGGTTTTATCTGGTTCATGCTTAGAAGGCTCAGTCAACTGTGGCAGGGAAAAGTAGGTAGCAAAAGCATCTTTCCTTACCAAATCTGTTCACTTTCCATTACCATAGATCTGAGACAAAGCACAGAGCAGTTGTTGCAGCCTTGAGGAATTGCTTTCTTGAAATTTTCTTTGCCAAATAGTATATCACCTTTTATTTCATCTTCTTGCAAGTTCTTGGGAAATGGCAAATATGCCACATATTCTATGCGAAAATCAAGTAAGAAAAAGATTCTAAACAAATGTCTGAGAGAGTCCTTATTCCCATTTCAAATGTTGTAAGCCTGCCTCCATTGTGTGCTCTGCTCTTAGTATCCTTGTCCTGCAAGTTCACGTACAAATAACACTATTTTTAAACAGAACTCTGGGACCTGTCTAGTCTGGAGTTCTAAACCATTTTATATTCTGTCCATGAACCAAAAAAATCTAAACACCATATGCTCAGGTTTATTTCTTTACATCAGTATCCCAATTCTGGTACCAACTTTATTAGTAACTTTTTTCATTGCTATGATAAAATACCTGATAATTGAAACTTAAGAGAAATGATTTATTATGTCTCATATTCTGAAGATATAGTTTGTCACATCAAGGAATACATGACGACAGGTAGGAACCTGCTTGCGATATTACATCTTTAGAGAGAAAGTAGAAAGAGATGAATGCTGGTGTTCAGCTCTGTTTTGCCTTGTATGTAGTCTGGGAGCCCATCTTATGGGATGGCTCTACCCTCATTTAGGGAGGGACTTCCTGCTTTTACTAGATGATTTCTGTGCATGTTTTTTTGCTATATTTATTCCCATTATCCTTTTCTGTCCTTTTCCCACTCTGACTAATCCCTTTTCTCTTCAGAACTAGTTCACCCTCTAGTTTTGGGTCTGTTGTTTATTTAGTCATCCAATATTTAATTAAGATTATGTACCAGAGCATGAGTGAGTGGTTCTTTGTAGGAGCATGGCTTCTTGCTTATAGGTATACCACTGAGGAAAGTGAATCTTCCTTCTTTACCAACCTGTTAATTACCCACAGATTCTGAAGAGCAGATAAGATCTCACGACTCCTCTCTTCCTCCATGCTGATGTTGGTGGGACAGATCTTGTACAGGTAGTATGCAGATAACCACAGCCGCCACAACATCAAGAAAACATAAGGCATGTCACACCCAGTTGTAATGGTCATGGTGCTCTGCTCCAGCCTCTGCTCACATTCTTCCTGCCCCCTTTCCTTCATGAACTTTTTCTTAATGCATAGATGCCTCATTTTTAGTTGACTGGTCACAAGCTACTTATGTTCAATATTTTACCTTGTCACTTTTTTGTTTAGCACCGTTCACTGTTTAAAAAAAAATCAAACAAACAAAAACCAGCTTCTTTAACCAAAGCCAGCAAGAGCAAAAAACAAAGAATAGGCAAACATATTTGGAATGCTACATAATGAATACATCATAGTCATTAAACACCAAACAATAGCCCATTTACCATTTGTACCTATGATCACTCTCAACAATAGGCTTTTAACCAGGATTAGGAAAATGCACACTTGGCTTTATGAATCAATATTTACATCAATGTTTAGTAACGAAATATGAACTCTGAAACATAAATACTATAACATTTTCAATCTCTGACTGTAAACTATGTTCCTTCTTTTCTGGGTGGTTCTAGGAACTTTATCTCTAGCCAAACCACAGAAGAGTACAAAAACATATTCATTTGTGTCCCATACATGTAACATAAATAAGCCTAGGGTGAATCTTCAGGGAATTTTATATGTGGTAAGAGTATTTTTTCTTGTCCTCTGGCAAGGATGTCAGAAGTTCTTTTACATTCTGTTGGTTCAGGGAGTTAAACTTTTCATAGCAATACTCAGAACAACAGATTCTAGAAAGAACCTACAATCCTATTATTCACAGTGGATGATTATTCTGAAAGTTCCGAACCTCAGATCTAGCCCTGACCTTCCAGTTTGGAATTCCTATTTCCTCAAGTGTATTAGGACATATGTCTCTAGGTCTATATGTGTTGCTTATAATTTTTCTTTAACACTCTTTCTCCTGTTTGTTTTGTCCTATTCCAACTTAAAAAGAGTATCATATTTTATTTTATCATTTTTCTTCTGATGTCTTTTTGGAAAGAGAAATGAAAATGGTATGGCTCCAGATGGGAGGGAAGGAGAGTAGGAATTGGGAAGATTTGGGGTAGAGAAAAGCATAATCATAATATATTGTATGGAAAATACATATTGTTTCTTTTTTCCCGATGTGCCAACCCACTGTTTTGTTTTGTTTTTTAAATACGGTTTAATAGAAATTACAGCAAGGTAAGAAAGGTGATATTCCTGAGGTGTTACAGGCATATACTGCTAAGATCAGGCCTTGGGAGATGGAGGACAATCAATAAGGAATTTTAGGTAAGCCTCAGCTACAAAGAGATGTTCCAGTTTGGAAGTCTCTGTATCCATTCTTATACCCCAGTTCAGTGTTTGCCAAGGACAGAAGGAGATGAAGAGGGTACTTGACCATAAGGAAAACTGCTGTGACTAACCATCAGATGCAAAACAGGATTTCACTTTTCACAATCTGAGGACATCTTCTTCTTCCAATGTATGCTCTTTCCCACAGTCTGAGAATTATGTTTCACAGTGAGACCATAGACCAAAACATATTTAAATTTTTGATAAGATTTTTGGTGAATCTTCATGCAGAAATATTTATGGTTTAAGAGTAAGGTAGCACCACTATTGATGTACTCTCTCTAACTGACCATAAAGTTTAGTATAATTTTTTACTAGTTTGAAATAATTCCTGAACTTCTCCAAAAGGTCATCAAAGCTCTAGTTGTGATAGCAATGTGTTTGCAGTGAGACACCTTATAGATAATATTCAATTCCTCAGTGGAGATCTGAACAATCTTATTTAGTACATAGACACAAGAAATATAAACTTTGTTTCCTTCTACCACATCAACGAGGTCATTTTGCAATGGGATCATTATAAAAACTCATGTCAACATTATGAATATTGTATTCAGCCAAAATGTTCTTTGCTATTTCAAGCATCTAGTTCACTCTGAGGGCAAGTGTCTGTGTGACTAATGCCTCCATTGTCTTTCTTCTTAAAGCCAATGTTGGGATATTTACTCTTCAAGGGAATCCCAAAGTCTTCCAACTCATCTTCAGTTATATTATGTGTCAAGTGTTTTAGGACAGCCAGAATAATCAAGATGGAATTCCATGTTCAACCCACTACAATGGCTTGGTGACCTCTGCCCTTTCCATTTTTGACATCTTCAATAATACCTGACCAAACTAGATATTATTGACCAATCTTGGCACCTTTATAGCTGATGACATCAGACACAGTGGTCAAAGCCGTGAATTCACAGGCTACCACTTGAGACTTCACTCCTGCTAGTTTATTTAGCAGAGTTGACTACCCAACAGATGGAAACCCACAAATCCAATTTGAGCAATGCCTATCATGACTCTCTCAAAGCCTTCTCCTGGCCTACCACTATGGCCACCTTTTGGAGTTCTCTTCATCCTCTGCAAGGCGAACCTTAAACAGCCCAAGATAATGTTTTGTAGCCTTGTTCTTCTGAGTCTGCACCACTTCAGCTTCATTGTCAGGTTCTTCACTGAGGTCCCACTAACGGTGTAGAGGCCTTGTGACCTAGCTGACCTTCGCACTGGCTAGACACCCCCTCACGTGCTGACCTTGCCACAGGCCTTTGCTGCACTGTCAAATATTTATCAATAAAAGCCAAAAGATATGATAGAGCAGTCGTTCTTACCCTGTGGGTTACAACTCTTTCGGAGACGGAAAACCCTTTGACAGAGGTCATATTTAAGATGATGATGACAACAGGTGGAAACATGGAAGATATATAATCACTAAATGATATTAAAACAGGATAGTGTCATAGAAATATAAAAGGAAATAAAACATATTAGGTTCTAGTTTTGTTGTTTTGTTTTGCTTCTTCAGCCAGTAATATGCATGTTTCTATTTTTATTTTTATTTCTGATTTGGTGATTTGCTTATTCCTTTAATTTTGCTGTTTTTAAAATTCCCTTTCCCACAAGGCAAAGTCCTTTAAAGCTTCCTAGTTAATCCATGAGGTAGGCATAATTTTCTAATATTGAAATGCAAATCATGTTTCGGGTTTAGCATAAATTAGAAAGTCTTTAAATAAACGAAAGAAAAATGAAAATCAGCTCCACCTGCTGTGGAGTGGACAACATGTCATGTCAGAAATGTTAACCTTTGGTCAGTTGGGGGTATGTGTTCAAATCAGAGGCTTTGAGAAGCATGGCTAGTGGCAGAATGTTTGTGTCCCCCCTCTGACCCAATTATAACAGTGTGAGGTCCAACTGACTGACTTACACCCTCCAGAGCTTTGCTCCCATGCCAGTGAAGTAGGACATGCATTAGTATTTACATGCACAGCATTCAAGCAGCACCTGTACTCCTTCACAGATGGGCTGCCCCAGCTCTGGGGTCAGCGAGCTCTATTAGGACGAGAACAGAATGGGTCAAGACAACAATGCAGTAAAGAGGAAAAGATGGGCTTCCCCTCTTTGTATTTTGGCCAGTGCATTTGATCTTATAGCATACTGTTGTTTTACATGTTGTCTTCCTTCATTTTCTAATCCGGTAAAAGCATACTACAAACTGGACTAATCATAAGCAATATACTACAATTTGGTCTATACTGATGGAGGCTGGGAAGTTCTCTAGCGTTTCAGCTTGTGAATCTTTTTGCTGCATCATATCATAAAGAAAGAGAGCGGAGAGGGGAGTAGAGAGGAGAAAAAAATCCCCGTATTAATTTATTCATTCCTGGCTTAACATAAATTAACTTGTGAGGGAAACATCTTCATTTCTTAATCACTTCTTAAAGGCTTGCACTCCAACACTGCTACAGTGGCAATTACATTTCAGGGTGAATTTTAGAATGTTAATTCAAAGCAGAGTAAATGTCAGTTCAGCATCGTTGTCAACTGTTATGATTTGAATAGGAAATGTCCTTCAAGACACAAGTGCGATTCGCCTGGTCTCCAGAAGTGGGCACTGTTTTGGGAGATGGCAGAAAGTTCAGAAGCTCTGACATAGCTTTAAAACGGTCTAATAGCTAAAAGAAGTGGTTATGAAGGTGCTGAGTGCACCTAGTGTGTGGTTTCTTCTGGTCTCTGCATACTGTCTTCCATGAGGTAAGCAGATTTCTCCACACTATGATGATATACTACCTCAGCCTGGACCCACATTCGAGAGACTCCAGGAATGTGGACTGAAGGATTTGCAACAATGAATCAAAGCAAATCTGTCCTTTGACCTTCTGATCCTCGCAATGATGCTCTAGCATACCATGCCTAAATGCCTTCTCTGTGGTGAAGAGAAGTTACAAAGCAAAACAGTTACACTAAAAATAATTTATCTTGTATGGTTTTTAGTCTTCATTCAACTAATAGCTCAAACTAAATATTTAGAGGGATTTTTTTTTAAAAAGTGTGCTTTTAATTCTAATTTCTCCTAATTCATAAAAAAAATTCAAAAAGTTAAAAGTACAGTTATTTCATGTCTATGAAGGCTGACATTTAAAAGAATATTCAATTCCTTCCTTTTAAGGCCAGATCACCTTTTCACAGAGATGAGGTCTGTGTAAGACAGCGCCTTCATGCAAAGCCTCTGGTAAAGGACTGACTGAGGCTGCTCATTTGTGACAGAAACAAGAATGAGAGTGAAATGGAGGTCTACTCATATACACAAAAATGCAGAATTTAAAAACTAGAAACTGATTCTAAACAATCAGATCAATCTACACAATTCTAGAAAGAGGGATAGGGTAAGGGTAAGGGGGAGATGGGTAGAGACATTGAAGCATGCTAGAAGAAAACAAGAAAAACAGAGGATGGTTAAAATAATATTATAAGCTATAATGAATAGACTTTTAAGATTTTGCCATGACAGTATATTTTTAAAATTGACTCAGCCATCAGCATTTAGGCCAATATGCCAATAAAATGTATGCTAATCATTCATTCTCAACTTTCAATGTGTACAAAATTGCCATGAGGGTTGGCAAGAATTGAAATGCTCTCCTTGACTATAATTCCACAGGTCCAGAATATGTCTCTGTCACCAAAGATGGATTACATACCACAGGAAGATGAGTAGTGGTGACTTCTTAGAAGAGCTAGAATGGTTCCAAGAAGAGATAGTATTTGTGTCAGGCCTTGATTTGGAAAGGACCTGGTCTTGTACATCATGGTGAGGGCCATTTGAGAGAAAATGGAAGTAATACCAGGTGTTTAAAACTACATAAATGGAATTGTGAAGACGAAGTGACATACAAAAAGCACTTCACATCATGTGTTCAGTTAAAACTGTGCTTTAGTACAATAACCTCATAATATGGTGTGAAGTCTGTATTTTACCACATAATAACCTTGACACAGTGGATAAGAAACTCTAATTATGAGCTTCACTGGAATGAAGTTGTTGTATTTAGCAACCCTGTATTAAATTTACATATGAGGTAGGTGGGTTTCACAAGCTCTAAAGAAAGGGTTCAAATACTATAATCCTTTGATACTGGTACAACGCTTGTTAATTCTTATAGCATGGAATAGAGAGACACTTGTTGATTTTTCACAAGCTTATTTATTTGATTATTTCAGGACTTGGCTAGGTAGATGATGGCTTGAATGTGAGACACTACCATCAGTTTGAGTGCTAGAATGCCTGGAAGGTCCCACAATTCCTAAGTTAATTTTTAATGTTTTCTGTTGGCCACCATCTCAACTCTCCTTTCCATGGTATAAATCCAAAGAGGAGCATAATGCACTTTATGTGCTGAGGAATTTAGTTTTTCAGCTTAGCAGACAAAAGGCTCTCCTGGTATTTTTTCTACAGAAAAATGCTTTTATACTGTACAATAGCTTACAGATAAAAAGCTTTATTGCAGGAACAATATGTTTGTTTTAAATGTGAAGTAGAAACGTAAAGAGAATGACATTATGAAAAGTGGAGCTAGACCTTTGACAAGCACACATTACACTGTGCCACCAGTTTCACAGACAAAGACGGGTAAAATGAGGGCGAACAAGAAGAATGATGAGGAAGGATTCAGGCTAGAGCAGCACAAAATGAAGTATTCTGTAGCCTTTCACAGAAATAACAAGTAGAACCGTTACCTAGAAAAAACAGAAAACCAAGCATATATGCCTCAGTAGACCCATTACATGGAGGATTACTGCTCATCAAAGTCAATTATTTAAATGTATTAAGCAATATTTACAAAGTTTTTGTGGTTTAATAACAGTTATATAATTTCTTTTTACAAATATGTAAAGTACAATTTATGGTTTGTCTATATAAATACATACACACTCACATACATACACACACACATACACACACACACACACAGAACATAAGTCATTTCTCTCTTATTAATGACCCCATTGCCTGAGGCTCTGCCGGTACAATCCTCACTGTGTCTGAGATCTCCTTCTAGAAGAAGGTAGTAATTTATGAGAGTGTATGTTTCTACTTTCTCATCCAAGTAAGTTGAGCAGGTAAAGCTAGAATGATTCTATTCTCACTTGAACAGGTGTTTGGCCAGTGTTAAGGTGATAGAATTGTGTGTGTGTGTGTGTGTGTGTGTGTGTGTGTGTGTGTGTGTTTGTGTGTGTGTGTGTGCACTTGCATGAGTACGCATGGGCATGCACTCAAGTACAACTAATTAACACAGGGAATAAAAGATTTTTTCCTTCAAATCATTTCCTCTGAACTATTGATAGAGATCACATATAAGCCACACTTTATTTACATATTTCACATGTAGAATCATGTGTTCTCTGCTGTACTGAAAGGGCTGTACCTAGGAACAAATATGGGAGAGGTGCTTAGCATGAGGTTGGGGCCAAGAATCACTTCCATCTTGTTCCTGTTTGTGTCAATCCCCAGTGCTTCACATGTGCACTAACCAGATAGCTTATAGAATCTGGTTTAATAATTTCTGAAATTAATCTTTATTATTCTACCTTCTTTCTCCTGTATCAATTCTCTAATCTCTGGCTTTCTGAAAAAGAGCCTCATTTTGAAGCAATCCTGCCTTAACCTTTCCCTCAGTAGTATAAACTCAGTTTGCAATGGGTGATTTTATTCCTCAGCCTAATGAGATCTAGAGTTACTTGGAAGATAGACATGAGCATGCCTATTAGGAATTATCATAGTGGGTTAACTGAGGTGGGAAAACAATACTTCTGTGGATTACACTATGACCTGTGCTGAGATTGTGAACTGTACAAAAATGAGAAGCTTAGTTCAGCACAAGGATTCACTATTCTCATTCTATCCAAATGTGAATGCAATGTGGCCAGCTGCTTTAGGCTCTTGCTCCCCTAATTGTACCATAATGGAGTAGACCTTTCTGTGAGCTAAAATAAACACTTTGTCCTTAAGATGCTTTGAAATGGCATTTTATCACAACACCAGAGAAAGTAACTAAGATAAGTTTACTTCAAAGTATCTCCATGAAATCCAAGAATTTTAAAAAGCTTGTGTCAGGAATTTAGGGCAAATGCCAATAATATATTTACTGTCTTAGTTGGGTTTTCTATTGTTGTGTCGAAGCACCAATATCAAAAGCAACAGGGGGAGGGAAACATTTATTATGCTTACACTTCCACATCACTGTTCATTATAGGAAGTCAAGACCAGAACTCAAACGGAGCAGAAACCTGGAGATAGTATCTGATGTAGAGGTCATCAGGTGCTGGAGTGGTGCTGATTACTAGCTCGATCCTTGTAGCTTTCCCACTCTACTTTCTAATAGAAGCTACGACTACCAGCCCAAGAATAGTATCAACTACAATAAACTGGGCCCTCCTCCATCAATAACTGATTTATAAAATTCTCTACAGGCTGACTGAAGCCCTATCTTATGGAAGCATTTTCTCAATTAATGTTCCATTCTCTCAGATGATTCTTGCCTGTTTTAAGTTGATATAAAATTGGTCAGCACAAATCCATAATAAATTATGGTTAAAATACAAAGTTTTATTTGCAAATAATAAACTGTTTGGATTTCTTGTAATGGGTTTTATGTCCTTGGATTCAACCAACCACAGATGAAAAATATCCAAAAAGTTTTTTCACATGTATTAAGCATGTATAGCATTTGAGTGAGTGAGTGTGTGTGTGTGTGTGTGTGTGTGTGTGTGTGTGTGTAAAGCAGCAAAGCAGAACAGTGCATCACAGTCAGGAAGAATGAGAGCAGTAGTTTATTGTGATATATATATATCACAATAAAGAATGTTGACTCCTCTTTTCCTATGCCTTCTATCAACTCTTGTCTGTAATTTGTCTGTTATATGTGTCTGAATATTGCCAATCTGAATATTACCTGGTGAATATGTCTGTACTTGTGTCTCTGTATATGAATATCTCTAAGAAAAAGCTTATAAAAATATAGAGCAAATATAGAGCTTTGTTCTGTATTTGGAGAACAAATGTAAAAGCACCATACAGGAAAGAGTGGGGGGACATTTTACAGGAGAATTTAACAGAATTTTAAAAGGGATTAAGTCACTGACTTCAACTAACCCCAAGGGATACAGATAACAAAGAAGCAATATCAAAAAGTTAAATGCTGCTTCCAGCATTTATGGTGGATATTTGCTTTATTGGTTTCTTTTCAATCCATTTCTTGATTTCAAAATAAAATAGAACACATAAAAATATACACACACATTGGTCTCTGGGACAGAATCATGGAAGTGGACATAAGTTAAGATTGCAGCTTCATATTAGCTTGGAATTCAAAAGTTGACATGGGAGATCCATGGTAAGCAAAATTGATTGTTACATTGTTCTGTTAAAGGCAATTTAAACAAATAGGCTGATTACATAGTAGGTTAAACCTTAGGTGACTTCATGGTATATTATTAACTCTGCTGTGTTAACTAGAGGTTTGTTAGGATATAGGAGATATTTTTATAATCTATTGACACTGATTTGCACTATCTTAGGTACAATAATAAGCTGGAGATGATATAAAGTATTGAAGAGAATATCAATTACTTGCATGAGAGTTTACTTATTAGAGTTTATAATAGTTCAAAAGTTTGGTTATACAGATGTCCTGCAGAAAGTTCCCTATGGATACCAACAGATTAGTGTATTGCTATTATTTAAATATTATTTGATTTTTAATATACAAGGATTATTTTTATGGGTTATTTTATTTATTTACATTTCAAATCTTATCCCCCTTCCCAGTTTCCTCTCCAAAAACACCCATTCCCCTTTGCTTCCCCTTCTCCCTTCCTCTATGAGAGTGCTCAGGATGATTTTCCATAAGCTGAAAGAAATTTGAAAAATTTATAGTTTATAAAGACTAGCATTTCAAGTATTTATAAATTCTATTTAGTAATAAATAAATAAACTAGTACCTTTGACCCTAGTGTTGTTGATCAAATATGTTGTATCAGTGTTCAAATAATATGAGTTTTCTTCTCGAGTCTCATTACATTTCCTATTTCTTAGCATAGTTAAGATACCTACTTTGCCTTCCTCTCTCTTCATTCAACAAGTACAAGTCAAATATGTATCATTCTCTTCAGCCCATTGACAATTGTCTTGCTAACTTAGCATCATTTGCTTGGGAAAATTGTTTCTGTGATGTCCAATTTTTTTTCTTTTTTTTTATTCGATATAATTTATTTACATTTCAAATGATTTCCCCTTTTCTAGCCCCCCCACTCCCCGAAAGTCCCTTAGGTCCCCTTCTCTTTCCCTGTCCTCCCACCCACCCCTTCCCACTTCCCTGTTCTGGTTTTGCCGAATACTGTTTCACTGAGTCTCTCCATAACCAGGGGCCAGTCCTCCTTTCTCCTTGTACCTCATTTGATGTGTGGATTATGTTTTGGGAATTCCAGTTTTCTAGGTTAATATCCACTTATTAGTGAGTGCATACCATGATTCACCTTTTGAGTCTGGGTTACCTCACTTAGTATGATGTTCTCTAGCTCCATCCATTTGCCTAAGAATTTCATGAATTCATTGTTTCTAATGGCTGAATAGTACTCCATTGTGTAGATATACCACATTTTTTGTATCCACTCTTCTGTTGAGGGATACCTGGGTTCTTTCCAGCATCTGGCAATTATAAATAGGGCTGCTATGAACATAGTAGAGCATGTATCCTTATTACATGGTGGGGAATCCTCTGGGTATATGCCCAGGAGTGGTATAGCAGGATCTTCTGGAAGTGAGGTGCCCAGTTTTCGGAGGAACCGCCAGACTGATTTCCAGAGTGGTTGTACCAATTTGCAGCCCCACCAGCAGTGGAGGAGTGTTCCTCTTTCTCCACACCCTCTCCAACACCTGCTGTCTCCTGAATTTTTAATCTTAGCCATTCTGACTGGTGTAAGATGAAATCTCAGGGTTGTTTTGATTTGCATTTCCCTAATGACTAATGAAGTTGAGCATTTTTTAAGATGCTTCTCCGCCATCCGAGTTCTTCAGGTGTGAATTCTTTGTTTAACTCTGTACCCCATTTTTTAATAGGGTTGTTCGGTTTTCTGGAGTCTAACTTTTTGAGTTCTTTATATATATTGGATATTAGCCCTCTATCTGATGTAGGATTGGTGAAGATCTTTTCCCAATTTGTTGGTTGCCGATTTGTCCTCTTGATGGTGTCCTTTGCCTTACAGAAACTTTGTAATTTTATATGGTCCCATTTGTCAATTCTTGCTCTTAGAGCATACGCTATTGGTGTTCTGTTCAGAAACGTTCTCCCTGTACCAATGTACTCAAGGGTCTTCCCCAGTTTCTTTTCTATTAGCTTCAGAGTGTCTGGCTTTATGTGGAGGTCCTTGATCCATTTGGATTTGAGCTTAGTACAAGGAGACAAGGATGGATCAATTCGCATTCTTCTGCATGCTGCCCTCCAGTTGAACCAGCACCATTTGTTGAAAAGGCTATCTTTTTTCCATTGGATGTTTTCAGCCTCTTTGTTGAGGATCAAGTGGCCATAGGTGTGTGGGTTCATTCCTGGATCTTCAATCCTGTTCCATTGATCCTCCTGCCTGTCACTGTACCAATACCATGCAGTTTTTAACACTATTGCTCTGTAGTATTGCCTGAGGTCAGGGATACTGATTCCCCCAGATTTTCTTTTGTTGCTGAGAATAGTTTTAGCTATCCTGGGTTTTTTGTTGTTCCAGATGAATTTGATAATTGCTATTTCTAACTCTGTGAAGAATTGAGTTGGGATTTTGATGGGTATTGCATTGAATCTGTATATTGCTTTTGGCAAAATGGCCATTTTAACTATATTGATTCTACCGATCCATGAGCATGGGAGGTTTTCCCATTTTTTGAGGTCTTCTTCCATTTCCTTCTTCAGAGTCTTGAAGTTCTTGTCATACAGTTCTTTCACATGTTTGGTAAGAGTCACCCCAAGATACTTTATATTGTTTGTGGCTATTGTGAAGGGGGTCATTTCCCTAATTTCTTTCTCAGCCTGCTTATCCTTTGAGTATAGGAAGGCCACTGATTTGCTTGTGTTGATTTTATAACCTGCCACTTTGCTGAAGTTGTTTATCAGCTGTAGGAGCTCTCTAGTGGAGTTTTTTGGGTCACTTAGGTAGACTATCATGTCGTCTGCAAATAATGAAAGTTTGACTTCTTCCTTTCCAATTTGTATCCCTTTGACCTCCTTATGTTGTCGAATTGCCCGAGCTAGTACCTCAAGTACAATATTGAAAAGATAAGGAGAAAGGGGGCAGCCTTGTCTGGTCCCTGATTTCAGTGGGATTGCTTCAAGTTTCTCTCCATTTAGTTTGATGCTGGCTACCGGTTTGCTGTATATTGCTTTTACTATGTTTAGGTATGGGCCTTGAATTCCTGTTCTCTCCAAGACTTTAAGCATGAAAGGATGCTGAATTTTGTCAAATGCTTTTTCAGCATCCAATGAAATGACCATGTGGTTTTGTTCTTTGAGTTTGTTTATGTAGTGGATTGCATTGATGGATTTCCGTATATTGAACCAACCCTGCATTCCCGGGATAAAGCCTACTTGATCATGGTGGATGATCGTTTTGATGTGTTCTTGGATTCGGTTGGCCAGAATATTATTGAGTATTTTTGCATCGATGTTCATAAGGGAAATTGGTCTGAAGTTCTCTTTCTTTGTTGGATCTTTGTGTGGCTTTGGTATCAGCGTAATTGTGGCTTCGTAGAAGGAATTGGGTAGTGTTCCTTCTGTTTCTATTTTGTGGAACAGTTTGAAGAGTATTGGTGTTAACTCTTCTTTGAAGGTCTGATAGAATTCTGCACTGAAACCATCTGGTCCTGTGCTTTTTTTGGTTGGAAGACTTTCTTTGACTCCTATTTCTTTAGACATTATGGGACTGTTTAGATGGTCTAGTTGGTCCTGATTTAATTTTGGTATTTGGTATCTGTCAAGGAAATTGTCCATTTCCTCCAGATTCTCCAGTTGTGTTGAGTACAGGCTCTTGTAGTAAGATCTGATGATTTTTTGGATTTCCTCAGTTTCTGTTGTTATATCTCCCTTTTCATTTCTAAGTTTGTTAATTTGGATACTTTCTCTGTGCCCTTTGGTCAGTCTGGCTAAGGGTTTATTTATCTTGTTGATTTTCTCAAAGTACCAGCTCCTGGTTTTGTTGATTTTTTGTATGGTTCTCTTTGTTTCTACTTGGTTGATTTCAGCCCTGAGTTTGATGATTTCCTGCCTTCTACTCCTCCTGGGTGAAATAGCTTCTTTTTGTTCCTGGGCTTTCAGGTGTGTCATTAAGCTGGTAATGTGTGCCCTCTCCATTTTCTTTTTGGAGGCACTCAGGGCTATGAGTTTTCCTCTTAGCACTGCTTTCATTGTGTCCCATAGATTTGGGTATGTTGTGTTTTCATTTTCATTGTGTTCTAAAAAGTCTTTAATTTCTTTCTTTATTTCTTCCTTGACCAAGGTATCATTGAGTAGAATATTGTTCAGTTTCCACGTGTATGTGGGTTTTCTGTTGTTTTTGTTGCTATTGAAGATCACTTTTACTCCATAGTGATCTGATAGGAGGCATGGGATTAGTTCGATCTTCTTATATTTGTTGAGGTCTGCCTTGTGTCCAATTATATGGTCGATTTTGGGGAAGGTACCATGAGGTGCTGAGAAAAAGGTATATTCTTTTGCTTTAGGGTGAAATGTTCTATAAATATCAGTCAAATCCAATTGATCCAAAGCTTCAATTAGTTTTACTGTGTCCCTGTTTAGTTTCTGTTTTCCCGATCGGTCCATTGAGGAAAGTGGAGTGTTGAAGTCCCCCACAATTATTGTGTTAGGTGCAATGTGTGCTTTGAGCTTTAGTAAGGTTTCTTTTACGAATGAGGGTGCCCTTGCATTTGGCGCATAGATGTTCAGAATTTGAACTTCTTCTTGGTGGATTTTTCCTTTGACCAGCAAGAAATGTCCTTCTGTGTCTCTTTTGATGACTTTAGGTTGAAAGTCAATTTTATCTGATATTAGAATGGCTACTCCTGCTCGTTTCCTGTGACCATTGGCTTCTAAGATTGTGTTCCAGCCTTTTACTCTGAGGTAGTTTTTATCTTTGACACTGAGGTGTGTCTCCTGTATACAGCAAATTGTAGGGTCCTGTTGCCTTATCCAGTCTGTTAGTCTATGCCTTTTTATTGGGGAATTGAGACCATTGATGTTAAGAGATATTAGGGAATATTGATTATTACTTCCTGTCATTTTTGATGTTCTTTTTATATTTGAGTGGTTATCTTCTTTTGGGTTTGATGAAGGAAGGTAACTATCTTGCTTTTTCCAGTGTGTAGTTTCACTCCTTGTATTGGAGTTTTCCTCCTATTATTCTTTGCAGAGCTGGGTTTGTGGAAAGATATTGTGTGAATTTGGTTTTGTCATGGAATATCTTGGTTTCTCCATCTATGGTGAATGAGAGTTTTGCTGGGTATAGTAGTCTTGGCTGACATTTGTGTTCTCTTAGAGTCTGCATGAGATCTGCCCAGGATCTTCTAGCTTTCATGGTCTCTGGTGAGAAGTCTGGTGTGATTCTGATAGGTCTTCCTTTATATGTTACTTGGCCTTTCTCTCTTACTGCCTTTAATATTCTTTCTTTGTTTAGAGCATTTGGGGTTTTGATTATTATGTGACAGGAGGTATTTCTGCTCAGGTCCAGTCTGTTTGGAGTTCTGTAGGCTTCTTGTATATTCTTAGGCATCTCTCTCTTTAAGTTAGGAGTTTTCTTCCATAATTTTGTTAAAGATATTTGCTGGCCCTTTCTGTTGTAAATCTTCACTCTCATCTATACCTATAATCCTTAGGTTTGGTCTTCTCATTGTATCCTGGATTTCCTGGATGTTCTGGGATACAAGCTTTTTGCATTTTGCATTTTCTTTGCCAGTTGAGTCAATGGTTTCTATAGTATCTTCGGCATCTGAGATTCTTTCTTCCATCTCTTGTATTCTGTTGTTTATATTTGCATCTATGGCCCCTGATTTTTTCTCAAGGTTTTCTATCTCCAAAGTTGTCTCCCTTTGTGATTTCTTAGTTGTTTCTACTTCTGTTTTTAGGTCCAGGATGGTTTTGCTCATTTCCATCATTTGTTTGTCTGTGTTTTCCTATAATTCTTTAAGAGATTTTTGTGTTTCCTCTTTCATGACTTCTGCCTGTTGACTCAAGTTCTCCTGCATTTCTTTAAGGTTTTTTTTGCCTTTCTTCTTTATTGGCTTCTATCTCTTGGGCCTTATTCTCCTGCATTTCTTTAAGTGTTTTTTGTGTTTCCATTAAACGGGTTTCTAGCTTATTCATGTTCCCCTGTATTGCTTTAAGGGATTCATTCATGTCCTTTTTGTGTTCTTCTAGCAGCATCATGAACAGTGATTTTAAATCCAAATCTTGTTTCTCTGGTGTGTTGGCATAACCAGGACTTGCTGATGTTGGAGAGTTTGGTTCAGATGCTGCCATATTGCCTAGATTTCTGTTAGTAGCGTTCCTGCGTTTGCCCTTTGCCATCTTGTTCTCTGGAGCTAATTGATCTTGTCTCCGGCTGGTGTTACAGCCTCCTGAGAGGCTCTAGGGCTATTTCTGCAACACTGGAGGGCAGGGTTTTCCCTTTTGCAGATTGCTGATGTACTTTCCTCCTCTTGGGTGCCCTTGCAACCCTAGTGTTCTTTGCCCCAGATTGTGTCTGTGAGCCAGAAGGTGCCCATTTGCTCCTTCAGGGAGCGCTGAGGCTGTATGCTGCAGGGACCTTTTCTGTGTGCTGATCTCTCTGCTGGGCAGCAGGACTCCCAACCAGGTTGGTGCACACAAGGCTAGCCTAGCTGCTCAGGCCCTGAGTCTAGGCAAAAGCCTGGCAGGCCAATGTCGGAGCAAAGTTCCCCTCAGCTGTGAGTGTTAATTGGGTCTGTCAGGTGGCTAGGATGGTGGCGTGGGCGCGCTCCCTGAGAGTGCTGGGAGAGTCTGCTGGGCTAACGACCTCCTGGCCGGGTCAGCACACAGATGGCCCACCGAGCAGCCCAGGGCCTGGGGGCAGTCCAGGGCCTGACCGTTTGAGACCCCTGCTATGTCCGCCTCGGGCTATGCCTGTTAGCTGGTTTGGTTTTGCCTGCTAGGTCTCTCTGGCTTCCCGTAGGCAAAATGGCGGTGGTGCGCAAACCGGCCCAGATAAACAACCTCCTGGCCGGGTCAGCACACAGATGGCCCACCGAGTAGCCCAGGGCCTGGGGGCAGTCCAGGGCCTGACCGTCTGAGACCCCTGCTATGTCCGCCTCAGGCTATGCCTGTTAGCTGGTTTGGTTTTGTCTGCTAGTCTCTCTGGCTTCCCGTAGGCAAAATGGCGGTGGAGTGCGCCGGCCCGGGGCAAACAAGCTCCTGGCTGGGTTGGCACACAGATGGCCCACCGAGCAGCCCAGGACCTGGGGGCAGTCCAGGGCCTGACCGTCTGAGACCCCTGCTATGTCCGCCTCGGGCTATGCCTGTTAGATGGTTTGGTTTTGCCTGCTAGGTCTCTCTGGCTTCCCTTAGGCAAAATGGCGGTGGTGCGCGTGCCGGCCCGGGGGAAGAAAACCTCCTGGCAGGCTTTGCACCCCGGTGGCCCCCTGATCAGCCCAGGGCCTCGGTGCAGGCCAACGCCCGTCGGGCTTAGACCCCTGCGATGTTGGTCTCGGTTTATATTTGCGTACCTTAGTCTGATTTCTCTGGCGACCGAGAACCAATATGGAGGCCTTGTAACTGACTGGCGGGAGGCAGAGTTCTGATGTGGCTTCTGTGTGGTGAAAGGCGCCTTAAATCCTCCGCTGCTCGCAGCCTGGCTGGCCAGCGATGGCCAGTAGTCGTGGGTGCAGGGTCTGCCTGGACCCTGTCCACTTGGTTCTACTACTGATGGCCCTTCCTCTGGACCAGCCGCTGCTGCTGCTGCTGCTGCTGCTGCCACCCGGTCCAATTTTTATATAACAATAAACTTGAGATTTTGCCAATCATTACAGTAACAAACAGACATGCATTTCCCTCCTCATTCTGGCAAACACAGAAATATTATTACATGACCTAAGTTTGGCCACACAGATACCATACGATGGGCTTTGAGCCTGTGGTGAAAGATGTATTGAAAGAAGGTATGTTTACAGGCTTTTATCACATCACAGCATAGTAACCAGACCATCTATAATGAGACACTGAATACCTCCTTGTCTCACGTGCTCTTTAGATCCCCATGGATTCTCTAAGTTCCTACTGATATTCTAATAATTCATTTTACTTATAGATGCAAGATTAAAGTTTGAACATATTTTCTTTAAGACAATTAGAGATAGCTGTAAATGGTGACCCACAAGTACAGTCCTTGTGTTAGAGAGTCTCAGTGTGAAGGACTACTATAACTTTGAGGTCCCCTTTACTCAGCATAATTCAAGAGGACCCTAGAACACAGAGTTAGAACCATTCGCAAAAGAAAACAAACAAAACAAACTTGAGACCATGTTTACAACCAGAATCTTAGGAGATAGAAGACTTTTTATTTGATTGAATAACTTGCAAGTAAAATTATAGTACTCTCAACTTGAATAGAATTATTTAAAATGTCTATATTTAGAGTGCAGCAGCAAAATGTGCACCATTGTGCTGGAAGAATTGTGTGGGGTAGAAGTGTTACAGGGAATCGAAAGGTCAAACATGCTTGCATTTCATTTCTAACCTTGAAAAACTTATTATAAAGATATCTCCATCGAGAAAACTATGATCAAATATCAATCTTTCATCTATAAATAAAAGCCATCTATGTTTCAAAAACTTTCAACTATTAGTAGAGCATATCTACTACAAAGTCTTGTATTGTGAATCTGAGAAACTATGAATAATATATCTTTTAGGAAAGTAGGAGATGGGGAAATAAAAGGAAGCCAAAACCTATGAGTGCTTCCTGTGAGTCAGACATTTGTCTATATATTTCTCTATCTTCATTTGTAATTCAACAAAATGCCTAAAGCAAGATAACATCATTAAGAAAATGGGTTTATTTTGTTTAAAATAATAGATATTGAAAGTCTAATATCAGGCACTACTGTAGAACTGGTTTCTAATTAGAGTCTTCTCAGATGGGCCATTTTGCCAATGAAACACATGACTAAAGCTCAAGAGACTGCAGGGAAATCTCATAAGAATTGTATTAATTCCTTCTGAAGCTTGCTACCTCTGAAAACTGTAGACACTAATTCTACATCACTAAGCTGTAGCCCAACCTTCCAGTTCTCAATCCCTTTAGAAAAAAAAATGTTAAGGCCCTAGTAGTATTTACTGTGGATTTTACATTTAATGTTTGTAATAATTCTATAATGTAGTTGTTCATTCACTTACATAACCATGATCAATAAATGTTTTTCAATATTATGTGGCAAGATCATGTTAGAAAAGGTGTAAATCTGTTTAAATTACTATACTATAAAATGCATTTTTATTATATTTATTATATAGTTTATACATATTAGTAGTAACCTACATATATATATGTATGTGTACTTAAGATACCCTTATATATAGATACATAAATCCATAATATATATAAACATACATATAATTCAAGTTTACATATACATACATATGTATTTGGATATATATGCATAGAAACTACAGAGAAATGTACATCAATACATTTAACATTATATTAATACATGCAATATATTTAAGCATGTACATGTATTTGCATTTCAGTATTACACTAAGAGTTAGTTATAAAGAATCTTAGTTTAAATCTTTTTCTCAAGCTAGAAAGGTACAGCATTTAAGAGCACTTGCTACTTTTGCAGAAGACCCAGTTGTGTTCCCCAGACACATGTGGTGGTACACACCTCTAGATCCAGTGCATCCAATGCTCTCTTCTGGCCTCTGTGAGCACTAGTCATACACATAATAAGCACACATATATACACAGACTCATACATCAAAAATAACTAAATCTTAGATTTTTGTGTTTATATTTTCTAACTTACAGTTACTTTTTTATGTAGAAAATTGGTCATAATTTCATTAATTTGACTAAATAGTTAAGTGTTCCTGCTGTATGTCTTTGTTTTTCTTGCTTACAGGATTATAGATAGAAACTACTTTGTATGAGTTAATAATGCATTATGAATATAGACATTATATATGTCTCTGCAGAAAAACAATTTCAAATATACATTTATGGATAAAGCACTTTATTGTATAGACTATAATATCAAACATTTTCAACTAAGACAACAAATTGACTTAATATAAACAGCCTGAATTTGGAGCCTGAATCTCACAACCAGAAATGTTATTTAAAAAATGGTATATTGGTGATTAGACTTTGTTAAATTATAATTATGGCCAAAGTATTATCTTATCATTTCACTGCACTGGAAATTTAAAGACAACTAACTTGGTTGATCCTAACTCTAGAGCCCATATCATGCTGAAATTAGATGTCTGCTTGGGCTGCAGCCATGTAAAGGTTTGAGAAGAGCAGAAAGAACATCTTCTGAGACCCTTTGCACGCTGGTAGAGAGAAGATGTTATTTCTTTACTGGCTATTGATTTGAGGCTTTACTTTTGTACCATGTGTGCCTTTGCATTAGTGACTGAGCTTTCCCCTTAGCAAGTAATTTGACAGAGAAAGAGTGATCAGAAGAGAAGCTGTAGTATATTTTGATGGTCTAGTCAACTGTATACCTCCTGCTTGTAATCTATTCATTAGAAGCCCAAACTTTTGTTTAGCTTCTGCACTCTCCATTTATTTGAAAGAAGGAATGCCACAGGGATTATGTACATAATGTGTATTAAAATACATTTGTCACAAACAGCAAAGTGCCAAAGTGGAATATATGTGTGTGCTAAGGATCCAGATAGGGGCTGTGCTCATAATTTTCATCTCAGAGAGATAAAAACTAAACAAAATTCTAGACATGATGCAGTAATAGTGTTCCCCAAGAGAATAGGAGCCAGGACCTTTGAAAGCTGTGACACACATGAAAATAGTAACAGAAAAGCACATTTCCGGAACCTAATAAGTATGTAAGGAAGATTGACACATGATCACAATTGATCTGAAATGGTGGCAGAAAAGGCAATATCTTTGGTCAAGCTACTTCACCAAATTTAGAAGCTTCATTTCCTTTCAAAGGTGGATAATAGCAGCTTCCACTTCTATTTCAGAGAAGTAGGAGGAAAAAGATATTATGATGATACTACTTTAGAAACAAAGTTCTATGGCAATGTGAATTATAGTAAATATTTAGGAGGTCATCATTTTGTCGGTTGTGAAATGAAGTCTTCCTCTCATATCTTTAAAACAATATTTAGATATATGTATTTGCTATACAGAGTTCTTATATTTTATTTTCAGTGCAAAATATGTCTTTTGCTCACTAACCACGTACTAATTGTCTAAAACATGATATAAATATTAAAAAGCAAGACATAGTGGCAATATGGACAAATAAAGGTTCTTCTAGAAGAACCGCCATCCTATAGCTGCTATGTGATCTCATTGCCATGGACTCATCTAATACCTGAGATCTCATCCCATTGGTGAGGGGAAAAAAGCTGTCTGACAGTATAATAATCTCCTTTGCATTCTGAGACCATTTTTATTCAACCTGCACTATGAATTCTATTCTTGGCCCCTTTTCCAGTTGTCATCTTTCTATTTATATATATAAGAGAAAAGTATTTATGAGCGAAACAATACTAGAATTAAGGTAAATGTGAGTCTTCTAAAATAGCTAGGGATACCAAAAAACATCTTATTAAATATTTTTTTAAGTCATGCCTTTTCATTTTTTATCTGATTATGATTTTTTTTAATTTTACATACATTGGTGTTTTGCCTGCGTGTGTGAGGATGTCAGATTCCATGGACCAGAAGTTACACTTGTAAGCTAACATGTAGGTGCTGGGAACTGAACCCAGCTTCTCTGGAAGAACAGCCAGTACTCTGAACCAGAGAGACATACATCTTTCCAGCCCTGTCTTTATTTTTTTTTATCTAAGCCATAGCTTTAATCTCAGGCCAAACAGGAATCTTTTCAAATGTGATTTTTGCACAGATGATGACTGTTGCCTACTAGATTTCTCTCAAAATGCTTTAATCTCATAACAGAACTCCCAAGGCACATAACCTGACCAGCCTTTCTCTTTTATGGTAATTATCTTGATAAGGCAGTCATTGAAATTCAAGTACTTTATTGAAGTAGTAAGGTCAACTCACTTTAGATGTAGGCAAGTTTGATGTTCTAGGCCTATCACTTACTCAGCTAGGAGAAATTCCTGGAGTCTCACAACAGGGAACATATGTTTTCCTCAGAAACAAGCCTCCAACATAGAAGGAAATACAAGGCAGACTTGGACTGCCTGGACCTCTATGGATGGGATGTACAAATGCCAGCACAAGCCAGAGAGAAGCACTGCACTGTGACTACCTTCTTTAGCCACTCCTCTTTGCTTGTCATCTGCATTAAGTGTTTAAAGGGTAGTTGCTTTCCCATGAACCCTTTTATTTCTTATCATCTTTGTACCAAAAGTATTTGAAGTCCAGGATATTTAAAATTTCTCATCTAGCAACCACCAATATGGTTCTTCAGTGTACATTTCTGAAGCAGTAGTGCCTGGTGGAGATTTGATTTGTAGGAAACAGAACATTTGGTGCAGAACAGAGACAACACTGAGTGAAGTATGAGGAGGAGGAGGGTTGTGTGGAGAGGAGATTCAGGGAACCGAATTCTTAATATTGATGATATCCTTTAAAAGTGCTGGTCCGCACCAATATATGAGTGAATCATCACTCACTAAGAAACACTTATATTCTAATAGCAGATTGTGGAAGGAGATAAACTGTATGTAGTATATGTTTTATTAACTTGTTCAGGAGATTTTTTTCTTCTTTTCCTGCATGCCATGTTCACCAGACTCTAAAGCTGAGGTGTGATTGAGTCAGAGTAGACAACACTTAAAAACTGTTCTGCTAATCAGTTTTCCACACTGGACAGTTACTGGGTATATAAGCCACATTCCAGGCCAGACTGCATGCCTAGGAATAGTCAGCCAACAGATACACACAGACACACACACACACACACAGAGAGACACACACACACACACACACACACACACACTCAAACACACTTTCACACACACAAATAGACAAACACATACACATTCATGCATGGATACACGAATGCACAAACACAAGACTTGTAGGGGGACTTTTGTTGAGTACTGTTCTAGCATTTTTTCTCTTATTGTTTTCATTTGTTTTGATTTTACTTGTTTGCTTCATGAGTCAGGGATAGAAAACATAACGTGTGGGGGATAATTGAGGAAATTTGGGAGGAATTGGAGGAGGAAAAAACATCAAAAAGAATTGGATAAACAACTGGTGTGCTCTTCCCTAGGAAATGTTCTTTTTCTAACTTCTTAGATGTCTGTAGTTCTTTACATAGGGTTGAGTCCTTCTGGGCGTCCCCTCTTCATTTGAACATATGTACATTTGAACTAGTTGTTCGGCCCATGTTTAGGCAGTCATGTTTCTGAGACTTTGTATAAAGTGTAGCTTTTGCAAATTCCATGATCTTCCGACTCTTAGAATTTTTCTCCACCATCTTCCTAAATGTTCTCTGAGCCTTAGTTTTGATAATATTTTGTAGACATATCCAACAGTTAATCCTTAAAATACATATGAGTAAAGTTATAGAGATGGAACAGGTTACATTTTGGAACAGACATGTATATACATATATGTAAATGCATGAAGCAAAGTTAACAAGGAGTGGCTACAGATTTGGAAGAGATCAAGAGGGTATATGGGAAAATTTGGAAGGTGGAACTAAAAGGGTGAATAATTAAATATACTGTGTGAAACGTTCATAAACAAGTAAAAGGATGTTCTTGCAAAAAACACTTGAGAGGATTCTGGAAGGCTTAAACTCATATCTACTGTCCCCTTTATTAGCTGCCCAATAATAATTTGCTCATACTTTTATATCAATAAGTTTTATTATATTTGTTATCAAAATCCCTAGAATAAAAGCTGAAATATGAGCAATTATACTCTACAGAATGAATTTCCATAAATGACACTATATACATGTACAAATAGATTTAAATGGAGTTATAATTATGAAATCAATATTAAATAAATTAACAAACTGCCAATCAAATTTGTCAAACTTATTTGGGAAGGAAGAAAAATCTTTGAATAATTTCAGTTTACAGGCAATGGAGAGACATCACCATTTAGCAAATATATCTTTGAATCCCATGTGTCTTTTATTATATGAGACTGGCTTTTAACTTAAGAGAGAACTTGTGTTTTCCAGAGAATTGATGGTGCTATAAAACAATAAAATTTACTTAAATAACAAAAGCCTATGAAAATCAGCTAGTATGTGGTTATAAAAGCGTCATATCTACTAAAATAGCTATAATATAATATAGTCATTATGAATGCATTTATATTAATTGTTAGTAATGAATTAAATTCCCTCATTTAAATTGAAAGTAGACTATCTCAATATCTGAGCCAGAGCAGAGATACTTTAAATGACCCCATTTCTAACCAACCTTTCACAGTTAAGAATATAAACTATAATTAAATTTTAATAATTAAGGGAAATCAGAGGTAATCCTGGAATAAAAAGGTGTCAAGTAAGAAAAATGTAGTAGAAATATCATCTTCCAAATTAAAAGAAATTTTTTAAGGTGGAATATACCACTTTTTTCTCACTTCTTTCCCAAGTATATATACTGGCAGTCCAGCTACCACAAAGACACTGTGTCTGAAACTTGATCTAAAATAAGAATCTTACTCTGACTGTGGATAAGCAGTAGAATATGGGATCTGGGGTTTTCTGATGCCTGGCCCTTTTCCCCATTTCATATTTATTAAGAGTGAGTCTGTAGGATCTTTTTGATACTCTCTTGATGTTATCTTTGTACAAATTTTACAGAACTTTCTTGCCTTTCACAAATATAATGCAACCTTGCTAATCAGATGAAACCAAGCAGATTAGTGGCAACATTTGTCATATTTATAGTCAGTTTTGTTAATTTTTATGTACAAACATTTTCTTCTAAACTCAGAATATTCATTTCAGGCATGGAGTAATAATGCCTCTTGTGTAGGAGGGAGAACTGGACATTTAGTGAATAAAAATGAAAATCCAATGAATATGTAATGTACTCAGGCAAACTCTTCACCAGAGACACACCATTTATAATCTCCAGTTCTTCGGCTAATACACAATTATAATTATACTGTGTGCATTTGATTTGCATTGTCAATGCACTTTGCCTGATAATGTTTTAGTTTTATCCTGTTTTTTTTCTAGTACAGTGTTTTTTTTTTTCAATAATAGCAATTTTGCTTTAGAGGAATGGTGTCTGCTTTCACAGAGCGATGTTCTTTGATAGTAACAGAATCCATAAACTACTTTTAAAAAAAATTAATGAAGGCATTTGCTCAGCATGGTCTGTTTCATCAAAACGTACCTAGTTTATTTTACAATGGAAAAATTACGGAGACTTAGAAAGCATTCTGATTGGATCATGAATATTCTAATGGGGTAATCTGTGAGAAGCATAGCACTCCACTGAAGCTGCTGTTCAACATTCTAAAGTGTGGAATTCATTTTCCTACAGCACAAAAGAATTCCCTGCAATGAAGTTTTTTTATAACAGCAATAAGACAGCTCAGTGGGGTGTGCTTTTTATGAAATAATCACACTTTTAAGAAGCTGGTATTTCCTCTTTGTATAAGATACATCACATGATGACATGCTGACGTCATGTGCTCTTCCTCAGCTATTCA